>NC_070549.1:3190140-3828168 GCF_026873545.1 Fusarium falciforme | reverse complement strand
CCCTAACCCTTGACCCCGACAGCGCTTGACCCCGACAGCGCTTGACCCCCCCGCCCTTCACCTCGACCCAAACCTCAGCCGTTAGCCTTTACTACTCCTCCCTACCCTACTTCCTGCTTCCCCTTTAACAAAGCTTTGCCTTACCCTAGCCCCTGCCCTTGACCCCGATAGCGCTTACCTCCCGCCCTGTTTAGCCCCTGACCTTAGTAGCGCTTACTCTTGTCTTACTTACCTAACTAACTACTTATACTAGCGGTTTGCCTTTGCCTGCTTTATATTACCCCTTACGTTAGTGGTTAGCCCCTTCCCTCTCCCACAATACTTTTATCTTTACTCCTTAATTCTTTTCTTACCCTATACCTTGCCTTACTTCTCTCCTACCCACTAGCGGTTAGTTTTACCTTCTTACCTCTTACCTTATACCCTTTATCCTTTTCTCTCCTCACCTACTTAATTAAAACTTACTAGCACTTAGCTTTACTTCTCTAACTCTTCTCTCTTAGATAGTAGCGGTTACCTTTACTTTCCTAACTCTCCTCTCCTAGACCGCAGTAATTACTTTTACTTTTCTAACTCTTCTCCCCTAGGCACTAATAATTAGCTTTACTTTCTAACTCTTTTCCCTTAGACACTAATAATTAGCTTCACTTTTCTAACTCTTTCTTCCCGGATATTAGCGGTTGGCTTTACCCTTTTCTAACTCTTAACCCTAGAGGCTACTACTCCTTAATTACCCCCGTCCTTATTCCCCCTTCTTCTTTACCCTTATAAACCAATAAGCCTTGCTCTCTAGTAACCTTTATAACCTCCCGCTTACCTCTTAACTTTCTGGGTTAAATGAAAACCTAAGGTTAGGGTTAGGGTTATAGGTAAATACCACTACCTCTACCCCCCTCTATAACCTCTTATAAATACCTATTTCTCTCTCTACCCCTTTTTACTCTTAACCCTTTATTTAAATATAACCCTAACCCGATATTAGGTTAGGCTTAGGCTTAGGCTTAGGGTTAGACTTAGGGTAAGACTTAGGGTTAGGGTTAGGCTCTAACTTACTCTTTAGTTTATACTTACGCTTATGCCCTGCCCTTACTCCCCGCCTCCCTACTAACCCTGATACTTATACTTACCACTACTAGCTACCCTCTTAACTTTCCTAATTAATCTAAAAATTTACCTTTTAGCTTAGGGTTAGGGTTAGGGTTATAAGTAAACTCTATTTCCCTTATATCTCTCTCGCCTTAATCTAGTTAATCTAGGGCTAGTAGTAAGTAAAAGAATAATCTAGCTAAAAGTAATAGCTATTGCTAAAAAAAAAAAAAAAAAAAAAAAAAATATTAACTACTTAGCTAGCTATCTCTAGAGCCTAACTCTTATTAAGAACCCTAGAGTTAAGCTTACCTTTTCTTTATTTAGCTAAGTTAACTATAGTTAAAGCTTTTTAATTATTATTATTATTATTATTAATTAATTAAGTTTCTTTTTTATAATAAAATATATTATACTTATCCTATATTTTATTACTTAAATCTTTTTTTCGTCTTTATCTTTTTCTTCTTATTTATATTTATATTTTACTAATATAGATATATTCTTATACCTTATTTACTTTATCTTTGCCCTCCCTAGGTAAGCTTTTAATTCCCTGCCTTTTATGTCTTACCTAGACGCCCCGTTATAGTCTTCTAGATAGCCTTATCTTCTAGCGCGATCTTAAGCTTAGTAACTTTAAGAGCCAAAGGCGCTTTAGCTTAGTGGCCAGAGTGATCCCTCTAACTAAGGGATAGACCCGGCTTTAAGTCTCGGAAGCATCTAGCTAGCCTCAATAAGCTTCTTCTTTGCCTATTATAATACTAATGCTTTTACCTACCCTAGATTATTATATCCTTCTCTTTTTCTTCTTTTTTTATTTCTTTTATATTTATTTCTTCTTTATCCTATTTATGCTATCTCCTATAAGCCTTTTAATTATATAGTTAAAGCTAGTAATTATCATTAAGTCTTATTTATATCTATAGTTAGGTACCCTTAGTTAACTATTGCGTGGGTAATATGCCCGCTATAAGAGCCAGCTCTTATAGGCTAATAATGCCCTCTTCTTATTTATTTACTGCCCTCTCTCTCTTGCACTTTTTCTTTTTCTTTTTCTTTTTCTTTTTTTTTTTTTTTTCTTTTTCTATTACTATTATAATATTATATATTAATCATATATAGCCGGTCAAATATATTATACTATACTAGTATAAAACCTTATATATGCTTAGGCGAGAACATATTATGCGGGGAACATAGTAGTTAAGTAAGTCCTTAGGTTTATCTCTACTTAAGTACTAGATCGAAGATAGCTATAGCATTGGTTATCTCTCGCCCGCATATTAGCTTGCTATACTTATGGCCTAGCTAGTCCGTATAGTTATCCCTACCCTTAAAATCACGATTAGTAGCATCCCGGACTTATAATTATATATCTGCCTCTGTCACGGCGGTTAACGCCATAGGGATCATAGTATGCTTCTACCGATATAATGCTCCTTTGGTCTTATAACCGTCCCGACAGAGCTCCTGCGATATATGATAGTAGAAGTAGCTTAAGAAGCGTGCCTATAAATCCTTCTTATAGTTAACTAGGCCCTAAAAGTCTATATAGCTAGAGAAGGATAGATCCTTCTCTGTCGTAGTACCATAGGTACCCCACTAGTGCCTAGCTTCCTTAATGCCGTTAAATATCTAGTAAATACAGTAGCCTATCTTACTAAGCTCCTCTATCTCCCCTAGGGCAGCCTTGAATCTTTCTAAAGCGAGGGCATCGCGCCTCCTATAGGCATATAATGCTATGATACCCTGCGAGGGTAGCTTACTCTTCTATAATAGCTCATCGCGACAGCAGTTATCGCATCGGACGGTATCGAGATCTTTATAGTCCTGTAGGTCATCGTCTAAGCATTGGCCTAGGAGGCGGCGGCGGCAACCTTATATCCGGATTAGCCTGTGTACCTTATGCGTACTTAAGTCTAGGTAGCTATCGCGGAAGTAGTCCTTAACCGGCTAGTCCTTCTCCTCGATAATTATCTCTGCGGTAATAGGCTCCCCGGCTTGCCCGCCCCGCCCCGCCTCCTAAGCGTAGTCAATAATGCTAAATAGGGCCTTAAGATGGATAATATAGACGATGCCTATAATATCAATGCCTGTGCCTAGAGCCGTGGTAGCTATAATGTAAGGGGTTTCGCCATTGACCTATGCCTAGAAGCCCTACTCGCGCCGGGCAATAAACTACGCATAACTATTATTACGCTAAGCATGATAGTAATGGCAGCTAAGCTGCCGGGTAAGCGCCCTATATTTCGCGTGGCTGGTGTAGTATATAACCCCCTTCTCCCCTGGTGATAGACGCGGGAGCTAGGCATCTACTAGCTTCTTTACCTCTATGACGCCCCGTCTATTACAGACGCGAAGGACAGAGTACCGCACGTTTAGCTAATAGCTCGAAGCCTATATATAGAGTAGAGCCTAGAGCTATATGGCGTCTTTAAAGTCGCGTTAATAGAGCGGCGGTAAGGTCCTAGTGAGGAATATAAAGGGATACCCTAAGCTCCGCAAGAGAACGAGGCACTAGAGCTTTATATGGTAGGTTTTAGCGGCTATGAATGATAGATGGTACTTATTAATGACTACTCGGTCTAGCCTTCCCCTGATACTTAGATTAGCGGCCCACTATAAGAAGTTATTAATAATAGCTGCCTCGGCTAAGATTAGTATAACCCTGGGCTAAGATTTACGCGCCTCGGGCCAGGACTTGTAGTCTAGATCGGCGTCGACGCAGTATGTGACTAGCTGCCTCTTTAACTCGGCGAACGGAGCTACTACGATGGTTACGCCTATACCTACTAGCATAGCCGGGATTATAAAGACTAAGCTCTTCCTGCTACCCATTAGCAGCATGGTAACCAGCGGGCTTTGCTTCGCCGCGGCTAGCCTAATGGCCTCTTCTTACTGGGGCGACTAGAACTAGGCAGCGTTATTACGTAAGATAGCTCGGAGTGCCCGTAGGATTATATTATCCTTCTCCTTGTCCTCTATTGCTATCATGCCTGCCCTTAGCTTCTCAAGCGAGGCGATCTTAGCCTGCTTTTAGGGAAGGTAGCACTTCTCCTCTCTGCTAGGCTCGACTATATTCTTCTACTTCGAGGATAAAGCTAGCAGCGGCGGCTCTAAGGCCAATAGCTGCTACGCGTTGTAGCCGAGGAACTTATGCCAACGATGACTTACTTAGCCAAATATCTCTAGAGACTTAGCTATTAAACGCTTTAGTATATTAATCATAACGCCATAGTTGGCGGCTATCTAGCCGGTGTAATAGGCAGCTAGATCATCCGGCGCCTTATATTACTTTAACTCGTTATTATTGTCGCTGTCATTAAAGTCTGCCCGCGTAGCCCCCCGGTTATGGGCGTATTTCTTGCTAATAGCGATAGCAATATAGCGCTAATCTTAGAGCGTAATCCTATGGCTGATATAGTGGGAGGTCTACTTCCCTATAGCCCTAGATATATAACTGCTCTCCTATAGCCCTATCTTGTTATACTAGATAAAGTCGCTTGGCGGTGCTATCTTACTATATAGCTCTTATCTATCCGCCTCCTAGCGATTTATTAGCGGTCGGATATAGACCATATATATCACGAGTAGCTGCCTGATCCTCTCTGGTAGGAAGCGGGGGATTACCTTCGGCGAGTCGAAGTGGGCTAGAGATTTATAGTATTAGGTGACGAGCATAATATCGCTGTTAATAATAAAGATGTTGCGGTCCTTATTAATACTATTAACTAGGCGTAGGCCTATGATCTCTTTCCCTCGGCTAGGCTAGCTGCTAGTAATATGGGAGAGGAGTAGTAGAAATTCCTCGAACTTTTTTACTAGCTTTAGGTACTTCCTAATACCCGCCTATTTCTACTTGCCCGCTCGGTCTAAGAACTTTGCCTTCCGTGAGCCTATAATGAGGTCCTTAAGTATCTTAACCTCCTTGCCTATGAGGTTATTAGTATGGATAAAGGACCGGCCTCGTCTTATCTAGGTGAGATTATCCTTAATGCCGGCTAGAGGAATAATAAAGCGCTTATCGTCGCCCTCCTTAAATATTAACTAACCCCATAATAGGTCCTCGGCGTCTTTTATTATCCTAGCCACTATATAATAAATCTTCTCTATTAGGATCGGCTTACCTATAAAGTATATTATCTCGCCGTGCTTGCTCTAGGATACTATTAGCCGGCTACTAGTCTCCTGCGCGATCTTCCTTCTATATAATAGCAAGCTAAGCATATAGCCCATGGGAGAGTATATTGCCTTGTAAAGCTAGGCGTCTCGAACCTGGGCGAACTATTGCGCGAGGTCTATCATCCCGGCCCGCTCCCGGGTAAGTATGGCCCACTCTCCTAGCAGCGCCCGCCCCGTGAAAACAAGACCCATAAGTATATAGGTAAATAGATAGGCAGGTCAGAGCTGCCCTGTCTCGCCGTTGATTCCTAATATGCTGATGAAATGCCATAGTGGGCTCACAAAAGGGTCCCTATCGAGCCGCTGCATCTAGAAGTCCGCTAGAATCTATAATATCTCTTCCTATAGCCCCTCGCCCAACTATTCCTTATCCTGCAGATGCGCCTAGAGTAGCTCGAGGCTGGCCCTTTGTGCTTGCGTGAAGCGAAAGCCATGTTCGGCAAACAGCGCATCCTCCTCTAGCGACAGCACGTTAAGGCAATAGCATAAGAACCGCTTCACATAGACCAGGTAGCGATCCATACTGGTCTTCTCCTGTAGCGGCCCAAATGGTTGGCTGTGGGCATCGTGAGGGTGGGGGCTGGCCAGGAGCAGGCGGGTCATCAGGGGCATGCTCTTTAACCCGCCGATGCAGCGGTCGAAGAATAGACGATCTAGAGCCGTGGCCATCCGTCGTAGCTCGTCGTCGTCACGGCCGGGTATCCTGCTGCAGGCTTGGATATCCACCAGATTCCTCCCGGCGAAGTGGGCTGACCAGCCGGTCCTCTTCAGCCAGTTCGTCGTCTCGTGCCTAAGGATCCCTTCCTCCATGACCTTCTGCATCTTCTCCTGCTCCTCCTGCTGCAGTGACCACCCTTGGGTGATGTCGGCGATTATCATCTGATCTTCCGGGTGCGTCTGCTGCCTATCGGCCATCGTCGCTCTTCTCCCCTTGCCCACCGGCGTCGGAGGATCTCCTGCTGCCGAGACAGCATCATCGTTACCGCTGGTCGAGATGCTGACGCAGAAGTAGTAAATCGCCCTCTTTGGTCCTGTAAAGAAGGTCTGCAGATAGACGCTGGTCTAGAGGCCCGCCTGTGCCTTGGCTCCCTTTATGTTGTGCTCCTCGTTGAGGTGAACCCGTAGGCACTTCTAGCTCGGCGTGAGGTGCCTGCAACCCGGCCAGGTGCAAGCGAAGCCCCGGTGAACAACAAGACCCTTGACGGCCCGGGTCGGGTTTGACGCACCGTGCTAGACGAGCTGCTCCAATGCCGGTCCTTGCAGCTGTAGACCCTTATGGCGGTGGATGATATCGCTGCGGGCCCGATGGTCGATGTCTGGGTGACGGTCCCTCAAGTGACCCTCGAGGCTGCAGACCGCATAGCCGTGAAAGGCGCAGATCAACGACCGGTATTCGCCATTATATATAAGCCACCCTTCTCCCGGTTTGGTGGCTTCTGCATGAATACAGCTGGCGGACTCTCCTGTATCTCCTTGCCGCTCCGGTCCGTTGCCGCCGGGCGAGTCTGTGGGACGCCCTCGGGCCATTGGCTGCGATCTGGACTATGTCGAGCCCTTCCCTACCTCTCCCTCTGGTTCCTCCTCCTAGGATACTGTACGTGCTGTCTTTGTTTCCCTTCTTTCCCTCTTTTCCTGATAGTCTCTCTCTCGAATGATTGCCGCTGGCTGGGAAACTGCTCGGTCGTCCTTAGTTGCGCTCATTTTATGGACTCATCATGGTCCATGTGAAAAGAATATCGCTTATTCACCCGGTCGGTCGTGAAAAGGCTGGCCTTGGAGACGCGTTCCGTTGTATTTCCCTCCTTTGCTTGCTTTTTCCTCAACCCTGAAGTTGCCCTTCCCTTATCCTGATTGGCTGCAGCATGAAATGGTAGTTTGGGACTGGTAGTTTGGCCCCCCTGTCCGCGTCCCGGACCCACCCCCGCGTGCATCCCTGCATGGCCATTGGTCCGTGCCCCTGACCCCGAAATGGTAGTTTGGCCCAAACTACCACTGGCCTCCCGGTTAGGTGAGTTACCATGATTGAACCCGTGTCGGCATCAAAATGGAGGAGCGGAGCTGACCGGGCTTCACAGCGACCCAAAACGCCACCGCGACCGCCTGCCACTACCCTCGCCGGGATGAACGTCGCCAATTTGACATCTTGACAGATACGTTGCTCATATTAACATCCATTGTTGTTGGTCTGCGCTTCTTCGAGCGGCTTAAATTTGGCCCCGGGCTCTGTGCCGATGACTACATTGTCCTTTTCTGTCTTGTATGTTAATTTTATTAACCAGCTTCGGGCTTCCGGACGTCAAGTTGACGGAACAACAGTGCGTCGATATTGCGAATTCTGTTGTCTGCACTTATGGGCGTAAGTACACTCCCGTTATCCTTACACCTCACCTCAGCTAAACGATTGTCTAGTTTCACCGAATGGATTGGGAAAGGATGCCTGGACTCTCGAACCCGACCAGATCACGGGCTTTCTGCGCGTAAGACACCCCTCTTCCCACCACAATATGTCAGAACATGTACCAACACAGCCAAAGTCTCTCTATGTAGGCCAGTCGTTATATGCCTGCGAAGTATTCGCAGTCAAGCTCTGTGTCCTACTATTCTACCTCCGCATCTTCCCCGGCGTGCTCGTGCGACGACTGATCTGGGGAACTTTTATCTTTTCTGTTGTCAGTCTTATTATCTTTGTCACCCTGGCGCTGGCACAATGCCAACCGGTGAGTTTCTACTGGAAGGGCTGGGACGCGCTGCATGAGGGGAAATGCATTGGCATAAACGCTTTAGCCTGGGCCATTGCTATCGTCAGCATCGTCCTAGACCTTTGGATATTAGGACTTCCATTATCACAGATTATTTACCTTCAGATGCACTGGAAGAGAAAAGTCGCCGTGGCTTCAATGTTTATCATTGGCACTTTGTACGATCCCCAAATCCCCATTGGCAACAGAATAAGCTACTAATATGCAAATTCCTAGTGTTACGGTAGTGAGCGCTCTTCGACTTCGGTTTCTCGTAGCCTTTGGAAACTCCATCAACCCTACCCGTATGTTTCCCTTTAGATTTGGATTTTTGAGCATTGATACTGAAGATTCCGACAGGTGATGGCTACGCCACCTGTTACTGGTCCATTATTGAACTCAATGTCGCCGTTTGCTGCGTTTGCATGCCCAACCTGCGCCTGCTGCTTCTCCGAGTTTTCCCAAGGCTCGGTGGATCGTCCGCCAGACAACTGTCAGAAGCTCAATACGGCACCGCAGCATCTCGAAGGAAAAACAGCAGGGCTGCTGTTTCAGGAGACCAGAGCGACAATGACCTTCACCCGCCCGCCTACTACAGTTCGAACCCGTCCATCGACCGATCGAGTACTACAGAGCTAGTTGAGCTTGAGATACGCCCTACAAGTAAGGGCATGAATGTGGTCTAAAAATAGTCTATTCTAAAATATGAATTTGATGTCAATAATTTTCCTTTTTTTGCATGAGCCGGACGTTGGATTTGCTTCAGGCCGCACCCCCGCCACCCGAAAATGGACTGTTGTTCTCTGTACCCTTCTAGTAGAGCGAGTATGCTACTGAAAGGCCCCATCTCAAGGATTCATGTAGTGGTGTCGAATAATAGAACTGTTTGATAATAAATTTACTTGCAGTATAAGGTGAATTTCTTTAGGTAATCTCTAGATGCGGGCTGGTATGTTTTATCCAACTTCTGAAGTGTAATTTAGTAACTTCAGCTTCAGATCGCTTTAATCACGCTATACTTACAGTTATCGATCTAAAAGTAGTATAGAAATTAAGGGTTGAAATAGGCTTGATTTCTCTAGTTCCTTCTTGCCGCCTCTCGGGTCGAAGTATTGGCCGGGTACTGGGCGACTGCATGTAATTCCACCTGGTGCTGACAAAATATGCAGCATTTTTACGACTACATGTAGGGATGCGCGACATGGCATTAGTTATGCTCCCTATAAGCTACTACCACACTTGCTAAATCCTGAGCTCATGGAAAGCTCAACTCCCTTAATTAAACCACAAACCACTACTCAGACTTAACCAACAAGGTAGAAGTGGGAAAGACCAGGGAAAGAGTTCCCTGACTTAATAATAATCACAAATGGAAATATCACTTTCCCACTGTCTAGCTGACATCCTGCAAGCGAAAGTCGCGCTTAACGGTCAGAATATTAAAACCGGGTCTTAAGTAGACCTTTGGTGCTTAATCTGCCGAGGTATATATAAATATCTAAAATCCGCCTAGCTATTTATCGCCGTCATATCTCCGATAATACACTTAAGATAGGATTAGTTCCGATTCTGAGAGCGGAGATAGGGTAGAAATTCATGGTGATTTACCAGATTTGTCATCGCACATTCTGAGCGAATCTAGCTCTTATGTTGTACTCCATTATCTTGCAGGCTGGCGTTGGTGCTGAAAAAGTTCCATAATGATGCCGTTTATTAGAACTGTCAATGCTGGAGAAGATAAGGAAGACCAATGTAATGTAAGAACGTGCGGGACCTAGATATAAAGGGGAGCTTTTTGGCCCTCCAATTGATTCAAGTCTTAGCAGTCCATCATCATGCAATGGAAATGCGTATTGCACTGCGCCTACGCATCCCTTATCTGCAATTCAATTGCAGCTCCGACGGCAAATGAAATAGGCCCACACCAAATCGTGTTTGACAACGATTTGACGGTGTCCCCAAGTGCCGGCAAAGCCATTGTCCTATTATCGAATATCACAGCCGAGGAAGCTTCATCTCGCTGCAAAACTCTGGGCGAGTCACTTCTGTCAACTCCTACCGATAGTGAGGATCTGCAGGGTCTGAATGACCAGCTGAATTATTTTTCGTCCTCAAATATCACCTCTCACCTGCGATTGTGGACCGCCTCCGGCAGCTCTACTTGCTTTGCCTACTCGCCGCAGACTTCAGATGTCATTGAGCAAGAATGCGACAGCACTTTCAATGCTTTATGTTCAAACAGTGGAGTCCTTTCCAATGATGAGAACGATCCAACAGACCTCAAAGTGGTCGTCAATTCTTCTGGATGGGAAATAACCAGATTTCGTGACATCAAGACCTTCAAATTCCTGGGGATACCATTCGCTGACTCGACTGCGGGTTCGAATCGATTCGCTCCGCCGGTTGCATTTTCTGGTCCCAAGAAAATACAAGCAACGACATATGGGAACGTTTGTCATCAACCAGAGAACTCAACGGGAACAACTTCACGTTCAATACAGTCGGAAGATTGTTTGAATCTCAACATATACAGTTTTTTTTTGCCAGGAAAAAGCGGCCCAGCAAAGGGAAAAGCCGTTGGTGTCTGGTTCTACGGCGGGGAGTACGGATAGCTGTTCTTACCATTCGAACTCTGCTGACAAAGATCTATAGCTATATCTACGGCAGTAATTCATTGCCACATGATTATGGGGGTCATTTCGCTAGTCGCGGAGACGTCGTGATGGTCACAGTCAATTATCGGCTTGGGGCTTTGGGGCAGCTTGCCTCGAAGACATTGCTTACTGGCAATTTTGCAATTCAAGACCAAGTTATGGCTCTGAATTGGGTGAAGAATCATATTGCCGACTTTGGTGGTGACCCAGATCGAGTGACAATCTTTGGGTGGTCTGCAGGATTACAGAGTGTGCATGCATTGCTATTTTCTTCCGCAGCGACCGGCCTGTTTTCCGCAGCCATAGCCCAAAGAGATCCAATCGATCTCCCATGGTTCAGCGCTGACTTCTATCACAACATTGCGACACCGAATGTAGCCTCAGCTGTTGGCTGTCCTACTTTGTTGGGAAAACACGCTATGGTCAATTGTCTCCGTTCTGTTGACGTATCTAGGTTCTTAACAAACTCGACCTTAATCAACGTTGCGGCGGCGATTGATGCTGTTGAAATTGCTGTTCCATATTGGAAAGTCAGCCCAGTTCATCGAATATTTCTTGCCCCACGTCGAAAATGTTATCGATGGCCAATTCTATGATTTGCTGGCCAACGGTACCTTGCCTAACCCGGTTCCAACCATGTTTACGCAGGTACAGGAAGAAGCGGGTTTATTCGTCAATTCAATCATACCGAACATTGGGTCCAGTGGTGTTCTTGACTTCCTCGGGCTCGCGCTGACTGTATCTCCTACCGCGGCATTGGACCTGGCGGCTCACGGTGGTTTTGACCCTAGTACGACTGATCCAGATGGGGTCCGTGATTTCCTAACCGAAACGTTTACTGCAGTGAGTCGATCTACCAATACTCGACAGTATATGACTGACGCAGGGCAGCGTGAATGGTTATATCCCCAGGAATACCTTCTAGACAGATATCACTCCATCTTTCCGGCAGTCTATCAAGCATTGTTGACGGATGGTCACCAATTGTCGACAGTCTATATAGGCAGCGCCCCAATGCCGGAGAGATATCTTCAGCAAGGCTACTCATGCCACGGCTCAGATCTTCTTCATACATTTGGAACGCTCAACTACGCGACCGAGAATATGCAGCCATATTTCAGCAAGGACGACGTAGAGTACTCGCAGCTAATGAACGATATTTGGTCCGCTTTCATCAAAACTCATGATCCGAATCCGTCCAAAGCATACCTAGAGCTCCGAGGCTCATCATACAATTACACAAAGAGTGTTTTTGAAGGGTTTTCTTTGCGAAAATATGTTTCTTCAAACGATACAAACTACTTGGGTAATAAAGGTCATATCGGTCATAATTAGCAGCAATCGGAAGGAGCTCAGTGTTATGTTTATTTCGGACTAACATCAAGTGGTCCAAACATTCTAGACAAATCTAATCTTCTTCTATTTCCCATGTATTAATGGCAAACTTGAAACCCGTCTAATTTCAAGGAGCAGTGTAACCTCCATCAACCATCAGATTGGCGCCCGTGGTGTACGTAGACGCGTCTGAAGCCAGGTAGAGATAGGCACCTTGTAGCTCATGTGGCTCGCCCTCACGTCTACTTCAGAGTTAGCCTAGATTGAGGGTTCTGACTGGGAGATTCTTACCCTAGCGGAATATTGTCCTTCCAGATTTCCTTCATCTCGCCGGGAACAAAAGTAGAAATATCCGTGATGATATACCCCGGAGACACAGAGTTGGCCCTAGCGAATTGTGCCCATTCCACGGCTAGGCTCTTGCACATATGGATCACCCCCGCCTTGGCAGCGTTATATGAGGCCTGAAGTTGAGGAATATTGACAATTGAGCCACTCATCGATGCTGTAGCGATGAAGCTTCCCGAGGTATAGTTAATAAGCGGCTGTCCCGATGTTGTTGTTCCTTCCAGCTTCTGCCGGCGCCAATGTTTCGCGGTGAACTTGGCACAGAAATATGTTCCGTCCAAGTTTGTCCGGACAACGTCCCTGTAGTGATCCAAGGGGCCATCAATCATAGGACCCTTAGTCCACGGGATCCCGGCGTTGGCTACGAAGATATCAAGCCGTCCGTTAAAGTCTTGGACCACTTGATCAATCGTCTTCTCGATTTCTCCAGGGTCCCTCACATCTACCTGATATGCTCGGCCTGATATTCTGTCAGCTCCATGCGCCAAGTGCTGATGGTGGATTCCTCACATTTTATGTTGTACTTGCTGGCGAGGGCATCGGCTGTTGCCCTAGCCGTCTTGTTAGTGCTGTACCAAATGGCGACGTTGGCACCCATTTCAGCAAACGCATGGGCGACAGCAAGGCCGATTCCAGCGCCCCCTCCAGAGACGATAGCAGTTTTGTTCTCGAGTGAAAGTCGTTTCAACAGAGAGCCGCCATCGCCGACCCTCTTCTCGTTATGGACAAAATGCCCTCCGTTCAGCGGGTTCAGAGACATGTTCGCAGCTGAAGAAACTGGTGGTAGCGGTATGGCAGGTGAAGGGTTCTGTGGCGGAAGCAAGTCGACAAAGGCGCTCATGCTCGGGGTTTAAATAGGTTGTGGGAACTCCTCAGATCGACCGCGATGGAGGTTTCTGTTGTCTGCGGATTGAGGCCAGCGGAGTCGGTTCCTACATAGGCAAGTCCGTCCTCGAGGCCGTGAACTCGGCATTAGACTCGGAGTTGTTTAACTAACAACAGACTAGCCACATTCAATCAACACTGGAATGGGATTAGCCTAGACCTTGATGATCTGTCCAAGTGCCAGTTTCACATTATTCAATGCCAATGCTTCCGGATGGGCTTCCTTTTGATACAGCATCCGCCATGCTTGGGAGCTAGTTGGAAGGCGTTCCTGATACGCGCTGGCAGCGCAGCAGCCAACTCCTTCGAGAGCTCATCAGCCTCCAGGGACGCCAACAAAACTGTTATCGGTTTGACCCTGCGGGTTGTGTCCTCTTGATTTCAGCGGCTGTTGCGGATATTCCAAAAACAGTAATTCCGATACTCTCCACATAGGGCATGTCAATCCAACTCCCACCGAACTTCAGCCCGTGGGGACTGGGTTGAATTCACGAAGGCCGTTGCCAGTGATAGATGTGGCACTAAAATCAGTGAACAGCCTTGCCGAAAGATGTTGACTGGGGGAAATTAAGTGGTATGTATGAAGCAAAAACAAAATCAATAGATATAATAATACATTTAGGCTTTTTTCCACACGGCTTCCCACTGATGGTGAAGCATTATCATCCAAGTCACAGGCCATCCAAGACTTTCATTTTCATGCGAGCCGCCCTAGCCTTTTTTTATTAATAAGATATTCCTTTTAATATAAGATCTTATTAATTATAATAATTCTAATATTTATTATTAGTTTATATTAAAGAGGTTTTTAATATTAACTTTATTTATTAGGGATAAATTACTATAAGGCTAGCCTATAAATAGTAATAAATTATAATATTTTTTAATTTCTTAGATTTGCTCCTTAAGGCCTTTTAAATTAAGATAATTTATTAAGATATTTCTTAGATTACTTTTTATACTAGCTTATAAAGTAAATAACTATCCTAGGGAGTAATAAAGTTTTCTTAATTCTTTTATCTTAATTTTATATTCATTATTTATTAAAAAGAAAATTAAAGAATTATGAGATAATAAGGCTTAATAGCTAGATTAAGATAAAATTATAACTTAAAGGTAAGTCTCTAATATATATAAGTCTTTAATTTACTAAGCCCTCTATAATAGCTCGGCTATAGAGGTTTTAGAAAGTCCCTATATATATAATATCTAGCTAGGGCTTAGCTAATTAGTTAGCAGTATAATAGCTACCTTATATCCTTATATTAAGCTTAATTTTATTTTTATAATATTATTTAATTATATTTATAAGGTTATAATAGCTTAAAATAATAAGTTTCTTAATTTTTTATTATATTTTTTATATTAGGCCCCTGTAGCCTATAGCCCTATAGGGCCTGATTACGCTGTGATCCGTTAACTAAGACAGGCGCGGCAGACCTTTTAGACTAATAGCCTAGAGGTATAGGCTATTAGGGCCTATATTTTCTTTTGCGTAATATTTTATAAATCTTATTAATAGTTTTTTAAGTAATATTTTATAAATAGCTTAAAATTATATAAGAGTTTATTTAATTCTTATTAATTTACTTAAAGAGATATTAATATTTATTTAATTATTTAATAATAATATATAAGTTAATTTTTAATTAAACCTTATTAATTATTTAAAGCTTTTTTTTTATTATTTTAATTTAATTAAAATCTATATTTATAAAAAACTTTTTTAATTTTCCTAGGCCTTTTTTTATTATAACCTTTTATACCTTATTAAATTTCTTATTTAATATTAGGGCTAATATATAATATAAAGAGTCTTAGTTTTTTATATTTAAAAATATTTATAAGTTTTACTTATTAATTAAAGTTTTATAAATATTTAATTATATTTTTTCCTTTAAAGATAAAAAATAAATAAAATAATATTATAAATAAAAAGTTATTTAATTCTTTAATTATAAGTTCTTAATATAAAATAAAAAAGACCTTATTAATAATTACCTTGGTATTATTCTTAGCTATTATATCTTAGCTAATATTATTTTTTAATATAAGGTTAAGGCATTTATTATTTTAAGTAATTAATATAATATTTATAGTTATTATTATTTAATTAAATAATTCTAAGGTATTATTATATATTTCTTTTTATACTTATAAAAGGGTTAAGGGTTTTTATTATAAGGGTTTTTTTTTAAATATTATTAAAATTAAAATAAAAGTTATAAGAATTTCACTTTTTATTAGCTACTAAGTAAATATTTTAATAATTAAGACTTTTTATAATTATATTATAAGTATTTTTATAAGTAATTTAAATAAATATAGCTTATTAGCTTTAATAAAAAAAGGTTTCTTATATATTAGCTATAGGTTTAAGATACTTACTTTTTTTATATTTATAATAAATAACTTCTTTTTATAATTAATATTTATTTTATATAAGGTATAAAAAGCATTTATATTAATTTTTAATATTTAAGGTATAAAAAGTATTTATATTAATTTTTAATATTTAAGGTATTTTAATTAAATAGTCTTAATTTTATAAAAGTAATTATACTTATAATTTGTTAATTAGTAATATAAAAAAAAATTTTTTTATCTAATTAATAAATTTAATTAATTAAGGTTTATATTAATTATTAAAAAAATAAAAAAATTATAATTCTTATAAAGAGATATTAATTTATTTATAAAATATAATATATTATTTATAAGTAAAACTTAAAATATAATTTTCTTTATATAACTTTTAAAAAAAGAATTTTATATATTTTTTTATAAATTAAATATTATATAAAATAATAAGGGTAATTAATTAAATAAGAGCAATAAAAGTTATTTTTAAGAAGAAGCCTTAAAGCTCTTTTATTTTTAAATTAACCTTTAAATAAAATAATAATAATTAAAGGTTAAAGGCTATTAATTCCTTTTTTATATATAAGAATTTACCTAATAGTTTAAAATAGCTTAGGACTTATTTTTCCTAACTTAATAAGTCTATAGCATAGCTATTTAATTTAATTATTATACCTTAGTCTTAAGATAAATAGTCTTAATATTATTTATAATATTTAACTTAAAAACTATAAATATAGCGCTTATAAAGTAATAAATAGATATATTTTATATATTATATTAATTAATTATAGATATAAATAAAACTTTTAAGTTATAAACTATAAAGGTTTTATATTAAATAAGGTTTTTTAAAGGTCTTTAAGTTAATTTAAGAAAGAATTATTAATAATAATAAAAGGCATATAAAACTTAGTAAAGAATACTCTTACTTAGGCTTATAACTATTTTATAGAGTGCCTATAATTACCTTAAAGTATAAAAAATAATAATTAAAAACGCGTTATTTTTCTAAAAATAAAGGCATCGCCTAATATAGTAATATAAAAGCGCATAGCCCCTTTAGTGGGGGTGCTCTGACTAATCAGAGCGCGCTATTGTTCAACACCAGCTCAACGCGTCTGCACCCACGAGCAAGAGTCGCGAAGGTAGAGGAGACTCAACCCGCAAGCTGTAGGACGACGGGGTATTAAAGTGGCAATAGGACACACCCAAAGCCTTGCATTCATAAGAAAAAAGGTCCCAAGGGATTTAAGTCACTATTGGTCCAGCTGCATCAAATTTTTTATATATGGCAATTACCCACCCTTAACAACTCTAAACTCAACGTTCATGCAAATCCAAACCCGAATTTCATACCATATATATAAGATAACTCCGATTACTGATGGGGTTTTACATGGTTCCCTCTTCTCATCCTTCACGCTTGCCTTTCCAAACTCTGCGAAGTCACCCAGCCTCCCGTTTTGTCGTTGCCCCTACCCCCGGTCTGTGTCAACCGGTTCTCCTCCCTCTAATTGCGACAAGGCCTTTCTGTTTCGCTGACATGTTCCCAAGGCAGGTGTTCTAAGCCCGTTCAACGATGATTGGCTCAACTGTAGATGACTTCTCCTTGTCTTGTGTTTTTTCCTCCGAGGAATCGCTGTCTTCTCCACGACCCAATTTCTTAGATTGTTTAAAAAGCCTGGCAAATTTGGAGCAACCATTCGCAAGAAACCTATACGAGATGACAAAGGGTGGAGCCACAAAGCAGACAACCTTTGCAAACCACTCATCAGGGAAAATGCGCACGACCACACCCCATGGCAGACTGAATGCCGCGACGAGGATTGAAATAGCCCACTGAGGACCGTCGAGACCATCAGGATCAATATCGAAGACTCGGCTACCCACGAAGACAATGGCAACTTGTAGGCCGATCATGATGAGGTTGATAATAATAAAAAACCAGTTTCGGTGGACTCCCACGAAAATATTAAACCTGTTGTCGAGCCGACGGCAGTTTAGCTCGTTGAAGATTTGCATCCAAACGAACATATTGAAGATGATAGTATCAAGCTGAAGCTTGTCACTTTCAATGCTGACATTGTACTTGAGAATGGCGCCGCCGGCGAAATAAAGGACGAGGACAACAACGAGCTGGAAAATAGATTGACCGATGATCATTTTCCACATCTTCGGTTGTTAATATTGTCATAAATTAGGTGGAGGTGATGATGGACTTACGTTCATGGTGATGAGCGGTGCAGACTTGGGTTGAGGAGGCCTATCGAGGATGGCATCTGTGGGGGGGTCTGTGGCCAGAGCCAGGGCAGCCATTGTATCCATAATCAAGTTAATCTGTTGAAAGTCAATATTCAACCTGGGTATGCGCTGAACTTGATTGCCGACTTACCCATAGCAGCTGCACGGCTTTGAGAACTGGCTCGTAGTCATCATTGTACATGGAAGTAACAAACGACAGGATGACCGCAGTGATATTGACAGTGATTTGAAACTGTTGATATGTCAGCTATGTATATGGTTTCTCAGATAATAGTAAAATACCTGCAAAAACTTCTGTACAGCGTCATTAACAGCCCGGCCCCATTTTAGGGCAGTGATGATCGAGGCAAAGTTATCATCCATAAGGATAATCTCGGAAGCCTCTTTCGCTACTTCGGTACCTGAAATATCGTGTGATTAGCTAGCTTCCGTAAGCCCATTCGACAACGGGCCAATAGAGTCGGCTCAACATACCTGAAATACCCATAGAGAAGCCAATGTCGGCAGCCTTAAGAGCGGGTGCGTCATTTGTGCCATCGCCTGTCACAGCCACGGTTTCTCCTAAGGCCTTGAGACGTGTAACCAAGATGCGTTTATCGTCTGGCGATGAGCGGGCTAGAATCTGTAGTCGGGGGATGATATTGTCGAGTTCCTCCTCGGACAGTTTGCGGAATTCAGGACCTTCCATGATAATGCCACCATCAGTAAAGATGCCGCATTCCGTGCCAATAGCTCGGGCAGTGACCAAGTTATCTCCTGTAACCATCCGAGTCACAACGCCAGCACGCTTGGCATTTTGTACAGCCTCAGGAACGCCAGGGCGGACCGGATCCTGGATGCCAACGACACCAAGAAGAGTCAAGTCGCTCAGGCTTTCAAGATCAGGTACCTCCTCAAAGTCCTTGTACGCCATTCCAATGGTACGGAGAGACTTGCTTGCGAATGCAAGGATGGCTTCCTCCGCAGATTTGCGGTCCAGGGGTTCAAGGTCACTGGTGATTGGGTTTACCTGCTGTGTGCAAAACCCGACGATGATCTCGGAAGCTCCCTTGATGAGTAATCTGTAGCCAGATGGAACCTTGATGACTGCGGTCATATACTTCTTGACAGAGTCGAAGGGCTCGATGATGACGATTTGTTCGTTTGCCCTGGTTTCCGAAAGGGACTGCATGCCAAGATGGTCCCTGGCAAGCTGTAGTAGCGCAGTCTCCGTCTTGGAGCCGATGAATGTTGTCTCTCCTTCATGTGTCCCTTCAAAAGCCGTCGAGTTGATGGCTACTGACTGAGTGATGAGTTTTTTGGTATCCTGAGACAAGCTCGAGGCCCACGAAGAAGTATCATCGGTAAAGCTGGAATCACCAAAGCGGCCGGCGGTGACGGTCATTTTGTTCGTAGTCTACAAATTATTAGCAAGGTTTGTTCCTCTTGTCTAAGGCGCCTTACCAGAGTTCCTGTCTTGTCTGAACAGATGCAAGTAGCATTACCCATAGTCTCGCATGCCCTGAGCACTCTGACGAGATTGTTCTCCTTCAAAAGGCGCGTCGTAGCAAAGGCTAGCGCGAGGGTGACAGCAAGAGGCAGACCTTCAGGCACAGCCACAGCAATGATAGCAATGGCCACGACCAAAAGGTCAACAAAGGTCGATGCTTTCTCCTCCGCCGGCCTGTCATCCCCAGGGAGATGTGCACAGAAGCGGAAAAGGAGGATGAAGAACATGAGCACTGAAGCACCACCACCGAGCTTAGCAATAGCCACTGCTAACCCTTCTAGTTTCTTTTGAAGGGGCGTCGACTCAATATCCGTCCGAACTGACATCATGATTTTGCCAAAGCAGCTGTTGATCCCGACCGAAGTACAGAGGAATGTCCCCATGCCTAGCCACAAATTAGTTACACTTCATGGTCCCTAGTGTACGTGTGCCTTACCTTCAAGAACCCTTGACCCGGAAATGATGAATGGGTCAGGATCTTTGCTGCTATTCCAATCTGGTGCAAAGACCTTTGCGCCGGGCGTCTTTTTCAGGGAATCTGACTCGCCGGTTGCAGTTGATTCATCGCATTTGACATTGTGCCCATCGATAAAGATGCCATCAACAGGAATCAAGTCACCCGGCTCAAGGTAAAGAACATCTCCGACGACCACGTCGACAACGTTGACAAGCATAGACTTGCCGGACCGAAGCACCTTGACTTCTCTATCGTCCTTCTTGGTGTTCAGCTTGACGAAAGCCTTTTCTTTTTGCCAGTCATTGTGCGAGGCGATTACCACGACAATGACAACAGCGGACAAAATAGCAACGCCTTCAACCCAATCAACGGGCGTAGGGTCGCCAGGCTTGTGGGCTACACCAAAGGTCTCGTAGAGGCCGAGCGCAAGGGATATGACGCCAGCCACCAATAACATGATCAGAACTGCTTCTTGAAGAGTGATCCATGCCAACCTCCAGATTGACTTGGGCTTTTTCGCTGGGAGCTGGTTGCGCCCATACGTGCGAACTCTTTCAGTGGATGGGCCGTGCGAGGAAGTATGCTGTTCGAGCTCATCCACGCTGAGACCAGCTTTGAGGTCTACACGGAGACTGCGAGCGAGGCCCTCGAGACCACCAAAACCCTTGAGCACATCGAGTGATTTGGGGTCTAGTAATTGGCCGAGTTGATCGGGGCTATGAGGGAATGGCCTGTTGGGGTCTCCGAGGTCGACACCTTTAGGCTGGTCCGGCTCGTAATACTGCGGTACATCTGACAGGTAGCTGCTAGGCGCAACAGTTGTCCCGTCAGTGAAGGAGATGGTGTCTGCGTTGCTCGTCGACCGCTGGCGTGGATCCAACAGTGCCTTTGGATCGAGTAAATTGTTTGACATGTTGCAAAAGTATAAGGTAGGCCTTCCGACCTTATCTGGGGCCCTGGATAAAGGGAATGAATCGTTGTGAAGGGAGTCGGCTCAAGAACCAGTGAGCTATGGTGGAGAAGGCATCTTGGTCAATACGTGGGGCGGTTTATGTTATTATGTACCTACGTCTACCTGCCTGTCTCTGCAATCGCAGATCGAGGTAAAGCTGCATCGCAACCATGTTCGAAAGCTTAGCTCAAGTCTCAGCAGGGGAGCTGTTGTCGAGATCAGCAAAGGGGGGGGTCACGGGGCTCCTCTTCCCAACCAATGACTGCACTTGGAGGGATCTGATAAGCGCCACGTTGGCGGTTTTGACAAAGTTGGAGAAAATGTGCATTACATAAGCGGACACGGAAATCCGTCTTCTTGATCGAGGGAAGATCAGCGATTACGGCACGGACCACAGCGTCCATGTCACTAACACATCCAATGATGGAGCAAGTTTGATATTGGTAATCGGCGACGGAAATGAAGAGCTTGGGCCATATCTTGTTTGTCTTGCATGCACTGCCTCTCCTCGATGATGCGACGCGGTTAACCGAGCCTAATAAGTACCGAGGATCGGTTGTATTATCATATCCCCACCCATCACTTCGCCTACAATTAAGCTTTGGACATCAAACCGGTATTGTGTTAACGTGAATATACGTCAAGGCAAAGGGACAGATGGAGATTGAGATGTGAGAAAAGAAAGAACCAGGCCCGATAGCGCGACAGGCAAGGGCTAACAAAGAAGGCTCCGCACGCCTTTCTTCCCCATCCCTCGGCCCAAGACTGACTTGTCACATACAAGGTTTGGTAAAGAATACTCATACACTGAGACGCCTTGTATTATCTATATTACACTTGACTGCCCTCTACTTCTGCTACCCGCTGTCAACCATCCCATTCCTCAAAATGCATTTGCTTCTGTGCTACGAGCTCAATGATCTCTTGTGTATGTCGAGACTTGCGAAAAGGTGAAACGCCGTCCCATGTTCAACAGCAAAAAGAGGGTGAGGAGTACTGTGTTGGTTACACTGTAGAAAATGGGAGTGTGGGTGCTGAGTTGCCATGCGCCATGATACTGTAGTCTCTCAGCTGTATCCGTCATTTGATGACGATATTTGTCGCACCCTTTTTTGCACGAATCCAGTCAACATGTCCGTCCATCATATTAATTGAGTCCGTCGGTGCTGGCTCACCAACTCCACGCGCAAGCTGTTCCAACCGGGGCCACTCTATCCATACCCTAGCTCCTGCGCGCTCGGACATTATGCACCGATACGGTGTGTCATCGGACTTCCGGGTCTCCGATACATTCATCCCGGTCAAATTTTCCATCCTTTCGTTTCCGTCGGCGCTCCGTCTTTCCGATTACCTCAACTTCTTTATGCGGGGGCGATGCAATGCCTCCCCGGCGCGCCTGCGATGTCTGCTACAAGCGAAAGGTAATTAATCACATGTTCCATCGTCCAAGTGACACTGGCAGAGAATGTTTGAATAACGCCAACTTGTTAGATTCAATGTATCATCAATACTCAGGGCGATCCCTGCGACTGGTGCGGGAGCCAGGGCGTGGCCTGTACCTTTGACAGAGTCATTCAAAAAGACCCAAACAAGAGGTAAGCTTTCTTCAAATGACTTTGTTTATTGCCGTGATAGCATAGTTTGGGAGCCTGACACAAGACCCCAGAACCACATCCGATGTCGTCCAAGAACTGTCCCGACGAGTAGAAACGCTCGAAGAAGCCCTCCAGTCTGCACTATGTACGAATAGGCCCGTTGGGGGCGCTTCGCCTTGGCCAGAAAGGTCATTTCCCGAGAGGCCATTTGCCGAACCATCGAGAAACCGCCTGAGAGCATCTCCCGTCGCTACGATCCTCGGCCAACCGTCCCCCATAAGCCCTTCCGACCTTGCTGCGAATACCACGCGGGCCCAGACAACTTCGCCCAAGTCTACCTCCAAATTGTCGCGATGTCAAATCGGTAACAATTGGTACTTCAAAGGGATAGGGATTTTGTCTGAGCGTGGTCAGCAGTGGATATCAGATGGTGCAGGAGAGCGTGTGTTTCTGGAGAAGTTTGACCTATTCTCCAACCCGCTGGGGACTGCATCACCGTTTGGCCTTGCTATATTTCCCGAACGGCCGAGAATGCTGCCCTCAAAAGCTACCTGTAGGCATCTTGTTGAGGGCTTCTTCAAATCCATGACCTCTATCGTCTTTGCTATCCTGGAGAGAAGCCTCATTGAAGGAACAATTGCCAGAGCGTACGGTGATGAAGGAGCTGATCTGGGACGCCGGACATCAGCTGAGGCCTGTCTCTGGGCCATGATTGCACTTGTTGTACGCACGACAGACGCTCGGCAATTAGGTCTCAACGTCGAGCCAAACGATTGCGTTCATGAGGCCAACCGCTTGTTGACCATCATCAATGACAATACGAACTTGGACATCTTGCAGGGCACCCTTCTTCTGGTAAGGAAACGTAGAACCACCAAGTATTGTCACTGAGGCTCACAGCTGACTTCCAAGTAGTGGGCATGTCAAAAAATGAGAGGACAATGCCGAGAGGCTTCCGTCACCTTCAGAAGCGCATGTCGCATGGTATGTGACCTTGGCGGCCATTTCCCGCTGTCACGACTGGCTATCCTTCCGCAACATGTTCCCACATTCGACGACCAAACAAAGCTACATATCCGAAGGTTGTTCTGGATGTGCTACTGCTATGACAAGGATATCTCGTTGCGTACCGATGAGCCGCCACTACTTACTTCGGATCACTGCGATGTAACCGAGTCCGAGGAATTCAGCAACCAGTCACGGGATACAAACCTCGCAAAGATTAAAGAAAACGCAAGTCGACTGCTCTGCTCGCCCCGAGCTTTTAAATACACCGAGAGTGAGCTTCTTGCGCACGTTCGACAACTTGACGACGAGCTTGAGGAATGGCGATTGTCAGTTGAACCACCCTATCGTCCTAGATTATCCATCCTATCAGACTCGTCTTTCTCATTGCCCTCAACCATGAGCCTAGAGAACTGCACGTATTTCATCAATCTGCAGCTCGACTACCTTTTTACTATCATCAATATCCACACGTTGGTCCGAAAGTGTGGAGACCTGGAAGAGAATCTGCCTGATGACCTACACAGCGTCGTGCACTCGAGCGCCGATCTATCGATAGAGGCCAGTCGCTCCATTTTCCGCATCTTGGACACTGTCGTCGACTTCTGGAAAGAGGATTCAGCATGGGTCGTGTCCCACTATGCCCCGATGGCTGCCATGCCACTCTTTATGAACATTCTTATACACCCTCTTGGCCATACAGCGGATAGCGACTTGCACATCTTGTCATCGATAAGCAGCATCACGCGCAAAATTCCAGCAGAGAGGCTTTCGATAGAGGAGTTAGAGCATATCCGAGAGATAAGCGAGTTCGTGATGGAGCTTGTCCGACTTAGTCATAGTGCAGCTTGGAAAGTGAAAAGGGGAGAGAGGAAGCATGACCTTGACATTATCCATGAATAGGAAAACTAAAGGCCACTGGGTCTGCGTGTAGATACCACTTTCATGTTCCAGAGGCATTTGACTGACTTCAAGAGAAAGTCAAACATCCGTGACGTTTTGGTAACGTTTTAGAATCAAACGCGAACGACGCGATCTGCCTTTGGTGTGATATTACGTGAAGGTTTATGTTTTAAGGTTTTGCTAGAGCCTCGCTTCCTTACCCGCCCTCTAGGAGCCTTTTATTCCTTAAGATACTTATACAATTATCGCAATATTATTTCATGGAGGAACTAGGCTTCATTTGTCATGATGGTGCAAAAATTGCCGATTTCTTGACCGGAGTTACGGTTCCAACGGAACGACAGGTGCGGCCGGTTTTCGAGATGACCTTTCCTAGAGGCGCGGATGATATTCTGCAACGATACCATCATTCACCCATCTACGCGGAACTTATGGACCAAGATCACTACTCTGACAGTCAAATCGCCCAATGCCGAACTATGGAGTTTCAAGCATGCATTGAGCTCGAGACATCCTCTAGCACTAGCCAGCACACCGTCAACTTCGCCGCTCAAGTGTGGACTTGCATTGCTCGATAGTACTAGATCATTGGTGGCGACTTGCCTACGTTTTTTATGAAGCAGGGCGCCTCACTGATCCAGGCATTGATGGCAGGGTCCCTTTATTACAATGCGCCCGACGGCAGCACTGGACTATTTCTCAAAGGAGGCGCTCTCTTTTGGTCTCTCCTCTCCCACTGCCTCTCAGCCATATCCGAGGTGGTTGATTCCTTCACTGGTCGCCCCATTATCATCAAGCATACGAGGCTTGCTCTGTTCCACCCAGAAGCTACCTGTGTGGTCCAGATTTCCGCCGACATACCCATCGTTTTCCTTCAAATCACACTTTGGTCTTTGGTTGTCTACTTTATGGTTGGCCTGGCTACCTCGGCGGGTGGGTTCTTCACCTACTGGCTCATCTTGATTACCAACAACCTCTGCTCGATCGCTCTGTTCAGGGCCGTTGGGGCCGCCTCCGGCTCTTTCGGCGGGGCATTCAAGATCTCAAGATAAGTCATCTCCGTTTTGGCCATGTATACCGGCTACCAAATCACTAAGATGCAGATGCATCCGTGGTTTGACTGGTTGTATTGGCTCAACCCCCTGGCGTATGCTTTGATGGGAAGCGAGCTGCACCTCAAGAGCATTGAATGTGCAAGTACGAACTTGATTCTGCACGGGTAGGGTTACACCAGTATTGAGAATCAGGCTTGTGCTAACATTGGGGAAGCGAAGTCCAGGGCTGTATCAGTAACTGGTGATGATCACCTGGCATTACTATCGTATCAGCACTCACATATCTGAAGGAACTTTGGCATTCTTTGTGCTTTTTTTTTTGGGTATTCCTGGTTGGCGTTACCATCGTCGCAACCGGTTGGTGGTGCGACCCTTCGTCATCCGCGACCCGTCCTCATTCAGTGCCTCGTTGGTCATCCCCCGAGAGAAATTGGCTCAGCATCACGAAAGACGCATCCTGGATGATGAATCTCATATTGGAGGTAAGACGTGCGATACAAAAATTTTGGATCATGAGATGTTTCAAGATTCAGACTAGACTCTTGATGAGCAGTTTGCCCAGAGCACGGCAATTTTCACCTGGAAGAATCTCAACTATACCGTTCAAACACCCTCTGGCCCAAAGAAACTACTTGACGATGTCCAGGGCTGGGTAAAGCCGGGGACACTAACTGCTCTGATGAGTTCCTCGGGGGCCAGGTAAGACGACTTTGCTTGACGTCTTGGCTTAAAGAAAGACAGACGGAAGGATTGAAGGTTCCATCTTAGTCAACGGCAGACCTCTTCCCATCTCGTTCCAGCGTTCCACTGGTTATTGTGAGCAGCTCGATGTCCACGATCCTTATGCTACAGTTCGTGAGACACTTGAATTCTCGGCTCTCCTTCGCCAGCCTCGCGAGGTACCCCGGGAAGAGAAGCTGCGGTATGTTGATGTTATCATCAACTTGTTAGAACTCCATGATATCGCCGAGACCCTAATCGGACAACCTGGAATCGGACATTCCCTTAGCGTCGAGCAGCGAAAATGTGTGACAATTACTATTAAGCTAGTCGCTAAATTAAAAAATCTTAATCTTTCTTAATAAGCTAACCTCGGAACTTAATAGGCGAGTAGCATATTATACTATCTATTTTCCTAGTAATTTAATTAGGTTACTTATTATATTTATATATTATATTTATTATTATTATACCTTAAAACTATTACAACCATGACATAGGCCAGGCGGGGAAGCATAGTAGAAACACTTTGACTTAGCAAAGGACTAAAGGGACTAAATATCGCTTATATCGGTCTTAGGACTAAACGTTAAATATATTAGTCTTACCCTAGACTAAACCCATAGAATATCAGTCTAAAGAAGCAACTATAAGTATATAAAACATACTTATTATACTTTCTTATAAAGTAGCTACCTTAGCTATTAATATAACTTAGTTATACTTAATACCTTTAAGTATATTACTAGATGTAACTTATACCTACTATTGCTTAAATTACGCCTAATACTCTCTACTAATATAAACCTAATATAACCAGTTTATCCCTTAGGAAACATATAATCGTCACATATTAATAGCTCTTATTTAGTAATATACTATATACTCTAAGCAATACTATTACTATAGCACCTAATACTAGATCCCCTTCTACCTCTCGCAGCAAACTACCTATTACCCCCCAATAGGGATAGCCCGCGACTAAGCCAGAGGAACCTAATATCCTAATAGATATAGATAATAACAATAAGGAACATATCGTCCCGGCCTTACATAAGGACAAAGTCCACAAACTTAAGAACAAATATAACTACCTAACTACCTAGCATAATAACCTCTTAGAGGGTATATAAAATAACGCTAAAATTACTTAAGAGCGACTTATAAGCATAGAAGCATCTATAAACAATATATAAGAATACTTCCGCTAAGCCATAAAATAGTAATAGTAATAATACTAGTAAATAATTAATAAATAATAAAACTAGATTAATTAACTTACTATACTCTAAGCCTAGCAAAATAACCTAGTATAATAATAAGTCTATGATCTTAGTAGCCTAATATTTAAACATAATGCTATTAGTACTACCTATAAAGATATTAGCGAGATTATTAAGCCTAAGGACCTAGAGCTATTTAATAGATAAGCTATTTATATTAGGACATTCCTTATATCCCTTAGGGCATACTAATAGTATTTCCCTACTAAGATAGCTAGTATAAAAAGTAAGGTCTTATATACTAGTAGATACCTCATAGGTAGCGCACTTACTTAGTTTAAGCCTAAGCTATATGATTTTCTTAGAAATAAACCTACTAAAGAAATATAACTCTTTTTTTTTAAATATAAAAACTTTAAAGATATAATTAGGCATAACTTTAAAACTATTAATAAAAAATAATAAGCTATATAGAAACTTAAGAACTTATAATAAATAAAGGCTACTTTGACCTATATAGCTAAGTTTATATAAATTACCTTATTTCTTAACTAGGGAATAAATACCCTCTAGATTATATTCTATAAAGGACTTAAGGATAAGGTTAAGGATAAACTCTATAAAATAAAAAAACCTAATAACCTTTAGGATTATATTAATATAGCTATTAAGATTAATAACTAATAGTTTAAATAATATATAGAAAAAGCTAATAAGAGATAAATCTAAGGCAATAAAAATAATACTAACTAATCCTAAAAAAGGAAATAAGCTAAGGGTAATATATCCTATAGGACTTATATAAGACCTATAGAACTTAAAATAGCCTAAAAGGATAATAAAGATATTAAGTATTACTACTATTATAAAAAGGGTTATAAGGCTAATAAATATTAAAAGAAATAATAAGATATTAAGGAAAGATATTACTAACTAAAGCTATAATAAAACCTCCTAGAAGGTAAGAAGCACCTAAATATAACTAACTAAGATAATAACCCCTAGATAGCTATCTATACCGCTAAAACACTAAGAATAGCGCAGAAAGGATATAATAAAATAAGACTCTAACCTAGAGAAATTACTATGCCCTACTAAGTTACCTACCTAATAGAGGAATAAGCCACTAGTAACTATATAATTAATAATATCATAAAAGAATAACTCTATAAACTAATTAAGCCCCTAAAGGTCTACTAGTTATACCTTACTAACCTAGATATATAAAACCCTCTACTAAAACTAGATAATAAAAAGAAAAACCTTATTAATAAATAATAAATAATCGCTACTACTTAGTTAAATAAATATCATAAACCTATTAACTATAGTTAATATTCCGCGGGAGTATAAATATAGTAGGAATAAAATACTATATAAATCCGCAAATAATAATATAATTAATATATAGCACTCTAAGAAGATAACTATAAGGTACTAATCCGCGAAGGGACTAGCGAACGCTATTAGCTTAGCATAGCTACCTAATATATCTAACTAGCTAGAGAATAATAAAATATAGACAATATAGAAGATATCTACATATAGGCATACCACGAGGAAGTAGCACTAAACCTAAGATAGCCTAAACCCTATTATAACCCATAGGATAACCTATATATAATATCTATATACCTATAATATAAAAAAATCTCTTAGGTATTATATAAAGACTACTACTATAGCACATATATTATAAATAAATGATAAAATAACTATTTTCTAATTTAACTACCTTAACCTAATACTAAACCCTACCTAGCCTATAAAACCTTCTAGTATAAGGTAAAGGAATAATATAAAAAACTTAGTATTACTATACTATGCTTCTACCCCTTAAAGGAAAAAGCTATTAGCCTAAAGTAATAAATTACTATCGCCACATAGCGAACTATAATAAAGCAAGGGGAAGTACTAGATAGGAGCTATCCTAATACGGAAGTAACCCTTTACTATAAAGAAATATACCTATAATATAAATAATAAGTACTAGCTATATATAACTAGCTAGAATATATAATAAAAAAAGAATTTAATTTCTTAACCTACTAAGGAAATGCTATTAATAAGGAATAATATAAAGGTATTTAACTATACCTTAGAAAAGACTATAGACCCATAGATAAGGTCCTATAAGAATACGCTAAATATATTTAATATAGAGACCTTAATAAGGTTTACCTAGAAACCTAATAGCTAGATTATAACTATAATAATAATAAGGCCGCAAAATAAAGTTATTAGGAATAGATTAATAGCTAAGCAGATAACTATAATTACAAAGCCTATATAAATAGTAAATATAAGTTTAACTATTTTAGCTACGCAATATTAAAAAACTAAATAGCCTATCTAATATAAGGCAATAGATAGATAAATAGAGATAGGAATTACCCTAGAAGGCCCTTTACTCTATAAATAGAGCATATAGGCAACGCTGCCTAGAACTAAAAGTATAAGTTAAGGGAGAATAATTAAATACTTTAATAAATAGCAAAGCTAAGCAGAACTACTTTAACCTAATAATAGCAAATAGGCTTAAGCTACTATAGAGGTATAAATAAATGCCTTACTTAGTTATTAACCTAGAAGGAACTTCTTTTAATTATAATAATAGTATTATTAGTAGTAAGATTAATTACCTTAAAGTTTTTATTAAAAGAAAAAACTAAGGGATATTATTTAATATTATACTAAATAAGCAATATAATCTTATACTTAGGTACTTATAGTTATGTTAATTTAACCTATGTTTTAACTAGAGAACTAGCTAGGTACTTTCTTTTAATAATAAGATGCCCTCTACGTTAGATAATAACTTAGATATAAGATCTCAAACTTCTACTAGAGACGCTAGAGAAGTTAGGCAAAAGTAAATATAAGATACTTCTCTACCTAAAGGGATATAATATAAATACTATAATAGATAGAAATAATAAAACTAATAAAGAATTATATATATTATATAATAATTCTATAGATTAAAAGAAAACCTTAAGTAAGCTAAGAAGATATTAAAAAAAGAATAACTTAAGAATATTTTACTATAATATTATATCTATAAGAAACTCTTTATAAAAGAACTTAAAATAGGTCTACCTAAATATATATACTATAACCTTAAAATTAAGTTTATTAATAAAAAATAACCTAGCTTTAATAAACTTTACTTACTTAATAAAGCATAACTACTAATATTAAAGGAATATATTAAAGATATATTATAGAAAGAATATATTAGGGAAAGTAAGTTATTTATTAGATATCTTATTATATTTATCCTAAAAAAGAATAAAAAGCTTTAACTCTATATTAACTTTAAAATACTTAATGCTATTATAATTAGAGATTATATACCGCTACCTCTTATTAGCGAGTTAAAGGATTAACTTTTTAGGATAAAATACTTTATAGCACTTAACCTTAAAAGAGCCTATAATCTTATTTAAATTAAAAAAAGATATAAATAAAAAACCGCTTTTTATACTAAGTATAGACTATTTAAGTACCTAGTTATGCCTTTTAGACTTACTAATATACTTATAGTATTTTAATAAATAATTAATAATATACTATAAGAATATCTAGATATATTTATTATATACTACCTAGATAATATCCTTATCTTCTCTAAAATAGAAAAAGAATACACGGAATATATCTATAAGGTATTATAAATACTATAGAACGCCAAGTTACTAGTAGAACCCGAGAAGAGCAAATTCTATGCCTTAGAAGTAGAATTCCTTAGATATATTATCTCATATAATAAGATATATATAAACCCTAAGAAGGTCTTAGTAGTTAGGGATTAAAAGGAACTAATAAATATTAAGGAAGTATAAGCCTTCCTTGGCTTCGCTAATTACTTATTATAGATCCCTTAGCTCTAGCAAGGGGTTAAAGTACTACTAAAAGCGGAGGGTAGATAGCTAACTCTGGTAGTTATCTCATTAAAAGAAACATAAGTTATAATATAAAAGAGGTATATAAAGGTAATCTAAAGTCTAAGTTATTAATTTTATTTAATAGCTATTAGATCTAACTATTTGAGAGTTAGACTTATTATATGGGGTACCCTTATGGCTAGATTATATAATAATTACTAGGGGCCCTAAAAGCTTTATTATCTTAGTAGACTTTAAGTCCTTACTCTTTTTATCTTTCCCTCTTAGATCTAGTAATAATATATTTTATAATAATATTCTAGGTATTCCTTAAACTCTATAATTCCTTTTATCCCTTTTCTATAAATGCCTAATTTCTTAACCCTTTTATCCTTCCCTCTTAATCTCTAAGGCTAGTCTAATATCTATTTTATTCCTTATCGAAAAAATCCTAATCCTAGTTAATCTTACTATCCTTAGGTCCCCTGGTCTTATTAGCTAGCTTAGCGGGTCTAGTAGTATACTTCTTGCTGGTTTTGGTGGGTAATTAGCTAAAAGGAAAGGCCTTAGCGATGCCTCTATGGGCCCTAGTGCTGCCGCGGGTAGCTAGGTATTATAGCGCTAGAGTTCTATGCTTATTAGTTAGATCCTTTAGAACCGGGGTTAGCTTTGGCTTATAAATAGGCATCGCCTATTACTTAGCCGTGAGCTATTTTTTAATTTTAGTAGTAATAATCTTTTAAAGCTTAGCCTTAAATCTATTAATAGTCTTATTAAAGTTATTAATTATTTCTTTTATGCCTTTATATATAATAATTTAAGCTATTTAGCTATTAATTTCTTAGTAATAATAGGTAAATTTATTGCTTAACTTATTAATTTTCTTTATTATTTATTTTTACTTATTATTTATTTAGTATATCTTTTTAATTAGTTAGTTATAGAGATTAATTATATTTATCTTTAGCTTATTAACCTCTTTTAATATAATAATTAACTTAGCGGTGGTATTAGCGGCGACTATGGATATATTATTATTAACTCTGGTCTAGTTGCTATTAGTTCTAGTTTCGAGGTATCCCTTAATCTTAGCTATTTAGGAATAGTATATAGTTTAGAGGTATCCCGAGATAATTCTATTAGCTATATTATAGGGATTAATAAAATAAATAAGCATAAGGTTAGCTTAGTTAAGGAAGAATTTAATATATTACTTTTTATTGCCCCGGCTAAAGTTATATTTGCCTATGAGGTAGGCTTTTATAGTATCTTATATATGGTTCTTAGTTTTGCGCACTAAGTTAGATTTTCCCTTAGTTCTTTTACGCTTAGTTCTAGCGGGCTTATCTTTATTATTAGGCTCGCTATTATTATAGTATTTATAAATAAGGTTCTTAAGATAAAGGTATTATTTATAATATAGGTAAGTATTATTAGCCTTAGGGTAATTAAAACTAGGCTCCTTTTTTGCCTAGTAGTTTAGGTAACTTAATTAGAATTTAATATTAAGGCATTAAAAAATATCCTGCTTAGTTTAGACCTTCTTTATGCTAGATCCTTTAGTAGGCTTATTAATTTTAAAGTTAATATAACTTCTTATCTAGCTAAATTTATTCTCTTTATTATTATTATTAGTAGTATAGTTATTTATTAGCTTATTAATTCGCTATTAGTATTATTAGTGAGATATGCCTTTAATATTGCCTTAGGGCGCATTAGGAAGCATATATTAGCTGCCCTTTTTAATAGGGCGAGGGGCCTTAATTTCTTTAAGGTTAGATTTATAGTTAGACTTAGAGTTACTTATAATAATATTAAGGTTCTCTTAATTAAGATTATTATTATAGTTGCTAAAAATATTACTAAAATTGGTTATATTGCGTTTAGTTATAGCAGCAGCGCTACTCTAGTTAATATTATCTTATATAATTTTGTCTTATCTAGTATTATTTTTGCCCGCATTGGTTATAGGGTTGCTAATTTTACCCTCGGGGCGGGTAGTTTTAGCGTTAGGCACTGGAGTTATTATTATAGCTTATGTTAGATCTAGCGGCGGCTAGTTAGTTTTGTGAGAGCTAGTTATTAGTATTATTGATTTTAGCGGCGGGTATATAGGTTTATTAGTAGCTAGTTAAATTTAACCTTATTAGTATAATTAGGGTTTTATTAATATAATATAAGGTAGAAAATTAGAAAAACTTATGCGGGGCTAATAGGTTTTATATATTTATTCTATCGCGGTAAATTTAATTATATTTATTAGTTGTTTTTGCTTTATTTTTGCTTATCTTTAGCGCTAGGTTTACTTACCTATTATATCGCGTATTTAGGGTTTATTCTTCTTATATAAGCGCTAGATCTTATATATCTGCTTCTAGTGAAAGTTCTACCTTAATCTTATCTTTATAGAGTAATATTAATTATTAAAATTAGTATAAAAAAGAATATAATTAAAAGTAAAAAGGTTATAAATAAAGAAAAAGTATCTAAGGTTTATAATCCTATATTATCTCCTTTATTATTATATTTAATATAGTTTATTTATTATTTTCCCTCTAAATTAAAGGATTTAAGTATATTTCTCTTTTTTTTCTTAAATTTATTCTCTTAGTCTACTAGATTTACCTTATTCTATACTTTAACTAGGCTTCTTATAGTATTCTATAATTTAGGTTTAGCGATCTAGTTATTATCTTTTATAATAAAGCCTATCTATCTAACTAATAAATCCCAAAATAGCCTTTTATTCCTTTATTAAATTTATTATTATATAATCCTTTTTACCTCCTAATAGTTTATAACCTCATTGTTATTAATTATAATAAGAGCTAGCAGGGGAATAATATATTAGTAAGGGTTATCTCCTTAGGCTAATTTCTATAGATAGGCGACTAAAATAATTAAATAAACCTTCTAATATTCCGGGAAGTTAAGCTTAAAGGCTTACTATCTAATTTTGCATATAACCTTATAGGGTCTAGCTCTTATAGGAAACTATTTTTTCTTTAGCTTCCTAGGTAGGTAATATCCCTTATATAATTATAAATAGATAATATTACCTTCCTTAATATTAATTTCCTTATGCTTTGCATTATATTAAATTTTAGTAAGTAATACTAAAGTATTAATAAGGAATTCTGCCTCCTTATAGTAGATCTTATATAACGCTTCTAGTACTTATGCATTAATCTCTTCTTCCTTAATTCTAGAGCTAGCCGCGAGGTTAATAAGTCCTCGAGGACAGAAGCCATAGATTAAGTCATTTAGTGCCCTCCTGATCATATTTAATACCGCGTTATTAAGGTTATGCTTGTTATAGATCCCTTGGCTCTGGCAAGGGGTTAAAGTACTGCTGAAAGCGGAGGGTAGATAGCTAACTCTGGCAGCTATCTCGTTAAAAGAAATATAAGTCACAATGCAAAAGAGGCATATAAAGGTAATCTAAAGTCTAAGTTACTAATTCTATCTAATGGCTATTGGATCTAACTATTTGAGAGCTAGACTCGTCACGTGGGGTACCCTTGTGGCTAGATTATATAACAATGCTATAGTAATAGCAGTAATATTAGCCATAGCGTATCTAGATCTATTACTATATAGTATCTAATCGCTGTTTTAACTATTTAGTTCTTTCTTTTTAAAATCCTATTGGTTTATAGATAATATATTACTAATATAAGGAAATTAACTCTTAGAAAACTAAAGATAGCTCTCTAGATCTAGGATATAAATTTTAGATCTTAGTTATTAATAATTTATACTAAGATGCCCTAATCTAGTAATAATAGCATTTAGATAAGCATAATCGCCTAGTTTTCCGCTATATATAATATATGCCTTATTAATAATATTATCTTTTTTAAAAATATATAATTAATAGGGGCTAAGTAGTTAAGCTTATTATAGCTAGTAATAGCCTAAATTATCTTAGCCGCGGCTATTTCCGGTAAGTCTATAATAAAATTAAGGGTAATTATATAAAAAGGCCGTAATATTATTATAATTAATTATAGCTCCCCCTAGGTTAGCCTTTTACTTATTAAATTCTTATAATATACTAAGTAATAGGTAATATAGTTATAAATTATTTTTAATATCTAGTAAAAATAGATAGGGTTTAATTCCTATATTATATAGTTAATTTTAAAATAATACTTATTATTATAGACTAGCTTAAGGATAGGTTTAATAAGCAGCTATAGGATATATAGCCTCTATTTCCTTTTATATCTTATATAATATAATAAATCTCCTAAGAGCTCCTATGGTTAGAAAGGAACTATCTTTAGTTATTAGTTTTAATGCCCTAGGCTCTAAATATCCCTAATATAGTCTTATATGCGGCCTAGCTTTATATCCTTATTATACCCTTCTACGATCTATTAGTAGAACTCAGGGGTAAGTCTAATCTATATTAACCTTACTTCTATTAGTGCTACTATAAAGTCTAGTTTATTAAAGCTACTTTTAGCTACTTTCTGCACTAAGTAATCTTTAATTAATAATCTTAAAAGTATATCTAAGATAATATTAAGTATGCCTAATATATAAAAGATCTATAGGTTAAACTAAGATAAATAATTAATAGCTTTAATTAGTTTTAAGTTAGCTTTATTAAAGTCTATTATTTTTAGCGAGGTATAGGTAATAATACCCTTAGTTACTATATAATCTATAATAATATTAACTAGGTATTAGCTAGATTATATTAGCTTTCCTATCTTTTAAATTACCTAGGCTAATATAATAACTTTAGCTTTTATAGATCTATATTTAGCTTTTACCCCTAAGGTTAAGTAAGAGAAAAAGCTAATAAGCTTTAATTTTTTACTTAATATATCTTTTCTAGGGATTACTTTCTTATTTTATTTTTTTTTAATCTAAAAAATAAAAAGCCTAAATCTATTCTTATAGGCATTAATTTTAAAAAATAATAGCTTCTTAGGGTTATAATACTATAATATAAATTATTTAGTAAGAAACTATTATATCTCGCTAAAGGTATTTCTCTCTTTTTTTATAAGTATAAAAGCTACTATTAAGGCCTTTAGCCTCCTAATTAGTTTTAATATTTTAGCTAGTAATTTAGAAATAGCTTTAATATCTTATAAAAGCTATATTTTATATTTAAGGAAAGGGCATATCTATATATTATACTATAGTATCCCTTTTTATAGGTATCTAGCTATTTTAATATAAGTTTTAAGGGTAATAAGGTTAATTAGGTATATTATTTTAGTAAAAATATTAAGTTAGTTTTATATCTTATAGAGATTATCGCTATTAACTATATATCTAAGTAGCTTTACTATATTATACCTTATAAAGAATTTATTAGTAGTGATTTTTAATTAGTTTTTATTAAATAATTTTAATATTACCTCTAGGTACTTAAGATATTTCTTAAAAGTATTAAAAAAGATAATTATATTATTAATATAAATATATATAAATATATAATATTCTAGGAATATATTATTTATAAATTACTAACTAAAGGCAAGGAAGTTCTTAAATCTTATTAAGGCTATATTAGAGACTTCTAGGCTATAATTAAATATAATTACTATTTAATTATAATATATATTATAAATAAGTAACTAATAGAAAAACCCTATATTATTAAATATTAAAAAATACTTTTTTCTTTTTATATTTATTATAATATCCTTTTAATTTAATAAAGGATATATATTAGGGATTATAATATTATTTAGGGGTTATAAGTTAATTATAACTTTGCCTTTCTTCTTATTATTTATAGTCCTCTAGATAATAAATATAAGGCATATAATTAATATTAGCTTATCTAAGTAATATATCTTTTTAGTAATATATAATTTTCTATAGACTTTATTTAGAAATTATTAGTCTTTAATCCCTATTAGGTAAGCTCTAATAATCCTTTTCTAATTTTACTAGCTATTTACTAAGTTAATCCTTATTTTTTTTTCTTTAAGTATAAGGATAATACCTTTATCCCTATAGATATTATATCTATTTATTAACTTAAGGAGCTTTATTATTTATTTATTATTAAGGTTAGTTATTTTAATGCTAAATTTATTATTTATTAAGGGTATACCTTTAAGGCAACTAATACTATAGTTTAAGAATTTAATATTAATTTATATAGGGTTATCTCTATTAGCTTCCCTTAGTTCTTTAGTTAGCTTCCTTAATAATATTTTAATTACTAATAGGTTTTCTATCTTTAGTCCTGGCTAGAGGTCTTAGCTAATTATATTAGGGAAGTCTATTAATCTAGAGTAGCTAGTAATAAAATTTATAATCTTATTGCCCTTATAATTATAAATATAACTAATATACTTCCTCTGGGGGATTTAAATATCCTTTTCGCTAGAGTTATAAAAAATAGCTATCCTAAGGGTATTTTTATTAATTATTATATTAAAAAAGCCTTTATTTTTTCCTTTAAAGTAAAAGGCTTTATTTCCCCCTCTAGGGCTATATATATTTAATAGGTTTTTATAAATAACTAAGATAAAGGTAATTTTGCCTTTTTTTATTATTATTATATAGGCGCTTTTTATTACCTTATTAAATAATAAAGTCTTTTTTTTTAAAATCTCGCCTTAGATAATAATATTATAAATAGCTCTAAAAGTAATACTAGGGTTAATAAAATTAATTTTTGCCTTATACTTATATAAAAACCTTATTCTTAGTAATATATAAGGATAAAATTAGTTAATTATATTAGCTATAACTATAAAGTAAGCTTTAGCCTCTATCCCTTATATAATCCTAGAGAGATAAAAGTTAAAAGTAGCTAATTTTATAATATTTATAACCTTATTTATCCTACTAAGTATTTTTAGCTCTTAATCTTTCTAAATTACCTTTTTTTTATATTTTATAAGCTATTTTTTATTAATTATAATTACTAATACTTTAATATTATAATATATCTAATAGATTTTAGTATTTTTAATTTTTTTAAAAATAAGAGAGATCTAAAGGTAAATTAATACTTTTTATTTAAATTAATAATTAATATTAAATCTATTTATTATATTAATAACTTAATTATTATTAATTATAAGATTAATATAATATATTTATTTTATATTTATTATAATATAGGATTCCTCTTTATAGTTAATAATCTTAGCGTAATATACTATACTTTTATTACTTTCTCTAAATTCCTCCTCGCTTAGGGTATTTTCCTCCGCGTAGTATACCCTCTCGGGCTTATCTTAATTTTATACTTCGCGGTTTTAATATTACTTATCTTAGCTAATACTTTAGGGCTATTAATAGTTTATAGGGTATTCCCTTTTATTAGTTTCTTCTTACTCTTAGTTTTACCTCTCTTATAATAAAATCTCCTTTTATTATTCTAACTTTATCTTAATAAATTCTTTATTATATTCCCTTAGGAATCCTTAATTATCCCTTTGCCTTCTATTTTCTTATTAATTCTATACTCTTAGTTACTAGGTTATATTATTTAGCTATTAAGGGTAGAATTAATTATTATAAGTATTATCGCTGATTTTATATAGCCTCTAGCTATATAATAAGTAGTTTTAGTCCCTATAGCTCTAGTTCTATAGGCGATTATTACCTTATAGCGCTAAGTTTTCTTAATCTAACTCTTTTTTTACTTTTTCTTTAGTAATATAGGTATATCTTCTATTACTTTAGGGCTTTTTTCCCCTAGTTTTACTTTTATTAATATATAATACCTTTAGTCTTTTATATAAGGTCTTTTTTTTTTTATTTATTATATTAATATATTTTAATTACTTATTAATTATTATTAGCGCCCTATAGAGTTAATATAATTTAAGGTATAACTTAGCATAAAAATAGGTAAATAGCTTAAAATTAATTACCTTTTTTATTATTTTAGATATATTAAATATCTTTATAGAAAAGTCTTATAATAACTTATTACTTTTAATATTATTAAGGTTAAAATAAGCCTAGTCTAGCTATTTTAATACTTCTTAGAGTTTTATCTTAAATTTAGTTTTTATTATATTAAAAAAAGTATTAATAGCTAAGATATAGCCTTATCTTTTCTTATTATTAAGTAGCCTTTATTATTATATTAATATATTACCTCTAAGGAGTCTCTAGGTATTCTCCTTAATAAATATAACCTACTAAGTGCTACTTCTTTTTATATAAGACTAAACTAAGTTAACCTATAAATAGGTATTAATAAAAATAATAATAATCTTATTATAAAAGATTTCTACTAAGGGGTCTTTAGATTTATTTTTTAAAGGCATATCTAGCTAAAATAGGCTAATATTTATTAGCTTAAAGCTAATATTATTATTTTTTTTATTTACTTAAATTCCTTATTTTAGTTATATAATTTTTAATAGATTTAGTCTAATTATAAATAAAGTAAGCTATTCTTAGGGTAATTTTATTATTTAGTATTATCCTATTAGGTTTAGCTATAATAAGGGATAACTCTCTTATAGTAATATTTAATAAGGGGGTATTATAGCTATTATAATATATAAAAGGTATTATTACTTAGTAGGATATATTATTAGAAAGGCTAAATATAATATCTATAGATATAGTTTATTTTACCTTTAGTATTACCCTCTTATATAAGACTATAGTAATATTTCTAATAAGGGTATTAAAAATTATTTTCTTTTTAATAAGTTTAGTTATTATAACTAGGGCTATAGGCCTTATATTAGTTAAGGAGGTATTAGTTTTAATAGTCTTAGAGTTATATTTACCTATAACCTAATAGGTTCTAAGTCCTTAAGCTTAAGTCTATACCCCTTTTTAATAAGTTTTAATATCTATTAGGTAGTTAAAGAGCATTAATATATATCCTCTATTTCTTATCTTATTTTATTTAAAATCAGCATTTACCTCACTATACTATAAGACCCTTATAACCCTATTCTAGCTTAGTTAGTTGCCCCTAGCTAAGATTAAGGTATATAGCTATTAGCAGCTAAATCCGATGGGTTTATAGCTAAATCCTAGCGCTATTATATCTCTAGTTGCTTATATAGTTAGTAGATTATAAGATAATTCTATCTTCTTAGTATTAGGTTAAGCAAAAACTAGTAAATAATAGTGTCCTTAGCGGTAAGGTATTTAGCATTAGGAGTATTAAGGCTAAAGCTTTATATAGGGTCTAATAGCGCTAGTTATTTTAGGGTCTTTTACTTCTCTAGTATTAATACTAATAATATTAGTTCCCTAGGTTTTTCTAGTTATTAGAAAGGGGCTACCTTCGGCGATCTAGCTACTATATTTATTAACTTAAGGGTTATATCTACTAATAAGTTATAAATTAAGAGTTTATTATTTAATAATAATATTCTCTCTTATTTAGCCCTCTTAATAATCTTTTTAGTAATTCCCTAGGCTTCTCTAATAAAATAGGGATTTATTATATTCTAATAATATAATAGTAATTTTATAATTAGGGCCGCTTTTCTATAAAAGGTATTAGATCTATTAGTTTTTTAGTAAGAAAGCTCTATAAGGTTTTTAAGTATTATTAGTTTAATAAAAATATATTTTTTATATTAAAAAGTTAGGTTTTATAAAAAAAAAGTCTAAATTTATTATAAGTAGCTAAAATCTGCCTTTATAAGCTTCGCTTTTACTAATAATCTTATAATTATTTTATATAATAACTACTTAAATAAGTCTTACCTCAATAAGCTTAGGGTTATTATAAGGCTAATTAATTTTATCTAGCCTAATACTAGGGATATATATATAATAGGTATTATTAAAAAAAAGAATTAAGGCTTCCTTTTAGTATTTTACTTATTTTTAACTTTAGGTCTATTAAATAAAGCATAGGTTAAGTTAAAAGAAGTATTAATTACTACTAATTATTATAGATCTCTTAGCTCTAATAAGGGGTTAAAGTATTACTAAAAGCAGAGAGTAAATAGCTAATTCTAGCAGCTATCTTATTAAAAGAAATATAAGTTATAATATAAAAGAGGCATATAAAGGTAATCTAAAGTCTAAGTTGCTAATTCTATCTAATAGCTACTAGATCTAACTATTTAAGAGCTAGACTCATTATATGGGGTACCCTTATAGCTAGATTATATAATATTACTACTATAAATTCCTCTAATAATTTAGGAAGATTATTATATTACTAATTAACCTTATAAAAAAAGATAAAATATTTATATTTAGGGATAAGGTAAGAAAAGCCTTTAATATAATTAAAAAACTTATCCTAAGTAAACTAATACTTAGGATATTTAACCTATCTTAATAGATTAAACTTAAAATAAATGCCTTAGACTTTATACTAGGCGCCTAGATTAGATAACGAGATAATAAAGGACTTTTATACCCTATTGTATTCTATTCCTATAAGCTATATAGAGTAGAACTTAACTACCCTATTTATAATAAAAAATTCCTCGTAATAATTAATACCTTTAAGGAATTTTAATACTATCTCCTTAGAAGTAAATACTAGATTAAGGTATATATAGATTATAAGAATATTACTTACTTCGCAAAAACCTAAGAACTTAGTAGATAATAACTATAATATATAAAATACCTCTTAGAATTTAATTATATTATTATCCATATTAAAGGAATAAAAAACAGTAGGGCAGATACTATTAGCTAATAACCTAATCTAGATATAGGAAAGATTAAAGCTAAGGAGTAATTACTATATTTTATACTAGAGGGATACCTTAAATAGAAGTCTATTAGATAAACATAGAAGCTAGTACCCTTATTAGAGTACCTTATACTTATTAAGAAATATAGATAATGGGTTATAGACTTTATTGACTACGCACGAGGGTATTAATAAAAAAAAGATAGATTATAGACCTACGAAGAAAAACTCTTTATCCCTAATAAAGCATTTTAAACTATATTTAATTACTATTACTACTAAGTTATATATTATAAGAACCTAGAGGAAATAACCCGGGCTATATAATAATATTATAATGACTATAAACTCTAGGCTAAAGTATAAAGAAGAATATTCTAATGCGAAAGATACTATAAGGTAGCCGCATAAGTAAGCCAGAAGTAGACCTATCTCTTAGAAAAGGAATATAAGGAATAAATTATCTAGTAATTTTATAACATAAACTATAAATACTTAAAAAGACTAGTAAGACATATTAATAAGTACTTCTAAGGAGACTTCCTAGAAGAATACTATAGGTAAGCTAAGGATTATATTATTTATAAATATATCTAAAATAAGGGAAAATACTAATTTATAAAAGAGATAGAGTTATAAGGATACCCTATTAAATTAATATAGCTACCTATATAGTAAAATAAGGTAATCTACTCCTAGAATAAATCTAGTAATATAATAAATAACTCCTAGAAGATAAAAAGATAAATAAATAATAAATTCTAAATAAACTATACTATAAACTTATATATAAAATATATAATTACCTGCTATATAGATATTAAGGAATTAATAAAACCCTAAAATAAGTTAAGATAATATTTACTTTCCCTAATATAAAGAAAATAATTATAATAGTTATTAAATAATATAACCTCTATATAAAAACTAAGGCATAATACTATAAACCCTATAGAAAACTATAACTACTCCTAATTATATAATAGCTATAAGACTTAATTATTATAGACTTTATTATAAAACTACCCCTATTAGAAAAACTAGTTATTAGAAACTTTTATAATAATATTCTTATTATTATAAATAGACTTATAAAATTTTCTTATTTTATACCTTATAAAGAATTAATAATAGCTAAAGAATTTATATACCTTTTTTATTTTTATATTATTAAAATATATAATATATTACTTAAAATTATTATAAATTAAGGATTATTATTTACTTCTAAATTCTAATAAAGCCTTATAGAATACTTAGGAATTAATTATAAACTCTTTATAGCTTACTATAAAGAGATAAAAAGGTAGATTAAATATATAAACTAAATACTAAAATAATACCTTTAATATTATATTAATTATAAATAAACTAATTAAGTTAAGAAGCTATTAGCTATATAATTAGCTTATAATATAGTAATAAATAAAAGTATAAAGATTATATTAGCTTATATTAACTTTAGGTTTATATTAGATACCTATTAATAAATAAAAGATATAGTTATTAACCCTAAAGTAATCTTTATTAGTAATTAATTAAAGAACTTATATAAAGAAATATAAATAGAACTTAAATTTATTAAAAATAAAATAATAAAATATATTAATAAGAAAAGAATTAAGGGATTAATTTTCTTAGAGAGAGATATAATTTATTTTATAATAAAAAATATTAAAATAAAATAATAAAATAAGAAACTTAACTATAAGTATATTAAACCTTATAAAATTAAGTAAAAAATCTTAAAATATAATTATAAACTAAACTTATTACCTAAGGTTAAGCTTTACTTAATTTTTTATATTTTATTACTTAAATTAATAAAAAAAACTATCTAAGTTAAGACTAATAATAAATTAGAGATAGAAGTTAATAAGTTAGAAAAATATCTTATAGAAACTATCTTTAATATAAATAAAATTAATAATAAAATAATATATTTTATTAAATAAAAAGGCTACTTAGACTTAGAAAATATATAAGAACCCCTAGAATACCTTATTAATATATAATACCTTTTAAAAAACTTCTACTAATAACGCTAAGTATAGGCTTATTAAGACTAATAGTATTCTAATTAATTAAATTAATAGCCCTAAAGGAGTATACCTCTATAATAATCAATAATTCCTTATAGAGCTTACTTAACTCCTCTAAGGCATAAAGGCTATACTTAAAGGCCTTATTACTATATGCCTTAAGTAACCTTTTTTATTTCTGGATATAAGTAAGCTTAGCTATTACCTCCTCTAAGGTAACCTCTGCCTTAGCCTCCTTATCTTCTAGATATTTATGCTCTTAGATATTTTTCGCGACTATAGAAAATTAGCTAACTGCCGCGAGGAAGTATTAATATATACTTATAAAAAGAAGCCATATTAGCCCTATTATATATAACCTTTGCGTTAATATAATTAGAATAATAATTAGAATAATTAGAGATTACCTTATAGGATAAGCCCTAGTAGAAGTAATAAGTATAAGGTATAATTTTAGAGCTAAAAGCCTTAATATAAGTAGAAAGACTTTGTGCTTTAGAAAGTTTTTATAAAGAAGTATGCTTAGAAACTCGGCCTAATATCGCATTAGTAGAAAGAGATTCTTATAAGTTAGAGTTACTTATTGATAATACTTAGTCGCTAAAACTAGTCTTAAGAATAAGACTAATAGAGAGGGAACCTTATATTATAACTATAATATAGGCTAGGCAAGGAAGTATAGTAAAAATACTTTAACTTAGTAAGGGATTAAAAGGACTAAATATTACTTATATTAGTCTTAGGACTAAATATTAAATATATTAGTCTTACCCTAGATTAAACCTATAGAATATTAGTCTAAAGAAATAATTATAAGTATATAAAATATACTTATTATACTTTCTTATAAAGTAGCTATCTTAGCTATTAATATAACTTAGTTATACTTAATACCTTTAAGTATATTACTAGATATAACTTATACCTATTATTGCTTAGACTATGCCTAGTACTCTCTGCTAATATAAACCTAATATGACTAGTTTATCCCTTGGGAAACATATAATTATTATAAAAACTTTAGTTAATATAAAATTAATAAGCTTTTTATTAAGTTTTTATTTAAAATCTTATTTTATTTATTAAAAAACTTATAAGTTAAGTTTCTTATTTATTAATTTTTTACTTAAACTTATTTTATAAAATAAAAAAGCTTTTATAATTATAGTTTTTATTATTTTAAAATAATAAAAATTTTTAATTTTTTATTATATAAAAAAGAATTATTTTTAATATACCTAATAAGGTTACTTAAAAGTTATTTTTAATAATTAATAAAAACTTATTTATTAAATATAAAAATAATATAAAGCCTAAGTAGATAATAATTAAAAAAAATTAAATTAATTTTTAAAGGTCTAATAATAACTATAAGGCTATATAGACCTTTTTTAGCTTTAATAATCTTATAAGATAAATATACTTTAAGTAATCTAAGATAACTTTAAGTTTTTATTATATTAAGGTTAATATATTAAAAAAAAATATTAATATAATTTTATATTAATTTATTTCTAAGCTTAAGTTATCTAATAAGAAAATATATTTAATAATTTAAATTATTATTTTATATTATATTATTATTATTAATAATAATAATTAAGTAATATTAAAATAAAAAGTATATAAAACTTTTTTATTTTTCTTAATTAATAATATATTCTTAGTAAGATAAGATTTATTAAGGTAAAGTATTAAGTATAGAAATATCTATAGAGTATATTTAATATTAACTCTTATATTAAAAGGCATTAACTATAATAGCTTAATTATATATATAACTATATTTCTCTTGCTAGGTTGCCTTAATCTACCTTTAGGTATACTATGAGGTTGAATTACTCTTTAATACTATCCGTTTCCTCCGCACGCTCGCCGACGCCGGTCAAGGAGTATTGGTTACTATTCACCAGCCGTCTTCATAGCTGCTCTCCTAGTTCGGCCGTCTCCTTCTCCTGGCAAGGGGAGGTAAAACTGCCTACTTCGGAGACATCGGGGACAATGGATAGGTTGTTTGGCAATACTTTGAACGCCACGGCGCGGCTTGTCCCCCTAGCGCCAACCTAGCTGAACATATGATCGAAGTTGTATCTGGTCGAATTTCTGACATAGATTGGAACCGGGTCTGGCTTGAGTCTCCCGAGCATATAGAAGTCATTCATGAGCTCGACTCTCTCCTTGAAGTAGCCATGCGGAATGAGGTTAACTACGATGACGGGCACGAGTACGCTGCGCCTATGAACGAACAGATTCGAGTTGTTTTGTCGCGCATGAATCTCGCCCTTTATCGCAACAACGCCTACATCAATAAAAAGATTCTTCTCCACGTCGGGCTAGGATTATTCTATGGTTTCACATACTGGAAGATTGGCGATGCCGTCAGTGATCTCTAACCCCGCCTCTTTACCGTCTTCGTCTGGCTATTCATTGCCCCAGGTGTTATCAGCCAGCTGCAGCCACAGTTCATTAAGCGCCGTATTATTTATGACGATCGTGAGAAGAAAGCACGCATCTACTCTTGGAAAGCTCTTGTTACCGGACTGATTGTATCGGAGCTGCTATACCTGGTTATCTGTGGAGTTCTCTACTTTGTCTGCTGGTATTATACCGTTGGGTTCTCTACTGCGTCGGAAACTGCCGGTGCCACCTTCTTCGTCGCCCTCGTCTACGAGATGCTCTATACGGGTGTTGGGCAGTTCATCGCTGCACATTCCCCCAACGCCATGTTCGCATCTCTTGCCAACCCGTTGCGGGTGGGCGCGATAGTTTCATTATACGGAATCTTGGTTCCGTATGATCAAATCGTCGTATTTTGGAGGCACTGGATGTACTACCTAAGTCCGACCACCTATCTGATTAGAAGTGTTCTTACCTTTACCATCCTCGACACCGACGTGACGTGCAAGAAGGAAGAACTCGCTGTGTTTGATCCCCCACCCAGCTCAACCTGCCAAGAGTATCTTGATCCATACTTGGACGAGCATGGGGCCAACTTGATCAATCCGAGCGCCTCCTCGGGCTGTCAGGCGTGCCCCTACACGAAGGGCAGCCACTACCTCCGGACCATCAACCTCAACGACTATTACTACGGATGGGCAGGTGTTGGTACTGTTGTGCTGTTTGTCTGCAGCTCTTACGGTTTGGTGCATTTGCTGATGAAGTTGCAGTCGTCTAGGAAGCGTGAGTAAGCATGGATTACATTTGATTTAGGCGTTCCGAGATGCATCATAGCCCTTCAAGGACAAGCTCTAAAGAAGGCAGTTTCTCTGCGCGCATGGTATTAGAATATAGAAAAGAAAACTACGTATAGTAGGCGCTGAAGGCTTGGCGGCCACCGCAGGCAAACTCGGGATTCATGGGGCAGCCGAGGTCACACTTGTCGTCAGGAAGCACATGGGAGACGGCGAGCGCAGTAGCACATCTCATCTTTCAGCAGCATTAGACCCATTCCGTTCCGTTCACACTCCCCATAGTACTTGCGAGGAGAGTTGTGGCGGAACCTCGTGATTGTAGCGTGCTCTGGAAGCTGGCTGAAGCAGCCCCGAGAGGAGTAGGACCTCGAGTTAGGTGGCGTCACTGGTCGCAGCGGGCGAGGGCGAGTAGGGCTAAGTCCCAAAGGACTCTGACGAGCATTCGTGTGACAACCCGTCACAGCTGCGGGTACCTTGACCGCTGCGCCACGGGGCAGACGATTGAGCCATAATCGCTATTGTAGCAATTAGAGAAGGTGTGACAACTGCCTATAGGGCTTATAGCGCTGTTACGAGGGACCAAGCCGGAACAATTCGTGATGGCGTGATTAGTATAAGCCTCGGGGCTCTTACGATTAATATTTAATACCTAGGTAATTATATTAAATTATAGTATAATATTATAACTCTTATTATACCTATTGGTCTAGCTAATGCTTAATCCCCGAGAGGATAAGCATGCAGAACCTGCCCATAGTAAAGCTCTGAGTCTTTAGAAGCAAGAAAAACATAGCTGGGTGCAACCTCGCTCGGCTGTCCAGGACGACCGAGCTGAGACCCCTGGCCGAACCCTTCCATCTGCTCTGCTGGTCTGGACGACGGCTGAAGGGGGGTATGCACAGGGCCCGGAGCAACCGCATTTACCCTGATGCCCTTTGAAACGAGCTGCTTGGCGAGGGACTGGGTAAAGGACGTGATTGCGCCTTTGGTGGATGCGTAGTCGACCATCGAGGCTGTGCCCCTAAAGGCCACCGTGGACGTCGAGTTGATGATTCTGCAGATGTTAGTCCTGGAAGGTGAAGACAGAGACCGCCATTGACTCACGAGCCGCCAGTCTCCATGTGATGAAGAGCATATTTGGTAATGGCAAACATCTGCAGAATGTTGCTGCGAAAGGTGCTCTCGACCTTATCCAAGTCTATATCCTTCAAGTCACTGCACATGATCTGCTTGGATGCGTTATTGACGAGAATGTGTATTTTACCGTACTCGTCGACGTGCTTCTGGACCGCCTTTTGGCACGTCTCATTGTCCATGAGGTTGCCGGCGATGAGCACGCACTTGCGGCCTTCTTCCTCAACCATCTTCTTGGTGTCCTCGGCGTCTTTTTGCTCTTCTGGGAGGTACACGATACTCACATCTGCACCCTCACGCGCAAAGAGGACGGCGACAGACCGTCCAATTCCAGAACTGGGTCTGTCAGCAGCGTGAGGGAGAGATTGAGTGTCAAGAACCTACTCTCCGCCTGTGATCAGAGCCTTACTATCTTGGAGCTTGTTGGCAGCTCGGTATTCGTGGAACTTGTCTTTGCCTTCAAGCTTTGTAGACTCGCTGGTCGGCTTCATGTCCCTCTCTGTGCTGCAAGGGCGCAGTTAGACAAGCGGGTAAGATGGAGCACCAAGAGAGCAGGGCGGACACACCCTGGAAGGTCCTGGGCCTGCTTCTCCGGAACAGGCTTGAATTGACCACCTTCTGCAGACATTTTTGCGCAGACGTGGAATGAAGATCTAAAGATGTATGGTCTGGTGAGTATCCAGATAAAGGTGGGCTGAAGAACGCGTCGACGGACGAGGAATGGAGAGGCCATGCGAGAATGCAAGGAATGATCTTGTTTGTTTTCTCTGACACTCGCAAAAAAGTCAATCAATCCGGGCCAGTTGCCTTGATAATGTATGGGCCGCTGATACCCATGACGTCAAAGTTGCCTCAGGATTGCAGTGTGGGGTGAAGCCACCATGATGCTATTGTGAGGCAAAGCTAAAACAACAAAGAGCTGCATGTGCGGCTATATTTACATCATGAGTATTTCTCAATTACCATTTTCGACACACAAATGGATGTGCTGCGTCACCCAAGCTGTCGTCTGTCGTCAACATGAGAACATTGACATTGCCAAGCAAGTCTCCCTCGATACCGAGGTATCCTCTCCATATTTCTCCGAGAAGGTGTCTCTTATCAAAAAATCCCCTTGTTAATCATGATGTCGTAGTCATCCTCGAACCAGAAGTGGCTTAGGAAAGACCAGGCTATGACTCGACGCCCAAGAGTAGCTTGGAGTAATGCCTTCCCATGTCCACCCAATAGTTCTGGCGAAGCTATCTATGTCAATTCGTACGCATGATATCTTAGAAACTCTAGGCATGAAACTGGTTGAGCCCTCTGAGAAAATTAAAGACAGCCCACAGCAGTTATCCCTTGGCAACATGCCATCTTCAACGCGCATAGTCAGAAGGGCGACTTGTGCAAATACTAGTCCACCATTGAAACCGCAAGCCATACTTGTCTTCCAGCGTGGACGTCTAGCTCACGATCTATAGTTGACAACCGATCCAAAAGTATCAGACTGCCCCCAGATGCCCTCTCTCAGACAAGAAAGCTGCACAATCTGCGAATGGTCCACGAATAGGTTGACGTCGCCCCCAAACTCTCGAACGTACCAGTTAAACACCTTCGGATCCGCAGCCTCAAACATGACCTTTTCCCCTGGCAGCTCCTTCAGGACCTGTTGGATCACGTCTGTCCTCCAGCTTGCAACATTCTCCGTGATGCCCTCGCTCTCAATCATGATGCGTTCGACGCCCGCGTCGATGAACCTTTTTCCCATTGTGATCATCTTAGAAGGATCTGACGTCCCCAGAGACGACAGCTCCGAGGCTTCCGTGTCACCTCCTGCTCCGAACTGGATTCCGCACTCTGGTTTGGCGATGAGGCCTTCTGAATGGACCTTTTCGACTATTCGGAGCCAGTCATCTTGTGGGATGGACAGGAATCCTGCCGAAATCTCGACCACATCGAAACCAAGCTGTTTGCACTTCTTCAGATACTGGTCCACAGCCCAAGGTGGATCAGACTGTAGAAGGATGTGCTCCATCCAGCCACCCTATCACCAGAATATTAGGCAGTGCACGCGTTTGACGGAGGTAGCATAGATACCGTGGATACGTAGACGTCGTGTTGGTGGGCAAGGTCAATGAGTTCCTTGAGCTTATCTTCAGGGAACAAAGCAAAGGAGCCGCCAGCAAACTTGAGGCCATCTACATGATGCCCCATTCTAGCACCTGTCAGTTACCAAAGTTTGTCCCAATACTCCCTTGTTCTAGAAAGAGAGAACCTTACGTTTCGAGAACATCTTGCAGATACCGTTTCCCCATAGCCGAGTAATAAGGACCCCGAATCTCTGTGACGCCAATCGACCTGGGCTTTGGCGGGCGCGCATTGTGACGGACGAACCCAAACCCATTCTCCATCTCTTCCAAGAGAATGGGCCCAGGAGCTCGTAGCGAGCGGGATGTTGACAAGGATCGAGAAAAGACCCTTGGCACACAGGCCGAAGCTCGCCATGCGGCCTTGACAAGACTAGTGGGTGACATGATGGAAGCAGTAAAAACAAACTTGCCGATAGTAACTGGGGTTCTGATTGAGTTTGACGCCCATTGCCAGGGAGTCGAGGCCACGAGTGGAACTCTATATCAATAACCGAAGTCGTACAATGATATCATGATGATGCAAATTTGTAAACTGCTGGGATTGCTGTCTGTGGTGTTAAAGCCGGCATAATTGCGTCATATGGTGAACGGCGAGAGATTATCAGATCATTAACTTCCTGATTCCTCTATATGCCCATCCCGCCACACGGGTTAAGGAAAAACGAGATACTATGGAATCAGTGATAGAGAAAAGGCTATATTGTACAGTTTTCCCTGATATCTAAGAAATTAATATGAAATATTACTAGGAACTAGGAAAAGATTAACTTTTATGACTCAGTGCACCTCTATCCCATGAGTGCCCACAAAGCTGCAACGCGTACCTCGCCCCACCTTGACCACGTGATAGCCTTAGTACAAGCGGGGTACAAAGCAGACTTGCTACGGCTGCCGCTTATGCAATGTCGCGATTTGTAACGGCCAAGATTGTTGGGACTTCTATCACTATGTAATTTAGGTGTAGCATTACGTACCTTTCATTTGATGCATTTTAATTGGCCCCGATCCCTCGTCGTGACTTAGTCGCAGCCTTGTGGGCACTCATGGGATAATAACCCAAGCAATATTAAAACAGATCTCCACCATGTTATCATGATGGTGGTGAAAAGATCTTACGAGTTTCTCAAGGTCGTTGAGCAGGTAGATGCATTACTTCTCCAAGATTCTCCCGAGCTAGTCTGTATAAAGCTTGCTCTGCATGGCTTCTCTTCCGCATTGCACACCCCATCATGGACCCCGACGTCGTCAAGGAGTTTTCCACCTACCTCAGTGGCTATTTCGCCGGAACAAGGGCCGGAGCCTAATATATACGGCTCAATTTTGTGAGTGACCTCCCTGGCAGGCTACTCAATGCATATGGGCGATTACACGCCGCGCCTTGACGACATCATCGAGCTCAGAAGGTAACAGGAAGAGGCCAGGCTTTCAGCTCAAAAGTCATCAATTTTGTTACCTTATTAGAATACCTCTGTTTGGACTACGGAGCGGCCGAACTAAGTTGTCTCTTACCCAGCTAGAGCAGGCTGTTCTATCCGTGCTATGTCCTACTAGGACAAGAGCATCCTTAGCTTATGCTCTCATAAGAATACTAATTAATAAGGTTTAAGTTTTGTAATATTATTAAACTACTATAAGATATTCTTAGCTTAAGTTTAGTTATATAATATAATAATATTTAAGATAGGTTACTAGTATTGCTTTACTATTTAAGTATTTTTTACTTCTTAAACCTATAGTAGGTATATAACTAGGTTTCTTAAATAAGTATTTTAATAAATAGCTATCTTAAGGAAAGATATTACCTTATAATACCTTAGTTATTAAGATAGTATTAATATAATAAATATAATAATGAAATAAGCTTGCTAGTTAGGTATATTATATAACTAAAAATATAAATTTAAAGGTTTTAAAATAAGCTATTTAGTTAATATATTTATAAAAAATTAAGTTTAAATTCTTTATAAGAAGATTAATTAAATAGTATCTTTTTACATATATATAATTAATTTATGTAATATTTTATATATATATATATATAAATAATAATATAACTAAGCTTTTTTTTAATAACTATATAAAAATAAAAATCTTAGAAAAAATCTTTTATATATTTTATTATTTAAGTAACCGAATTTTAAGTATTTAGCTATTTTAGGTCTAGTTTATATATTTAAGATTTTTTAAAATCGCGATTTAAGGTATAAATCTTACTAACCGGCAAGCTTATTTAACTGGCATGCTTATCATGCACCTTAGAGAGCCCTCAGATACAAAGGCAACGAGGGAGAACAAAGAACAAGGAGAACGGACACAAGCACAACTATCAATACACTCAAGATCATCTTAATATCATCTTTCATCATCAGTGACCTAGTGAGGCGCTGTCTGACAAGTGGCGACCCTTGCGGAAGGCTGGCCTCTGACCGCTCCCGTCGCTTAGAAGTGTAGCTTCCAAGGATGTATCGGCGCGCGGGTGCCCACCTATTATTAGTCGCGCATTTGGGGGTAATGTTTACGTCAGCTACACGTCAGATTCTACAAAACAGGGAAGAACGCTAGGAGACTGGAACAAGGAAACATTTAGTTAAAGATAAAGATCATCTCAACTCAAACTGCCTTTTTGGAGTGACGGCTATTAACTTGAGAAATATTCGCATCTTTAACATTAAATCTACCCCAGAGAATTACTTCCCACAGTACCAGGCAACATGTCCGCGCTTATCCTTGAACGAGCGGCACGCCTTATCCCAACCAAGGTGTCTTTACCTGTACGTGCATGGAGGCTTCAATTGAGACCCTGTCGAATTGCCGGGCCACTCTCCCAAAGGGCAATTCACACCTCGCAACAAAACAGCGAGAAACCCCGGAATCCCGATCCCAGGGAAAATCCCGCCAACGAACTCAAGCTACCACGGGCCACAAATGTCGGCCGGAAACGATTCGCCGACTTTGACCTGGCGGGCAAAGTTTTCGTCGTGACTGGAGGCGCCCAGGGACTCGGTCTCACTTTGGCGGAGAGTCTTGTTGAGGCCGGTGGAAAAGGTTCGCAAATCGCTCATACCACCTGACTAGAACGCGATAGTGAGCTTACTATGAGACAGTCTATTGTTTGGATCGAGCCGAATCACCGGATGAATGGTGGGGTGAGGCGAAATCAAGAGTCGTGCCCGAATGGGGCGGCTCCCTACACTACCGTCAGCAAGACGTCAAAGACGAGGACGCCCTCGACGATCTTATGGCCACCATCGCGGAGGAAAACCACGGCATAGACGGCGTTATAGCCGCAGCAGGTGTTCAACAGATCACACCCTCGGTGGACTATAAAGCCAAAGACGTAGCCAACATGCTCGACATTAACTACACGGGCGTCCTCATGACTGCTCAATCAGCAGCCAAGCAAATGTTCAAGTACAAGCGCCGGGGTAGCATCTGCCTCATTGCCAGCATTTCAGGTCTCAAAGCCAACAGAGGCCTGGTCTCCCCCGTGTACAACTCATCCAAAGCGGCTGTTATCCAGCTTGCGCGAAACCTGGCAATGGAATGGAGTCCCATTAAGAAAGATGGGACTGGCGGAATCAGAGTCAACTGCATCAGCCCTGGCCATATCTTGACCCCGATGGTGCAGAAGAACTTTGAAGAGGTACCGGGGTTGAAAGAGGAGTGGGAGAGGGAGATTATGATGGGTCGGCTAGCGGAGACGCAAGAGTTCAAGGGAGCTGCGCTATTCTTGCTGAGCAATGCGAGCAGCTATATGACGGGCAATAACCTTGTCATTGATGGAGGGCACTCATCTTGGTAAAAGGGCACGGAGACAATGCCTTGAGCGATATTGGATATTAGCGAGAAGAATAGCTAAGAAGTATGGCCTGGGGAGACTAGATCAAAGATTAAGGGTCGATATGTATGGCAGAATACCTTAGAAAACATAAATAAAGGATTATAGTTAGAGTTACTCTAAGATAGGATAGCGATTAATATAATCTACTTAACTTAAATCTTTAATAAAGTAAGTTAAGTATTTAATATGTTTTTAGCTAATTAGATTTATTAATATAAGTTTTATATTAAGTTAGTTAGGGTTATATTAATAATTAATTAGTATTTTATATTATTAAATTATATATTATAAATAATTTAATAATACTATAATATTAACTTTAGTTATATATACCTTATAAGGTTAAGCTTATTAATAGATATAAGTTATAGTATAATATACTTAATAAGTAAGTTAAAAGAATAAATAAATATATAAAAAATTTATTATTTTATATTTTTTTTAGTTAATTAATTAATCTCTTATTATTAAGTAATATATTTAATAAGTAAGTAATATAAATAAATAAGCTATATACTTTTATTAACTTATATAATTAAACTAAGTTTATTATAAATATTATAAGATTAAATACTTAATTATATTAATTTTCTTATTTTTTTATATATTTATTTTTTTATTATTCTATTTTTTTTATTTTTATTTTTTATTTTTTATATTATATAGCTTTATATAAGCCTATAAAATAATAAGTTTATATACCCTAGGCCTTTTAGCTAGGTAATATAAAATAACTCTTTATATTTTATTACTAATATTATTATTTTAATTTTAATAAGCTTTAATATAATATAACTATTTTATTTACTTAGCTTTATATAACCTAAGAAGTTATAATTATAATAATTTTAAAGCTTTCTTTATAAGCTACCTTAGAAAATAGTTTTCTTAGAGCTAATCTATAAGGGCGCTAAGAATCTTCCCTTATTAGGGTTAATAAGAGTTAATAATATTATACCCTTATAACCTTACCTTAATAATAAATCTAATAGAATCCTAGTAATTAAGAGGTAATAAGTCTAGATTAAAATATATATAAAATAATTAAAAAAAAATAAAAGTATTATAAAATAAAAAATAAATATTATTAGAATTATTATAATTATTCTTAAATAAAAACTTATTAAAATATAAATAAAAGCCTAATAAGTTAGGGGAAATAGGTACTAAGCCATTTTAGGCTATTAGGCAATTTCTTATATATAGAAAAGAAGTCAGAGGCCTTAGACCTTTAACTATTATTATCTTTTTTACTAAGTAAGTTAAGAAAAGGGAGCTTTAAGGCTCTCTTTTCTAGTATAATTATTATTATTATTAATTAATTAGTTACCCTTATTATTTTCTATAATATTAAGATTATAGAAAAGTATATAAAATCTCTCTTTAAAAAGTTATTAAAAGAAAGATATATTAAAAGATTTTTAGCTATATAGTTAGTATGTTTTATTTTCTCTAATAAATCTAATACCCCTATATAAGATATTTAATATTTTTACTTTTATAATAACTAAGATATATTATTAAAAGTAATTTAATTAATTAAATAAGAGAATATATTTTTATACTACTAATTAATAAACTATAAATATAATTACTATTACTAGCTTAAAAGGCATAAGGCATTAAGAATTAATATAAAAGTTAAGAAATAAGTAATTAAGGAAACCCTAAAAAGTTATTTAATTATAAGAAATATTAATTATAAATAAATTTTACCTCTTTTTAATCTAGATTTAATAAAACTATTTAATTAAACCTTTCCCTAAGGACTAAGATTAAAATAAATCTTTTTTATACCTTATAAAAAGTAAATATAAGGAGATAAAGGAATTTACTTATAATAAATAAGGAAAAAAAGGATATTATTAACCTATAGCTAGTATAAAAAGTATTATTTCCTAATAAAATAAGCAACTTAGTCTTTCTTAACCTACCTAAGAATATTCTTATTAAGTAATAATAAAAGGTCTTAGCTATTAAAATCCTAGTTTAGGCAGCTATAAGAAGTAAGACCTTTATTATTAGGGAAATCCCTGGGAACCACGTGACCAGGAAATCCCTAAGAAATCCCCGGGAATTCCCCGAAATTTAGACCTACTTTCCTAGAGACTTCCTAGAGAAATCCCTAGGAATTCCCCGGGAATTCCCTAAAGGATCCTTAAGGGAAACCTAAGGGAATTCCTAGGGAAATCTCTTATAAGAACCCCTAAGTAGATTAGATAATTTATTATTAAATTCTTACCTTATTATTATCCCTTTTAGAAATCTATACCTTCTCTAAGGACTTATAACTTCTAAGAGGCCTAATAAGAGATAAATAAGTATTTCTAATAATATTCTCTTATAAATAATAATAATTAATAATACTATTATTTACTACTAAATCCTTATTCTCTCTTATTTATACTTAAAGAGGAACTACTTAGAAGGCATTTTTACTTAGTATATAAAACTAGTAAATACCTATAGAGCTTTTTAGATCTTATTATTAAAGAGCTTAAGGAATATAAGGACTTATAGGTAATAGACTCTATTTATCTTAAGAACTAACTTTCTTGAGGTATCTCTCTATCTATAATTAAATAATAATACCTTAGGGCTATAAAGTAAATAATTTTACTTACCTCTTAGGAAAAATAGCTTATAGCTATAGCTAAGAATATAAAATAATAATAAATATATTATTAATATATATATATTTAAGAGGACTTATAAAAGTAAATAAATAAAGATATAGCCTCCTAGCTAGAATAATTACTTATACTTCCTAGGTATTTCCTATTATTAAGACTAGCCTCTCTAGAAATAAGACCTTATTATAAGTCTTAAGAAACTAATAATTCCCTCGCTAATTAATTTATATAATTCTCCCTAAACTAGAACTACTTAGCTCTAATCTAATTTAATTAATTTATTAAATTCTATTTACCTTTATAGGCACTTAGACCTAAAACTTAGTTTAAATAAACTAATAAGTATAAGAACTTATTAATATTCTTATTACTTTTAAAAGGTATCCCTTAGGTTACCTCTTAGTGCTAATTTTAAAACTAATTATTATAAATTAAATTAAAAGAGTTAAACTCCCTAGGCTTACCTATAGCGGCTACCTAAGTTATAACCTTTAAAATAGTAAAAGGTCTAAGAATAGGACCTTTTAGTAACTATAATAAGATAATAATCGCCTAATTATAAAGGCAAAATATAGCTCCCTAGTAAGCCTTAGTTATTAATAAGGGTAATTAAGATAGTATAAAAATATAACTATTATTATAACTAGGGAGTATATTAGTAAATAATAATAATAACTAGCTACCTATTAATTCTATTCCCTTAGATTAAATCTATTAAAGCCTAAGCCTAAATAATAATAATAATAATAATAGCTAGCTATAGCCCTTACTAGCGCTATATACCCTTAGCCTAGACTAAATAAAATAACTAATAAGTATTATATAAGGATCCTACTAACCCTAAGTTTATTTCTATATTAAGGATATAAGAAAATTTTAATTAGCTAATAATTATAACTAGACTTATAATAAGGTAATTATTTAAGGCACTTATATAATTTTCTAAAGTATAATATAATTTATTAATACCCTTAACTAATATTATACTTAAAGCTAAGAGTATATTAAGGCCCTTATACCTAATATCCTATCCCTATTCCTTAGGATAGCGCTAGAATAATATACTAATAATATTAATATAAATAAAAGATATATATTATAGGATATATAGAGCTTCTAGAGATAGAAAGACTTTCTCTATAAATAATTCCGCCTGCGACTAAATATAGCACTTTAGGCCCTACTTAAAGAAAGATTTACTATTAATAATATCTATAAGGAATAAGACTTTTATAGCTAAGTAACCTCCTTAAAGTATATAGAAATAAAGGCTAAGTAGCCTAACCTATAGTTAGTTATATAAGCCTATATCTAGCTTAATAACTACCTAAAGGAAAGCTTTCCTTAATCGCAGCTAATAGACTCCTTTAATAACTAGATAGAGGACTATAAATAAAAGATACTAAATATTTATATCTAGGTAATAATAAGAGATTAGGCTAACTAAAAGAGTACCTTAACCTATTAACCTATAGCCCTAGCGATTATATAGACCCCTTGCCTTCTTAATTTAAAAAGAGCTAATAAGGATACTAGGCAGGTTTATATATCTAAGGCCTAAATAGGCCCGGGTAACTACTATAACCTAGTAAGCCTAGCTAAGGGCTACTAACCCTTAGATTATATAGGGAATATATATAATGCTATGCTTTCCTAGAATAATACTTAGTAAAATATTTCTTAAGCCCTTATATTAATAACTTAAGTATTTATTGCTATTAAAAAAGCATAAAAAGATATAAAAAATAGATATTTTCTTATTAAGGAATAATAAATTACCCTATGAGCTACTATTAAGAGTAAAAGAACCTATATATATTTTGCCTAAGTAATATTTAATTATAATACTACTAATAAACTAAATAAAGAGATAATTAACCTAGTAGTAAAAGCCCTACTAATAGCTAAGATCCTAGAAATTATAAATTTTATACCTAATAAATAATAAGTAAAATCTATAATAAAAGTATATAGTAAGCTAACCTCTATTATTATAATAAAATATAAGCCTATATATGCTATACTAGGACCTAGCTAATTAGCTATTTATATATTTATATAGATATAAATTATAAACTCCCTAGGCGATAAAACCTAGAGAAAAGTCTATATTAATATAAGAGCTAGATATTTAGTTATTAAATAGGACTTCCTCTCTTTTTTAATAGATATATAATAAGACCTTACCTAAACTATTACTCTTTATAGAATAAGGTAATTTTATACTATTAGATAGGCTAAGTTTACCCTATATATCCCTAGAATAAAAGATAAGTAGCCCGCCATAGCTAAAGCTAGAATAGGCGCCTAGATTATAGACTAACTTAGCATAGGATTACTCTTAGGATAAGAATTTAATACCTTATATAGACTAGATATCCTTAATAGCGAGAATTATATCCGCATTAGATTAGCTAGAGGGATTCTAGTCCTAATAACCCTAGGCTAATCTAAATAATTCCGCGCCTAATAAATTAAAGCCTAGGTAGCTATTAGTATACTAGCTTATAATAAGGTATATATCCCTATAAAAGTATATAAGGTAAAAAGAAGTAATAACTTCTTCTTTAAACTATATATTAAAGGTAATATATTAGTAATAATATAAGAAACTAATAATATCTTTTTTTATAATAAATCCCTAGAAGCCTAGATTATTTATTAAGGCTAGAAGATAGGTATCTTAAGGCTAGCTAATACTAATAAGCGCTTTAAAGAAAAACACTAGGTATAACTTCTAGTAGTATATAAAGATATTATATTAGATAGGTAGATATTCTCGTAAGTAATAGTACTTAAACCTAGCGAGGGACTTATTATGCTCCTCGTAGAAGGCTCTACTAGATATATAGCTAAGTATAAGCTAGCTTATAAAACCATAGTTCCCTAGGGACTAGATAGCCCCCCGTATAATAACTAGCTTTAATAATCTAAGCTAGATCTAAGACTTAAGCTAAGAATTACCTAATTAAAAAACCTCTTAGAGATTATTATTAACCTAAGAGTATAAATTTATAACTAAGGTAAACTAATTATTAATATAATCTTTGCGCTACTTATAGAATTCTTAACCCTATAAGAGGATATAAGACTAATTATTATTAATAAAAATAAGTAAATAAAAATCTTACTTATTAATAACTAATATTAATAAAAGCTTAGGTCCTAACTATACTTACTTAGCCTAAAGGCTAAGAAATTCCTAGATAAAACCTTTAGAGCCTTTTATAACTAGGACTAAATAGAGTTCTAATAAGAACTTATATTATTTATAAGCCCTATATTTATAGTCTAGCGGGTAATTAATAAAAAGAAGAAAAGAAAGGTTATAATAGACCTCTAAGCACTAAATAAGGCTATACTTACTAATATATACCTAATACCCCTATAAAGCGAAGTAATAAGCAAACTTAAGGGGAAATAATATATTAATATAATAAATACTAAATCCTTCTTTTATTAATTCCTTATCTATATAAAATATTAAGACTATTTTATAGTTATTAGCTACTAAGGGCTAGAATAATCTAAGGTTACCCTTATAGGTTTTAAAAACTTACTAGTATATATATAAAGGTTTATAGATAATATCCTAAGACTATACCGAGAGTATATTATAGCCTTTATTAATAATATTATAATCTTCTTAAATACTATAAAAGAATACCTTTAATACCTCTATGCTTTTTTTACCCTTTTTAGGGACTAAAATATAACTCTATTAGTAGATAAATCCTTCCTAGTATACCTATTAATATAACTACTTGGGTTTAAGGTAAATAATCTAAGATTATTAAATATTAATAAATAAGTCTAAGTCTTATATAACTTAGAATTCCCTAAAACCCTAGTTAATCTAAAAACCTAGATTAATATAATTAGATAGCTCTAAAGCCTTATTCCTTAGTTTTTTAACTAGATTAAATTACTATAAAGATAAAAAGTAAAGCTATTCTCTAAGGGATATAATTTAGGGGAATTAAAATCTAGTTAATAGCGCAAGGGGTATATTTCTTTAATAATATAAGAGAATACTAAGGAGAAAAAAAAGGCCTTCGCTAATATAACTAGCGGGCTAGCTAATACTAGCGCTATATAGCACTTTAACCTAGACTAAGAGCTTCTAGCTATACTAGATATATCTAAATAAGGGCTAGGAGCTATGATCTTTTATTTAAATCCCTCTTATGTTTAGAACGGGATAGATTATATCCCGGGCATAGCGATTAGGCTAATATTATACCTAAGCCGCGCCCTAAGAAGCACTAAGATATAATATTAGCCTATAGAACTAAAGACTATATGCCTAGTATAGGTATATAAGAAGTTATATATAATATTTTTTTTTAATTAATTTAGTAAAATATAAATCCTTATTAATTATATTACTATCTATAATATTATAAACTAGCTTATAATATTTTTATTAAGCCTATAAGTAAATAACTAATTAATCTAAGTATCCTAATACCTTAGCTAATATCCTATTATAATTTAATATATACTAGGGATTATTAACCTAATTAGGGATACCCTCTCGCGGCTACTAGGGGCCTAATTACTATTAGATAATAATAAAAGAAAGCTTAACTAAGGATAAAATACTAGGGGACTATATAATACTATTTATTATTACTTAGAAGTATTAATAAGCCCTATTATTAAGAATGCTATTTTATAGTAATATAAGTCTAGCATATAATAAAAAAGTATTCTTAAATAACTAAGAGACTAAGATAAATAAGATAGCCTTACCTTTATCTATTAGCATAGCTTATTATACCTAATTAAGCATAATAGCTACTACTAATTTTATATTCCTAACTAAACTATAATAGACCTAATATAAGATATATATAACTAGAAGTTCTACTTAGGCCCTAAAATAATAATAGAAAAACTTTAAAAATCCTTTATAATTAATTGCCTTAATTATAAAGTTAAAGATATATAAAAATAATATAATATTTATAAATAAAATAAAACTAATAAAGGTATATTACCTAGCGAACTAATACCTATCTAAACCCTATTAATTCTATTTTATATTATTATAATAGATTTTATTATAAGGTTATTAAATATCCCTAGCAAAAAGTAACTATAAATAAACCATAGCTTTAATATATTTAATGCCTTCCTTATAGTTATATATAAGTTTAGCTATATATCCCTAGTTATTCTAGGCTATATAGAGTTTATAGCGAAATAATAGGCCCTATCCCTAATAAATAAGCTAAGGAGGTATAACTAGGGCCTACTATAGGTAATTATATTAGACTAGGATCTAAAGTTCCTTAGCGCCTTCTAATAAATACTCTAGGCCGCTATAAGAACTAAGCTATATATATCTATAGCATAGCACCTATAGTCTAATAAGGCTATAAAATAGCATAACTAGGCTATTAAGATTACCTTATAATACTAAATAAATAATAACTTAGTAGCCCTATAGATAGTAGTAATTATATTATTATAGTTTATTATAAATAATACCTATATTAATATAATCTAAACCTCTCTTAATAAATTTATTACTAGGCAAAGAATAAATAATAACCTCTAATATATAAGAAATATAATAAACTAGCTTAATAGGGCTATACTCTAGGAATATATATAGCTATTAATCGCCTTTGCCTAAGCTACTATAAAGTATACCTATAATAAAAAGTATTACCCCTTTTAGTTTAAACTAAGGGACTAGGTATTATTATAACTAAGAAAAGGTTATAAAGTAATAGATAATAAGGTAGAGAAACTTAAGGAAAAATAAACTAGCTCTTATTATATTATTAAGTAAGTAAGAAAGCTAATATATTGCCTTAATATAGAGAATAACCTCTTTATTTACTTAGTAATCTTTATTATTTACCTCTTACCTACTAGGGATCTAAGGGAATAACTAAGCCTTATAATAATTAAGAAAGATATAAGGAAATAAAGAGATAATTATTAATACTTTAAAGTAAAATAAATTATTAATATAAGGCAAAAAAAGTTTAAATATAATAAGCCTAGGATAAAATACCTTATAGTTTAAAAAAGATACCTAAGTAACTTTAATAATTAGATTAATAAGGATATTATTAATATACTAAAAGTAATAGCTAAATTTAAATAAAGAAAGGATAAAAATTAAGCGCTTATTAATAAATCTAAGATATATGCGGGAAATATAGGCTAAGAATAAAGGAATACCCTCTATACTAGACTAAAGGCACTTACTATAAGGATATATAATAAAGGAACTAACTATACTAAGAATAAAAGAACTAATAAAAAGGGGGCTAAATTAGCCGTATAAATATATATAGGGGAATTCCTAAGGAAGTCTAAGGGATTTCCTTATAATTTCCCCGCTAATGCATAGTTAATATCGCTAGTCTAATAATTAGGCATTACCTAGGCACTAATAGTATATTTTTATAATAATAATAAACTAGCGCGCCTAATCCTTAAACTTTTATCTTTTTTTCTCCCTTAGCTCCTCTAAACCTATCTTTTCTTCTTTTTTACTAATATAGCTAGATTATAATAAATAAACCGCGGCCTATTAAGCGCTTTTCCCCCTATAATACCTAAGCCTACTTAGCTAAAGACTTAACCTACTATGCCTTATTCTCTTATATTATTACTAAACTAGCAGGTAATCTATTATATAATAAGTATATCTAAGCTATTTAGATCTATAATTAAGAAGCTCGCATTATTAATACCTAGAAGGCTAGTTATTTTAGCTACTAGATTAGCCATAACCCTATTATCTATACTTTATTTTAAGCTTAGGCTATCTAAGACAGCTATAACCCTATTATAAGCGCCTTAGACCTATAGTAAGGACTTTACTTTTCTTTTAGAAACCTTTATTATAACTACCTTAAGTACCTAGAGGTAAAAAAAAATAACCTTATTGCCTATAACTAGCCCTCTATACTAGTCCTATCTACTCTATATAGATAGAGGACTATTATATATATCCTAAGTATATGGTTTTTTAGGGATTTCCCCGAGATAAATAATAATAGCAATGAGCTAGAAGTTATCCCTACCTCTATATTTGCAATAGCATAAGGATAGCCCTATAGCCTAAGTAGATAGTTTAAGAAAAAAGATAACTAGCTCTAGGGTAACTATAAGCCTAAGGAAAGGAATATTACTAGTAATATACTAGGGTTAGCCGAGATAGCCTATATCCTTTCCGAGGCTATTAACTAGCTTACCTAGCCCTAGGTCTTTAATAACCTTATTATAGCCACAAAGGATTAGCTAAAAGAGCTTAGAGAGGCTAAGGGCATTACTAACTTTTATAACTAGGTCTAAAAGTAATATAATATTAATAATACTTAGCCTTCTACCCCTATCTTTAGGTCTTACCTTTAATTAACTAAGTAAACTAACCGCACCTCTAGAAACTATAATAATATACCTATTCCCTTTGGCACTAGCTATTTATAAGCAAAATCATCTAAGAGAGGCTACTCTGACGAGATAGAGGATAATAATAATAATACCCTAGCGTAATTTATTAAGCATTAAGCTAGGCAAAACTAAGGCGTAGCTATAAGTAGTAAAAAGAAGTTCCCCGCGGGATATATTATTATTAAAGACTAGTATAGCATAAATAACTAACTAATAGCCTACTTCTAGGTTATTTTTACTAACTAGGCTATTTTTTTCTTTAATAATATATATACTAAGGGCTTTAATATTACCCTTAAGATAATATAAGATAAAGCTAGGAAAAACTTTTCCCTTTCTAAGGCTATATACCTCCTTAAGATTAATAACTATTTTATACTAATAATAGACCTCCTACTATATAAACCATAGCTTATTTACCTAAGTATAAATAAACTAATCCCTAATATTCTAGACTAATCTATCTTTAATAACTCTAATAATAGGCTTATTTATTTCCTCTAGGCTATATAAAATGCCTAGATTACTAATTATTATATCCTTACTATTATAAGTAGTCTAATCCTATAGGGACTAACTAAGAATAGTAATATATTTACCCCGGGAAGACTTATATTAATCATAGCTAGCCATAACAGCTAGTTCTAATACCCCTACTATGCCATAGATAATAATAAGTTCATATAGACCCTAGAGATTAATTACTAGGGCTAATATAACTAGGATACTTATAGTATTAAGCCTGCTTAGAATAATAATAAGGATAATAGTAATAGAAATATAGCGGGTAATAGAGGTAATAGTGCCTAAAGAGGCATACTAATAAGGCGGGATAATACCTAGAGAAGCTATAATATATAGCGAGAGGAGGACTATATATATAATACTAATAATCATAAGGAGTATAAAGATAGGAGGAAAACATATTCGCGAGATATAGCTATTACTGTTATATAATCTAGCCACAAGGGTACCCCACGTGACGAGTCTGGCTCTCAAATAGTTAGATCTAGCAGCTATTAGATAGAATTAGCAACTTAGACTTTAGATTACCTTTATGTGCCTCTTTTGCATTGTGACTTATATTTCTTTTAACGAGATAGCTACCAGAGTTAGCTATCTACCCTCCGCTTTCAGCAGTACTTTGACCCCTTGCCAGAGCCAAGGGATCTATAACAATTACGCTAAGATAATAATTTCTTTTGTTTATTTTAGCTCTTACTAATATTCCCCTAGCATTATAATAATAAAACTACTACGCAGGATATAGCTAGGCAGAGGGCAGATACCGGGGATAGCGCCCATCTTAGTTAGGGGGACTTATTAGGGAAATCCCTAGGAACCACATAACTAGGAAATCCCTAGGAAATCCCTAGGAATTCCCCGGAATTTAGACCTACTTTCCTAGAGACTTCCTAGAGAAATCCCCGGGAATTCCCTAGGAATTTCCTAAAGGATCCTCAGGGGAAACCTAAGGGAATTCCTAGGGAAATCTCTTATAAGAACCCCTAAGTAGATTAGATAATTTATTATTAAATTCTTACCTTATTATTATCCCTTTTAGAAATCTATGCCTTCTCTAAGGACCTATGACTTCTAAGAGGCCTAGTAAGGGATAAATAAGTATTTCTAATAGTATTCCCTTATATTTATAGCCTTTATTCTTATCCTTATAATATTTAAGAAAATACCTATTATAAACCCTTTTTATTTTCCTTAATAAAAAGGTTTAAATATAAGAGACTTAAGCTCTTAGAAACTATTTAATTAAATACCTAATACTATAAGTATTATTACTTTAATTATAAAAATAGCCTAAAATAATAAATCTATTAATTATAGGTATAAATCTAATATTAGCTAAAGTATAAAAATAAAAAGTAATAAAATTACTAAAAGTAATAATAAGATTACTAAGCTCTTAGTATAACTCTTAATTAAAGGATTAATTAATCCCTTTTTTATTATCTTACTTAACTCTTTTTTTTTTATTTAAAGGAAAAAATATAATTAAATACCTCTAGGTCTTTAATTAATAAGCTAACCTTATAAATATCCCTAAGGATAAAAAAAGGGTACTTTTTAAGTTATATTCTAATCTAAAAATTAAAAAAGAGGTTTAATAAGCTATAAATAGGCTTAAATAAGTAGCTATTTAAGAGAATCTAAAGGAGTTTTTTATAAATAAAAACTTTAATTAATCTAAGATTATTAAGAAAAAACTAAAAATACTTAATAAGACCTAGTTAAAAGTAGATTTCTATATTATTATTAAATAATTAAATAAGTACTAATACTTCTTTAAGTAGGTTAATAATAATTAAAAGAAATCTAAGGCCTAGTCTTAGGCTATTTATAAAGCATTTTTAAAGAAAGTTATTAAGGGTATTTATAAGAAATATAATAAAAATATTTATAATATTATAGCTATAAAGTATTATAAACTTACTTAAATAATTAAATAATATTATAATAATAAGATTAAAATTAGAAAAACTTATTACCCCTAGATTAAAGATAATACTTATTAAGTTACTTAGGCCTTAATCCCTCTAAGGAGCCTAAGCCTCTTAGTAAAAGTAATAAAAGCCCTAAAGATCCTTAAGAAAAATCTTAAAGAACCCTTTAGCTTAAAAATAAACTAATTAAGTATATAACTAAGTTAACTCGTAATTAATATTATAAAAGGTTAAGAATTATAGCTCTAGCTTATATAGATTATTAAAAAGAAATATAATAAGTAAGTAGCCTTAAGAATACCTTAGCCCTTTAGGATAAATATTATATTAATTAATTAGATATAAGATTATTAGAATTTTTATATAAATATAATATATAGGTCTAAGTAAAGCCTTTATTAAAATAACTTAGTATATTAATATTATATTAAGAGAAATTATTTCTTAAATAATTACTCTAACTTTACTTATAATAAAAGTAATAAAATTATAAGCTATAACCCCTAGGGTAAAGCTATTTTCTTTAGAAGAAATAATAAAATATTATTATTAAATCTAATTTATATTTTTAAGAAGCTTAAAATTAAGAAGTTAATTTATAATTAGCTAAGTTAGTTCCTAAAGTTAAATATATTTTACTTAATTAGATAAATAAAATAAAATAACTATGCTAAAATTAATTTTAAACTAATATAATAAAAGGATATAATAATTAATAATTTTATATAAAAAAACCCTAAAGCTATAAGCCTTTATTAATTATAATATAAATCCCCTAAAGGATTTAATTAATTACTTATAAATATTATAAAAAGTAATTAAGATATCTTAGATAATTAAAACTTACTATTAGGGATTATTATTAATATAATTTTAATTAATAAAAACTCTTTACTCTTAGATTAATTAAAAATACCTTAGGTATTTATTATAATTATAATTACTATTAATATAAATATAAGAAAAAGAGTTTATATTAAAGATATTATTAAGGTTTAAGAAGTAATATAACTAATTTAAAAATCTACCTTAATAAAAAGGCCTATAGCTATTAATAAAGAGAAGAATTAAAGGTTTTAAATACTTAAGGAGAAATAAGCCTTTATTTTATAAAAATTAAGAAATAAATATTAAATTAAAAAGATTTTTATTACTACTAATAAGCTTTTTATATTATTATTATAGCTTAGAAGAAAAATAGCTAAAGATTATTAAAATATTATTAATAATATTAAATAAATTATTTATATTAAGCTAGCCCTATATACTATTAGGGAGATATAAAAACTATTTAATTAGAAGCCTTAGGGCATAAATGCGATTTAGGTTAATAAGTAAGACTAAAGAGAAGCCTATTAGGCTAAGATTAGTAAGAGAGCTAGAATTAATATAATCCTTATTAATAATAAGCCTTAAACTAAATAGATTAATAATAATACTAAGAACCTTTAACTTAGTAATTATATTATAATAATTAATATAAAAATAAGCTAAGAAGCGACTAAGACTATAGAAGTATAAAGGGATATTATAAAAACCTTAGGGAAAATTAGAATTATTATAAATTATAATAAAATAGCTAATTAGATAATTAATATTATTAGATTAATATTAAAAGGTTAAGGTAAGATAATTATATAGTTATAAGAACTACCTTAGATTTTAGTTTAACTTAATAATATAAAAGGCAAGGTAATAAAAGCTATAATAGATATTAGCTTTAAAAGGAATATAATCTTAGAAGAACTTATAAAAGCCTATAGTTTTAATATTATAAAGATAAGAGCCTCTATAATATCTTTCTCTTAAGACTAGATTATTATACTTAGCTAAGTAATTATTTAATTATACCTAGGCAATATATAAATCTAATAAAGGATATATATAGCGCCCTCTAGTAAAATCTTAATTCCTTTTATCCTTAGTATATTATTTATTTATTTAGTAAGGGTATTATTTAATTATTTAATAAGAGATAGTTTTATATTCCTTAGATATTAGCTAAGTAATATATAAGTAATTACCTTAGCTATTAGTTTTATTAAGTAAGAAATACTAACTTATAATATAAATAATATTATATTATTAAAATAAATATTAACCTTTTCTCTAAACCTAAGGTTAATTAAAAAAGTAATTTAAAATTAAATAATATCTTAATATTATTATAGTAATTAAGCTAAGAGTTAAAGGAAAAAGTAATTAATATTATTAAAATAAAGATAATTAGGTAATACTATATAGCCTTTAAGGATATAAATTATTTAATTAGAAAATAAATAAAGAAAAAATATAAGATATATAAAAAAAAAGACTTACTTAATTAGGGTAAATTAAAAGAAATTTTAATTAATATCTTCTATAAAAGAAAAAATATTAAGATCTACCTAAGAAATAATATCTTATTAGATAGATTTATTTTAGAAAGTAATTTAAAATAAAAGACTAAAAAATAAAAAAAAATAAAAGAGAAGTTATAAGAAGATTTAAAATACTAGGATTAGATTATATTAAAATTCTTAGATATTAAGTAAAGAGCCTAAATCTATAAAGAGTAACTCTAAGGATTAATTAATTAAGTAAATAATACCCTTATGCATAAAAAACTAGATATATTCCTTAAGATTATATATAATAAAAAAGTAGCGCTTATATAAGAATTTTTAAAATATAAAAAACTTAACCCGCTAGTTATACTACTATAAATTATTAGGGTAATTAAGTATAGAGCCTAGTAAGCAAAAGGTATATTTATTCCTAAAGGGTATAAAAAAGAGGTTATTAAGTTATTAAAAACCTAAATAGAAAGAGAGATCCTCGAGTAAGGTTATAGCCCCTATAGAAACCTATTTTTTTTTATTAAAAAAAAAGGATAATTAATTTTAATTAATTAATTTAGCTATATTAATAAATAAATATATAATATAAAATAGCCTTATCCCTTTAGGCTATAATAAGTTCTCTATAGATTTTATTATATATAAGATATTATTACTCTTAGATTTCTTCTTAGGATATAACTAGATAAAGCTAATAAAGGTTAATAAAGACTTAATTAATTTTATAATACTAATTAGATTACTAAGAATATATATATTACTATAAAGAGCTATAAACTTAGTCGCTTAGTTTACTTAAAATATCCTTTAAATCTTAAGAGATTTAATCCTTAATATTTATTAGTCTTTTTTAAATAATATCTATATTAGAGGACCTATAATAGATTATAATAGGGAGGAGGTAATACTAGGGATATATTATTTTATTTTAAAGTATTTAATTAACCTTAATAAAATATTAATAAATATTAAGCTATTAGGCTATATAATTATAAATTAGAAGTCTTAATTTTATAAAAAAATAATAATAATTATTAATTACCTCTATAAGACTTATAGGAAAAAGCTAGAAGAGAGAAAAGTTATAAAAATCTTAGAGTAAGAAGTTTACCTTAATATAAGAGAAATAAAGTCTTTTCTTAGTATTATAAGATATTATTACTAATAGATTAAATAATTTACTTAGATTATAAAGGCCTTAATAGATTTATTAAAAAAAGATATTAAGTTTATTTAGGGATTAAATTAAAAAAAAGCTATAGAAATATTAAAGAAAAAAGTTATAGCTTTATTAATTTTTATTACTCTTAATTACTCTAAGGAAGCTAAGGAGGTAATCCTTATAATTAATATAAGCCTATTAGGCTAAGGGTATATTTTAATATAAATAATTAAAAGGAAATAGAAATTAATTTAGTTTAAATCTAAATTATAAAACCTAGCTAAAACTAAGTATAATATAATAAAAAGAAAATATAAGGTAATTCTCTATGCCTTTTACTACCTTAGGGGCATAATTTATAGCATTCCCTTTATTCTTAAAACTAATTTATAAGTATTAATTTATTAAATTAATAATAAAATAAATAATATACTTAATTCTCTTATCTTAAAATAAATTAATTATATTTTTCTCTTTAATTTTATAATTAGATATATACTTAGAAAGAAAAACTATATAGCTAATAGATTATTATAGAAGTATATAAGACTATCTAATTAATTAGATATATAAGTTAAAGGGGATATTAAGGACTTTATTAACCTTTATCTTAATATAATTTATATTAATATAAAACCTAATATATTAAATAATATTTACTCCTAGGAGTATAAAAATATAGCTAAATACCTATATACCTTTAAGAAGCCTAAAGGTTTAATTTATTTATAATAATAATAGTTTAAAAAAAAAATGCTTTTTTTTTTTATTTAAGGATAATATTTATAAAAGTAGCTAAAATAAAAATATAATTTACCCCTATTAGTAGTAGATAATCTAGAGATATAAAAGAAGTTAATTAAATTATATTATTTTAATAGTAGCTATAAGGGCAAGGAAGTAACTTATAACCTTGCGAAGAAGAGATACTTCTAGAATAATATATAAAACTAGGTCTCTAAGGCAATATAGTATTACCTTATTTATTAAGCCTATGCTCCCTAGAGGCTATTAGAGGCTATCTAGCATATTAAACTATTTAATCCTATAGTTAAGGTCTATTTTAATTATTAGTATATGCCGCTAAACTAAGGGTTTAAATACCTCGTAGAGGCAAGATATAATATAATAAGATAGGTAAAAGTAATTCCTTTAAAGAAGATTATAGCTAAAGCGCTAAGGCGCTTTATAATTAATTTTATTTATTAATTTAATATAATTTCTATAGCGATTATAAATAATAGACTTAAATTTAAAAAGGAATTTTTATTTTTACTTAAGGAATTAAGAATTTTATATATTATTATATCCCTATATAACCCTAAAGCTAATAATATTAATAAAAGAAAATATTGCTTAATTTCTATAGCCTTAAGGAAGCTAAAAAAAAAAGGAAAGCTAAGATAATATAATAACTTAGAAAGAGCGCTATTTACTAATAAAATAGCTATAAAAGCGCTATATAAATACTCTCTCTTTTATTTTATCTATAAGTAAGAGCTAATATACCCTCTAGAAGTTAATCTTCTTACTTAGTGATTAATTAATTAAGATAAAGTATTAATAGCTAAAGACTTAATCCTTATGAGGGTTAGGATCCTTAAAAGAAAAGATAAAAATATAAAAGTAGCGCAATAAAAGATTAATATATTTAAGGTAAAAATTATAAAGAGATAAAATAAAAAGAATATTTATAGATTAAGAAAAATCTCTCTAAAAATTAAGGATTTAATATTAAGATTTAATATTCCTTAATTAAATAATATATTAATAAAAATAAAAATAATATATAAGTAATATAGCTTATTTTATATTTTTAAGTATTATAATAAGGTAAATTACTATAAACTTAAGATACTTAATAGCTATAAGATTACTAAATCTATTTATAGGGATTACTTAAAGAAATTTATAAAAAATAAAAATAGCTAATAAGAAGGAGAGTTAGATAAAGAGGAAATCCTTAAGAAGCTTAAAGAAAAAAAAAAAGACTAAAAAGTAATAAAAATAAAGAAAGTATATAAGTAATAAAAAGTAAAAAATTAATAGCTAATTAAATAATTAGCTAAAAAAGTAATAATAAAAGTAATAAAATAAATAATAAAAAGGAGAATCTTAGTAAAAAAAGTAAAATATTATATCTAAAGAGAAATACTTTAATATATATAAAAATATAACTTCTTAGCCTTATTACTAAGTAAGCTATTTAATATAAGAGCCTTTAAAATAAAATAAAGAGAAAAGAGGGTAATATTAAAAACCTATAAGGACCCTTAGGTTTTTAATAAGGGAGAAAGAAATAAAAGAAAAAGTTTTAATATTATAATATAATTATTAGAATTTTTAATAAATTTAGGTATTTATTTTATAAGAAATATATAAATTATTTAATTAGATACTAAGAATATTACCTAAGATATTAGAGATACTATCTAAGATAAGTAAGATATATTAAAAAATAATAGTAATACTATTTATAATAATTTAAATATAATACTTAAATTTCTTATTTTATAAGAAATAAATTTAATATATAGCTTATATAAAATACTTAGAGCTAAATAATAAGATTAATAAAAAGATTAATAAGAAATAAAAAATAACTAATTAATTAAAAATAATTATAAATATAAAGCTAGACCTTATTATTAGTTAAATAAAAATAATAATACCTTATTATACTTAAAATTTATTCCTTAGTAAAAAAACTTCTAAGACTTAAAATTTATCCCCTTTTAAAACCTAGAAGAATTAACTTTCTTATTAAGAGCTAATTAATATATTCCCTAAAAAAGCTAATAATCTTACTCTTAATTCTTATCCTTAAAAGGGTATAAATAGGAAATATAAGGATAAAATACCTAGTTTAATTAATTAATTCTAACCTTATTAAGTAAATTCTTTAAAGTATCTTTCCCTTATAGAGGCTAATCTAAAGGACCTTTAGTAGTAAATTTTAATTAATACCTAGGTAAAAACTCTTACTTATAAGGCTTTTAGTACTAAATATAATTAATATATTTCCTACCTATAAAACCCTTAATTAAGATATAAGATAAAAAGGGGTAAAAGATATACTTTTTATTTTAATTAATATTAATTAAGTAAGACTAATAATAATATTAATAAAAGATAAAGTTATAAAACCTAAGGAGAGTAATCTTAAAAGCTTTTTAATACTCTAAGTAAATAATTAATTATTTAAAGAATTATTTATAAAGATAAGTAAAGTTAATAGGGATATAAATAATCTAAAGAGAATAATTTAGTATTAATAAAATAAGCTCTCTTATAACTATATTAAGAGCGCTATAATACTTAAAGAAATATTTCATAATAGCCTTTAGGTTCTTATAGCTTATATTATTAAAGGCGAGCTTAATATATAAAAGGAAACTATCTTAGTTAAGGGCAAAATAAAAATAAATCTAAACCTTAAGGTATTTATAGACTTATTTAATTATTTAGTTAAAAAGGTTATTAAGAGTAGAGAAGATATAAGAATTAGCCCTAGGGAGGTTAGCTATCTAGGCCTTTATAGGAGTTACCTTAAACCTGCTATAATTACTTTACTAAGAGGAAATATTCCTCTAGAAGTTAATATAAAAAAGCTAAGATTAAGTAAGAGTTTAAATATTAGGAAGGATATTTTATTACTTATTAGTGAGGATCTTATAAGGAGTTTATATAGATATAATAAATTAATTAATTAAAAGTATAAATAAGAATAGTAAAATTAAAAGGAAAAAAAATAAAAAAATAAAGAATATATAGAAGTTATATATATATAAGGTTAAAATATATAAAAAAAGAAAAATAATATATTTAGGTAACCTCTATATAAGGAGCTATAATTTATAGTTACCCTCTGCGTATATTAAAAGAGCTAGGTATTTTCTTAAGAGAAGAATAATATATTAACCTTTTTTTATATTATATATATAAACTAGCCTATTACTTATTTCCTTAAGGCATAAAGATATAAACCCCTCCCTATTTATAATTACTTATACTAACTATTTAATTAGAATATAAAGCCTCTTTTTACTTATTTAAAAATATATATTTATCCCCCTTAATAAAGTAAGATTCTTTACTTAATAATAGCGAGATTAGCATAAATTAATAATTAACCTTAAGATTAGCCCTTTTATACTTTAAAACTAATAAGTTTAAAAAACTAAGTAATTTTCTTTTATTTAATTATATAAAGCATAATTATATAATAACTATATATTATATATATTATATATAAATTAATAAAAAGACTTTTTAAGAATAATAACTTTATATCTCTAAGTATACTTTAAACCTTTAAGATACCTTTATTTATATAACTTATTATTTTTTTTATCCCTATTAATTACTCGTGGTTTATAAAAAAAGGAAAAATAGCTTATTTAGTAGCTTAGGTTAAATATTTTAAAGGAATAAGAAGCTTTCTTAAAAAGAATAAGACTAGCCCTAATATAATTAAAAAGTTATATAACTTTAAGTAGCTACCTTTCTTTTAGCTAAAATAAAAATAAAATTATTAAGATCTTATTACCTTTAAATACCTTAGTATATTAAATAATTACTAATTAATTAAATTAAAGCTTAAAAAGGATAAGTTTTAATAATATTACTATAATAACTTTACCTATAATATATTATAAAAGGAGTATATATTAGCTCTATAGCGCTTATATTAGGACCTAGAGAAAGATAAAAAGATACTTTTTAATAATTTAATCTTATTAGTATTATAAATACTTAGAAATAGCCTTAAGAAAGTTATTATAATTACGCGGTATAAAATTAATATCTAAGAAAAAAAGCTAAAATATAACTCTAACTAAGAAGAGCCTTTATTTTTTCTCTTTAATAATTATAAGAAAGTCCTAATAAATTATAATATAGGTTTTAGAGGGATTTAGAAGTAGTATAAGGCCTATAAAGAAAAAAGATTTTTTATAGGATTTTTTAGGTTTAGGTATAATAAATACTTTATTATATTTATATAAGATAGGGTTAAAAGTAATTTTTATTACTTTAATATAATATTAATTAATTAAAAGCTCTATATAAAGCTCGCCTTTATTACTTAGTAAAAATACCTTATAAGTACTAATTAATTATATTACTTTAACTTCTATTTAATTCCTTTAACTTTATAATAAAAAGAGTAAAAATATAATCTCCTTAGTATATTTTACCTTTTTTAAACCCTTAGAGGACTTATAAGAATAACTTTAAGTAAGTTAGCTATAATTTACCCTCTTATAGCCTTAAATATTAATAAAAATAAGAAGGTATCTTTATAATTATTTAATTTATTAATCTATAATTAGCTATTAGACTTATAAACTAAGGGAAAAAGCCTAGAGATATTTTATATAATAATAACTTAGAGAGGATTTAAGGTATTTATTAAATTATAATTTTTAATAAGCTAAGAATTAAGAATAATTACTTTTAATATAAAAATACTTATAATAAGATTATAATAAAATAATAGTCCTATTATATAGATTTAATTAATTATAATCTAATTAAATTTACTTAAAAAGTGCCCTAAGACTAACTTTATACTAACTAAGAAGGATATATATTAATAGATATAAGAGATATTAGCTATATTAGTAATTAATAATCTTATTACTTAATTTTAATCCCTTAGGGTAATCTAAGTAATATAATAGAGCTTCCTTAGGGACTAAAGTTATTTATAATTCTTAACTCTAGAGTTATATTTCTTAACCTCCCTATATAACTAATTAAATAATATATTAACTAAGGCATAGAGATTATAAATAACTTCCTTATTTACTAAGAGGGAATAATTATCTTAGCTAATAATAATAAGCTTAACCTAAAGGTAAAAAAACTAATAATAAAACTAGCTAGCTTAAGGCCTAAAGCTTAGAAATAAACTAATAAATCCTTAATTCTTATACCTTCTAATTAAAAGGATTAGCCTTAGACCCTAAATAAACCTTTTAAGAATCTATCCCTAAGAATCCTAAAGTAGCTATAACCTTTATTAAATAATAACTCTAAGTATTAATAAAATAAGAGCCTTTCCTTATCTAAAAATATAAAAGATATAACTATAAGATAAAAGCTATTAAGTTTATCTAATTAAATAATAATTAATTATAAATAGAGTTAAACTAGAGATAAGTATTTTTATATTATTAAAAAAAGGCCTTATATTTATAATATTAAAGATTTTATTTATTTAAATTATAAGACTAATAAGGGATCTATATTAAAGTAAAAGGTAATTAGGGTAAAGATAAAGATTATATTAATTAACCTAAGGGAAAAGAGTTAACTTAATATAATACATAGCTAGCCTATATAGTAATTACTAATTAATAACTATGCTACTTACCTCCCTAATAGGATAATAAGACCTTTATAATAAGATAAGCTTTTAGCTATTACTACTTAGCCTTAGATATTTACTATAATATTAAAAAAAAGCTAAGATAAGAGAATAAAAAAGTAGCAAAAAAGCAGGGATATTTAATTAATAAATCTATAGTAGCTATAAGCCTAGCATAATATTAGATAAGGCATAATAAGAATAATATATAAAGAAGGGGGATAAGTTTAATAAGGCTTTTTAGGAACTATAAGAATAAGTATTAAAGCCTTATAGGGAGCTATAAGTTAAGGGAAATAAATATTAAGCTATTTTAGGCTATTAGGTAATTTCTTATATATAAAAAAGGAGTTAGAGGCCTTAGACCTTTAATTATTATTATCTTTTTTACTAATTAAGTTAAGAAAAAAGAGCTTTAGGGCTTTTTTTTTTAGTATAATTATTATTATTATTAATTAATTAGTTACTCTTATTATTTTTTATAATATTAAGATTATAAAAAAGTATATAAAATCTCTCTTTAAAAAGTTATTAAAAGAAAGATATATTAAAAGATTTTTAGCTATATAGTTAGTATGTGTTGTTTTCTCTAATAAACTAAGGATTTTTTATTTTTAATTAAAAAAAAAATAAAAATTAAAACTCTTATTAAACTAAGTCTATTTATAATTCTTTATAAATATAATAATTAGCTATATAATTTCTATTAAGTATTTAATAAGGCTTATTATTAGTATTATAAAAGGTATAAAAAGATTGTATTTATATTTAATTATATAGATTAAGAAAAAAAAGCGAGATAAGATTAATACCTTAAGGAATATAAAGAGATATATTAATATAAACTTAAAAAAAATTAAAAGGTATTTAAAAAATAAATCTTATACTTAATTAAAGAGATAAAAAATTAAGATATATTTTTAATATTATAATTAGAAATAGCTAAATATAAAAAGGGCTAGATATTATAAGATTTTTATTTATATATTAATTTCTTAGAGAAATACTTTTTAAGATATATTAAAAAATAAAAGATATTTTTTTATTTCTTTAAATTATAATATAAATTATATAATTATATTAGCTTAAGTTCCTTAAATTTAGTATAATCTTAAAATAAAGTAATTATTTTTATTATATATTATTAATATATAATAATATAATAAAATAAATATAAAAATAATATTAATAATAAATAATAAATAAAAAAAATAAAATAAAAACTTAATAGTTTTTTATTAAACTTTTATTAAATAAATATAAAAATAATATCTTAATAAATAAAAAATCTAAGAAATAAAACTAAAAATCTCCTTAAATATTATTTATATAAAACTATTAAATACTTATTATAATTATACCTTAAGTCTTAAAAGATTAAAAAAATAATATTAATAAAAAACTATAATTAGCTAATATTATAGCTTAGGTATTAATATTAAAAAAAGAACTTAAAATATAGTTAAATCTTAAAATAATAATAATAATAATATATTATTAAAAACTTATAAAAGCTATAATGTACTTAGATATAAGAGTAATATTTAATTATATTAGTAAGGAATATATATAAAAATAAGGGCTTTAAGAATTAAAAGAAATAATAAAATCTTATTAGATTATAAGAAAAATAAAATTAAAGATTTATTATATATAAAAGGTTTTATTAATAATAATTAATTATTAAGAATATATATAATTCTTTAAATATATATATATATATTAATATTAAAAAAATACTAAAACCCTAAAGAATTAATATCTTACTCTTAATATATATTATAATTAACTCATTAATTATATTTAATAATAAAAAGTAATATTAATAATTTAAAATAAAAATAAATATTATTAAAATTCTATTAACTTAAAAACTTTATAAAAAAGTAAAAAACTTAAATAAAATCTTATTTATTATATTTTATAAAAAACCTTACTTATTATTTAATAAAGACTTAATAAAACTCTTAAGAGATCTGATTTCTTTCTTAGAGCTTTAAAATACAATAAATATTTTTAGCTATAAAAAGGCTAATAAGTTACCTTAATAAAAAGAAACTAATTATATTATTAAATTTATTAAGGGTAAAGATATTCCTTATAGGCGAATTAATTTTTTACCTTAGGCTAAATTAATAAAGTTCTAAGAATATATTATAAATAATATATAAAAGGGATATATAAGACTGTTTAAGAGCCTTATTAAAGCCTTAATTCTTTTTATTCTTATAAAAGACTGAAAAATAAAGGAAATATAGTCTTTAAAGACTATAGGGTAGGTAATAGAGGTAGGAGGTAAATAGGCAGTGGAATCAGTCCTTATATAAAGCTGATTAGCTAGGTAAGGAATTATAGAGTAATAAAAGTAGGTTAAAAGTAAGATAGAGTTAGAATAAAGAAGACTAGCTTCTGATTAGTGTTTTTATTATTTGTATTGGTTGAAGATCTGAGGAGCTATTTCTAGGAGAAGCTATATAGCTTATATAGCAAATTGCTTAGAATCTATTAGCCTGATTTGGATAAAAGTTATACCGTCGGATAGCCCTAATTCTGGGTTTTTAAACCTTATTAGTTTTACTAGTAATGGATAGCTAGAAGCTGAGTTATGGTATAATAGAAACTAAAACCTATAGGGTTTTAAACTAAGATATTTAAAACCGGATAGGAAATACCCTATAGAAGGAGATAGGTTTAATAGTATTATCGGGCTTATAATAAAGCCCTAGGTCCAAAGTCACGTGACCTTCCTAAAAGGGAAATAAGCCCAAAAAGAGCAGTATTAATACTCCCTTATATCTTGCTTATCTAAGAATCTATTGCTTAGATAAGCTCTTTATAAAAAAGCATATAAGCTAAAGTATAGGGTAATAAAATCCTAGGCTTATATCTTATAAGTGTATTTTTCTAGAATTTTATATATAAAAGACCTTTTTAGAAGTAAGGTATTTTATAAAACCTTAATATTATATTAAATAGTAAAATAATTATAAATATAAGTTATATACCTTAGAAAAATAGCTATAAGAAATAGTCTTAAGAATAAAAACTAATAAAGGGGGGATTATATTATAGCATAAAAGTTTAGTTATATATATCCTTATAAAAGTAACTAATTAGGGATAATAAGTTATAGTATATACTATAAGGCTAGACTAGGCTTATAATAAAACTTATAATATACTATAAGTTATAACTTATAATATTAAGCTACCTCTAAGTATATAAAATATACTTACTAGTATTTTCTTATATATCTATTAGCTTAGCTATTAATATAACTTAATTATACTTAATACCTTAAGTATATTACTAGATATAACTTATATTACCCGCTTAAGTATATATAACCTTTTCCTCTATTAATATAAACCTAGTATAACTAGTTTATCCCTTAGGAATACCTATAATTATTATAAATAGAAGCTCACTTGTTAAAGTAGCTACTTAGTACTTAGTTCTTTAATCTTCCCTCTAGGACTAGCTTACTAAAAAGGAGCCCAAAGGAAGGACTTATAAAGGTTAATAGTAGCTTTCTTATGCCCTTAAAAAGGAGCTTTATAATTAGCTAAGGGTTTAAAATACCCTTAGAACCCTATTAATATACTTCTAAGTTAAGTAATTAATATAATATATATTATAGCCTAAGGAGACTTAAGATTACTTAATAAGTACTAGATTAATTAGCTTATAGCCTATAATTAATAAATTAAAATATATTATATAATTTAAATTAAGGCTAAGTAAATTAAGAGCTTAAAAGTAATTATTATCTAGGCTTACTTTAATTAATTAAAAGACTTAGAAGTTATTATTATCTAATACTAATATTATTATTATAGATCCCTTGGCTCTGGCAAGGGGTTAAAGTATTACTAAAAGCGGAGGGTAGATAGCTAACTCTAGTAGCTATCTTATTAAAAGAAATATAAGTTATAATATAAAAGAGGCATATAAAGGTAATCTAAAGTCTAAGTTATTAATTCTATCTAATGGCTGCTAATTTGATTATTTGAGAGCTAGATTTATTATATGGGGTACCCTTATGGCTAGATTATATAATAATTGCTAGGGGCCCTAAAAGCTCTGCTATCTTAGTAGACTCTAAGTCTTTGCTCTCTTTATTCTTCCCTCTTAGATCTAGTAGTGATATATTTTATAATAATATTCTAGGTATTTCTTAAACTTTATAATTCTTTTTATTCCTTTTTTATAAATGCTTAATTTCTTAACCCTTTTATCCTCCCCTTTTAATCTCTAAGGCTAATCTAGTATTTATTTTATTCCTCATTGAAAAAATCCTAATCCTAGTTAATTTTATTATCTTTAGGTCCCTTAGTCTTATTAGCTAGCTTAGTGGGTTTAGTAATGCGTTTTTTATTGGTTTTGGCGGGTAATTGGCTAAAAGGAAAGGCCTTGGTGATGCCTCTATGGGCCTTAGTATTGCCGCGGGTGGCTAGGTATTATGGCGCTAGAGTTTTATGCTTATTAGTTAGATCCTCTAGAACCGGGGTTAGCTTTAGCTTATAAATAGGTATTATTTATTGCTTAGCTATAAGCTATTTTTTAACTTTGGCGGTAATAATCTTTTAAAGCTTAGCCTTAAATCTATTAATAGTCTTATTAAAGTTATTAATTATTTTTTTTATGCTTTTATATATAGTAATTTAGGCTACTTAGTTATTAATTTCTTAGTAGTAGTAAATAGATTTATTACTTAATTTATTAACTTTTTTTATTATTTGCTTTTACTTATTATTTATTTAATATATTTTTTTAATTAATTAGTCGTAGAGATTGGTTATATTTGTCTTTAGCTTATTAACCTCCTTTGATATAGTAATTAACTTAGTAATAATATTAGCGGCGACTATAGATATATTATTATTAACTTTAGTCTAATTATTATTAGTTTTAGTTTTAAGGCGTCTCTTAATCTTGGCTATTTAGGAATAGTATATAGTTTAAAGGTATTCTAAGATAGTTTTATTAGCTATATTATAGGGATTAATAAAATAAATAAGTATAAAGTTAGCTTAGTTAAGGAGGAATTTAGTATATTATTTTTTATTACCTTAGCTAAAGCTATATTTGCCTATGAGGTAGGCCTTTATAGCGTCTTATATATAGTTTTTAGTTTTGCGTATTAGGTTAGATTTTCTCTTAGTTCTTTTATGCTTAGTTTTAGTGGGCTTATTTTTATTATTAGGCTTGCTATTATTATAATATTTATAAATAAGGTTCTTAAGATAAAGGTATTATTTATAGTATAAGTAAGTATTATTAGCCTTAAGGTAATTAAAACTAGGCTTTTTTTTTACCTAGTAGTTTAGGTAATTTAATTAGAATTTAATATTAAGGCACTAGAAAGTATCTTACTTAGTCTAGACCTTTTTTATATTAGATCCTTTAGTAGGCCTATTAATTCTAAAGTTAACATAGCTTCTTATTTAGCTAAATTTATTTTTCTTATTATTATTATTAATAGCGTGGCTATTTATTAGCTTATTAATTTATTGCTAGTATTATCAGTGGGATATGTCTTTAATATTGCCCTAGGGCATATTAGGAAGCATATATTAGCTATCTTTTTTAATAAGGTAAGGGGCCTTAATTTCTTTAAGGTTAGACTTATAGTTAGACTTAGAGTTACTTATAGTAATATTAAGGTTCTCTTAATTAGGATTATTATTATAGTTACTAAAAATATTACTAAAATTAGTTATATTGCGTTTAGTTATAGTAGCGGCGCTACTCTAGTTAATATTATCTTATATAATTTTATTTTATTTAGTATTGTTTTTACCTATGTTAGTTATAGGGTTACTAATTTTACCCTCGGGGCGGGTAGTTTTAGCGTTAGGTATTAGAGTTATTATTATAGCTTGCATTAGATTTAGTAGTAGCTAGTTAGTTTTATAAGAGCTAGTTATTAGTATTATTAATTTTAGCGGTAGGTATATAGGTTTATTAGCGGCTAATTGAATTTAATCTTATTAGTATAATTAGGGTTTTATTAATATAATATAAGGTAGAAGATTAAAAAAACTTATATAGGGCTAATAGGTTTTATATATTTATTTTATTATGGTGAATTTAATTATATTTATTAATTATTTTTACTTTATTTTTACTTATCTTTAGCGCTAAGTTTACTTACTTATTATATTATATGTTTAGGGTTTATTTTTCTTATATAAGCGCTAGATCCTATATATCTACTTCTAGTGAAAGTTTTACTTTAATCTTATTTTTATAAAGTAATATTAATTATTAAAATTAGTATAAAAAAGAATATAATTAGAAGTAAAAAGGTTATAAATAAAAGAAAAGTATCTAAGGTTTATAGTCCTATGCTATCTCCCTTATTATTATATTTAATATAGTTTGCTTATTATTCTCCCTCTAGATTAAAGGATTTAAGTATATTTTTTTTTTTTCTCTTAAATTTATTTTCTTAGTCTATTAGATTTGCCTTATTTTATGCTTTAACTAGGCTTCTTATAGTATTCTATAATTTAGGTTTAGTGATCTAGTTATTATCTTTTGCGATAAAGCCTATTTATTTAATTAATAAATCCTAAAATAGCCTTTTATTCCTTTATTAAATTTATTATTATATAATCCTTTTTACCTCTTAGTAGTTTATGACCTTATTGTTATTAATTATAATAGGAGCTGGCGGGGGAATAATGTATTAATAAGGGTTATCTCCTTAGGCTAGTTTTTATAGATAGGCGACTAAAATGACTAGATAAACCTTTTAATATTCTAGGAAGTTAAGCTTAAAGGCTTACTATTTAATTTTATATATAACCTTATAGGGTCTAGCTCTTATAGGAGATTATTTCTTTTTTAGCTTCCCGGGTAAGTAATATCCCTTATATAGTTATAAATAGATAATATTGCCTTTCTTAATATTGATTTTTTTATATTTTGCGTTATATTAGATTTTAGCGAGTAATATTAAAGTATTAATAAGGAATTTTACCTCCTTATAGTAGATCTTATATAATGCTTTTAGTGCTTATATATTGATCTCTTTTTCCTTAATTCTAGAGCTAGCCGCGAGGTTAATAAGTCCTTAAGGATAGAAGCCGTAGATTAAGTTATTTAGTGCCCTCCTGATTGTATTTAATACTGTGTTATTAAGGTTATGTTATAGTAATAGTAGTAGTATTAGCTATAGCGTGTTTAGATCTATTGCTATATAGTATTTAATTATTATTTTAATTATTTAGTTTTTTTTTTTTAAAATCCTATTAATTTGTGGATAATATGCTATTAATATAAGGAAATTAACTCTTAGAAAACTAAAGATAGCTTTTTAGATCTGGGATATGAATTTTAGATCTTAGTTATTAATAATTTATATTAGGATGCCTTAATTTAATAATAATAGCATTTAGATAAGCATAATTGCTTAGTTTTTTGCTATATATAATATATGCCTTATTAATAATATTATTTTTTTTAAAAATATATAATTAATAGGGGCTAAGTAGTTGAGCTTATTATGGCTAGTAATAGCCTAAATTATCTTAATTATAGCTATTTTTAGTAAGTTTATAATAAAATTAAGGGTAATTATATAAAAAGGCCGCGGTATTATTATAATTAATTATAGCTCCCCCTAGGTTAGCTTTCTACTTATTAAATTCTTATAATATATTAGGTAGTAGGTAATATAGCTGCGGATTATTTTTAATATTTAGTAAAAATAGATAGGGTTTAATTTTTATATTATATGGTTAATTCTAAAATAATATTTATTATTATGGATTAGTTTAAGGATATGTTTGATAAGTGGCCGTGGGATATATAGCCTTTGTTTCCCTTTATATCCTACGTGATATAATAGATCTCCTAAGAGCTCCTATGGTTAGAAAGGGATTATCTTTGGTCGTTGGTTCTAACGCCCTAGGCTCTAGATGTCCCTAATATAGTCCTATATATAGCCTAGCTTTGTATCCTTATTATACCCTTCTATGATTTATTAGCGGAACTTAGGGGTAAGTCTGATCTATATTGACCTTACTTTTATTAGCGCTATTATAAAGTCTAGTTTATTAAAGCTGCTTTTAGTTACTTTCTATACTAGGCGGTCTTTAATTAGTAATCTTAAAAGTATATCTAGGATAATATTAAGTGCGCCTAGTATATAAAAGATCTATAGGTTAAATTAGGATAAATAATTAGTAGCTTTAATTAGTTTTAAGTTAGCTTTATTAAAGTTTATTATTTTTAGCGAGGTATAAGTAATAATGCCCTTAGTTATTATATAATTTATAATAATATTGATTAGGTATTAGCTAGATTATATTAGCTTTTTTATTTTCTAAATTACCTAAGCTAATGCGGCGACTTTGGCTTTTATAGATTTATATCTAGCTTCTACCCCTAAGGTTAAGCGAGAGAAAAAGCTAATAGGCTTTAATTTTTTATTTAGTATATCTTTCCTAGGGATTACTTCTTTATCTTATTCTCCTTTAATCTAAAAGATAAAAAGCCTAAATTTATTTTTATAGGTATTAATTTTAAAAAATAATAGCTTCTTAGGGTTATAATACTATAATATAAATTATTCGGTAAGAAACTATTATATTTCGCTAAAGGTATTTCTTTTTTTTTTTATAGGTATAAAGGTTATTACCGAGGCCTTTAGCCTCTTAATTAGTTTTAATGCTCTAGCTAGTAATTTAGAAGTAGCTTTGGCGTCTTATAAAAGCTATATTTTGCGTTTAAGGAGAGGGTATATTTATATATTATACTATGGTATCCCTTTTTATAGGTATCTGGCTATTTTAATATAAGTTTTAAGGGTAGCGAGGTTAGTTAGGTATATTATTTTAATGAAAGCATTGAGTTGGTCTTATATCCTATGGAGACTATCGCTATTAACTATATATTTAAGTAGCTTTATTATATTATACCTTATAAAGGATTTATTAGTAGCGATCTTTAGTTAGTTTTTATTAAGTAGCTTTAATATTACCTTTAGGTACTTAAGATATTTCTTAAAGGTATTAGAAAAGATAACTATATTATTAATATAGATGTATATAAATGCGTGATATTTTAGGAATATATTATCTATAAATCACTAATTAAAGGCAGGGGAGTTTTTAAATCTTATTAGGGCTATATTAGAGACTTCTAAGCTATGGTTAGATATAATTATTATTTAATTGCGATATATATTATAAATAGGTAGCTAATAGAAAAACCTTATATTATTAAATATTAAAAAATACTTCTTTCCCCTTATATTTACTATAATATCCTCTTAATTTAATAAAGGATATATATTAGGGATTATAATGCTATTTAGGGGTTATAGGTTAATTATAACTTTGCCCTTCTTTTTGCTATTTATAGTCTTCTAGATAATAAATATAGGGCATATAATTAGTATTAGCTTATCTAGGTAATATATCTTTCTAGCGGTATATAGTTTTTTATAGACTTTATCTAGAAATTATTAGTCTTTAATCCCTATTAGGTAGGCTCTAATAGTCCTTTTTTAGTTCTATTAGCTATTTATTAGGTTAATCCTTATCTTTTTTTCTTTAGGCATAGGGATAATGCCTTTATCTCTATAGATATTATATTTATTTATTAGCTTAAGGAGCTTTATTATTTACTTATTGTTAAGGTTAGCTACTTTAATGCTAAATTTATTCTTTACTAAGGGTATGCCTTTAAGGCGATTAATACTATAGTTTAAGAGTCTAGTATTAACCTATATAGGGTTATCTCTATTAGCTTCCCTTAGTTCTTTGGTTAGCTTCTTTAATAATATTTTAATTACTAGTAGGTTTTTTACCTTTAGTCTTAGCTAGAGGTCTTAATTAATTATATTAGGGAAGTCTATTGATTTAGAGCGGCTAGTAATAAAATTTATAGTCTTATTGCCCTTATAGTTATAGATATAGCTAATATGCTTCCTCTGGGGGATCTAGATATCCTTTTCGCTAGAGTTATAGAAAATAGTTATCCTAGGGGTATTTTTATTAATTATTATATTAAAAAAGCCCTTATCTTTTCCTTTAAAGTAAAAGGCTTTATTCCCCCCTCTAGGGCTATATGTATTTAATAGGTTTTTATAAGTAATTAAGATAAAGGTAATTTTGCTTTTTTTTATTATTATTATATAGGCGCTCTTTATTACTTTATTAAATAATAAGGTTTTTTTTTTTAAAATCTCGCCTTAGATAATAATACTATAAGTAGCTTTAAAAGTAACGCTAGGGTTAATAAAATTGATTTTTATCCCATGCTTATATAAGAACCTTATTCCTAGTAGTATATAGGGATAAAGTTAGTTAACTATATTAGCTATAACTATAAAGTAGGCTTTAGCCTCTATCTCTTATATAATCCTAGGGAGATAGAAGTTAAAAGTAGCTAATTTTATAATATTTATAACCTTATTTATCTTACTAAGTATTTTTAGCTCTTAATCTTTTTAAATTACCTTTTTCTTATACTCTATAAGCTATTTTTTATTAACTATAGTTATTAATGCTCTAATATTATAGTATATCTAGTAGATTTTAGCGTTTTTAGTTTTTTTAAAAGTAAGGGGGATCTAAAGGTAAGTTAATACTTTTTATTTAAATTAGTAATTAATATTAAGTCTACTTATTATATTAATAACTTAATTATTATTAATTATGAGATTAATATAATTTATTTATTTTATATTTATTATAATATAGGATTTCTCTTCGCGGTTAATAATCTTAGTATAATATATTATGCTTTTATTACTTTCTTTAAATTCCTCCTTATTTAGGGTATTTTCTTCTATATAGTATACCCTCTCGGGCCTATCTTGGTTTTATACTTCGCGGTTTTAATATTACTTATCTTAGTTAGTGCTTTAGGGCTATTAGTGGTTTATAGGGTATTCCCTTTTATTAGTTTTTTTTTATTCTTAGTTTTATCTCTCTTATAGTAGAGTCTCTTTTTATTATTCTAACTTTGTCTTAATAAATTCCTTATTATATTCCCTTAGGAATCCTTAGTTATCCCTTTGCCTTTTATCTTCTTATTAATTTTATGCTCTTAGTTACTAGGTTATATTATTTAGCTATTAAGGGCAGAGTTAATTATTATAAGTATTATTGCTAATTTTATATAGCCTCTAGCTATATAATAAGTAGTTTTAGTCCTTATAGCTCTAGTTCTATAGGTAGTTATTACCTTATAGTGCTAAGTCTTTTTAATTTAACTTTTTTTTTATTTTTTCTTTAGTAATATAAGTATATCTTTTATTACTTTAAGGCTTTTTTCCCCTAGTTTTGCTTTTATTAATATATAATGCCTTTAGTCTTTTATATAAGGTTTTTTTTTTTTTATTTATTATATTAATATATTTTAATTACTTATTAGTTATTATTAGTACCTTATAGAGTTAGTATAATTTAGGGTATAACTTAGTATAGAAATAGGTAAATAGCTTAAGATTAATTACCTTTTTTATTATTTTAGATATATTAAATATCCTTATAGAGAAGTCTTATAATAGCTTATTGCTTTTAATATTATTAAGGTTAAAATAGGCCTAGTCTAATTATTTTAATACTTCTTAGAGTTCTATCCTAAATTTGGTTTTTATTGTATTAAGGAAAGTATTAATAGCTAAGATATAGCTTTATCTTTCCTTATTATTAAGTAGCCTTTGTTATTATATTAATATATTACCTCTAAGGAGTTTCTAGGTATTTTTTTTAATAGATATAACTTATTAGGTATTACTTTTTTCTATATAGGACTAGATTAAGTTAACTTATAGATAGGTATTAATAAAAATAGTAATAGTCTTATTATAAAAGATTTCTATTAGGGGGTCTTTAGATTTGCTTTTTAAGGGTATATCTAGCTAGAATAGGCTAATATTTATTAGCTTAAAGCTAATATTATTATTTCTTTTGCTTACTTAAGTTCTTTACTTTAGTTATATAGTTTCTAATAGATTTAGTCTAGTTATAAATAGAGCGAGCTATTCTTGGGGTAGTTTTATTATTTAGTGCTATCTTATTAGGTTTAGCTATAGCAAGGGATGACTCTTTTGCGGCGGTATTTAGTAAGGGGGTATTATAGTTATTATAGCGTGTGAAAGGTATTATTGCTTAGTAGGATATGCTATTAGGAAGGCTAAATATGGTATTTATAGATATAGTCTATTTTACCTTTAGTGCTGCTCTCTTATATAAGACTATGGTAGTATTCTTAGCGGGGGTGCTAAAAATTGTTCTCTTTTTGGTAAATTTGGTTACTATAACTAGGGCTATGGGCCTTATATTGGTTAGGGAGGTATTAGTTTTAATAGTCTTAGAGCTATATTTGCTTATAACCTAGTAGGTTTTAAGTCTTTAAGCTTAAGTCTATACCTTTTTTTAATAAGTTCTAGTATTTATTAGGTAGTTAGGGAGTATTAGTATATATCCTTTATTTCTTATCTTATTTTATTTAAAATCAGTGTTTGCCTTATTGTATTATAAGACCCTTATGACCTTATTCTAGCTTAGTTAGTTGCCCCTAGCTGGGATTAAGGTATATGGCTATTAGCGGCCGAATTTGATGGGTTTATGGCTAAATCTTAGCGCTGTTATATCTCTAGTTGCTTATGTGGTTAGTAGATTATAGGATAGTTCTGTTTTCTTAGCGTTAGGTTAGGCGAAAGCTGGTAAATAATAGTGCCCTTAGCGGTAAGGTATTTAGCGTTAGGAGTATTAGGGCTAAAGCTTTATATAGGGTCTAATAGCGCTAATTATTTTAGGGTCTTTTGCTTCCTTAGTGCTAATACTAATAGTATTAGTTCCCTAGGTTTTTCTAGTTATTAGAAAGGGGCTACCTTTAGTGATTTAGCTGCTATATCTATTAACTCGAGGGTTATATCTATTAATAAGTTATAAATTAAGAGTTTATTATCTAATAATAATATTCTCTCTTATCTAGCCCTTTTAATAATCTTTTTAGTAATTCCTTAGGCTTCTCTAATAAGATAGGGATTTATTATATTTTAGTAATATAGTGGTGATTTTATAATTAGGGCTATTTTTTTATAAAAGGTATTAGATCTATTGGTTTTTTAGTAAGAAAGCTCTATAAGGTCTTTAAGTATTATTAGTTTAGCGAGAGTATATTTTTTATATTAAAAAGTCAGGTTTTATAAGAAGAAAGTTTAAATTTATTATAGGTAGCTAAAATCCGCCTCTATAAGCTTTGCTTTTACTAATAATCTCGTAATTATTTTATATAATAATTACTTAAATAGGTTTTGCCTTAATAAGCTTAGGGTTATTATAAGGCTAGTTAGTTTTATCTAGCCTAATGCTAGGGATATATATATAATAAGTATTATTAAAAGAAAGGGTTAAGGCTTTTTTTTAGTGCTTTATTTGTTTTTGACTTTAGGTCTATTAAATAAAGCATAGGTTGAGTTAAAAGAAGCGTTAATTATTACTAATTATTATAGATCCCTTGGCTCTAGTAAGGGGTCAAAGTATTACTAAAAGCAGAGGGTAAATAGCTAACTCTGGTAGCTATCTTGTTAAAAGAAACATAAGTTATAATGCAAAAGAGGCATATAAAGGTAATCTAAAGTCTAAGTTACTAATTCTATCTAATAGCTGCTAGATCTGACTATTTGAGAGCTAGACTTATTACGTGGGGTACCCTTGTGGCTAGATTATATAACAATTATTAAAATATAAATAAAATTAATATATTTTAAGAAATTAGTCTTAATAGCCTAATAATTAATTAATTAAAAAAAGATTACTAAAAAAAACTATAGGTTATATAATTAGGTTATTATTACTAAGTATATAAGTATAAATAGCTAATATTTTCCCTCTTTAATTATCTTTAAAGGCTAAGAGCCTTAATAATAATAATTTTTAAAGAATTTTTTTTTTTAAGTAATTAATTTTTTATAATATCTCTAAAAGGCTAAATTAATAATATTATTAGCTATAAATAGCTTAAAAAGGTCTTTATCTTATATATAGAGCTAAAAAAAGCTAATAAGAAGAGGCTCTTTTTCTTAGATAAGTATAATAGCTATTTATCTAAGGCTTTTTTAATTTTATTACTTTAAAATAAATATATATTCTTATTACTTATTAATATATATATTATATATCTTTTAGCCCTTTAACTTATTATACTTTAATATTCTTAAAAGGAATTACTAAAATAAGCTCTCTTTTATAGCCTTATTAATTAAAAAAAGCCTAATAATAAATATAATTTTCTTTTAATATTATTATAAAGCTTAGGTTACTCTACTTATAGAAGCTAATATTAAAAGTAGCTAATAAGGATCAAGCCTATAGCTAATTAATATTTAAAAGCCTCTCTTAAGCCTATATATAATACTAGATAAAGAAGAAGCTTAAGCTATTAAAAAAGGTAATTTAACCCTATAAGTAATAAATTAGGAGCTTAAATTATCTCTCTTTTATATACCTAAGCAAACTAAAGATATAGCTAACCTTATAAGGGCTACGTTCTATATTAAGGAATTAATCCTAATAAGAAGGCTCTTTTACTATATAATTAATAAGGGGCTAGAAAAAGAGACCCCTAAAAGGGTAATAGAATTAGATTAAAGCTAACTAATTAGAAGCTTATATAAGCTAATTATATATTTTAAAGAGATAAAAGGTTAATAAACTGCCTAATTAGTTTATATATAAGATAAAAAAGCTATATATAATAAGGAGCTTAATATAATAAGAGGAAAAAAAAAAGCATATTAAGGAGCTTATTTTCTTATTATTTAATTTATTTATATTATTAATTTACTTAAATTAGCTAATTAATAGCTTTCTTTATTATGATATAAGTAATTATTATAATTATAGTCCTTAGTGTTATGGCTTAAAGCGGGGCTGGCGGGTTCCCGGGGTGGCGGGTTCCTGGTTATCTGACTTATGCATACACGAATCACATTTAGCCTGAGATATTGGCCGAATCGGGGTCGGAGTCGGAGTCGGTCCTAATACAGCCGAACTGTGGTTTTATCAAGACCTAACGAAAAATAGACTCCTAAGTGAGCGACGACAACACAGGGCGAGGGTGTCGGTCACGGCCAGTCGGGTCATTCTCGAATCAAGGAGATATGGTTGGATAGAAACGCAAACTTGAATACCGAATCTTGGCCTCAGATATGGTGATGGCTGCACACTGTGTTGGGGGCCAGTCCTTGCACACTGTGCGGAATCTTCGGGCTTCGGCACAGAGCGGATTGACGGCGACCGTAGCACTATTTAATACCTAGAGCATCTCGTTTATTTGAGCTTTCCTTTGCTACTCTATAAGCACACTTAGTCATTTTTTAGACGCCTGAGCCTTCTTCGGGATATATTTACCTAACACCTGTGCTGATATATGTTTTCGAGGTATTGATATTTAGGGCCCTTCTTGTTAAAACGCTTTGCTAATCTGCCCTATAGGCGAGGATGATGAAGGCATCTGAAAGTGTTCATAATCTGTGGCACTCCCTACGCCCCTTGGTCACCAGGGCTATTACCTCTGGGCAGGTCTTGTGGCCACAGTGCACCCTTGTCCCCGCAGACCCTGACGTCCTGTGCGAATATGACGTTGAGATATTGCTGCCGGACGGCCTTATCCTCCTAGCTCACGTCTTCAGATCTCGCAAGGCGCAGGCTGAAGGACGAAAGCTGCCAGTGGTCATGTGCGCCCATCCTTACGATAACCATAAGCTGCCAGCCTTGGGACAGACCCCTCTGGGCGGGGCACCCCAGCAATATCGGTTGATTCCCCAGAGTGGAGGAAAGCCAACGTTCTCAGACATCACCAGCTGGGAATCCCCTGATCCTAACTTCTGGGTGACGGCAGGTTATGCCGTAGTGAATCTCAACTTGCCAGGATATGGCGGCAGTCAAGGAATGGCAACGGTCATGTCTGATCACCAGTCGAAATGTTACTATGAAGCGATCGAATGGGTGGCACGCCAGACGTGGTGCAGCGGCGCTGTCGGGCTGAACGGAGTCAGTTACCTAGCTATCACCCAATTCCACGTCGCAGCCTGTAGGAAGTATGGGGGTCCACCGCCAGCTCTTAAATGCATTGTTCCGTGGGAAGGGCTCAGTGACGTCTACCGGGATACAATCTGCCCCGGTGGAGTGGATGATGCTGGCTTCCTCACATTCTGGTGGACGACCGAAGTCAAGCCTGCACTGACTACCTCAGACACTGAGTTCGCCCAGCACAACGATGGACTCGTGACCGACATACTGGACAAGCACCCGTTGTTTGATTCTTTCTGGCAGGAGAAGGCAGCCCCGGTCGACGAAATCACAATCCCTATGCTAGTCTGTGGCTCATTCTCGGATCATGGCCTACACACACAGGGCTCTTTTCGTGCCTACAACCGCGCCCGGTCAACTCACAAATGGATTTATACACACCGCGCCGGCAAATGGGACGTCTTCTACTCTCCTGAAGTCCAGAACCTCACTAAGCAGTTCATGGACTGTTTTGTCAAGGGCGAGCATGATAACGGCTTCTTGTCGCGTCCCCCTGTCATGCTCGAAGTCCGCTCCAGTCGTGATGTAGTTTACGAGCGGCGTGATGAGAGTGCATGGCCGCTGCCCGGGGTTTCCTGGAGTCAGCTACTCCTGGGACCGTCGAGCCTCGTTCGCAGCGCCCCTGCGGAATCAACCGAGCTAAGCTATGACTGCGAGTCCGGCCGAATCACTTTGGATTATATCTTTGAGAAAGACACTGAGGTTATTGGCGAGATGAAGCTTAGACTTTGGGTCGAAGCGCGTAGTAGACCAGGTCAGAGTTCTGTACCCGATGATCTCACGCTTTTCGTTGCCGTTGATAAGGTCGATGCGAAAGGGCAGCCCGTTCGCTTTTATGGATCCATCGGCCATACTGATGATTGGGTCACACGCGGGTTCTGCCGAGTTTCACGTCGAGAGCTCGATCCGGTACATTCAAAGCCGTGGCTGCCCGTCTACCTGGGGACATCTGTCCATCCGTTGACGCCAGGAGAAGTCATCCCTGTTGACATTGCGCTATATCCGAGCAGTACCTTCTTCTCTGCTGGCGAGTCAATTCGTCTGGTTATCTCCAGCAAAGAAATCATAGGGACTCCACCTTATTATAAGAAGACTATCACAGGTCCCGGACGGTGCGTTGTTCATGTTGGGGCAAAGTATGGTAGTTTTCTACTCATTCCAGAGATTAGTAAGTAGATGTGACCTCAATTGTGTTGGTAGTAAACTTTGCCATGCTGCTCGCAGCGGTTCTAATTTTTTGCCGTTCCATGTCTCTTCTTCTCGCTCCTATATACACGTCGCTCAAACCTCCTAAGTGCACGTGCTCCTCTCAACTGAGGCTGGTCTAGCAGCTTGTCTGGTACACCCGGGCATTGTCTGAGGCTCAAGTGGCCTCTCTGCAACGTATTGGATGAGATTAGATTATGAAACTTTATTGTCGGTTTCACTGACGCCTCCAAGAGAAGTTGTCGGGCACAATATCAAAAAGCACATCGATGAACACATGACAGCATTAAAGCCCAATGCTGCGAAGCGCAGCAACGTCAATAAATAAGCTTCTTTGGCTGCCACCATAAAATTGATGATACTTTATAAGCCATTAGAAGCTATACTTCTACAACCACTTGTATTCATTATGACGTAAAAGATTCTGATAAATATACCACCCTTTTGTTTTCGGCCTGTCATTACTCAGCATGTTATTATATTATTATATATGAATGATACACACCTTGTACTACATTGCCTTCTTTCTTCTGTATCCTGAAGAGTCCATCATTCCTATTCCTCCTTGTTGGATCTTCCGTATCTTAAACAATCCATACAGAGCTATCAAAAGGGATCCAGCAACTGAAGCGCCAGTAACTACTGCAAATCCCCAGGGCGCTTCCTCGAAATAATTGACCAGGTTCATGCCCCAAAGGCCTGCGAAGAATGTGCCAACGGCCAGCCCAAGTCCACCCACATTCAATTTCAGGTCGAGCAGCATCAGAGAGTTGCGGTTGGCGTCTAAAATTGCACGGATACTGTAGAAGATTTAGCAAATCAGTCCCCAGGCTATAGAGTGGAAAGGGGCGCTCTATTGAGCTTACATATCTTCCGTATTTCGAATACTTGCGATGAGATCAACAGCGTCCTGGACCAATTCGTCGCACAGCTTGTGGTAAGACTCTAACAGTAGCTCAATATCTGCGTGATCATCTTTTTGACGATAGATACCATCGGCCCGTTCTGTTAGATACATAGCAGCCAAGTCTTCGTCCGTGTCCAAGAGCTCATTCAGAGCGCCACGAACCAATCTTCCCCGCTGCTCAAATGAGCCCACTCTTTTTGAGAGAACCAGTAGCTCACGAAGCTTCTCTCGGTTGATCGTGTCTTCCAAGTCCCTTAATAGCTCGACAATAGGTTGTCTGACTGTCTCGAACTCAACCTCGAGTTGAGAAATCACCGAAGCCAAGACAGCCTCCAAAGCGCGAAACTCAAAAGGGAGGGTGTTGGAATTTCTAGGAAGTCCCTTCTGCCTCAGTCTGCCTTGCAAATCATACATAAACGCTGACTGAGAATGTGAGGTTTGAGATCCGAAAACATCAAACATGAGGACACGGTCATGTTTAATCAGAACTTTAAGATGAAGCATATTGAGGAGGATAGAGGATGGCCGAACAGAAACATGAGGCAATGTTGAAGAGTCGACTTTGCGTAGATCTCGAGGCAGCAGGCCATACTGTAATCTGCCTGTCAGCACTATATATGACAAACTTTATTCGCGTGTTCGTACCTTGGCGATGAGATCTGTCTTCTGGAGTTCTCCATCAACAAATGCAACCTCTCCTCTGTCATCGACCTCTGTGCATCGCACACTCTTCTTTGCTGCCATTCTGGACTTTAGGACGCGCCGGGGACCGAAAATTGTGCTGCCATCGATGGAATCATCACCGTGGTGGTAGGCCACACTCGTCCGGCCTGGCGTCCCATCTTTCTCTACCGGACCAAACCAGAGCCTTGACAGCCGACCAAATGACCTACGGCCGCAGAACAGCGGTTTGCGGGACGACTTTCGTGGAACAGTTGAGATGCTAAGGGAGCGCCGTGATGTTTGATGCAGCCGTATGAGGTGCTGGTACATCCGGGCAACGCCGACTGACCGGGACGGCCCTAGGCCTTGCCAGGGGTAACAGTGTTTGACAAGCATCGAAGGCATTGGCCGTATCGACGGAGGCTTTCAATCACACTGTCGAGATGTCACAGGACTGCAAGGTGCACGGTGATTGATCCGTGAAATTTATCCGAACTTAGCGTGCAGTGTCAAATACCAAATGATTGGTTGCGTGCTTACTCTGAGGGAGAACTTGTGTCAAAGAGATGGCGGGCGGAGACGGAGGCCTGATGTTGTCGAAGAGAGGTTCAAGCCGGCTATTCAGTACCGAGACGTGGCCCACGATCACCGGGTCCCTCGGCCTCGCGCCTTCGCTATTTTCCCCTCCGTGGCCCTTCTGTTAAGAGTCGGAGGTCCAAAACTCGGCCCGACTTGCACGTGCGAGCATTCGGGAATGCGTGTCAACCTAACCCCGACCGATTCGGGGAACGGCCTGTCTATCCCCGGCTCCGTCTATAACTATTGATCTCGATGGCCACGGTTGGAATGAAGTAACAAATGCCACAGAATTCTTGCTTTTCTCCTGCGTCAAACGAATAAATTTCCGGATACAACCAATCACTAGATTCTATACGCCAAAGATGCTCCTTTCCCAAGTACCAGCCTTTCTAGGCGCCGCATTCGTTGCCGTATGCTTTTCGCTCTTTCGTTGTTCTCTTGCCGAACCGGCCATGTCGCTAATGCCGCAAATAGGCAGTGGGTGCCAAGGTTTTACCAGCTGCCCCTGGGACTGTCGTCATCACAGATCATTTAACTTCCATGCATCAGCTGAGTAGTGACCCGGAATTTGCCTTCATCCTTGGGGAGTTCTTGTCCTTCTCCACCGGGGCGGCGCGAACACGAGCGAAAGTCTGAGAGCTGCTGCCGTGATTAAAGCCCTAATGCTAATGAGCAATTAGTCTATTAGGGATTATAGCTTAAGATATTATAATATATCAAATTAATATATTTACTATCTTATATTAAAACCCTGTTAAGCTTAATATTATTTCTTTTCTTATTGCCTTTCTTTATAGTTATTAAAGTTATTATAATATTAATTCTTAAGCTATAATAATATTACCTTTTAATATTTAAAATAAAGGTTTTAAGATACTAAGATTATTAAGATATTTGTATTTTCTTTACTCTTATTATAAAATTTAATAATATATATAAAATTATTAATTAAAGTATTTTTAATATTATTTAATTAGTTATTAAGATTTATATTAATTATAAATAGAAAATCTAAAAAATAAAAGGATTATTAATATAAAAATAAAATTAATAACTTAAAGAATGTAATAAGTTAATATTAATTAAAGGACTAAGATATATATTTCTTTAAGAGATTATTAAAAGGTTATAGCTAAGGAAAGCTAAAGGTAAAAAAGAGAGTTACTTATAAGTTATTATTTAAGATATTTATTTTTAGCTTTTAAAAGAAATAATTAAATACTTAGTATTACGGCCATAACATAGGCCAGGCGGGGAAGCATAATAGATAGCACCTAACTAAGCATAGGACTAAAATAACTAAACCTCGCTTATGTTAGTCTAAGGACTAATTACTAAAAATATTAATCTTATCTTAGACTAAGTAATAAAAGAATTAATTTAAGGATTATATTATAATATATAAAATATACTTATTAGTCTTTTCTTATATATTAAATACCTTAGCTATTAATATAACTTAGTTATATTTAATACTCTTAAGTATATTACTAGATATAACTTATATTAGTATTTAAAATACTATTAATAACGCCTTATTTATATAAACCTAATAGAATTGATTTATTTCTTAAGAAATATATTTTTATTATATATTAATAGCTGTTATTTAATAAATTATTTATATTACCTTAGATAATATTAAATATACTAGCTATTTAAGTTATTTCTATTAATAACTATTAATAGGTTTTACTTATTAACTTTTTACTTATATCTATTATATTTATCCTAGCTAAATAAGATAAGGATATAAATATTATAAATAGTTTTAATAAGAAAGAAATTAAATAGCTCTAAGCCTAAATTATTATACTAAGCACTAAAATAAATAGATTTTATAACCTTATTAATAAAATAATTAAGATATAATATATTTAAAATATATAATACTTAAATAATATCTATAAGCTTAATAATATAGTAAGTATTATTATAAGACGCGAAGATATAAGAGAAATCTTAAAGTTATACCTCTTAGAGAAATTTAATAAAATTACTAAGAAGTTATTAATTTTTCTTATATAGCTATAGGCTATTATAATATATTATTTAATATAATTTACCTTAATATTTAATAGGATTTAATATATTATAAAATAACTCCTTAAAAATTTATAGCTTAGTTTAAGCATATTATAAAATACTATTTTATTATTTTATCTAATAAATACTTATTTTAAATTATTAATATTTATTTAGACTTTAAAGCCTTAAAAGCTATATTTTAATAAATATTTAAAATAATTAATAAGAAAATATAAGTAAAAAAACAAACTAAAATACTTAAATAAATATTATTTAGCTTAGAGTATAAAACTAAGTACTTTTAGCTCGCCTTTAAGGTTAATTAAGATTAATTACCCTTAATATTACTGTTTTTAATAAACCTAAAAGAAATATCTAAGTAAAACTCTATATAGAAAATAAACTTAATAATCTAATTAATTATATTAATAAGACTATAGAAATTAATAATTAATAGGTTTTTTAAAAAAAAAGCTCTAAAACCCTAGGTTTAATAAAAGCTAAATTAATACTTTATATTTTAATATAAATTAAAAAAAGAAATAATATAATAATACCTTATATATAATTAACCTAAGACTTGTAAAACTTAGAATTACTTAATAGGAATAAAAAAATTAAAAGATATTAAGTATTATTATTATTATAGGGAAGGCTATAAGGCTAATAAAAATAAGAAAAAATAATAACATATTATAAAAAGATATTATTAGCTAAAGCTATAATAGCTTCTATTAGAAAATATAAAATAATTAAATATTACTAATTATAAACTATAAAGAATTATTTATATTACTAAGATACTTAAAATAAGATAAAAAAGATATAATAAAACTAGCGCTAAGTAAGGGGAAATTATTATATCTTACTAATAGGCATATATTAGGCCCCTATGGCATATAGCCCTATACGGCCTAATTACGCTATGATTGTCTAATTAAGACAGGCATAGCAGACCTTTTAGCCTAATAGCCTAGAGGTAGAGGCTATTAGGGCTTATATTCTCTTTTAGATAATTATATACCTTATTAAAAAATAAGCTAAAAGTAATTATATAATTAATAATACTATAAGAAAAAGGCTTTATAGATTAATTAAACTCTTAGAACTAAATAAATTTTAGTTAATAAAATTAAATATATATTAACTTTTCTTAGAATCAACCCTAGACTGATTTTAGATATACCTAGGGGATAATTATATATTATTATTATTATTACTTAGAAAAATAAATATTATAAACTTAGTATTTGTAAAATACCTTATTTCTAAGAAGGTCTTTTATAAATAAAATTCTAGATAAATAAGCTTATAAGATATAAGCCCAGGATTTTATTACCCTATACTTTAGCTTATGCGCTTTCTTATAAACAGCTTACCTAAGTAAAAGCTGCTTAGATAAGCAAGATATAAGGGAGTATCAATATTGCCCTTTCTGGGCCTATTTCCCTTTTAGGAAGGTCACGTGACTTCGGACTTAGGGCTTTATTATAAGCCCGATAACGCCATTAAACCCGTCTCCTTCTATAGGGTATTTCCTATCCGGTTTTAAATATCCTAGTTTAAAACCCGATAGGTCTTAGTTTCTATTATGCTATAACTCGGCTTTTAGTTATCTGTTATCATTAAAACTAATAGTGTTTTAAAGCCCGGAACTAGGCCTATCCGACGGCATAACTTTTATCCGAATCGGGCTAATAGATTCCGAGCAATTTGCTATATAAGCTATATACCTTTTCTTAGAAATAGCTCCTTAGATCTTTAACTAATATAGATAATAAGAATACTAATCAGAAGCTGGTCTTCTCTATTTTAACCCTATTACCTATTTGCCCCACTTTTATTACTCTATGATTCCTTACCTAGCTAATTAGCTTTATATAAGGACTGATTCTACTGCCTATTTACCTCTTATCTCTATTACCTACCCTATAGTCTTTAAAGACTATATTTCCTCTATTTTTTAGTCTTATATAATATTAATAATAATTACTTTAAGAGACCTTAGATATAATAAGGACTAGATATATTTAAGTTATAAAATTAATAAAAGAATCTTTATATAAGATAATAAGAAGATAATTAAAAGATTTTTATTAAGAAATAAGCTAATATATATTATTATATTAAGTTAAATATATAATATATCTTACTAATTAAAAATAAAAAATTATAAATTAAATAAAAAATATTTATATTTATATATATTATAATAAGCCTATAATAAAACCTTAATAATTAAAATTATAATATAACTTAATATATATATTACCTAAGTATAATAATTAATTAAATATAAAAAAAATCTTATTTCTATTAATTTAAATACTTATAAAAATAATATAAATTATTTACTTAATCAAAATTATTTCTTATATTTTTTTCTTAGATATTTTAATTATTACTTAATAAGTCCTTATATTATAATTAAGTTTATTATAAATATTATAATATTAAACCCTTAGTTATATTAACCTTTTTTAATTATTATATCTTAATAATTTAGTTATTATTTATATATTAATATTTATTTAATTAATTACTCTTTTTTCTCTTTTTATTATTATTACCCCTCTTTTCTATAATCTAATCCTTTTTACCTTTTAGCACTAACTTAATATCTTATTTACCTCTTAAAAGTCTTTAATCTTAGTTATTAATAAGGTAACCCTATATATAATAGCTTTTATTCCCTTAGAAAGAAACTATAGAGCTTTAAGATTTAACTCTAGTGAGCTACTTTTATATCTTTTAATTTATTTTTTAAGGTATTTAAACTAAGATCTAGCTTTAAGTATAATTTCTTTTTTTATATTATAACTTATTTCTCTTTTAATTAAATAGCTATTAGAGTTAGTTATTTACTCTTTGCTCTTAATAGTATATTAGCCCCTTGCTAGAGCTAAGGGATTTATTATAAAATTATTATAAATTAAGGCTATTTATATAGATTATCTTAATTTATATATACTGCTTTTAACTTTCTTCTTAATAATAATCCCTTTCTCCCCTTTAAGCTATAATATAGCCTCCTAATTAGGCCTAGTCTGCCATAGAGCCAGAGATTACCCGGCCGCCTATTTGCGTATGTGACCACCTTCTGAGCGATTATACAGGGTCCAATCCGATAAGATTAGAGCTTAAATGCAATATCTCGGCAAATTGCCAAACTTTGGCTTGTATATATCAACTTTGAACATAATTCCAAGTAACGCTCAAACTCCACGGAACAAGGATAACAAACATCAACGGTAAGGCAGTGCCGAGTCAATGCAACCCTTACAGCCTATACATACAGCTATCACGGTGCCAGACGCTAGATAGGATCACTCTGCTATCCAAGGCGCGAGAGAGGGATTTCATAGGCAATCAGGTATACGACCACATGGTCGCTGCTAAGGAGAGATTAGAGGAATTAAGCAAAGCAACGATCAGAGACGCAGAGCGTTGGCCCTGGTAAGTGGCAAAGTGGGTTGCGCACTTAAGCGACTAGCATTGCGATAGAAGAGAACCAACCAAGAAGATAGGCCGGTCCTATCAAACGGACCTCGGCGTTTCAGAAACGGTCACAGAACTAACGCGATAAGGAGACAACACTGACGACTCACGAAACCACCGCGACATCACGTTTCAAGACACGTGACTCAAAAGTCAGCGGGTGAATTTAGGGTAGGGCAGAAGGCCTTTCGTCTCTTCGTTCCTCAAGGCACAAGGCAAAGCCAACCCCGTAACCGTGTTGGGGCTTTACAGGTGGGTTCAACCGAGTCTCTACCAAGCGGTGGCCTTGCAACCACCACCGTTGTATACACAGGATCCAATGTTGCGGGGAGTTGAGCAGGAATGAATGTCGAAACTCATCGTCTTGCTGCCATGCTTAACAATCATGTGACTAAAACATTAGATATTAGTAAATTTCTGATCATGTAACCAAGAGAAACTCACGAGGTCCCCGATCCTTCGGCTGTTTGACCCCAGGTTTGCCAATGGAGTTGGTATCCAGAGCAGCCTTCAATGCCCCAATCGCCTCCCTTCCAGGTCTTGCAGAAGCCTGCTTTGAGGACTTTGCCGTTCGCGCAACCCAGAACGTTTGAGATCCGGATCTGGCACGAGGGGATACAGCAGGGGTTTCGAGCACCACAACCAACGGTATAGCCAAGGTCGGTGAGATAGATGGCTCCCGAAGCACGCTCTATTATCTCACCATCGGCGTGGACCTAGTTTTGAGAATATTAGAAATCTAACGTTTATCTAAGTAGTATTTCCACTTACAGTCGATACGTCAGCCACCTTCACTGCGTCGGCATTAGTGTAGACCTAGTTGAGAATGTTAGACAGATGAAGTTACTTAAGACTTCCACTTACCGGAAATGCAAGCGCTGCAACAGAAAGAAGGACTTTGTTGAAAATCATGGTCAGAGTGGCGAGGAGGTAGGTGAAGGAACTTAGGAGAAGGGCGCTTAGGTGGCAGAGACCGTGTGTAGAAGTAGAGCCGATGGATGGGATGCTTGAGAGCAAAACAAAACTTTACATTGAGGCGGCCATCAGAGTTTTAATAGTCTTTCTTGCACTACTCTGTGCAGATTTATAACGGTCTAGGATAATCATACTAATAACAATATGCTGTACTAAGCAGAATTTAGTAGTCATTTCCGAGGTTATGCTGAGCTCTGAGTTTAGGCTGTGTTAGGACTCTTGGCTGCTTATGTGGATCTACTTATCGTCGCCGGCAAGGTTGGTAATGGGGTTGCCAAGGAAATCCAATTAGAACCCAAAATAAACCTACCTCAGTAACTCTAAATGAGGAGGCAATCATGGGAATGACATATGTTCCCTTAGAATACTGGGATAATATTAGCACACCGGAGATAGTGACCATGGCCATCTCATTTCGAATTAACAGACCTGGAGTGCGCGTGGAGCTGAGACGCCCAAAAAGAGGGACCAAAAACCCAATCAATCCACATATCCGTGCGCTTAGGATACCGGTAACGTAGACACGGCAAGAGATTCCCATACCACGGAGAAAGTCAACAAAGCTAGGGACGCGTTTGATCGACCTAGCCAGTAGTTTACAGTTTTTGCGAGAGAGCCACTTCGATATCGATGGTTATATTCGGAAAGGATCGTGGCCGCAACGTGATCAGCTTGATCAGCTTCGATGTTCGGGGCGCCCGCAACGACGTGCTCAAGGGCGCATTTCTCCCAAGGTTGGAGGCAAAGGGCGTACCTACAATGTTGGTAAAGTGGATCGACGCCGTTTGCTTAAATCGGGAAGTCACCATGGCCAGAGCAGCCGCCAAGGGCCTGTCAGCGGCCATGTGTTTGAGAAGACCTTAGCGTATTTTTGGGCCCGACGAGGTCTGCCCTCCCGGACGGAATACATTTCATTCGTGCATTTGCTCCAGTACTATGTATAAAGATGCATAACAGAAGACTGGTTCAGGCACACTGTCAGATCTGTAAATAGTTCAGCGTTATGGCCCGATAAGGAGGGCCGAATAAATTTTCACCAAGGCACACCGTCAGCTGACGCCAGGATGCAGACCGCTAGCGGTATCAGCCGTGGCAGAATTGGCCTTTATCTAAATAGGCAATCGCTCAAAAGAGGAAATCCGTTTCATTGGCCAGCCCTATAAGCCTATTTTAACCCTGTTGTCTCGAGGGGGTTCGGCGACACTCAGTGGGACTTGCTTATCCTTGCTGGCCTGTTCCTTGCAACTTCTGATTCCCTAACTCACTACGAAGCCAACGGCTGAGTTTTGATCCACAGCGGCTGGACCTTCTGCGTCTGTTGAGAGAATAACTGCATATGAATCTCGCCCTTTCCCAATGGGGGCAACGCTCAAACACCTAATAATAGATTAGATGTCGTTCCGCCCTTACGGTCCTGACGTCCCCCGTTCTCACCAAAGTTTGCCCATCGGCACCTTGCACTCGGGACCAGGAAGAGCATAGAGGCTGGCACTTTGGGTAGGGCTGCAGGGGCCGGAGACTGGAGTTGAGAGGATAAGTGATGGGTTTAGGACGTCGGATTTCGCTTGTGTTTGGGAGGACTCGGCCAATAAGGCCGCGTCTTGGACGAACAGCACCCTTGTCAATGTCCATGAACTAGTACGCATCGGTTTTAAATGGAACGGTATCCCTGTTTGTCTAAGAAGAGACGCTCTCGTTGGTCACTCTTGCGGCCCATCGCTCCTTCAGGGACCTGTGGGATCAAGCCGAGTGCTGACGGTGAGATGATGCGCGGTTACACGTGAGGCGCATTCGAATTGGGTTTCGTTGCAGCACGGTAGATACGCCAGTCGCCATGGTACGAGTCCTCGCCTTCAATCGACTGGCAAAGCGCAACGCTCTCTCGCAGAAGCTAATTGCCATCTTTCTACAACACCTGCAGGAAGCATCCGGGACAATAGCGAGTGAGTCATTATTCTGACAGGTAGCAGAACTTGCTTCTGCGGTAAAGAGCTTACCCACACTTCCCCACAGGGGCACCCCCGGCAGTTAGTTAGTTGGCTGGCGGGCGAGCAGCGGAAGCCGATATCAGCGAGATCTCAGCCCTCGAAGCGCAGGCCTCACGGATTTGCCGCTATCTCGCGGGCCTTTGGACGGGGATGCGAGCCGTGAGCAAGCCTATGATTGCGCCAGTGGAAGGAATGGCGGTGAGTGACATCTCGAGCACATCTAGCCGAGGGTCTAAAGTGGCAATGCAAATAACCGACTCTTTTTCTTGATAGCTCGGGGGAGGCTTTGTGGATTTGATGGTCAATTTTTGAGCGTGACGGCAAATTCTTACCTTGAGGCGGCAAGAAAAGCCCAAGACATGCAGCATTGGGTCCGCTGACAGTCGATGATCGATAGTGTGACCTGATTTTTGCCGCTGAAGGCTGTGATTTCGGTCTTCCGGAGGTGATCACTGGTCCTCTTCCTGGGGGCTGGAGCACGCAGCGGCTGACCACGCCGTGGACAAGTTCAAGGTACGGAGGATGGGTCTAAAAAGCTTTGTCCATGAGAATCAGCGCCACATCCTGCAATCCCCGTCAGTTACTCCGGGTACATTGCGACACGATATGCTTCAAAAAGCCTTACCCTAAGCTCTCTATAACTTCAGAAGACATGGAGATAGCTTGCTTTTTTGTTACTGACTAAGGTCTTCTATGATTGACTGGCCTTCAGCGGCATCAAATTAGATCGAAGCACTGGTATTTCTCCAAGTTGTGGCGTTTTTTTTGCTTATTCTTGATCAATAACATTTGGACTCTTCCTCTGCACTGTGACATCGTCCACTCAGCTTCGGGGAAGCGGGGAGCTGACTAGCTGAACCGGGTGACATGGAGGATGCAGATGACTCCACCCATCTCGGCAGCAGAGGCCCGTTCCGCTGGACTAATCGCGGAAGTGCTCGAAGCTGGTAGAGTGTTGGAAAATGTTCTGGAGACAGCATCGACAATAGCCGTATTAAGCCCTATGGTCATTTCGTTAGCAAAGGAGACGATTTGCAGATTTAAGTACTCGGCCGTAAAGATCTCGATGCCCTCATGTCAGATTTTGTCTCTGAATGGCTTTAGCGGACGCCCTTGGCAGCGATGACGAGTTTGAAAGAGGCCTGTATCAACGAAAGCCTTCAATGTCTCTTAGACTTGTTGACGTGCGCAATGCCGTTACGGATGATGCATTGCCCTCCAACAAGTCTATTTGTTCTGAGTCATGGCACTTGACCACTGACTGAGAGAGAGTGTCCTCTTGGCTACATCTCTCTTCTCACTTTCGCAAAGGGTGGCAATGAAAGCTGCGATTCTATATAAGGGGGGTGAGTGGATGGTTTCTTAACCATCAGAGTGTTATAAAAGATAAAAAAAAAGAGGGGGGCGGTATACAAATGCGCCTGTGGGCCAAAAGGCTAACCGAATCAGATCCCTCCCAGGCAAAAGTAAAGATTTTCCAAACCACGTATCTCTTGATCCGAAGCCTTGATTAGGGAGAGTGAAAGAATACAGGGCACGTGCCTCTCGAAGATAAAGCAAGTGATTCCCTTACTTTCTTCCTTAACGGTGCTAAGGGGTAAGTAGAAGGCTTTGTATATATCGTGAGTAAGTAAGGCGGATGGCTCGTTCTCTAGCGTTAATTACTAGGAGGAACTAAGCGAGGAAGATTTAAAAGTAATTTAAGCTTATAGCATACCTAAAGGTAAGTTAAGATAACTTAGTAAGAGAAATATAATTTTATATATAATTAAGCTATTATATTTAATACTTTTTAATATAAGACTTAATATTAAATATATTTTATAAATACTTTTATATTTAATACTTTACTTAAATAAACCTTATCTTATTAAGAATATATTAATAAGTAATAATAATAAAAATAATATATTTTGTATTTTAATAATACCTAATTAGTTTAGTAAATAATAGTTTAAGATAAAATAAAAACTTAAATTATTAAGTATATATTTTTATTAAATAACCTTAGGCTAAAAGTAACTTAATATAAAATTATATAAATTAATCTCTTTAATATATTAATTTTATTAATATAAAAACTTAAAGCTAGCTTTAATAACTTAAAAGAAATTAGCTTTATAAAACTATTAAAGCTTAAAAAGCTCTTTATAGCTATATAGTTATTATTAAATCTTTAAAGAATTAATTTAATTTTATTTAATTATTACTTATTTAGGCTTTAAATTATTTTTATACTTAATAAATAAAAATTTATTAATTAATAAAAATAACTTTTAAATAACTTTATAAAATATATATAAAGTAATTAGTTTTATAAAATAAAAAATTAATATCTATTATAATTTTATAATAAATAAATATATAATTATAAGAGCTTTTTTATTATATAAATTAAAATTAAATAAAAGGTTAATAAATAAAACCTTAATTTATAAGTTTTTTAATAAATAAAATAAGATTTTAAATAAAACTTTAATAATAATATATTAATTTAATTCTAAGTAAAGTTTTAAGATATAATAATAATATATATAATATATATATATAATAAATATAATAATTAGTTAAATATAATAAAAATCCCTTAATTTATATTAATTTATTTAATAAATTAATTATTAATAACTTATTATATCTTAATTAAATAATAAAATTAAATTTTTTTTTATATTTTAAGTTATTAAAAATAACTAAATATTAAATCTTTAAAATATTATAAAAATATATAATGTTAATTAAATAAGGCTTTAATATTAATAATAATATATTTAATTTTAATATAATACCTTTAATAAATTATATTATTTATTTAATTTAAAAAAATAAATTTTTATTTATTTTATTTTTAATTTAAATTTATAAGGACTTTTTTATTAGCTTTATAATATTAAAAAAATAATTAATTAATTATTTATTAATTAAAATATATTATTAATTCATATATATAATGGTTTAAATTTTATTAAATAATATTTAAAGCTTAAAATATATTTTTTTTATAAATATAATTATAAAAGAATTAAATATAAAAATCTAAGTATTATTTATAATTAATTTAAATTTATAATAAATATAATTATAAAATATAATATTTAATTAAATAATATTTATAATTTTAATAAAATAAGCTTTTTTATAAATATAATTATAAATAAAATAATTATTATAAACTTAAAAAAATATTTAAAATTAAAATTAATATAAATTAAAAATTAAAACTAAATTATAATAATATAAATAATTAATATAAATAATTAAAGAATTATAATAATTTAAAATAATTAAATTAATAATAAAATTAATTTTATATAAATAAAATATTTTAATATATAAATAATTAATTAATTAATTAATTAATTTTTATTATTTTTTAATTTTTAATAATTATAAAAAGTATTAATTAAGTAAATTTAAAAAATATTATAAAAAAATTATTTAATTATATATATTATTTTATTTTTTTTATTTATTTTAATATTATTAAATATTTTAAATTATTAAAAAAAATATATTATTAAAAAATAAAATATTTAATTAAATATTTTAATTATTAAAAATATAAGTTTTTAAAAAATAAATAAAATATTTAATTAATATTAAAAAATAAAAAAAAAATTAATTATAAATAAAAAAATTATAATAATAAAAAAAAATTATAATAATAAATATTAATATATAAATAATAATTATATTATTAAAAAATAATAATTAAAAAAATTTAATATAATTAAGTATTTAATATTATAATATTTATAATAAATTTAATTATAATATAAAAATTTATTAAATAATAATTAAAATATATAAAAAAAATATAATAAATAATTTTAATTAATTAATTAATATATTATATTTTTATTATTATATTAATATAAAAAATTAATATTTTTATTATATTTAATTAATTATTATATTTATTATATATATATATTTTAATTTATATAAATATAAAAATAATATTAATAATAATAATAATTTTAATATTAATAAAAATATATTATATTTTATTTAATACTAATAAGTTTTTTATAAAATAATTAAAAAATAAAATAAAACTTTAATTAATTTATAAATTTTAATAATATTTTTAAAAATTTAAAATATAAATTAAATTTTAAAATTTTTTTTTAATATTAAGATTTATTAAAATTAATTAAAATTAAAATAAATATAATATTTAAAGTAATTTTTAATATTTTTATATAATAAAAAATTATTTATTAATAATTATTTATTTATTAATTATAAAAACTTTAATATATAATATAATATAAAATTATAAAATTATAAAATTTATTAATTATTTTTAATAATTTTAAAAATTAAATTTATTTTTTATAAAGTTTCTTAAAATTATTATTAATTTTTATTAATTATTAAGTTTTTATAAAATTTAAAAAATATTATTAAAAAAATAAAAAAATAAATTAATAAATTAAATTTATAAGTTTTTTATTTTTAATTTTAATATTTAATATTAAGCTAAAAATAAAAACCTTATTAATAGCTTATTAAGGTAATTAAATTATATTAAAAAAAGTATTATATAAATATATTTTTATTATTAATTAATAAATTAATTTTAATATATAAATTATTATTAAAGTATTAAAATATTATTATTAGCCTTATAATTAGAGCTTAAATTATAATTATATATATAGAATTTATTAAAATTATATTAAGTAGCCTTATTATATTTAATAAATATATATTAAAAAAAATATATATTATATTATATTTATAAATTATATAAAATATAAAAATATTAAATATAAAAAAATTATTATATAATAAGTTAATTAAGAAAAAAAGCTTTAAATAAGTCTTTATAGTATTAATATTAGCTAATATTATTATTTTAAAATAATATATTTTATATCTTCTTAAAATATAACTTATAAAAATATTTAAAACTTTTTTTATTATTATTTAAAAAGCTTAAAGTATTAATTTAAAATATATAAAGCTAAGATTAAAAATATATAAAATAAAAAATTATATAAAGCTAAAAATAAAAATATAACTTATATTAGTAAGAAACTTATATTATTTTAATTAAAAATATATAACTTATTTTAAAATATAAAGCCTTAATATTAAAATAATATATATAAATACTTAAAAAACCTTAAAATTAATAAAAAAAAACTTATATAAATTAAATATTTATTATTAAAATTATTATTAAAATTATTATTATTTATATATTTATATAAGCTAAGATATATATATTATATATTTAATTAAATAAGATTAATTAATTAAATCTATAGACTTTTATTTACTATTAAGTCTAATACTAAGCCTTAGTACTAATTCTTTTTAGGTTTATAAAACTCTAATACCAACTCTAAGAACTAATCCCTTTAAAACCTATAATATTAATAACCCTTATTTCTTAATCTTATGCCTATAGCTATATAGCTAGATCCTAGCTAGCTATAAGACTTTTTTAATTCTTTTATTTAATAATATAAAAGGTCTTTATAGTTATTATAAGTATTATAACCTATGCCCTATATTACTTATTATCTTATAAGTCCTTAAGGAATTTAATATATTTATTAATAAGATTTTCCCTTTTTTTTTATTTTTTTTTAAAAGCCCTTAATAAAAAAAGCTTTTTTTTAATAAAATTAAACCTTTTATTAATATTATAACTAAGTAAAAAAAAGCTAAGTAAAAGAAAAATATTATAACTAAAGATTATAAGTTTAATTAATATTAATTTATTATATTATATATTTATTTTAATACTCTTAAGGCTACTATTTAATATTATTACTTATAGCTTATTATATATACTTTTTGCGCCCTTATAAAGCTTATAGACCTCCTTAGTAAGGTTATTTTAATTATATTTAAAGATATACTAATAAGTATTAGCTATACTATTTTAATTATTAAATTAAAGGTTTTTATAAAAAGTAGTTATTATAATTTCCTTAATATATTATTAACTAGTTAATTAGTTATTAATTAGTTAACTAGTTAGTTATAGTAGTTATTATTAGTTATAATTAAATCTCTTCTTATAAGGATATTAAAAGTAATTTTAACCTCTTTAAGTAATTAAGAATTATAATTAAAAGGTTAATATTAAAGAGGAGAGCTACTTTATAAAGGGGATTTTAACCTCTTTAGTTAAATAAGATATAAGCTATTTATTATAAATAGAGCTAGCTTTAGTATATTATTAAAGCTATTAATAATTACATAGATAAACCTTATTAATTTAAGCTTATTAAGACCTCTAGCTTTAGGTATAATATAATAATTATATATTTCCCAAGGGATAAACTAGTCATACTAGGTTTATATTAGCAGAGAGTACTAGGTATAATCTAAGTAATAAAGGATATAAGTCATATTTAGTAATATACTTAAAGGTATTAAGTATAACTAAGTTATATTAATAGCTTATAGCTACTATATAAGAAGGTATAATAAGTATATTTTATATATTAATATAATAAGGTAGATTATAATAAATTATAGCTTATAGGGCCTAAGCTATTATAATCCTACTTAATAGATTAGAGGGGATTATATCCTATAGGGTATAATCCGCCTTAATCCATAGTAATTAATAGAATAAAATAGGTCCTTCTTATTATATAGCCTAAGGGTCCCTTAGGTTATAATAGAATATCTCCCCTTTATTAGTCTTATCCTTAAGGCTATATCTATAACCTTAGTAATTTTATATATATATATTAATCTTATACCTATAAAAATCTTTTACTAATATATCTAATTATTTTAATCTTTCTAAGAAGTATTTAGTTATTATTAAACTAAGTAATATTATTAATTATTATAGATTTAAAATTATATCTTATTTATTTTATTATTTCTATAGCCTTTATTATATAGCCTTACCTAAGAAATTAAACTATTATAAAAAGTATACTTATTATAGCCTTTTATATAATATGTTAATAAATATCTCTAATACTTATTTATATATTCTTACTTTGTAAAAGTCCTTATTATAAAGGTCTTTTATAAATATAATTCTAGAAAAATAAGCTTATAAGATATAAGCCTAGGACTCTACTACCCTATAGTATAGCTTATGCGCTATCTTATAGCTTGCTTACCTAAGCTTTATATTCTTAGATAAGCAAGATATTAAGGAGTTATAATAATTCCCCTTTTAGGTCCTATTACCCTTTTAGGAAGGGTCACGTGACTTCGGACTTAGGGCTCTTATAGAGCCCGATAAAGCCGATAAAGCCATGCCTTTCTATAGGGTATTTCCTATCCGGTTTTAAATCTCTTAGTTTAAAACCTTTAAGGGTTTCAGCTTCTTCCAACTATAGCCCGGCTTTAAGCTATCCGTTTCTAGCAAAACTAATAGGGTTTTAAAGCCCGGAATTAGAGCTATCCGACGGTATAACTCTTATCCAAATCGGGCTAATAGATTCCGATCAATTAGCTATATAAGCTATAAACCCTCTCTTAGAAATAGCTTCTTAGATCTTGAATGAATACAAGTAACAAGACTACCTATGAGAAGCTGGCCTTCTTCTTTATAACCTTATCTATTATTTTACCCCACTTTTATTGCTCTATGATACCCTATCTAGCTAATTAGCTTTTTATAAGGACTGATTCCTCTGCCTATTCTCCTCCTATTTTAGTTACCTACCCTATACTATTTTCAGACTTTATAGTCTTTATTTTTCAGTCTTTTACATACTTATAGGGTTTTTAATATTAATAATTTTTAATAAATTATATTTACTAAGAGTTTAATTATTTAAATTCTAAAAAGGAATATATTAAAAAAGACTTTTTATATTTATAATAAGAGATATAAAAAGCTTAAGTAAAGATAAATAAGGTTTTAGCTTATTTAACCTAACTTTATTATTAAAAATATTAATTATATACTAAGGGTATTAAGATAATTATTTATAGTCTTTATTTCTTAAATAAGCTAAAGGCGACTAAGAAGGCAAAGTTAGAGGCTATAATCGCTATATAGTCTAGGTATTATAGATATTATTAACTAAAGTGCTATTAGTCTTAAGTTTATTTCTCTTTTTAATATTATTAATAAAAGTCCTTTAAAAGGTATTATATATTAGTAAGGTATTCTAAGGGTTTTTATATATTTTTAAAATTAAGGTAATTCTTTTATTTAATAAAATATATTATTTTATTATTAATTTTATTTATATTAAAAATAGCTTTTATAATATATTCCTTTAGTTTATTAATCTGTATTTTTAGTCTATTATTAATTTTAATTTAAATAATATTTTTTATTAATTTAAGTAATAAAATATAAAAGATTAAATAAAGCTTAACCTTTAGTAATAAGTTTAATTTATAGTTATATTTTAAGATTTTCTACTTAATTTTATATAATTTAATATATTTATAATTAAGTTTTTTATTTTATTATTTTATTTTAATATTTTTTATTATAAAATAAATTATATTTCCCTCTAAGAAGATTAATCCCTTAATTATTTTCTTATTAATATAATTTATTATTTTATTTCTAATAAATTTAAGTTTTATTTATATTTCTTTATAGAAGTTTTTAAATTAATTATTAATAAAAATTACCTTAAGGTTAATAATTATATCTCTAATTTATTAATAAGTATTTAGGATAAATCTAAAGTTAATATATATTAAGGTAATCTTTATATTTTTATTAATAGCTATATTATAGGCTAGCTAGGTAGCTAATAGCTTTTTTACTTAATTAATTTATTTATAATTAATATAGTATTAAAGGTATTATTTTAATATTTAATTTATATATTTAATTTACTTATTTATTTCTTTATAATATATAATAAAGAATTTATAATTAATCCCTAAGTATCTAATAAGGCTTTATTAGAATTTTAAAATAAATAATAATCCTTAATTTATAATAATTTTAAGTAATATATTATATATTTTTATAATATAAAAATAAAAAAAATAAATAAATTCTTTAATTATTATTAATTCTTTATAAGATATAAAATAAGAGAATTTTATAAGTCTATTTATAATAATAAGAATATTATTATAAAAAGTTCTAATAGCTAATTCTTTTAATAAAAATAATTTTATAATAAAGTCTATAATAATTAAGTCCTATAGTTATTTATAATTAAAAGTAATTATAGTTTTCTATAGGGTTTATAGTATTATGCCTTAGTTTTTATATAAAAGTTATATTAATTAATAATTATTAAGATAATTTTCTTTATTTTAAGAAATATAAATATTATCTTAATTTATTTTAAGGTTTTATTAATTCTTTAATATTTATATAATTAATAATTATATATTTTATATATAAGATTATAATATAATTCTTTTAATATTTATTATTTATTTATTTTTTTATTATTTAAGAGTTATTTATTATATTTTAAGATTTATTTTAATAGTAAATTACCTTATTTTATTATATAAATACTTCTAATAATAATATAAGATATTCCTATAACTTAGTTATATTTATATAATTTTAATAAGTCCTTATCTTCTAGCTATATATTATTATAGTATATTTTATAATTAAAGTAACTTTTAAGTCTTATATTAAGGTTTTTTTAATAAAAATATTAATATATTATTTCTTAGAAATCTCTATTATTAAGTTTCTTATTATATTTTATAGTTTAATAATAATATTTAATAAATTCTTTTATATATTTCTAAGGTATAAAGATATATTTTTAATATATAATTATTTCTTATTAGCTTCTTATTTAGTCTACTTATCTAATTATAAGTCTTTTAAGTTCTCTAGGGGTAATATTAATAATAACTTTATTTTTTTATTTATTTATTAAGTAATATAATAATAATTATTATTTAATATTAATAATTATTTATTACTTAAGGTATCTTTTTTATATAAATTATAAGAGCTATTTTTTTATTTTAATTTTTCTTATATCTAGGTTAAGTTATTAGCTAATAATATCTACTTAGCTATTTTTTATTTCTTTAATATAAATAATAATATAATTAAATTCTAAAAAATATTTAATATATTATAATTATTATTTATTAAGTTCTTAGGTTTTTATAAAATAAATAATATTCTTATAATTTATATATATCTTAATTTAATATTTACTTCTAAGGAAATAATATTAAAATTCCTTAAAGGTATTAATTATTATATAGAATTTTATATTATATATAAAATAATTAAGTTTTATTTTATATAACTTATAGGAATAAAATATAATAAGGTATAAAAGTCTTTTATTATTTTATTATTTAATCTAGGCGCTTAATATAAAGTCTAAGGTATTTATTTTAAGTTTAATTTATTAAAATAAATTAAATATCTTAAGTATTAGTTTACTTAAGATAAATTCTTTAATTATATTAAAAGCTTTTTTAGCCTTATCTCTAAATATAAATATTTTTTTTTATAAGATTAATTAATAGTATAATAATTTTCTTAAATTATTAAAAGAATTTATAATAATAATTAATAAAACTAAAAAAGGCTTATATTTCTTTAATATTTATTAGTTTTTTATATTTTTTAATTATTAAGACCTTTTTAAGGTTTATATATATCTTATTATAAGAGATAATATATCTAAGGAATTTTACTTCTAAGGTATAAAATTTACTTTTCTTAGCTTTTACTAATAATTTAATATCTTATAGTATTTATAATATTTTATAAATATATTTTATATATTTTTCTTTTATTTTAAAGAAAATAAAAATATTATCTAAGTAATATATAATAAATATATCTAGATATTTTTATAATATATTATTAATTATTTATTAAAATATAATAGGTATATTAATAAGTCTAAAAGGTAGAATAAGATACTTAAATAATTTATATTTAATATAAAAAGTAATTTTTTATTTATATTTTTTCTTAATTTAGATAAAGTTATAGGCTCCTTTAAGGTTAAATATAATAAAATACTATATTTTAAAAAATTAATCTTTTAACTTATTAATAAGGGGTAATAATATATAATCTTTAATTATAATAGTATTAAATATTTTAAAATTAATATAAAATTAAAGTTTATTATTTTTTTTTAAAATATAATAAGGTATTTAATAAATAACTTACTTTTCTTAATATATCCCTTTTATAATATATCTTTAATATATTCTTTTAATATTAATAATTATACTTTATTAAGTAAATAAAGTTTATTAAAGCTAGGTTATTTCTTATTAATAAATTTAATTTCTAGGTTATAATATATATATTTTAATAGGCCTATTTTAAGTTCCTTTATAAAGAGCTTTTTATAGATATAATATTATAATAAAATATTTTTAAGTTATCTTTTTTCTAATATCTTCTTAATTTACTTAAGGTTTTCTTTTAATTAATAAAACTATTATATAATATATATAATTATTTATTAATTTTATTATTTCTATTTATTATAATATTTATATTATATCTCTTTAAGTAAAGAGATATTTTATATTTACTTTTTTTTAATTTCTCTAATATCTTTAATAAAAGCTTTAAATTTTATATTATATCTTAAGTTATTATTTATTATAAAGGGTATCTTATTATTAAAAGAAAATACTCAGCTAATTCTCTAATTAAAATATAAATTATAATATTATAACTATAAGTACCTAATTATAAAGTTATAATACTTATTAAGTATAATATTAAATAATATCCGTTAGTTTTTTCTTTTAATAAAAACTTTAAGGTAATTAATCTTATAATTAATAACTTTATTATTATAATTAAAAGGGATTCTTTCTAGGTTAATAATTAAATAAGGTATTTATTTATACTTTTATAATAACTTAAGTTTATTTATTATTATTAGGTTAAAGTAATTTTATTTAGTTTTATTATTTATTAAAGTATTTAATTATTTTCCCTTAATTTATACTTTTAGTTCTAGGTATCCTTATTTATATATTTTATTTATAAAATAAAAGGCCTTTTAAGGTAGTTTTTTCCTATATTTATTTATTTATTGCCTTATATTAAATAAGATATTTAATTTTTTAATATTATATAGCTAAAATAATTAAACTTATATTTATTATTTATATAGGCTTTATAATTATAATTATTTATTTAATTATTAATCTATTCTTAGTAATTTTATTTTATAGCCTTATTACTATTATAGGTATAATCTAGCTATTAGGTTTCTAGGTATATCTTATTAAGGTCTCTACGCTAGATATAATTAATATATTCCTATAGGATTTTATTTATAGGTCTATAATCTTTTCTAAGATATAATTAAATACCTTTATATTATTCTTTATTAATAATATTTCCTTAATAAATTAAGAAATTAAATCTTTTCTTTATTATATATTCTAGCTAGTTATATATAGCTAATATTTATTATTTATATTATAAGTATATTTCTTTATAATAAAGGATTACTTTTATATTAAGGCAGCTTTTATCTAATACTCCTTCTTATTCTATTATAATTTATTATATAGTAATAATAATTTATTATTCTAAGCTAATAGCTCCTTTTTTTAAAGAGTAAAAGTATAATATAATAATACTAAGTCCTTTATATTATTTTTTTATTTTATATTAAATGGTTTTATAAGCTAAGTAAGGTTTAATATTAAGTTAAGATAATTAGATTAGAAAATAATTATTTTATTATTTATCTATAATATATATGCTATAGTAGTAATCCTTATATAATACCTAAGAGATTTCTTTATATTATAGGTATATAAATATCGCGCATAGGTTATCCTATGGGTTATAATAAGGTTTAGGCTATCTTAGGTTTATAGTTATTTTTTTATAATATGCTTATATATAGATATTTTTTATATTATTTATATTTTGCTATTTTCTAGCTAGTTAGATATATTAGGCAGCTATATTAAGCTAGTAATATTTATTAACCCCTTTATAGATTAATATCTTATAATTATCTTCCTAAAGTATTATATATTAGCTATATTATTATTTATAGATTTATATAGTATTTTATTTTTATTATATTTATACTTTTATAAAATATTAGTTATAATTAATAGGTTTATAATATTAATTTAGCTAAATAATAGTAATTATTTATTATTTATTAATAAGGTTTTTCTTTTTATTATTATTTAGCTTTAATAAGGGGTTTTATATATCTAGGTTAATAAGATATAACTAATAGACTTTTAGAGGTTTAATTAGTTTATAGAGTTATTTCTTTATAATATTACTAATTATATAGTTACTAATAGCTTATTCTTTTATTAAGTAAGTAGCTTAGTAAGGTATAATAATTTCTCCTTACCTAATATTAATATAGTTATATCTTATTTATATTATTCTAAGTATTTTAGTAATATAAATAGCTATTTAGAGATTATTATCCTAATTAATTATATTTAAGTATTTTTTACCTTCTAGAAGGTTTTATTATAGTTTTAATTAATAATATCTTTCCTTAATATTTTATTATTTTTTTTAATATTTATTAGCCTTATAGCCCTTTTTATAATAATAATAATACTTAATATCCTTATTATCTTTCTAGGCTACTCTAAGTTTTATAAGTCTTATATAAGTTTTATAAGATATATTACCTTTAGCTTATTTTTATTTTTAAGACTAATTAGTATTATTTTTATTACCTTAAATTTATTTCTTATTAGACTTTTTTATATATTACTTAAATTACTAATTATTAATTTTAATAATTATATTAATATAGTCTTATAGGTTATTAGGTTTTTTTTATTTTATAGAGTTTATCCTTGATTTTATTTTTAAGTTTTTTATAAAATATAATCTAAAGAGTATTTATTTCTTAATTAAGAAATAATATAATTTATATAAACTTAGTTATATAAGTTAAGGTAGCCTTTATTTATTATAGGTTTTTAAGTTTCTATATAGCTTATTATTTCTTATTAATAATTTTAAAGTTTTATTTAATTATATCTTTAAAGTTTTTATATTTAATAAAAAAGAATTAAGTTTCCTTAATTAGCCTATTCCTAAGAAAGTTATATAGCTTAGGCTTAAACTAAGTAAATATACTTCTTATAAGGTATTTATTAATATATAAGACCTTATTTTTAATATTAATTATCTAAGTAAGGAAATATTATTAATATACCCTAAGAGATATAAAAAATATCTTAATATAAATAACTTATTTATTAAATAGCTCTAAGTCTTTAAGTTTAATAATTTTATTAATATTTTTATAAGTTATATTAATAATATTATATTTAAATATTAGGTTATTAAGGTTATAGACTTATTATTATATTAAGTTATTTTATTATATTTATAGTATAATAAATTAATTAATTTAGTCTTATTATTTATTAATTATTTATTAATATTATTATTATTATTATTTTATAACTTAGTAAAAATATTTTTATATATTATTTATAAATATTTTTATACTTATAAGTTATTTTTTAGTAATCTTAATATTATTTTATATATTATCTAAGAGGTTATTATATTAAGTACTTAAATAATTATATTTATTCCTAAGTTTATAGACTTTATTTTTATAAAAGACTAAGATAATATATTTTTTATTATTATTATTTATATTTATTAGGATATTAGATTTTTTTAGCTTAATTATAGGCTATTTTTACTAGGGGGTAATAAATAATTTATTATTATTATATTACTTTATGCTACCTAAAATAGGGATTAAAATATCTTAATTAATATCTTAGTAGTTTTAATAGTAAAGGCTTTATACCTAAAGCTAGAGGTCTTAATAGGCTTAAATTAATAAGGTTTATCTATATAATTATTAATAGCTTTAATAACGCGCTAAAGCTAGCTCTATTTATAATAAATAGCTTGCATCTTAATTAACTAAAGAGGTTAAAATCCCCTTTATGTAGTAGCTCTCCCCTCTAATGTTAACCTTCTAATTGTAATTCTTAACTACTTAAAGAGGTTAAAATCTTAAAGGATTACGCTTCTATTATCCTCGTAAGAGGAGGTTTAATTATAACTAATAATAACTACTATAACTAATTAATTAACTAATTAATAACCGGTTAACTAATTAATAATATGCTAAGGAGATTATAATAGCTTTTCGCAAAGACCTTTAACTAAATAATCAAAGTAGCGCGGCTAATACCTATTAGTATACCTTTTAATATAACTAAGATAACCTTGCCGAGGAGGTCTATTAGCTTTATAAGGGCGTAAAAAGTATATATAATAGGCTATAAGTAATAATATTAGATAATAGCCTTAAGAGCATTAAGATAAGCACGCGATATAGTAAACTAATACTAATTAAACTTATAATCTTTAGTTATAATATCTTTTTTTTACTTAGCCTCTTTTTACTTAGTTATAATATTAATAAAAGGTTTAACTTTATTAAAAAAACGCTTTTTTTATTAGGGGCTCTTAAAAAAAAGCTAGAAAAAAGGGAAGATCTTATTAGTAAAGATATTAAATTCCTTAAGGACTTATAAGATAATAAATAACACGGGGTATAAGTTATAATGCTTATAATAACTATAAAGACCTTTTATACCGCTAAATAAGAGGATTAAAGAAGTCTTATAGGTAGCTAGGATCTAGCTATGTAGCTATAGGCGTAACTATATTAAGAAATAAGGGTTATTAGCGTTATAGGTTTTAGAGGGATTAATTCCCAGAGTTAGCGTTAGAGTTGTATAAACCTAAAAAGAGTTAGCGCTAAGGCTTAGCGCTAGACTCGGCGGTAGATAAAAGTCTATAGGTTTAATTAATTAAACCTATCCGGTTAAATATATAATATATATATCTTAGCTTATATAAATATGCGAATAATAGTAATTTTAATAGTAATTTTAATAATAAAAATAATTTATTATAAGAGGCAAAAAGAGATCTAATATTAGGTATTATAATAATAGTATTACTTAAAGTATATAATATATTATTAAATAAGAGCTATTAATATATAATAATTATATATTTCTTAAGGGATAAACTAATTATATTAGCTTTATATTAGTAAAAAGTACTAGGCATAGTCTAAGTAATAAAGGGTATAAGTTATATCTAGTAATATACTTAAAGGTATTAAGTATAACTAAGTTATATTAATAGCTTATAGCTACTATATAAGAAGGTATAATAAGTGCGTTTTATATATTAGTGCGATAAGGCAGATTATAATAGATTATAGCTTATAGGGCCTAAGCTATTATAATCCTACTTAATAGACTAGAGGGGATTATATCCTATAGGGCATGATCTGCCTTGATCTATAGTGATTAGTAAAATAAGGTAGGTCCTTCTTATTATATGGCCTGGGGGTCCCTTGGGTTGTAATATATAGAGCCTTTATTATTAAAATTATTAAGATATTAATTATAATACTTTAATCTTTATTTTAGGTAATATAAAGTTAAATAATAATAATTATATGTATTATAACCTTAAATTAATTATAAATAATAATTAGACTTTTATAATTTATTTTTTAATAATTATATTTATAAAAGAAAATCTATTTTAAGCTATAAATATTACTTAATAAAGTTTAAAACTTAATATATATTAATTAATAATATATTATAGTTAATAAGTAATTAATTAGTTGTTTATTTAATATTATAAAGCTAAGAGAAATATTTTTATAAATCTAAGTTAAAAATAAAATAAAATAAATATATACTTCAAGATGAGTACTGTCGACTTCCACGCCTTCAGCAATGTGATTGCGGGAGCTCTCCGATCGTCTGCCCATCTGGGCCACGGGATCAATCCCTCAACCCGCGAGCCCCTCTGGAACGTCCCCATCGCTACAGCCCAGGACCTGGAGGATGCTGTCTCTGCAGCCCAAGAGGCCTCGACAAAGTGGTCTTCGACTCCGTGGGGGAAGAGACAGGATTGTCTGGGCCGGGCAAAAGTCTTGCTCGAGCAGCATAGGGCGAGCATTGCTCAGTTGCTGTCTCTTGAAGGCGGAAAACCACCGCAATTTGGAGATCTCGAAGTTCAGCACGCTCTCGACTTTTTCAACTTTTACTGTATGAACTCCTGAACGAATTTGCCGTACGCCGTATCTTAACATGAGTTCATCTGGTAGCCACGTTGCCGCAACCGCAGCCAGAAATCATCCAGGACGACGCTGATCTTCGCCTCACGTTGACCTATGGCCCCATCGGCATCGTGGGCGCTATCTGCCCATGGAACTACCCTCTCGTCCTCGCAGTCGGCAAGATTGTCCCCGCCTTGCTCGCGGGCAACTGCGTCATCACAAAGCCGTCGCCATATACCCCCTACAGCATCATCAAGTTTACCGAGATAATCCGCCACATTTTCCCCGCGGGCGTGATCCAGGCCATGCACGGAGGCGATGATCTGGGGCCGAGGATATGTAACCATCCGGCCATCCAGAAGATCAGCTTCACTGGGTCAACCGCCACCGGTAAGAAGATTATGGCTAGCGCGAGCTCTGGCCTAAAGAACATCACTCTGGAGCTAGGAGGTAACAGCGCAAGTATCATTTTTCCAGATGTCGATATAGATATTGTCGCGCCCCAGGTGGCTCTTGGGTCATTCTTTAACTCTGGCCAGCTATGCGTTGCTAGTAAGCGGGTCTATGTCCATAAGGATATATATGATGCTTTCCTCAGGAAGATGGTTGAGGTGGTTAAGTCGTGGAAAGTAGGGTCTCCATCTACGCCTGGTGGCATGATGCTGGGGCCTGTGCAGAATGAGATGCAATACAACGTGGTGAGATCCATTCTGAAAGATTCTATGGACAAGGGATACAGGTTTGCTCTAGGCGGGCAGCTCCCAGCCGACGCTTCAAGCTTCATTATCCTCCCATCCATCGTTGACAACCCCCCGGACGATTCTCTCGTTGTCAAAGCCGAGGCATTTGGTACGTTTGATACATCTATGTTGAAACTCGGCCACTCAAAAGTTCTAATTGCCCTTTCTCAGGACCTATCGTTCCGGTTCTGTCCTGGTCAGACGAAGACGAGTTGCTCTCTCGAGTGAATGACACGACGACCGGCCTTGGAGGAGCTGTCTGGTCGTCTGACATTGACCGAGCACACCGAATCGCCTCTCGCATCCACGCCGGGACTGTTTGGATCAACAGCTTTGAGAAACCTCTTCCTCAAGCTTATCTGGCGGGCCACAAGGAGTCGGGCATCGGTGGTGAATGGGGGAGGCACGGCCTCCTGTCTTTTTGCAACCCCCAAATCTTTCACTACTACAAAAGCCCTGTGGCATCTAAGCTGTAACACTGGTCATTGTAAATCTAGGAGAGTTACAAATAGTACCCCTTGGAGCATCTATGCAACCAATTTTTGCAAGCCAATGTCAGGCTGTAGCTATCCTTGTCCTCGTCTGTACTCTTCGTCAGAGGTCTCAGAATAAAGTCACCGTGTGGCATGATCAGTATCATGGGCATGACAATAGTCCAGGCCGTTAGGAATGGCAGAACTCCTAACTAAGCCAAGATAGCAAGACTAAACCTCTCTCTCTTTGTAGTCCCATTACTTAGATTCATCATCTAGTAAAGTAGAAACTCCAGATATGACTCTAAAAATCTATTCATCCCAACTTTGCAGTAGCAAAATCACCAGCCCTTTCTAATTGCCGTTCAAATCTACAAAAAGGAAGCCCGTCGCAAATCAAGCTCTACTGCGCCTCCACTAATAGCCTTCTCACCCGTCTCCTTCACCAGGACTTGGAAGACGACCTTGTTATTCTCCTTCCACATTTCGGTCTGTAGGGTCTGCCCAGGAAGAACTACGCTTCTAAATCTGGCTTTCACACTCTTGTATGGCCCGTAGGTCTGGAAGATATGCTTCCCAGCAATTCCGAGGGAGCAGAGCCCATGCAGAATGGGCTCCTTGAAGCCACCCTTCTGACTGAACTCGGGATCAACATGCAAGGGGTTCAGATCTCCGTTGAGCCGGTACAGCGCGGCCTGTCCTTCGTGAGTCTTCTCCTCAACCATGACATCCGGCGCTCGCCAGGGCGGGTTGTTCCTTGCCGTTGCGGCTCCGCGGTCTGCGAGCACACTGTCGCCGCCGAAGCCGCCTGACCCACGGACAAGCACAGTAGTCTCGTTCAAGAAGACTTCTTGGTTCTTGTCCGTAACGGTCGTGAAGCCCTGGACCACCATGGCGTCTCTGCCCTTGTCGACGACCTGGATGAGCTTGGGGAACGTGCGCAGCTCTCCCGAGGGGGGAATGGGCGAGCGGATCTCCAGGTACTGATCCACGTGGAGGAGCATGCGTTGGTCGTAGCCAAGCATGAGGTCTTCCATCTTGTATGGGAGCTTTGCGTTGAAGAAGGGGATGAGTCCGAACACTGGCAGAGCTGTGAAGTCCTTGTGGCTTTCCCAGACGAGCGGGAGGTTGCTGTGATGGGCACCAATAGAAAGGGCATAAAGGATCAGGTCGCGTTCAGTGTAAGTGTAAATGGATCCTTGGGGCTTTGCTTCTTTAGCTTGTCGGATGTTGGCAAGGACCTTCTCGGCAGAGGCGGACTGTCACGTTTCAGTTGAGCTCCTTGTGCTGCGAAAAGGGGTAGAGATATAGACTTACCTGGGAATTAGACGCCTCACGGGACAGAATACGCATATGCTCTTCTACACTGGTAGGATACGTAGGCTGAGAGGCGGCAAAGCTTGACAACTTGGCCAGAATGTCATCGAGACTTGTGCCATCGGTCACAAGAGACCAGCCAGGTTGCCTCTCCCACCGCGTCTTGCCGAACCAGCCGCTGCCCACCTCGTAGACTCCCTCTGTTGGGTCAGAAGGGGCTGCGTCGCCAGAGAGAGCAGACACAAGAGGTGCCACGTGGTCTGGCTTGAGTGCCTTGGACACTTCGTCACTGAGGATGCTCTTGGTCATGTTTGTCCCAGCGTTAGGGGCAATAACGTTTGCTAGAATATTGTACTGAGCGCCCGCACGAGCCAGTGCCCGTGTGAGGCCTATGATGGCTGATTTCTAAGAGGTCAAACGTGTCAACAGTGCTCCTGCAAAGATGTATAGGGCCGACTGGTACTTACAGCCGCAGCGTAGTTAGCTTGGCCAAACGAGCCGTAGATGCCGGTCACGCTGGTGGTATTTACGATGCGCCCATGTTTCTGCTTGACAAAGTACGGCCACGCAGCGCGACACGTGTTGTAGGTTCCTTGAAGATGGACAGAGAGAACGGGGTCCCACATGGATTCACTCATGTTGTGGAACGCCTTATCCCGCAAGATGCCAGCATTGTTGACGACCACATCGATTCTCCCAAAGGCTTCGATGGTAGCCTGGACGTGCTTCTGGCCCTCTTCTGCAGAGCCCACCGTCCCAGCGGCGATGCCGCCCATTTGGTGGATTTCGTCGACGACGCTCGAGGGGTCCGCGATGTCGTTGGCCATGACGGACGCGCCAAGTCGAGCAAAATGTAGTGCATACGCACGTCCGAGGCTGAGTAGTTCATTAGACAATCTGGGGAGCTAGGAGACGTTGGGGGTGGAGAGCTCACCCTGAGCCAGCACCTGTTATCAGGACGGCTCTGTCCTTGAAAGAAATGGATGCTGGATACTTTTTGACGGGCAGTTTCAGACCATCGTTGAGAAGATCCAGAAACTTGTTGGGACCCGATGGATACTCTGGTCTCTCAAAATCAACCACTCTCGACCACCCCTTGATGACAGCTTCAGGTCCTAGGGAATCGTCTGCGCGCAGCAACAGACCGCCTGATCTCTGCCAGCGCAGCTTAGCAACTCGACCGCCCCCAAGTTCATAAGCGCCTCCGTTCTCTGTCTTGTTTCGCTCGTGAACCAGGAACGAGACGAAGGCAGCAGTAGATGCCTCGTTGTCAGTAGTTCCACCTGGGAGATGGTATGTCAGTCATCTTTTTTCTCGGCTCTGGGAAAAGCACAGGACGTTTCATACCGACAGGGAACACGATGTTGGCAAAGATGTTCTTTTTGGCGCCTTCTTTGGCGAGAGTGAAAGTATAGCCAATTTGCGAATGGTTGGCCGCTTTTGACCCTTGAGGTTAGAGGCTGTTTGAACCGACCAAGTGAATGTGAGGGATCAACTCACCACATTCAACAGTCTGCTGTGGGAGTCCATGAAGAGCAGCGAGGGACGACATGTTTACAACGCGGCCATATCCCTGCGCTCGAAAGTGCTTCCAGGCTGCGTTGGTGGTCTTCGTGTCTTACAGTCAGTTCCCCGGAACCTTCTTGTTTGATGATGCCGATCTCTTGATTACCTTGTAGCTTCCCTTGATTTGAACGTCTTTTGACACCTCCCAGTCAAGGCTGTTTACATCGGCAATGCTTCCCGTTGGTGGAGTATAAACGGTTGCGTTGATCAAGATGTCAATCGACCCAAAGGTGGCAATGGCAGTTTCGATGATGGCATCGCCAGCCAGGACACTGTTCCCGTTCGCTACCGCAGTGCCACCACGGCTTCGAATCGACTCGACGGTCGCCAGAGCATCCTGTGCATACTGTTAGCGGCTATCGTAGTAACCGCGAATAAAAAGAAAAAAAAGAATAAAAGGCTAGGAACGGTTCCTACCTTGCCCCCATTGCGTTCATCGTTCACAAAAACCGAGGCTCCTATGAAGCTCTCCAGTTAGTTGGAGGGGTTAGATGCCTAACATATGTCTGGGCCTTACCCTGTGAGCCCAAGATCTCTGCACAAGCTTTACCAAACCTATATCTCGTCAATAATCAGGGCAAAGGTGAAAGGACGACGATGGGCTTTACCCGCTGCCTCCTCCTGTAACGACGACAACTTTCCCCTGAAACTCACGGCGAGACATGTTGCAGAGTATATTACTTTTTCAGTATATCTTGGTGTACACACTTGTTCGGCATAAAAATATACGTCTGGAGTAAAACACGAGCCCCAGCTGGAAGTAGTTATGGTGTTTCTGTGGCGATGTTTGTGGGGGAAGAAAAGGGGCCCCACGTGCATGTGGTACGGACGTGGGACCGTTCTCAGGGGGCTTGAACTGCCCCGCAAAGTCAAAGTTGACGCTAGATGCTGCCTTGGGTACGACGCCCCCTAACATTGCCCCCTCCGGCATGTACGGAGTATTGAAGTGGTCCACCGGTCGTTGCCTGGGGAGCTGGGACTGCTAGTTGAGGGCGAACCGTGTAGAGAAGCTGTATCTGTACATGCTTTATTAAGCTCAAAAGATGGCGGCCCCGTGTCCAAACGTCTTAAGAAAGTAACATGACCTGCCCTGATTTTCACGTCTATATTCTTTCCTATGGAACCTCAAATGTGCTCCACCCTCTCTATCTCGGCCGATCCATAGCCTCATGCACATAAGACCAGCATTCAGGGCCACTGCGTGCTCTATCTGCCCTCAAGATAACCCAAGGACGCGTCCTAACAACTGATCCGCAGGATGGTATGACTTGACCAAGTTCGCTTCGCAGAACGGACCACATCGACCCCTCTATTGATAACGTCTTGATGGCTAAGTTGAAAGACTCTAATGTGCCATTTGCAGACATCCTCTGATTTGGACGTCACTGGAATATAACGTCTCGCTCGTTCCGTCTGCCCTACTTCCACCATAACTCAGCCTCCGAGTTCCGAGCCTACCTCTACGGCAGTGGACTTGGCCGCTCCGATGACCTCTACCCCGGTGGCGACAGCTACGAAGTCGAGGCCAGCAGGACTTTCTTGTCCCGCACCTTGTGTCTGTTCCTTGCGTGTGGGCAACTCCACAGTCAGAACGGGCGGATTGTGTGAACAAGCTATCGGTCAGTGTACATGACGCACGCATGAATCACTGCAGCTATCACTTCAAATCTCCTAACTGGGTGCATTCAGAATCGATTCTCCCTGAGATCCCTGCTCTCCTGCAGCACCTGAGCGAGGAAAAGGAGGCAGACAGCGACAGATTGGACTATTACCACAGTCTTGACATGAGTGCTAGAAGCCATGCCAATGACCATAACAACGAAGCTTCAGAGACGCGGACTGAGGAGCCACTGCCACCCTTCCGAGAAGTGAACAATATAACAAAAGGAAAAGATGCGTCTCGGCTGATGACCATTCCTAGAAATCTGAAGTGTCTTTTAAACAAATGGCAGAATTCGCACCGTTGTCATTTTTTACGTTGGATAGAATCAACAGGCCCAGGGTCCGGCCCTATGGTTCTCTGCGTGTGCAATAAACGAGCAGCTGGATCCAGGTGGTTTTCAAAATCAGAGATCAGTCACGCTGTCGCTCATGAGGCGGAGTATGTGACACAACTTTCCCGCCTTCCACTTCCCCACCTCCTCTAGAAGACTCACGAAGTCGACCAACACCCTCCTGGCTGAGTTAAGGCCTCCCGGAAGCACCATGCTGCTGAAAGAAACCGGCCCACCCATAGACACGAACCGGACAGCGGGCGAGCTCTTGGCTGCGTTGGAGGAGGAGGACACGTAGCCAGTAAAACCCTCCTCGGCAAGCTCGCTCCAGTCGACGTCGTCCAGCAGTTCAAACGGCTCTGTTTTGCCGCCCTGCTGCAGCGAGTCCGGACCTACCAGGAGGTAGAGGCCAAGCACGAGCGCGGCGTTGAAGATTGCATCCTCTGACAGGAACGTGGTCCCATCGCTGACTTTTCTCCTTGACATGGCTGCGTATATGTGGGCTGCGTGCAAACACGCCCGCCTTGCCGAGGGACTCTGCGCCCAGCCTGCGATACTCTCGAGTGCCTCTTTCCCAGCATGGATACCCTCGCGCCCAGCAGCAATCTCCAAAATGTCCATGTTGGTCGTAATGCTGATGCACATGACATGCCAAAACGAGACGTTGTTTGGATTGCTCCGCACCAGGTCAGCCTTGTATGTTGTGTAGATGTCTCTCAGCAGTGGCACCAGCAACGCCCCGGCTTCATCTTTCTGGTACAGCTCTCCTGGAATGAGAGGGGTCGGTGTTGGGACCTGCAGGAAAAGTCGATATTTCACGTCAGTAAGCCGCAGCCACACGGCCGACAGGAGCGAGTACAGCCCGATCGAGCTCGACGGGACGTCTGCCGGTAAGAAGGTCTGGTTGGGTCGAAGGTTCAGCATGCTGGGCTTCATGCACTGGCCGGCCGAGTCTAGCTGCGCCCACCGAGTCGCGTCAGGGGCTTCGAAGAGCGCTGTCGAGCACGGGGTGTAGAAGCGCATCGTGTCTAGGCGGATTATGGGGTGGGTTCTCATGCCAGAGGAGAAGAACGAGTCCACCATGATGAGGCAGGCGATCAGTCTGAGATCACCACATCAGCACTGCTCTGATTGAACACCTCCATCACATCACAGTACATGATAGGGCAGTCTCTGCGTCAGCCCGGCAAGTGGGTTTACCTCTTTGTTGACTCAACTCTTGCCCAAGCCTTCCAGGCTGAGTCGTCTGACATTCCTTGGGGGAGCACCGAAGCAAGCGGCTGTCCTTTGCCAGCCTCAAAGAGACCATTCTGCTGTGCAACCTGTTTCAAATCGTCGATGATTAGACAGCAGCGTACTGGACAGGCGAGCAAAGCCAACGTACCGAGAGAACTTTGGAGTAAAGCGTGTGAGTCTGCTCAGAATGGACACGTTCCTACTCCTCTGTTAGCGCACTTTGCGCCCCGAGTCGGCCACCGCGATCGTGTACAGACCTCCATGGCAGCTGCGCATGACAGCGCCAACGTAGATGACGCCAGGACGACAAGCAATGGCCTAGAATCGGATCTCGACCATGGCTTGGAGAGAAGAGTGCTACAGTTTTCCATCACTTTCTGAGGCAGAGTGTTAATGTGCTGCAGTCTCGGGTGTCGAGTGGGCGAGATGGAAAGAGCAGTCTTGGTCATGAACTCACTGATAAGTGTCTGGCAACGAAGCCACGAGTCCTTGCCGGGTCCAAGTGAAAAAGGCCAATCAGGCATATAGGAAACACGATCATGTTGGGGCTGTGTTTAGGGGAAAAGGTCGGTTTATGGACAAACGGCATGAGCGGGTGGAACCTGTGAAAGTAGATTTCGATGCAGATTTCCAACATGTCGAGCGTGGGAAAACGTATCTCTTGAGATAATCGTGCCTGTTGTGAGAAGTATCAGCACACCGCAACAAATCACTCATGTTTCTGCGCAGGTATTACCACTGAAGGACACTCCACCCCGTACTCTTGGCTCATGCTCATCCGTCGCTGGTCGTCGAGCCTACCTTCAGCTGACTTGGGACCAGTCGCAACATAAGAGTCGCCGGCATGCTTAGTATCAGAGAAGAGATTGCTGCCTCTGTGAGTGACAGAATCTGACCACAGCGTCTGCATAAGCTGCCAGGGCTGGTCACCCCTCTTGGGCCACAGCTTGGCCATCTCAGCAAAGCGCTCGTCGGGAATCTCAGATGTGAAGCTCGCGGTCTTCCTCCTCCTCTTTATGGGATGATCCAAAGGGGCAGTGACATCGAAGCTGAGTAAAGGGTTGTTTCCCCAGCTACGCCAGTTGAGATCCGGAATCGTCAACTCTGTGTCCAAGCCGGGGAGCCAGTCTGGTTCAGCGGGCGGCCATGTTCTGTCGACATACTGCCCCAGGAGATGACCCAGGTCCTGATCTGATAGAGCACTGGTGTCGTGGCCGTGCAGACTGTCGCGTCGAAAAGTGGTTGTGGGTTGCGTCTCGTCGGGGATGCTCAAGTGGGCCGCGGAATCTACACTGTTGCTCATGAGCACATCGGGTTCGGCTTGGCTGTGAGCCATGGTATTGGAGAGCTCATGATCGGCGATGGAAGTTTCCGAGATGGGCGGCATGCTGTATGAAAAAGAGAAGAGAGCTTGCATCTCGTCATCTTCCTGGCCAACTCTCGGGGTCGGCTTGGAGCGACCAAGCGTGATCCGGTTCTGAATCTCATGGCTCAAGGGGGGCTTCTCGGATCGCCGGGCACCGTGGGAGGGAGTCGGAGACGCGGTCTGTTGGTCCAGGGAGCCGAGATCAGCCTGGGCGGAAGGTTCGAGATTCGGAGCAACAGGGATCTCCCGGGCATTCGGGATGACGATGTCGGGGTCCAAAGTGTCGATGCTGGAGACGGTGGCATTGTTCGGGGCACTGTTGGTGCCACTGGGTGCCTCATCTAGCCCGGGCTGCTGAGGGCTGTGACGGGACGAGCGTGAGGGCGAAGACGCGGAGCCCAAGGGCCACACAACGACAGTGTTGCCAGTTGGAGATTCGGGGCCGTGTTGCCTCTCTTGCAAGCGCACCCGGGTTAATTTGGAGGCGTTCTTGTGGGCCTTGTCGTTGTCGCCGTGTCCTTTCAGATGCCGACTCAGAACGTCTCTACACGTCGCACACAGCAGTCAGCGTCGGCGCCCACAGGCAAGGCCAGGTTGTCACAACATACCCTCGCGAGAATCTCTTGTGGCATTTCCGACATTCAAAGGGCTTCTCACCCGTGTCTGGCAGACTCATCAGCGACTTGCTGCAAACGCAGCCACGGACCGGGAGGGTTCAGCAAGACACATGCTACTCACGCGAGCGCTCATGACGCTTGAGATGCTCAATCTTTGAAAAGCTGCTGTCACAGTAGGAACAAGTTCTGGGTGGCATGGATACAGCGGCAGTCCGTCTGTGTTTGAGAAGACCCAGCTGAATCGACTCTCTCACGCGAGATGGGGGATGAAGAAAGAGCGAACGGGGAAAATAGGGGGGTTGAGGATAAGTGGCAGCGAGAGGCCTCAAGGTGATTACTATAGAACACAAGAGTCCTATTTTTGTTTTTGTTTTATTTTGTATGGAGAACAAGAAGCAAGAGGAAAAGGAAGCAGTGAAGAGGGGAAAGCCCAAACTGACGTTCATAAACACGACCATCTGCACCACTGACTCAGGTAGGTCAAGTGCTCCCCCGCGCTATCCCTTTCCTACTTTTTCTGGGGGAATGCGGGGTAGAGCGGTGCCGAATCTGAGGCACAGGCTCTCGGGGCAAAATTCCGCTATTGGATCAAGTCACCTACCTACTCACTAGCTCTTTTTGGTCTAGCTCAGGGCGCCCAAAACTAAAACAACCTGCGATTGGCTGTCGAGTCCCCGTCTGCTTCCAATCAGCGTCTCGCTAACACTCCACTCACGCGCATTTCTGATTCGCTGTTATACCGAGCAATTGATCGCGTCTCCGCCTAGTGACGAATGAGTTCTCCCTTGATTTTGTGTCCCAATAATCCAAGAGCAACTGTCGCGGCTAAGCCACCGACGCCTGGAAGGTCCAGCATCTATTTGGTCATCCGCTCGACAAGTTTGCAACCTCACCTGCGCTGAGGAGTCCTGTCGGCGTTGTCACCCTAGACGGCATGCGCTCTCACGAAGCCAACGATGATGATCTCTAGGGTAGGTGCATGGGGCACGTTGTGTGTCAACGATGGCGATCCACCCGAGAAATCATCCTGTTAGCATTGGGATATGATGCTATGATGCGTTGACCTCGTGTTCTGTTGGTATTAGTTGAAGTCCGGCCGTTGATGTGATAGCTGAGCCAGAAGACCACCTAGGAAACCCATTTGGACAGATACAGGGAGAATCACTTTGCCTTTGAGAGGTGCAGCAGGTTCAGAAGTTCCGATCGAAAAAAAGTTCTCGAGTGGTTCGAGGCGGAAGGCTCAGACTGTGTAGTTGAAGCCAAGGTGACGAACACCAAGGCCCGACATGGGAGCCTCATCACCCCTGATATTTGACCTCTGCCCCCTTCGCTTGACCATCTTGAAGCTGACAGCGTCAAATCGTGGGGAAGTTCCACTTCAGGCTAGCCCCTTTTCATTCGGTGGGGGTTCAAGTCTGTCTGGGGTTGGTGGCTTTGTGGGGCCTAGCCTGGAGGGTCCCACGGAGCCACATTCACCACCGGACTCCCGAGAGGATTCGGCTTCGTGCTTGGGACTCAAAGACCCTCAGGACCCGTCTATTTTTTTGCCATCTGTCTCAAATAGACACTGAAGCATTCCCGCCTTGTCTACGCATCACTTTTTACCACACTAGTTTCGGTTTTCTGGCTTAGTTATTCCATCAAGGGCTGGGCTTTGACTATATCAAAAAACCTACCACACCAGTTTCGATGGCCTCGATCAACGACATTGGCTCCCTTGAGGACAGCGTCCTGGTCTTGCCACCGGATGTGTCAGCCAGTGCTTTCCGTGAGGTGCTGCTGGAGATGGCCAAAGTTGTCGGGAGCGACAATGTGACCGTTCACACACGCCAGTCCATGAAGCCGGACGAGGAGGGTCATTACTACAACCTTCCCAAGGAACATGACTTGTTCTACATCTTGGAGAAGGAGCATTTTCTCGCTGGAGCCGTTGTGTGCCCTGGAAGCACCGAGGAAGTGAGTGCTGTTGTCAAGCTCGCCAACACGTACCTCACACCACTCTGGCCAGTGTCGATAGGCCGCAATCTCGGTAAGTCAGCCATTGGCTCCCGTGGCTAGCCTCAACTCAGCAGTGGATACTGACATATCTGTGGCAAGGATACGGCGGTGCAGCCCCTCGCCTTCGCGGGAGCATCGTCCTTGATCTCGGAGCCCGCATGAACAAGGTCCTTGACGTCAGCAGCCGAGATTGTACCTGCCTCCTAGAGCCCGGTGTCACGTATTTTGCCTTGTATGAACATCTCCAGAAGAATGGGTTTCAAAACCTGTGGATTGACAATCCCGATCTCGGTGAGCTACTTGAGAGAAACCCCCTCGGATTCCCCACAATCCGCTGACCGAGTGTCCAGGTGGGGGCTCCGTCGTTGGTAACGCCCTCAAGCGCGGCGCCGGATACACGCCTTACGGGGAGCACTTCTCCTTTCACTGTGGCATGGAGGTTGTCCTGCCCTCTGGCGAGGTGATGCGTACAGGCATGGGCGCCCTGCCTGGCAACACCACTTGGCAAACGTTCCAATATGGTCAGTCTTTTTCTCATCTCTTCTTCACATTCGTGTCACTCACATGAGAGAATCGCAGGTTACGGTCCCTACCCGGACGGCATCTTCACTCAGTCTAACTTTGGAATTGTTACCAAGATGGGTGTCTGGCTCATGCCTGATCCTGGTGTGAGTTGTCACTTTTGCCCGATTTCTCAAACACAGCACGTGCTGACGGCATCGTCCAGGGTTATCAAGCATACCTCTTCTCGTTCCCCAAAGAGACAGACCTGCCTGAGATCGTAGAGCGCGTTCGTGTTCTTCGCATCTCTGGTGTCATCCAGAATGCTCCTACCATCAGAAATACCCTCATCGACGCTGCCGTGTATGGTCCGAAGAGTGACTACACCAGCAACAAGGAGGTGCTTTCCAGCTCTGAGATCGACGAAATCGCCAGGAAGATCAACGTAGGCCGGTGGAACATATACGGCGCCATGTATGGACCGAAGCCTATGCGAGATGTGCAGTGGGAAGCTTTGAAGGCGTCCTTTATGCAGATTCCCGGGGTACGTGTTCTTGACATTCTGCTTCACAACTTCGCCCTCTGAACCTTGCTTTAGGCCAGATACAAGTTCCCCAAGCCCAGGGCAGAGGGCGAAAAACGGACCGTTCTCCACATGCGGGAGGAAACTCTCAAGGGTTTGCCCAACACTTACGAGCTGGGCTGGCTCAACTGGTCGTGCGAGAGGGGGTCTCTGCTTGGCTTCTCTCCCATCTCGCCCGCGACGGGCATTGACGCAAACAAGCAGTGCGAAATGGTCAAGCGTCGGTTCAAGGAGTTTGGTTTCGACTATATTGGAACATTCGTCGTTGGGTGGCGAGAGCTACACCACATTGGTATGTTTGACAGGATCACCATCTCTACCCTTGAAGTTGGATCGGGGCTGACGCGTCAAAAATGAAAAAAGTCTGCCTGACATTTGACAAGACCGACCCCAAGCAGCGCAAGAAGGCTCACCGATGCATTGAGCTCCTGATCGACGACGCTGCAGCCGAGGTGAGCTTCTTTGAGGCGTGGCCGGACTGAGCACCAGCTGACACAGACCCGCAGGGCTACGGCGAGTATCGAACTCATCTCTGCTACATGGATCAGATCGCTAGCGTGTACAACTGGAACGGAAATGCCTCACTCAAATTCAACCAGCAGCTCAAGGACACGTTGGACCCCAATGGCATCCTGGCTCCAGGGAAGAGCGGCATCTGGCCAGCCCGCCTGCGAGGGAGGGGATTCGAGCTGAAGAGGAGTATCGAGCCTGGCAAGCTATAGCTTTGGGCTGCCGCGGTAGAGACCCAGATTCGGACACCCGACTCGGGATCATGAGTGCCGCTGGGCGAGATGAGGTGTGGGATGCGGGGCCTACGTAGGGATGTGGGGAAATCAGACATCGTGGGGTCACCCCACAGAGAAGGCAAGGGACCTTGTGCTAGGCTCGTTGACAAGTACATCTACCTAGAGCATGGCCCAGCCTTAAGTACCTGGGCTATCCAAAGGCTCTCCTCCATCTCCTCAAGTTAGCTCAGCTCTGTCTTTTCCTGTGCGAATTCAAGTTCCCGCCTTAGCCTTCATCTTCTTAGTCTGCAGAGCAAGGAAAAGTGAAATAATCCGTCGTGAAGATGTCTTCTCTCCCGACGTCAATGCGAGCTGCAGTGGTTGTGGCAAGTTTCCCCCCTTCCGGGATTATATCCACTCCAATCTGACTCGAGCAAGAACAGCGCTCCAAGGGCAGCTTCAAGTTCGAGATCGCCGATGTACAACGGCCGGAGCCGGGTCCGACGGATGTGCTCGTCCGCCTCTCCGTCAGCGGTGTCTGCGGCACAGATATGGGTCTGGCGACCGGCGAGCTGGGCCCCACGCGAGACATCCTGGGCCACGAGGGCGTCGGCTACGTCGTGCAGCTGGGTAGCGCCGTGCCGTCGGCGCAGGTCAAGGTCGGCGACCGGATCGGCATCGCCTGGCTCCGCGACGTCTGCGGCGTATGCGAGTTCTGCCTCCACGCGGGTGGCGAGACGCGATGCAAGGAGCAGCTCAACTCGGGCCGCAAGAGGGACGGCACTTTCGCCGAGTACGCCCTTGTGCCGAGCCGCTACCTGTTGCGCATCCCCGCCCACATCACCGTGCCCGACGAGGTGATCGCCCCGATCCTGTGCGGCGGCGTCACTGCTTACGCCGCGATCAAGAATGCCGGCGTTGTCGGCGGAAAGTGGGTTGCTGTCTCAGGGGCTGGCGGCGGCGTGGGCGCGCTGGCGGTTCAGTACGCCAAGGCCATGGGCTATCGCGTCCTGGGGGTTGATGTGGGCGATGCAAAGCGGGACATGTGCCTCTCGTCCGGGGCAGATTGCTTTGTCGATGCGGCCCAGAGCCAGGATTTACGGCGGGACGTTAAAGCTGCCATGGGACAGACTGGTGCTGACCTGGTCCTCGTCTGTGCAGCTTCAGGCGGCGCATACAATGCAGCGTTGGGCATTGTCGCGGCCTTTGGCACACTGGTTAGTGTTGGAATACCGCCCCCTGACCAGCTGGTTTCTTTCCATCCACTGCTTCTTATCGACATGGGCATCAACATTGTGGGATCTGCGGTCGGAACAAAGGAAGACATCCTGGAAGCTATTGGGTTTGTTCAGAGGGGTCTAGTCAAGCCCGTTGTGAATATTCAACGCCTAGAAGACCTGCCTGGGCTGTCCTCACAGTTTGGAGAGGTGAGTTGAGGTTCTAACTCGTGTCTATTTTGCAAAATTAAGCTTGAAGCAACTCTGGCTAACAGTTTTCGTTTCAGTATAATGGTAAGGCGGTTATTAAATTTGAAAACTCTTCTAGTCCCTGCAAACGTTAACCGCCTGCATCGAGAGGTTGTGTCAGGCGGAAAGACGCCATAATGTGGTGTACTGTACAACTGCTACGACTACATAGGACTTGTTTAAGCTATGACTGTTAGGAAGTAATATATATATATATACGCGACTATCCCCTCTACTAATATAAACCCAGCACCACCGGTTTATCCCTCGGGAATCCCACGATTATCACACCACCTGCATCGACCCGTTGCGTGAAAAGCAATCTCACTATGTAATGCTATCTTTGGCATGCCATCCATCTCAATCCGTGGCAAATCTGCTGTTGCCCCTGATCCTCTTGCCGTACCTAAAGAACAAATATGGGAACGGCAGCATGGCAAGCGTCAGGAAGCCAAGGAGAGATGAGGCCCACTGATATCCGAGCTTGTCGTACATCTGGTTCCCGAACAAGGGGAATGTGGCTAAAGCGGCGACTTCCTGGTTAATAGGTTCTCAGCTGACTGGCCGGTGTCTGCGATGGACTCACCTGCGAACAGACAGCGCACAAAGGCATTGGCCGCAAGTGCGCTCGCCGCATAGAGGGGATACGCGTCGACCTGTGCCTCGTCGTCAGCCCCAACCCTTCGTCCGCCCCCACACCGTCCGCACAGCACAACTAAAGGCACTGGGCTATTGTGAAGCTCTTGGCTCGACGACACTGCTTACTAGGAAGGTAAAGATACTGGTAAAAACCAGCAGATTTCTGCAAGAATGCACAGTTAGTGGCATAACTCGTGCAGTGTCCATGGTAGAAGTCCAAGATCACCACCCTTCCGAACCCCATCGGTGCTGATAACCGAGACAGCACTAAGTTGTGGCGAGCTGCAGTCAAATTCAGTGTACAGACGTCTTTGTTAGACCGGGAAATAGGCGCCCACCCTATATCCCCATCGCTGCCATGCTGGCGGACTAGCGTGTAATTGAATGACAGAGGGCAATCGGAGTGGGGGCCAGCACTCACCCTGCACCAAATATGCTTGACCCGATGATGGGCACGATCCAGTGAACATGAGGGAAAGTTGTCCATCCGAAAGTGAATAACCCAATGGTAACAAGGAATGAGCCGCAGATGGCGGGTGGGAGCCGAAATTCGGGCTCGCTGGACCCCTGAATACCCGTCTTTTTCTCGAGGCGAGCGACAAGGCAGCGGCGAATGCCGTGAAACATCGGGTCCGCAGCCCCAGCCATAAGCGTGCCAACTAGGATACCCAGGAAGCTGAGGCCGACCTGCCACAGGTTGAAGTCGTGGGCGTTGCGGAAGACGAGGGGGAAGGCGCCGAAGAAGAGGTAGAGAATGCCGAGGAGGATGGCGGAGAAGACGCACAGGTTGAGGACCATGAACTCAAAGATGAGCAGCTGGAAGGGCCGAAGGAGAGAGAGGCTGATAGTCCTGGCAATGGACTTGTTGGCCTTTTCCATAGGGGCTTTCCAACGGTCGTCACCAGTGTTCTTTCTCCTCGCCCTAGCCATGTCACGGAGAATGACGGGGTCTGCGGCCATTGATATCAGCAATACAGTAGCAACTCAAGGATTAATTGGCACTCACGATATGTCTCTGGCACCAGGAAGACGACCAGAACGAGCTGGATAACCGCCCAGATGAGTAGGACGTAGTACGTCCACCGCCAGTCGGCGTGAGAGTTGATGAAGCCACCCAAGACCGTGCCTAGGGCGGGCCCGAGAAACTGGACCAAGGAGTGGAACAGCATGGGGGCCTGTAGTTCATCGCGGTTGAAGAGGTCGCTGACGGTGCCGCCGGAGACGGCGAGGAAGGCGCTGCCTGCCAGCCCGTCGAAGAGGCGGGCGACGACCATGGTGGCGATGTTGTGGGCGACGGCCTGGGGAATGATCCAAAGAATGTACAGGGTCCAAGCGATGAGGTATATCAGGCGACGGCCAAAGAACTCGCTCAGGGGACCAAGGAACATGGGGCCGAAACCGATGCCCAGCACGTATGTGGAGATTCCGAGCGTCGAAACGATACGAGAACAGTTAAACTCTGCATCCATCTGAGCGTACGTGGAGCTGTAGATGGAGCTAGCAGTTGTGCTGGGACAACGTTGGTATGACTTTTACATTGTATACTGGCGCATCGTATGCCGGCTGAAAAGGAATCACTTACAAGCACAGGCCCGCCCCCGAAAGAACGCTCAGGATCAACCATTTGCGTGCCGTCTTCATACTCCGGGGAGACATGGGGTCGGCATCGCCACCGTCAAATACCACCTCAAACGGGTCCTTGTCATTCGGGGTCCAGGAACCCGGGGTACCGGCTTCCCCATTGGCGGTGTTGTTGTTCTCACCGGGGTAGCCGTCGCATCGGTATCCGTTCTGGGACACTGGGTAAAAGACGGGAGCCGTGGAGGGCCCGATGTGGGCGCTTTTTCGGGCCCAGGTAAGCTCGAAGGCAAAGTCCTCCGGTTTCTTCTCCGTATTGGAACTGGTGTCGGTCTCGGTGGTGGCTGGCGTGGTGCCCTGTCGCTTGACCCTTTCGCCATCGGCCTCGGCTGCCGTCATGATGTAATATCAGGGTGTTCAAGCCCAGGTTTGGGTCATGGGCTTTGTGCTTAGAACCAAGTGATGAGTGTGCTTCTCAACGATACTGAAAACAAGGGAAAGCAAGGAGGAAAGAGAAATCAGGCTTGGCCACGAGGTGGTGATCCAAGTGTTGTGGTTTGTGGCCTTCAAGCTCGAATAATCTTCCTACAGATACCGACTTTATAAGGGCTGCGAAGTTCATTGCTTTTAGATGGACCCGCATAATTTATCGGTCCGAACAACAAACCGAATAGCTCTCAGGTCGTGTGCTCCAGACAATTCATACCTGTTTAGCTGTTCATTTACCACTGAGGTACGGGATACTGTGCTTGGTACTCGCTCCGACGACGACCCTGCAAATTTCCGGGCTTCGCTTGTGGTCCGGCCTGTGGCGCCGAACGAACGTGGGACTCGGCCCGAACTTGACATCGAAGGACCACGTTTCGGAGTTACTGAGGTATCGATCGATGACAGGGTACCGCTCCCAAAAGACCGAAAGAAGGGAGCGGGGAAACCGTTCTTTATTGTAACAGGAAGTCAAGGGCAGATTCAAAAGCAGGTCCTCGTTGTTCGGTCGCCTCTGAATCTCCAGTATGTGAAACGGGGCGGCTTGACCCCAATTCGAAAAGGGAGTTGCAGACCTCGGAGGAAGGCATGCCTGTATGATGTAGGACGCTAATACCATTCACGCCTCTGTACGAAAGATCCTTTGTCAATGTTCCTTTGTGAATCTTTTTGCGAGATGCGTTCAATTGGAAGCAATGAGGAATCTAGATGCCTCGGCTAGATTGGTGTGAATACAGTAAGGGAGCACACGGACCGCCAAGCCGGCGAAGTGGGTTACCTACTCCGTAGTTCCAGCGAAGTTCAGCCAGTTCTGGTGGGAGGAAAAGGCAGTGGGGCGGGCTGGAAGACTTGGAGGGTGCCCAGAAGTAGGGATCCCCGCAAGACCAGTTGAGTCAACCAAAACAAAACAACCACAACTCCATCAACTTGAGACCGAACCCATCGTGCCCTACGCTTGCACGCACCGTTCAATCAACAACATTCCGTCCCCATCAAGGCTCTCGAACATGGAGCCTGGCGTCCCCAAGAAGCCTTCCTTCAAATAGACGCTTATCTGGATGAGCTATTCGATGGAGGAGAATAATCGGTAAGCTGTCTCGTCTGGCTTCCAAAGAGACTGTTGCGGAACCATTGTCTCATTGGTTTGACAGGTCTGTGACCGCTTGCCAGCGATGCCGGGACCAAAAGGTGAGAAGGAAAGCATGATAACGTGCCCAGAACCGCACTGTCGCTGATCAGATCATCGCCCGTCACAGCTAAAATGCAGTCGCGAACGGCCGATATGTGTGCGATGCAGACGGTTGGGCGCCTGCTGCATCTATCCGGCTCTGGCAGGCCGCAGACGTACCAATCCGGCTCGCCGATCGTCAAGGCCACAGACCTCCTTGCACAGCAGAACAAGGCGTACTCTTCACAGAAATAGCCCTGGCTCTCTGGATCGGGACGCTGAAGCCAACCGGTCTCTGGTGGAAGAACTACAGCCTCGCCAACCACAAGATGCAACAGGGGACCAGGGCCACCTTTTCTCTGCCACCAATTCCCAAGATGAAGTTCCTTATCTGGACAAGCTCCCCAACAGCTTCAATTTCGAGGTATGTTGTACGCCATCTCCTGATTCACTACACCAAAGCCTATAACCATCCCCAGCCCACCACTCGAAAAACAGACAGGGCTAAGTATCGCGACTCCACGCAGTCATACTCGACACACCTCCGGAACACCGACCCATCTTTTTCGAGTGCAAGCCCGGATCGAGGCAGCGTACCAAATGCCTGTTCGCCGCTCCCTTCACGGGCTATGGGGCTTTCTTTGCTCGAAATCTACTTCGCCAGAATCTACAACGCTTCACTTCTCTTTTGCAAGCCGATGCTCTTCCAAGAATACATTGAAGGGAAATTGCCAGACTACCTGCTGAAGGGGATATTTGCGCTGGCTTCGCTGTAGGTCCTCCTTGCTACTTGACATGACCAGGAGGCTTACTCCACGACTGGGATAGATTCCTAGCCCCCCAAAATGCCGGCGATGCTCGAGGTGACATGACCAAGTTTTCCGAGCTCAGAGCCCTGAGTGTTTTCCACGTGTGCAGCATGCCATGGGCAGAAGACTCCATGAGGGATGTTATGGGACTGATCATGTATGAACCGACATTGCACATGGTTCAAGCGCTTGAATGTCTCACTCTGTACTGGTTCGGGCGTGGAGACGCGTGGAAGGGGGATATGTGTCACGGTATGATCCCCTCGAGCCTTCTTGGCACACACACTAGCTAATCGTCTTGTTTCCTAGCCCTGGCGTATCGCAGCTGCCGCGCTTTGGCATACGGCCAGAGAAATAAGGATCGCAGCGCCAACTCTTCGCCTCCGCTACATGCAGAGCTGGAACGACGGTGCTTCTGGTCATGCTGGGCCTCCATGTGCATTATTGCACAGCCAGAGCCGTATCTCAGATCGGCCTGGCTGGAGACGAAAGGAATCCCACTGCCAGGACGGATTGACAACACGTCAGTCGGTTGGAGAGTTGTTCTCGGCGTAGTCATGACCACGGAGTGGAGGCCCTCTGTGTCGGGCCAGAGCCAAGACGCCACAAGGTGCCTACCATTCTCTGCGTCCTTGGTGAAGGTGGTGGGAGTGTGGTAGGCTCTGGTTATAGCCCGTCAAGTACCCAGGCTAACTTTGAGTTTAGGGCAAAGATCCAGCAATTCGTTGTCGAATCCAAAAGTCTGACAGTCGCAACGAAGTTCGGGAGATTGTCCGATCTGTCGTCACTTGCCTCGGCTATCTACCAGGAGTTGCCTCGTCAGGATCACCCAACGTCGGCAAACACCACCTTCACAGACACCCACCTTTTCCACATGTTGGACGCACTGTGCTACATGTGCCAAATGGCTTTGCACTCCACTGTTGTCCCTCTGTTTTCTGGCTCATCGCTCGATCTAGGGGCAAGGCCTGAGGAAGTGCGAAACAGTGCAAAGAAGGTTCTCACCTTCGCACAACGATTCGCGAGATTGCTCGACTCCTATCTCCAAGCTCCACTTGATGTTTCCTACATCAGCCCTCTCGTTGGCTATGGTGCATTTATTACAGGAGGGGTCATCATCGCTCACGAGATGGCAATTCGGAACAGCTGTTCTAGTGGAGATTCATTCCGGTGCTCTGCAACTTCAGGGGGGGCTGGTCTATCGACTGTGCGAGCCATTCTTGACCTTTTGGGCGCGCTCTCTGTGTATTGGAGAGTTTTGCAAAGTCCTGTAAGTCTATCAACTTGTCTAATGTCTGTCCTCGCTCGACCTTTATGCTAACTCTGATTTCTACGTTGCATCTAGAGGGAAAGGCTTCGTGCAGCTCTGGCACAAATCCCAACTGAAGCCGCATGCCAAAGCCCGCCGATGGCTGGGGCAACAAACATACCAGAAAATATTGTCACGGATCATGTCAGGAATCAAGCCCTGGTCGGATCCGATCTTTCCGTACTTCACCAAGGTGGAATGCCGCTGCAGCCTTTGGCAACGATTGATAGGGCCGGAGTCGGGGGCCAAGAAGGCCTTGCAGGCTTTACTCCGATCTCAACCGATCTCAGGGGGCAGGATATCGATCAACCCAGAGATTCAATGGAGGATCTGAATCTGGACCAACAGGGACTGGAGTGGTGGAACTTGACTTTCGCAGAGGCTGGATTTGCGCATTTCGAAGGGCTGGAGCCCTTGAGTGGTTTTTGGGGGGGTGAAGGCACAGTTCCATAGCAGACCCGGCTTTGACCCAAATACCGACTGTACCGCGGCGGGAGTCTGCAGTGGGTGGCATGCGATGTTGGCGTTGATATTCGGTGCAAACGACGTCTTGCATGCCCCTGCAACATGCCTTGCCATTTCAACATACATTGCCATTTTGTATCCACTTTAGTAGCTAATCGTTGCACTGGTTGGTCAGGATTTACAGTACAATACAATGCTAGTAGTACTGTGCATACATAAGGTCTGTGAAAAGAGGATGGCCCTGAAGGGCCCCTGAAGCTCCTGAGGTTCAGCGCCTATTACTTGAGTCCAATTGCTAGGCTTAGAAGGCGAGGGCGGCGGAGAAAATCATTGCGCAGTCATGAATTGAATAGGGCACGCGCGAAAGAAGAATCATTTGTACTAACTACTTGGCTATCTACATTTGGAAGTCTAACTGCTTGTTCTTTCCTCCGGTTTGTTGGTATCTTGGGAAACGACGAAGTTGTCGCGAAGGGGTGGAGCGTTGGCAGGTGAGGCCCAACAAGACGTACCATGTCCGATATTTTCCCGCTATGGTAATTAACCCCGTCTCCAACCCAAAATCCCGAGCTCTAACCCCGACCGAATGGTGTTCGGCCCGAAATAGAGAGCGTTTGCTAGTACATCGCTGTTCCGAACTCGACACGCAAAACTTGGATATAAATGGGTTGTTCGCGTGAGCTCTCCTCCACAATCACGTCACCTCCACACTTGGTCTTGGCTCGCGATCCTGACTCGACACGCACGTCTCCTCTTCACTTATCTCACTCACCCCTTTCATCTCCATACTCGACACTTGGCAGTGTTTGCCCGCCATGGCCTTCCTGATGAAACATTTCTTTCCGCGTGATAGCTCCTTTGGCTACGAAGCCCTGAGGGCAGCCGCCTACAGCAACTACGGAGGCGCCGACGTGGCAGAGGTCATCGCCATATGCTCTCTCATCTCTCCCGGCGACGAAGAGAGCTGGATGCGCGAATGGAGAGTGGCAGCCGACCGCGCCGTTCGCGGTGCCGAGGCGAGTCTGTCCGCGGGCAACAACATGAGCGCGCAGGAGGCCTTCCTACGCGCCTCTAACTACTACCGGACGGCCGAGTTCTACCGACGACGGGATCCGAAGAACGACGAGGTAGCCGAAGAGCTGACCCGGCTGTCCACCGAGAGTTTCAACTCAGCCATGAAGCTGACAGCGCACAACTTTGACGAGATCCGGATACCATACGAGAAGACGACACTGCCTGGCTTTTTCGTCAGTCCGCCTGGACCTCCCGTTCCGCGCCCCACCATCATCTTCAACGGCGGGTTCGACTCGGTCAAGGAGGAAGCATGGTTCGCCATCGCAGCGCCGGCTTTGGAGCGCGGGTTCAACGTCCTCGCGTTTGATGGTCCAGGGCAAGGCGAAGCCTTGAGACGTCAGGGCTTGGTTTTCCTGCCGGATTGGGAATGCGTGTTGTCCCCCGTCGTGGACTACGCTCTCAGCCGGCCCGAGACGGCACCGGACAAGATCGTCATCTTCGGCTGGAGCATGGGCGGCTACCTTGTTGCGCGAGCCGCTGCCGCTGAGCACCGCGCGGCCGCCATCGTTCTCGACGACGGCGTTTTCGATTTCGGAAGCGCCTTCCACCAAAAACTGCCGGACCCGGCCCGCTGGATGCTCAACCGGCACTGGGACTTCCCGATCGAGCTTGTGGCAAAAATCATGATGAGCCTCTCGACAGGCTTGAGATGGGGGATCCTGAATGCAAAATGGACCCTGGGGGTGGACTCGGCTGCCGAGGTGTTCCGTGAGGTCACCAAGTACACCGTGAAGGGCCTGGTCGAGAACATTACGACTCCGATGCTGATTTTGGATGCCCCAGATGACCATTTTCTAAAGGGGCAACCACAGATCCTGTTCGACAAGTTGAGGTGTGAAAAAACCCTGGCCCAAATTACAAGGGTCGAGGGTGGAAGCACGCACTGCCACCAGGGAACCTCGTCAAGGCTGCACCAGGTCATATTTGACTATCTTATGCCAAGGATGTTTAAAGCTTAGGTACTGGAGTTGTTGAGCTGATCCAACTATTGCAAGTTGTGTGTAATATACTATAATCTTAGCTTTCAAGGTGCGCGGCGAATCTGCCGGTTCTACGAGAAGCATCACATCGTCAACCTGGCTCGCAACGCATGTCAAAGATCAAATATTATTTACTGTAACCAGCTTGTGACGATCGTGGTATTCCCAAGGGATAAACCGGTCATGTCGGGTTTATATTAGCAGAAGATCAGACTGCGTATTCTAAGGCAAAGGGTGTAAGTCATGTCTGGTGATATGCTCAAAGGTATTAAGTATAACTAAGTTGTATTAATAGCTCAGGTAGCTGGTACATAAGAAGGTATAAGTAAGCGTGTTCTACATACTTGAGCGGGCTCACGGTGAGTCGTGAGACGTATCGTGAGTCCTATCGTGAGGCTCACGGCAACGTACTCGTCCGAAACCGCAAGTCGATGGTTGATTGGGGGGTTCTTATAGGTCGCACGTGACCTCGGCGGTTGTCATAACTGGCGCCGTGACACATATTAAGAAATTATGTCTCATTTCTTAAGAGATAATAAAATTTTTATACAAGAAATGATTTTTAAAAAATAATAAAAAAAATCCCGCGTGCTGCCCCTTAATGCTTTTACCCCTCTTTTTTAGTGAGTGGTGTATCTAAAAACGGCTTTGATATATGATCTAGGCTCGAAGTAGACATAATTCTATTTGGGTGAGCCTTAATGTGGTCCTTGCCGAGGATGTCATCCTTCACCATCCAGTAGATCCTAGTCTCTAAGTGTAGTGTAGGCTTTGAGTCAAGGCTCTGCTGTGTTCGGCTACTGGGTCTCATCACATGTGTGTCTAGCGATATCTTTGGCGGGATGAGGTCGTCTAGAGTTATGGGACTAGCGAAAATGAGGAGTGCCTTCATAAATTCCTCGCTCACGACAATGCCATCCTTGGGCAAGTCTACAGTCCCGTCAGATCTGTAGGTATGAAGGTCGTTCTGTAATTCGACTGAGAATAGGGTACCAAAGTATTGGTGCGGGTGTCGATTGTATCCGTGTTGGGTCTGATAACAACGAGATCTAGGTCTACCGGCCGGATGGCCACTGTCTGTCTATCTTCTGGCGCAGTTATCCCATAAAGAGCTGGGCTCCAACTATATAAATAAACACTATCAACACATCACAGCATCATATGCAGCTGCAGACATTCTGGCAAAGAACCGAGTTTGACTCAGAGGTAACGCGTCTCGCGGTAAGCCAGGTGTGCTCAGAAGTAATCCGGGATCCAGGACAGGGAATACGGGATAGAGGCCGATGAGAAACACTCTCGCCCAGTGAGCAAATGACGATAGGAGATATCTGATGCCATCTTGCCCTGGAATTTGCAAGCCAGGGGCTGGCTGGCTCGACAGCGTACACGCTATCGTTGGAGCCAACGTAGTTTCTGCTGAATGTGTTCTTTATTATAGTTGAAGCCCGACCCTTGATGTAATAACTGAGGCAGAAGACAGAATACAGGTCACGCGCTCGAACAAGCGGTGGGGGGTGGGCCTCCGAGCAACCCAACGGAAATAACACAGGCGTAACTCTAGGAGGGCACTTCGTCTTAGCACTGGTATTACTATCTCAATTCAGGAGAGGCAAAGAGTGGATATTGAGTGAGGTGATTTAGCCGAGGACAAAGAATACGGAACGTCCGTCTGAGTTTGGGATCGGCGTCATAGTGGTGTGCCAAGCCCGAGCTGAGCCGTCTTGGATGTGCTTGGCAACCTTGTGGTCGGAGCTACCGGCTCAGTGACGTTGCAATGCCCAGGGGTAACAAAAAACACGAAACTGGCCCATCAGCTTTAGGATAGCCGTAACACCTTTAACAATGTCTCAATTCATTTGAATATTGACCAGATAATACCTTAGGATCTGTTCTTGAGAACTATTTAGAATTTAAGTAATATTCTTTGTGGAAAAGTGGTTAAATCAGTGACCAATGTCAACACAACAGCGGTGATTTAGTAGCGTCCGTCTCCTGTTTTTTTGTTACCCAGAGGAATGCGTGATGAGCTGAGCCTCGGCGCTGAGACAAAGTTTCCATCTAACGCCAGCCACAACTCTATTTCTATCCAGCCAAAGCTGAGCCTGGAGGATGCGGTTGAGGGACATCGGCGTTGCGCGATTGTGTGGCGTCATTATCGAACGCTTTCCGAAGCTGGTTCATTCTGCTTTGGCGTCATTCGTCCTGCTCGTTATGGACAAAGCAAGATATCTGGAAAACTATATATGATCTACAATCCCCCCTCTTCATTCTTTCATAATCATCACAACCACCAATCACTCCTGAAATACAACCTGAAACAACTCATTACAATCAGACCTCTTCAAAAGGATATTCTGCCAGAACAACCATAAAGATCCACTTCTACCCAATCCCGACAAGCAACTCTCAATCAACCACACAAAACAAACACTGAAAACCACTTCAATATTCACAATGTGCCTCCCCGTTCCACGAAGACAGCCTCGCGGCGTCATGGTGGGCCCTCGTCCAGTCACTGTGGTTCACCACCATCATCACGGAGGCCATATGGGTATGGGCGGAGGACGTATGGGTATGGGAGGTCCACGGATGGGCGGCCCTCGCATGGGTGGAGGAATGATGGGAGGAGGGCGACGTATGGGTGGACGTCGCTGCTGAGCGCCTTGCTCCTAGCCTGAGTACGAGCGGCGACCAAGAGCTTGAGATGCATGTTCTTTTTGTGTATTATTATAGATCTTTCAGGATGGGAATCGGATGTAATGCGTTTTTTTTTTGAGTAAATATCGTTCCTGAATATCATGTTCCTTGTTATAGGACCGTTAGTTGCGAAACCACAAATAGAGGAGATTCTCGATTGATATGAATGTGCATTAGACAATGACAAAAATTGATAAAAAAGTCAAAGGCACAAGATTTCAGAAACCATAGGTACGCTCTGAACATTCAATACTATTTGTATCCATTATAATGGGATATTCCGGCGTGATGGGCGTTGCATGATGCTGAAGTGGTGCTCTATGATTCCGAAGTGGCGGTGTATCGGATCGGAAGCCGGGGTGGACAAAGCCGATCCGATCCGGCTTGATTTATGGAACGAGTCCGAAGCCAACGCCGGTTTCAATCCGGGAGGCCGGACTGAAGTTTCAAGTCTTGTGGTTCGGGTGCGCAATTCATCAGTCACGGAGGCAGCTTTCCAAAGTTTTACTGTGGCCGTTAATCCTTTGCGGTACCTGAAATACTTTGACTCAAATCTCTTTGGTTATTGACTCCCTGAAGCTATTTGGAGATTTGCAGCACAGAGGCATGGAGTGATGCCTCGCAGATCTCTTTAGATAACATGAGCTTCAAAAGTAAATAAACTAGTATTAATATGCCGATATATCGTGGCTTTATTTGTATCTCTTGTTGCTGGTTAATCTTTTACTATACTTTATTAGCGAGGATACAACTTCTAACGGTGACATTTGCATACTAGGTGAAGTTGGCGATCCCCTTGAAGCAGCGCGGCCCGTCGCTACCCTTGTACCACACCATGGGTGCGTGATACCCGACGACATAAAGAGTTTCAACTTCGGCTAAGGGCTTCCCGAAAAGCTGCAATCAAGAGGTCTCCTGGTCCCGTCCTAGCGTTAGAAGAGACGGTCTTGGCCCTTCCTCGTGCCATACATATTCAACTTTCTATTCCTTCTCAAGAGCAGGCAAAGTCCATATTAGCCTACTCGAAATTACAGCCTACTCATTCTCAAACTACGCCTTTAATATTTCATCTCAATTACCATTACCTTACGTCAACATGAACTTCTCTCCTTCGTGGCTCAAGGTAAGTTTTGTCTTCCCAGAAGAATAGCCATCATGTGTCTAACAGTTTGAAGGTGGAGGAAGGGCTAGGCGGTATCCGTCCCGTGCTTAGAGGAGACGCGGAAGAGATGACTTCTCAGTTCGCCGGTCTCCAGGCTCTCCTGGCCCCAACCGATCCCCAGCCGTACAACTCAGTATCGACTAAAGACAACACTTACGAAGGCACCAAGTATCGCATCTACACTCCACACCGCGAAACCAACGCCCAAGACCGGCTTCCCATTGGCGTTTTCTTCCATGGCGGTGGCTTCGTCTTGGGAGATCTTGAGACGGAGGATGGGCTTTGCCGAGCAATCGCTCAGAATGCAAACACTTTGATCATCAGCGTGAACTACAGAAAAGCGCCAGCCCACAAATCACCAGCACAGCTGCAGGACGCTCTCAAAATGTTCCAATGGGTGTGTTGCTCTGGTCTTATCCCATTAGTGGCCGAAATGGAAACGCTAACAACACCAACACCAAAAGGCATACCACAATGCGACGGCTTTGGGCGGTGAACCAAACAAACTCTATGTCATTGGTACTTCGGCTGGTGGCGCCCTTGCCTTTGCAGTGGCACGCAAAGTTGTGCTTGGCTCTGCGGAACTGCCCAAGGACGCCGTGAAAGGCATCATTGCCTTCAGCCCGGTCATGTACCACCCGGATAATGTGCCGGAGAGATATAGCTCACAGCATACAGCATTCAAGGACAACGAGAAAGACACTCCAATCATCGACGTGGCATCCCTGATGTCCTTCTTCAAGGCATGCAATGCGAAATCAGACGACGCCGACTACTTTGTTGGCCTTGATCAAGCCAGTCACGGCCTTTTCCCCACGACGTATATAGTGACGTGTGGTTTGGACCCCTTGAGAGACGATGGGAAGATCGTGGCAGGTTCGATGAAGAACCAAGGCGTCCATGTCAAAAGCGACCATTATGACGGTCTGCCGCATTGTTTTTGGATGTTCCCTACCCTACCTGAGACTAGAGAGTTCCTGCGAAATGCCTTCTCGGGTGTTAAGTGGGTTATTGAGAACATGTAAGAGACTGATGTGATCATAAGAAAAGCGGACAAGAGCGAGACTGGAACAAACATCGTTTTCATCTGGCATTTCAAGATCTCTTTGAAAATGTGCGATGTCTCTGCTACTGACCATCCGTCTCGCATAACGTGATTCTGGGAAATTTCAACCCTGAGATACGATGTCTCAGGGTCTCAAACACCCAAACCTCCACTTCCGATAATCAAAGTACCTGGCTCTAACTCTCGCTTCAGGGCAGGGAATCGTCTTGGGACTGGATGTCGAGTAGATAATTGAAGTTGACCTCTTAGATTAAATAAGAAGTTCTCCTTCATTTTCCTGCCCTAAATCCCACGCGGGGTGTCTCGCATCTACGGTAGGGAAGAGAGGAATATCTTTATCGAATGTCTCAAACATCAGTGTCCTCGGGTACATGGGTAGTATCAGATCATCCATGCCTTGGAGATCGGTGCTCAAGCCAATCATCGGCTCGGTTCCGGAGTCGCTGGACGATAGAGAGTTGCCGTTACTGCAACTAGGCAACCCTACCGGGTTTATGAAGGGCGCATGGTCCAGTCCGGGTAGCCTGGTACAATCCTGCTGCTCCTCGTGGGCCTCCTCCCTTTCTACCGCGACGGGGCAGTCCGTCGTTGTATCACCATGGACAACACCGAAAAGCCCTCCAACGAGGATGCTCTGCCGTTCCATCCTGCGAGATTCCATCTTCTCGAGATACAGGCTGCATGCTGTCTGGAGATTATCGACGATGGCCAAGTTCCTGCTCGCCACAGCATCATGGCGGCCGAAAACGGCGAGCAATGCCCTTGCACACGATAGGCTCTTCTCAAGGGGGAACAGGCGGCTCATGTCGCCGAGCTGCGCTAACCCAATAACCAAGGCTGCCATGAACAGCGAGTTGACCACAACTGGCAACCGCTTTGGAACTTCCTCACTCGTCTGGAGCATTCGAAGAAGGTCTACGGTGCGGATAGCGGAGTCAACGCAGGCGCGGGTTACAACCAAGTCGGAGGAAGAGTCGGCTACTCCATTCTCAGCTTCGAGTGGATCGTCTGCAGCCACCTTTGACAGGTGTTTAGATACGTTCTCAATCAAGAAAGGCCGTGCGAGGAGCATTATCGTCCAGTAGTAAGCCTCTTTTAGGTGAAAGAGGCCAATGTTGGGAATCGCCTTCCCTCCGTCCACCTCGATAAATTGAGTCGGTTGGATATCATCAACCGCCAAGCCTGTAAGAAATTTGTTGGTCCATTGCCGGTGGTGTTCGGTTATTCTCTCTAGGATATCCGTCGAGACCATGCGCTTCGAGTATACATCGGTGAGAATCTCCTCGAAGATGGCGCATAGGTCATTGCAGGCAGAGTAGTTGGCCTTGGCAGACGTATCTCGTGTCTCATGCGTTGAGGGCGGGCGACCAAGAGACGCACTCATAAACAAGTCAAGTATGCGTAAGGCTTTCCAAAGCCTCTCGCGTGCCGTATAATCGGCCAGGTCGAAAAGGGCGTTGATGTCACGTCGATGGATACCCAGTGCGTAAGCAGCACGCACCGCAGTCCCTAAGTACATAAAAGCTGCGTTCCTCCGCGAGGCCGCCAGAAGGTACATGGTTATGAGGATATTGGCCCGAACAGTCGAGAGACCTGGTTCTTCCATGATGCCCGAGATAGTCAAGAATCGCCCGTAGTTAAAGTATCGCTCGGCATCGTCGTCTCGATCGTCTGGGCAGGCCTGGGCTCCGATGGCGAATATGAGGAATAAGATGGCGCTCACTGCCTTTGGCTCCCGTCCGTCATCTATGGCTTGTATCCATCGAGACCAGACTTGGTACAGTTCCCGTTCGTCATATAGATTGAGCAAACAGTTGGTGGCGCGTAGATACCAGGTGATGAGATACTGGGCGTCGGCTGGCTCAGGTCTGGCTGGTGGCCGGCTCACCATCTCTAGGATCCAGTCTGACTGGTTGAGGGGTGTCGTCTCAATCAAGAGGTGACCCAATGGATCCTCTGCAAATTGGCAGGGCCCTAGGGACTCGCGGACCAAGCGACGGATGATTTGTAGGAAGGCAAGATTGGCGGAATCGCCGATGAACATGACTTTTCCATGGCCATCTTGGATCAGCCTTGATACCTGTGGGATGTGGGTGATGTCGAGGCCGTTGAAGCCGTGCAAAAGAGGACTGCTACTTGAGTGGGTTGCAGCAGAAGGCTCCTCGTGGCTGGCTGTCCACCCCAAACCAGACAAATTGTCCTGAGCGGGGATGTCGTGGCCTTCGGGAAGAGTCCCCGGTCTGCTGATGATCGGGTTGATGCTTGAAAGCCGCGGCGAAGAAGTGAAGGTGCAGTCATCAGAGACATGGCGACTGCGACAGCGTCCGCACGGGTGGCAGCCATCACAGCGTTCCTTGCGGCGTTTGCAGTTGTCACAGGCCTTTGCGCACCGGCGACGCTCGCTTCTTTTGACTCTCCGCGTGGGCATGGCAGTGCTCATAGTTCGGATATTGACGTTTACGATGGGAAACAGCGTAACAACAGGGGCAGTCTGCTCATCGTAGGTAGTGTTGGATGCTGGGGACGGGGCAAACGCGGGTCCAGCACGGCGTTTATGGGACGGGACGCCCGAGTACCGGGTGCCCGTTAACCGACATGGGTAGCAATAGTGCACAAACAGATTGTCATTATAGGATCCTGACGCTCTGATAGCACTCTAGCGGTGGGATGGAAGTCCCCGCGCAAGTAACTCGACAGGGATTCGGTCCCACAAGCTCCGAGTACTGGTGACACTCCTACGCTGCACTCTCTTGCTTGGCATTACCAGGCATCGTGGAAGCTGCATATCACGATGAGATCTGACTGATTTTCCACGATCAAGTAGGATACATGCGTCTGGACGACACAATTCCACGAAATGCTATGGCATACTCTGCGGGCTACTGTAGAAGCCACGGGTGATGTACTTGACTGAGCCACATAAGAGATGAGGGGGCGGGTACTGGAGTGAACTTGAAGAAATCAAGAAATCAATCACCTTTATCGCCACTGGCTGGACCACTCAACTTTGAGGTACGCTACCCCGGAAACGGCTAGGATCCTCTCCACTCTGGGGTTTGGGGTCTGGGGGACCGCCCTCTGGGGGCGGGGTTCTTGGCCAGCACGCCCAAGCCGGCAAAGTCAAGTACCTAGGGAGGCCCTTGGTCTCGCAGATGTGAAGCTGAGGGGTATCCCGATCCCGGATTCATCAAAGCAGTGGTCCCGACGAGACCCGGCTTCCGATCCAGGGTTCTGGCAAGTGCATCGCTCCGAAGGGCCAGCGCCCCCATGACCAGTGGGATTGTGTGTTGCCCTGCGTTCATTGTCGACTAGCTAGCCCTTTCCCTGCTTTGGATCTGTCTCCTTTGTAGGTTTACATTTCCGAAAAGTGCATCGGGAAGAATGGCCACGTACCTTGCGGGCTGGCCCGAACAAGCAAACAACCCCCTAAAAAGCGTTTCGGATCCAGTTCAGCGAGGCCATAACTGCAGTGAAATCTAGACTTGGCGTGTTAGTTTCGACCTTCTCCAGTGATGTAGCTGAGACTGCTGAGCCGATGAATCGGCGTGCTAGAATCATGGTCTCGGACACGCGTCTACATGACAGTTTACATGTATATATGTAATGTGATTTCTTCGAATTGCTCCTCTTCCCAACTTCCAACCAAGCCTTCATTCAATCGCCACTTCACTGCTGCGCTCGAAATTCTCAGTTCAGAACCCCATTATCAAAGATGACTCCGAGCCTCGAAGCGACTTGCGAAGCCACTGCCACTGGCACGCAACGGAAATCAGGTCCTGATAATCTCTCCAACTGGGTTCCTGTCTTGGAAAAGCCGGTTTACAAACCTCGCAAGCTCCGAGTTGTTTGTGTCGGAGCTGGCTACTCTGGCCTGATGATGGCGTACAAGTTCAAGCACCAACTGGAAATGAAAGAGCACATGGATCTGGTTATCTACGAAAAGAACTCCGACATAGGAGGAACATGGCTGGAAAACAGATACCCAGGTGTGGCGTGCGACGTAGGTGCTACCAAGTAAAGCAAACCTGGATCATGCCAATTAACATCCATCCCATCCAGGTTCCAGCTCATATTTACACCTTCCCCTTCGAGCCAAATCCCGATTGGACTAGCTTTTATGCCGCGGGCCCAGAAATTTGGGAGTACATCAAGAGGACCACGGATAAATATCAACTCGATGAGCGTGTCCAGCTGAACAGCAAGGTTACTTCAACCATCTGGGATGAGGCTTCGGGGAAGTGGAAGATTGAGGTCAACCAGAACGGAACCGTCATCAAGGATGAGGCGGATGTGTTGGTCAATGGGTCTGGCATCCTCCATAAATGGCGTTGGCCGGAAATCAAAGGATTGGACTCTTTCAAGGGCAGACGACTACATAGTGCTGCTTGGGACACATCTCTTGATTGGACCGGCAAGCGTGTTGCCATTATCGGCAATGGTTCCTCGGCAATCCAGATCTTGCCCAAGATGCAACCATCGGCGGCCAAGATTGTCAACTATATCAGATCGCCCACTTGGATTTCGTCCAACTTCGCGGCAGAGCTCACTCCTGAAGGAAAGAACTTTCAGTACACTGAAGAGCAGAGGAAGGAGTTCCGGGAGAATCCCGAAAAGCTGCGCGAGATGCGCAAGCTCATCGAGCATCACTTCAACCAGTTTTTCTACGCCCTTGTCGTCGGTACTCCTCAGCAGAAAGCTGCGGCCAAGGTGTTTCAGGACGAAATGGAAAGAAGACTCAACCACGACCCCGACCTCTGCGCCAAGCTGATCCCTGACTGGAAGGTGGGCTGTCGCCGACTTACTCCTGGAGAAGGCTATCTTGAAGCACTCCAGGAGCCAAATGTGGCCATAGAGTTCTCGGGTATCAAGAAGGTCACCGAGACTGGAATTGTGGCGGCAAATGGTTCCGAGGAGAAGTTTGATATCATTGTTTGCGCTACCGGCTTCGATGTCAGCTTCACCCCATTCTGGGAAGTAGTTGGTAAGAATGGTGTTAAGCTTGCAGACCAGTGGCGGGACGATCCAGCAGCCTACTTTGGTATCTGCGCTCCCAACATGCCAAACTACTTCATTTTCAACGGGCCCAACTGCCCGGTCGGCCATGGGAGTTTGCTATCGGTTATGGATTGGACAGCCGACTACATTATGAGGTGGATCAAGAAGATCTCAACGGGCGATATCAAGTATGTACCCTCACTCTTACCTCTACTCATACGGCGATGCTCATACTAAGTTTCAAATAGGTCTGTCACAGTCGATACCGATGCAACGGCTGACTACAACACCTACACCCACGAGTTCTTGAAGCGAACCGTCTGGACAAGTGGCTGCCGATCCTGGTACAAGAACAACAAGGTCGACGGCAAGGTAACCGCCATGTATGCAGGAAGCATCATTCACTACAAGGAAATTTTGGAGAGCTTCAGGACTGAGGACTTCAACTTCGAGTACAACAGCCGGAACAGATTCAGGTTCATGGGCAATGGACTCACAGTCCTTGAAGAGAAGGGGGAGCATCTCGGGTTTTATGTCAAGTAGAAAGAACGTTACGTGAAACTTGGGAGTTATGCTCTTGATGCATGGTTGGGAATGTAGACATTCTCCTGCGGAGGCAGTTCTATAGCCAGAACCCCAGTAACTCTACTCCCGACTCTCATCGACCGATAGACACAGGGTAGTCTGTCGTCTCAATCTTCTCCGGGTAGACCAAACCACCCTGACGACGTACCTCATCCATGACATCCATGACAGCAATAGTTTCACTCAAATCCATCTGCCTTCCCTCCTTCCTCCCTTCAACAATGGCAAACGCCGCCTCATCAGCCTCCCAGAACATACCCTGGCCCTCACCCTCCGGGTTCATGAAAGTCAAGAATCCATTGAACCAGCCACTGCCCTTGCCGGGACCGGGCTGCGTCCACTTCTTTTCTTCGACACTCCCATCGTTGAGTACGATCCTTGTAGTGTTGGGGCACTGTGGGACGTCGAAGAGCTGCAGCTCGCCTAGCTCTCCTTGGATCCGTACGCAGGGTTGGGGCTTGGGATCGCTACGAACACTTCCAATCCGGATGGACGTTGTAGCGATGGCGTGGGCGTCGCCACCAGAGGCAGCGTCTCGGGGAAAAGTCAGAAGAATGGTGGTGCTCTCGTCCGCAGATGTTTGCTCATACTATTGCTATTAGTACGCGAGGCCTTGAAAGTGTATGGCTCAAGAACTTACCTTGGTAATAGCAGCAGCGACCCTTGGGGGAGTCTTCTTAGCCTGGGTCTGCCAGAGCACCAGGAACGGCCAAGTAAGGCTGTAAACTCCAAGATCCAACAACGCACCGCCGGCAAGATCCGCATTCACCATTCTGTGCTTTCCATCGCTAAAGTTGGCCTCGGGGGATAGCCTGGCACTGGCATCTGAAAATACCCTGTAGATCGTCCCCAGCTTACCCGAGCTGATAGCTTCTCTGACATAGTTCGTCAAGGGAAAGTATCTCGTCCAGAACGCTTCCATCAGCAATAGGCCCTTCTCCTTTGCGATCTCTACCAGAATACGCGCCTGCTTAGCATTCACTGTGAAAGCCTTTTCGCACAGCACATGCTTGCCGGCTTCTAAGCAAAGCCTGACATTCTGGTAGTGGTGTGAGTGGGGGGTAGCAACATAGATGATTTCAACGTTGGGGTCCTTAACGAGTTCATCGTACGAACCGTAGGCCTTTGCAGTCGAAGGGGCTCCAACATCTTTGAGGAAGGATTCGGCGCGTGCGGCTGAGCTGGATGAAGCTGCTGCGACGACGGTGTGCTTGATGTTGCTGACGTCTCGAGTCTTGGGATCAACTAGGAGATCCTTTGTGCTAGGGCTTGTCAGTAAATGGCTTCATTCTTAGTCGAGATGAGCATACAATGTAATTGAGATTGCACCAGTGGCAAGGATTCCCCAGCGAATTTCACGTGGAGCTGCCATTTTAACTAAGTTTTTAGATAGATGGGACGACAGAGGAGCAGTAGCTAAACTGTGTCCGGGGACATTCTGTTGTCAAAAGGATCTTTCTCCTGAAAAGGCGCGTCGTCGCCCTTTTTAAAAGACGAAGCCCCTCACTCCCAAGGTTGCTTGGAAGCCCCCCACCGCTTCTTCGAGCCCTTTGACCAGACCCTCACCCCCGAGATTGAGCCGGTTTTGCCGTTGTCAAATCAACTTGCATGGAGTTGTGGGGATTGAGTAACCGGCCGAGAGTCCGCGAGAGCTAATGCCAGTATCTCCGACACTCCGCGAAAAATGGTGCAAGGAAACCTCACTTCTTGATGACGTCGACGGCTCATTATAACCGGCCGGCTAAATTCTAAACGACGCCTTCAGGTTTGATGATGACAAAGACTGTCTGGGAAGGGCTTCTTTTTGCAACCATGATACCTAAGTTGTCAAATCTACTCCCAGGAGAATTTAAGGAAAGATAAGAGTTCAGTGTGACTCATGGTTAATAAATCATCAAACTCTCTTTTTTTTTTTAAGGATCTAAATCTAAACTCTGGTCATGAACGCCATATCTACATATTTCCAGGTACTAACTAACTAGGACATTCCTTTCTCACACAAGGCCCATTTGCAGTAGCCGGTTCCCAAACGCAACTAGATAATAGTCCCCATATACCAATCCATGGTTGGAATACCGCCTCTTAGAGTACTGATTGTTATTAGCCGTGCCATATTTCAAGATGCCGTCAAATGTCCGGAGGGTCTCGTCTTCCACCTCGATGGCATTGACGGATCCCTTGACCAAACGCGCCTTCTCGGGTGCCTGTGCAAAGCCTAGCAACTCCCTGACGATATCAATAGCCGCTCGGCGGTACCGCCCGGCGAGGTCGTCCTGGCCCAGTGACGCCATCGCCTGAGAGAGCACTAACAACCCGTTGGCAGCGATGGAACCGGCCGAAGAGTCGCGAAGGGGACTCTCGCTGTCGTCAATGGGCGCGTCAAAGTCCCAAAGTGGCACGTAGCGACTGTCTACGGGTAGACATTCGGGGGCCGTCTCTAACCGGTATAGGAAGTACTCGGCGAGACCGCATGCTGCTCGTAAGAATATCCTATCCTTGGTTGATATGAACGTCTGTGCATAGCCTAGGATGGCCCATGCCTGGCCTCGTGCCCATGTAGACTCGTTGTCGTAGCCTTGGTGCGTGAGGCGAGCCTTTAGTTCGCCGGTTCGAGGGTCGATGTTGGCGACGTGACAGGTAGAGTACCATGGCCCGGTGTAGCATCTCTTAGACAAAGGAACAGGCTTCTCTTCGCGAAGATGCGACCGGAGCAGAACGTATGCATGCGAAGTGGCTATATCGTAGAGTTCCTGCCCGTCAGGACAGTGTTCAGCAGCATAATAGAGCAGATCCAGATTGCATAGGCTATCAATGATGATGATCATATTCTCTGTGTGGTCGCGGATCTCAAGATTTTTCTTTAGCAGCAAGTCCCAACTACGGATCGCCCCCGCGGTAGGGACGTATCTCGTGGCTAGGCTCCGTGCAGCCCGGATAATGGAGCTGAGACTCTGGACATTCCCGTTGATCTCCCAGTCCAGCCTCAAGGACGGCATGACGATAAACCCGATGTCATGGGTGTCGGTACGGCTAGCCATGCAGTGGAGTGGCCTAGTCCAGGTGTCACAGAGGGTTTGGAGTTGCAGCCGGATTGTCTCGATACTGATGTTATCCGCCTTTGATGCGCCCTCGTTGGAGATGCAGATCTTGCGAGGAAACCTGATAGTGCGCTCGAGCAGTAGGAATAGCGTGCCTGGGAAGAAGCCGCAGGTCCAAAATTCGGCCTCGCGTAGCGTGTAGTTGCCGGAATCTTCTCCCTCCTGCGGCACGTACTCGGGGAAGTAGTCCGGGAAGCGCTTTTCCCCGATTAGAGACTTCGTCGCCGTCCGGTAGACCTTGGCAAGGATATTCTCGTCATAGAGACCGGCAAGCTCATCGCCGATGCTTGCGCCTCCGTTCAACGTAGGACCGTCCTGGATTGGTCCATCTGGTTCCGTTGGAGAGCTGATCGGAGTAGAATTCCCTACCAAGGAGTCCTCGTCGCTGGCTGGTTGCGTTTGCGGGGATTGGATCAGGGGAGATTGCTCTCCAGGAGGCTTCTCATGTGGAAGCTGGGGAAGCTGTGGTGTCTCAGGCTGTAAAATGGGGGGCGCTTGAGATGAGAAGGGAATAGGATCCTCGAATGATTCTTGATGATGGACAATAGCGACTGGTTGAGCCGGCTCTTGTTGCAGCGCAACCTCTGGCAACGGAGGCTCCTGGGCAACACCGTTACTCTCCCCTTCGGACATCTTGCTGTCCTTGATGACTTCCGCAGAGATTGAGCTTGTAAGAAAATATTACAGTTAGAAAGGAGATAGCTATAATAGCTTTGGGGGAAGATATTTGGGGCTTGCCAAGTCAACAAAGCCGGCGAAATAAAGGAGCACGCGGAAGTTGGGGGGCCGGCTACTTGATGCTTCATGTCCAGTGGCTCTTATTCAAAGCAAGAGCAATTGGGCTTCCCTATCGAGTCTCCCCGCCCCCTATGCCCCCACTCCTCCGGAATCGACATGCTCCGGGGTCCGGCGCCATTGCTCCGCCATCCATGGTCCAACCGCCGACGCCAAGCATCCTACGATGATTTCTCCGCGACAATTCCTCCGTGGCCATTACCCCGAGAAGCACCCCCCCACAGTTCAGGGTAGTATTCGCATTTCTGGGACGGTGGTCCAGCTCTGCACCGGGAAAGGCAAGGGTTGGACTCTGCGGGGAAGCCGGGGAAGGTCGCCGTGTGACCGCCGTCGCTGCCCCATAACCCCGGACGACAACAGCGGGGCCCCGCAGGCGCGAGTAGAGGGGTCTTGGTGATGGGATATTAAAACTCCATCTAGTCCCACCACTGCCACAGATTCTTGGACGATCACCAGCATCCCGCAGCCCAGAACCCTGGGCCTCGTTTCTATCCAGTCCCCCTGTTCACCTCAGAACAAGAAAGTAACACGGCTCGTCAAAGATGGCGACTCAACCACACAAGGCCAACGATGACATCGCCATCCAGCCTGCCCCGGCGCCAGAGCAGGAGAACCACCAGCAGCCGCCTCCTCCGGCGGACGACGCGAATGTCGGCCCGAAGCAGGTGATCAAGAACGGCGTTGTGGTGAGCTCGGCCACAAAGCCTCCAAAGAGGGATCTCCGACTTGCCTGGCTCTACATCTTTGACTGGTACCCTAGCCACTACAGCAAGGAGGAGATTGCTCTTGTCAAGAAGCAGGATCGCATCATTCTTCCCCTCATGTAAGTCTACATCGTGCACGCCAGCCTGCTACACGTGAACTCACCATGCTAACCGTGGTAGTTGCTTGCTATGTAGGCTTTCCCAACAATATTCTCAACCTCACAATCTAACCAGCTCCAGTCTTCATTAAGTGGCTTGACCAATCCAACATCACTAATGCTTACAACTCGGGCATGAAGGAGGACCTCAACATCCGGGGAATCCAGTACAACCTGTTCAGCACCTTCTACAACATCGGCTACCTTATCCTCGAAATCCCCTCCATGATGATCATCTCCCGTCCTAAGCTAGCACGATGGTACCTCCCTATCTGCGAGACACTCTGGTCTATCGTCACCTTCATCCAATCCCGCAACAACAGCGTCGAGATGATTTATGGCATGCGGTTCCTCATGGGTCTTTTCGAGACGCCCGCCGCCACTGGCTCGCTCTACCTTCTCGCGTCGTGGTATCGCTCAGACGAGGTGTTTAAGCGCGCAGGTGTCTGGTATGTGTCTAGCAACATCGGTGCCGCGTTTGCTGGATACATGCAAGCTGCTGCGCATGCCGGACTTGACGGAAAGCTTGGAATGCAAGGATGGTCGGTACCCATTCCCTTTCTGCTCATGCGTACCAATCTAATGTTTCCCCCTTCTCGTAGGCGCTGGGTCTTCATCGTGGATGGAGTCATCAGTCTCCCCATTGCCATCGCTGGCTTCTTCCTCTTCCCTGGTCTGCCTACTAGCCCTCGCATCTGGTGGCTCAAGGAGGAGGAGCAGAAGCTCGCCCAAGCACGCATGCAGGACGACGGTGTCAGGAAGAGTTCCAAGATTGGTAAGCGCATGCTCAAGCGTGTCTTCACTCACTGGCACTTCTACTTCGCTGTGATTACCTACGTCTGGTAAGTTGCTATCCATGCGTCATGGAGATGCACTGCTAATCACATTGACTGGCAGCTACCAGCTCACGACCTGGGTTGCTGGTCAGATGGGTATTTGGGTCAAGTCTACTGGTCAATACTCGATCGAGTTGATTAACATCCTGCCCACCGGCACCCAACTTATGGCCATTGTTGTTGGAATTCTTGTTCCACAGTTCGTCATGTGAGTCCCAGTTCAACTTCCCTGTGCTGGGTTCTGGGAGACAGTGCTAACCCCCGACTCCTGCAGGGTGTACCCCATTTGGATGCCGGTCCTATTCACCGGCACCGTCCTCATCTTTTCAAATATCTGCCTCCGGATCTGGTATATTCCCGTCGGTATGAAGTTCGCTGCCTGGTTTCTTATGGGTTTCAATTCTTGCGTCACCCCGATGCTCTTCCCTTTCGTCCATCTTATCATGAAGGACGATAATGAAGCCAAGAGTTTTACGACTGGCGCCATGGTGAGTCGCCCTCTTTGCTTTACACCTCTGGGGGGCGTGAGAACCCGTACGCTAACCATCTGACTATTTTTCGATAGATGACTGTCGGCTGGTCCTTCTTCACATGGTACAACGTCGTCGTGTTCCCTGTCACTGAGGGGCCCCAGTGGACGAGGGGTTTTACTGCTAGCATCTGTCTCTGTGTCATCTGGGTCTCCTTGTTTCTGACTGGCTACGTGCTGTGGCAGCGTGATATCAAGAGGGGCCTGTACAAGCATGCCATCGAAGAGGAGGAGAACGAGGAGATTCTCAATGAGAAGGTCGAACAGGTTCAGGCAGAATCCACCCATCTTGAAGAGAAGGAGAAGGACAAGGAGCTAAGATAAGAGGTTTAATCGCTGGTTACCGGAAGATTGCCTTGATCCTGGCTTGCAATAAGTGGATAGTTAATCAGTGGTGCCTTTCAGGTCTGGATTAGCAGGAATATATAGCTATAGCCGCGGGCCTTAGTAAAATCTTTCTTTTTTTTTAAAAAAAAGATTAGCCTCAAGAAGTACTGACACTGTGGTTATGGCAAGGCAGTTCTTGTGGTATGATTCCAATGTGAGGGGCCATTACTTTGCTTTCGATGTCCCTGAAGACGAGAACATGAATCTTGAAGTGCTAGGCCTCGAATGCCTCAATCTACTCCTTTCCCCTAATGAGAACTAATTGATCAACTCCAAGCTGCCATTCGAGTCCCTCCTTCTAAAAATCTTGCCCAGTGCCACTCCCAGTCCTCGCTTTCTGTCAAATGAGAGGCTTATGCGCAAGCCGCCAGGCCGTGGCCAATCACAAACGTCGATTTAGTTCGCGCTGACACCGACATATCGGAGAGATATCGGAAGCCCTTTGTGAGATGTCATCGGTAAGAGGTTATCCCGCCGGGTGATTGAAAGGCACCGCACACATGTGGAAAGTTTCCGGCCTCTCATTAATATAGACCATGAAATCTATCTTTCTCTCTTGCTATGTGCATTCTCTAAGACAGTTCTGAAAACAAAGTCGGAATCTTTCCAGTCACTTCTACAAACCCCACAAAATGGCGACCTTGCTCACGCTTCTCTACCCACTCCCGGCCGCTGGCGGTACGTCTGACATTCCCTAGTCACCAAGAAGCTAAGTGCTTTTGGGACTTTCCAACCTTCACCAACATATGCACAAGGAGAGTTTGACTGAGTAGTCTCTAGCTACCGCATTTGACGTCGACTACTACCTCAACAAACACATACCACTTGCCCGAGATGCATGGTCCAAGTACGGCTTAACAAAATGGTCGGTCGTCAAGCTGAGCCCCGACACCGGCTATGCGCTACAGACCGTCATGGCTTGGGATAGCCCGCAGAGTCTCGGCAAGGCAATGCAGGAGGCAGGCGCCGAGGTCATGGGCGATCTTAAAAACTTTAGCACCGAGAAGCCAGTGGTTATCCAGGGAGTAATTGCTGCTGGAAATATGGACTGAAGAATCCAGTTCCACGGAACAGGAGTATGGCATTTCAAGGAGAGGTTAACAGGTCAAAGGCGAATAAGACATTCATTCAATGTGTTCCGATGACCTAGTAGCTCAGTCATAGACGTTATATTATAATTGTTTTCTGGAGTCGAGTCTACGGGGGCGCCAACAGCTGTCTCATTAAACAGTCCCTTTCTCCAACCATATGACAAGCGATATGCCAACCAAGCTGTGATGAAGGGATTCCACATCTGTAGTTCTGAACCGAATGAGCTAGAGCGAAATATGAAGGTCAAGGGCCCTCAAAAAGACTCAGATGGTTAATAGAATGTCGATCGTTACCGGACAGCTCTCCCAGAAATTACATTCTGAGGGTGAGATCATCGATCGTCTCATGATTCATGGCACACTGCTAGCCCAGATCTTAAGAAAGGTTCTTTGTGTCAAGGGAATTACCAATGATCCCAGAAGACACATAGTGGAGCGGGCTCCCAAGGTGGTCCTTCGTCAGGCTGAGTGACAGGCCATGTTCAACTTGCAGACCGGCCGACCGGCGACTCTAAAGCAGGATCAGGCCGACGGACCAGAGCCGATTGTCGGATTGGGTGATCCGGGCTGGTCTGAGTTGGGGTGCTTTCTAGGGCTGCCATTGGCCCATTGGCCAGCTCGAGCAAGCGAGGGCGGATGGCCTCTGGTCCATGGTTCTGCGCCAATGCAGGCGCACGTCACAGGAGAGCTAACCAGTTCGTCAGGGGAGTACCTACATTATGTCCGACGCTCTGACTTGTCATAAGGCCGATCTGTTAGCGGATCCGATTGTTTATGTCCGACCTGGCGCCTCTGTACGACGTACTCCAATTTCCCCAGTCTTGCCGAACAACCCCATGGGGGACTAATTAGTCAAACAACAAGATTCGACAGCATTCCCCGTGGGGGGGCCATACTCACGCGATTTATCAATCTGGGTGCGTAGATAAGTCTGGCTGAAACCCCCTATCATCTACTTGCTTTTCTTGCCATCATTCTCATTGAACTCCATCAAGGACTCTTACTCGAAAGCACTTCTATTGCCGTCCTCATATCTTTCAAGTCTGTTTGGCAGTGGTCACCATGTCGGATGACAAGAGTCTCAACCAAGCTGGCATTGGTGACAGCAATGGCAAAACAACCACGTCCGATACTCCCGAACACGTCGAAGATGGCTTCTCCAACGCCCAAATCAGCTATGACAACAACGGAATAGCTGGGATCATTCGATCTCCCTACGTTTTTGGCGCTGCCCTTCTCGCCTCCTTCGGTGGCTTCTCCTTTGGGTACGATCAGGGGGTCATCTCCATTATCCTCACAATGCCTCAATTCCAACAAACCTTCCCCGAAATCGCCCCAGGTCACTCTCGATACGGCTTCAACACTGGTTTTATGACGGGGATGTTGGAATTCGGGGCATTCGTTGGCTGTCTGTTCTTCCCTATTCTTGCCGATCGATACTCCCGCAAACTGGGTCTTGCTGTAGCTACAGCATTCTTCTGCGTCGGTGCTATCATCCAGACGGCTGCAAACAACTATGGCACCCTTGTGGCCGGACGTACTATTGGTGGCGTTGGCGTTGGCACACTCGCCATGGGAGCACCTTTGTATATCTCTGAGATTGCACCTCCCAACCTGAGAGGCTCTCTCCTTGTACTCGAAGCCATCTCGATCGTCATTGGGGCTATCATTGCCTATTGGATTACATACGGCAGCCGTGATATTTCAGGCGACTGGGCTTTCAGATTGCCTTTCCTTCTGCAGATGGCCCCAGCGCTCGCGGTTGGCATTGGCATTCAGTTCTTCCCCTTTTCTCCGAGATGGCTGGCCATGCGCCACCGCAACCAGGACGCCTTGGATTCCCTTTCCAAGCTTCGTCGTCTCCCTGGAACCGATGCTCGTATTCAACAAGAATGGAAGGGTATTATCCGCGAGGTTGAAATACAGGAACTCCTGCTGGAGCGTGAGCATGGTGCCGGGACTAACCCTGTCTTGCTCGAGTTCCAGCAGTGGGGTGATCTCTTCAAGCCCAAGTACATTCGACGCACGACTGTTGCGCTTGCGATTCCGTTCTTCCAACAGTTTTCTGGTAATTATGAACAGCCCTAGAGTTTCATTTTTGTCCTTTGGCTAACTTATGCATAGGTATCAACGCTTTTGTATACTACGCACCCATCTTCTTCGCTGCGCTCGGGCAGGATTACGAAATGTCTCTCATCCTGAGCGGTATGGTCAATATTTGTCAATTTGTGGCGGGTATTCCTACTTTTCTGTTCCTTGACAAGGTTGGCCGTCGCAAGCTTGCCATCTTTGGAGGCATCGCGATGGGTATCCCGCACATCATCATGGCCGGCATCGTCAACAAGTACAACAACAAGTGGGTCGACCACCCGGGCATGGGCTGGTTTGGCGTAGCTCTCATCTGTACGTACATCCCACATATTGTTTTTACTCTTTACTGATCATCTAGATATCTACGTTCTCGCTTACGCTTCGTCTTATGGACCTCTGGCGTGGACTCTGCCTGCAGAAGTTTTCCCTAGCTCCAAGCGAGCAAAGGGTGTCGGAGCTGCCACTGCCATGGTGTGGCTTGCAAATTTCATCATCGGCGTGGTCGTCCCCGAGATGCAGATCAAGCTTGGTTGGGGTACTTACCTTTTCTTTGGCTGCTTTTGTTTTGCGGCTTCTGTCTTTTCTTTCTTCCTCGTTCCCGAGACTGCGGGCAAGAGTCTGGAGCAGATTGCGGGTGCTTTTGGCGATAGACTCGAAGATGAGGAAGGTGAGCTAGAATCGCGGGCTCACTGAGTTGTTGATGTACGGAGGACCTTTTCGGGGTGTGCTCATTGCAACGTGCAAATAAGACAAGTGCCTCAGCTGGCCAAGTGAGAAGGATGCCAAACCCTTTTGTACTAGTAGTGTAGCTAGCTTGAATATTCCAACCCTAGATGTGTTTTCTGTCGAGAAAACTGTCCCCAGGCGGCCATATGGAAGATGTGGCGTGAGTAATCAATAGTCGCTGGGCATGGTTCGAATGGCGAGGAGTTGAATCCTATTAGCCATTCTTCAGTCATGCGGCCATTCAACATCTTTATTCCCTCCTAAGAAACGTCTTGCGTGCACAATACCAGCATCAAGGCCAATACAACCAGGTGTCGGGGGTGCTCGGCCGGCCATTCGGAGTTAGTCAAGTCCAGCAGGCATTTTGTCACTTGGCGCAATCCTACAAAACAGAGGGCAAAGGAGGATTGACTTGAAACCGCGATAATCAGGCAAACTGAGGTAGATGTAGATCATTTATGTTCCAATAATGGTTTCATGAAATCTTAAAGCCAGACTACGTGCTTGATACCGCTGCCTAGCCCCTCCCTCAGACTGGCTGTAAGAGTCCATACATCGCCTTGTGAGCCTCCGATACGGTACATCTCAATTCCACCTCCCTCTTGTCCCGCTACTACAACGTAGTTCCCATCATCACTAAGCCGGAACCCGCGAATCGTATCGAGATTGGTCCGTACGTGTTTGGTCTCTTGGACTCTTTTGCCATCGTCCGAGAGAAGAATTATGGCAATCGTATCACCTTGCGGCAGTTCTATGGGGACGTTTTTCAGATGCGGTTCGCGCTTCGCGATATGTCTTTCCCACCTGTTGCTTGCATACAAGACATTTGGGATCTTGGGATGGTGAGAGAGTTCGGCGGAGTCCATCATGAACTGATGATCGCTGTGAACAGTCGGCGGGATGATGTTAACTGAAAAACCGTCGATAGGCTGGACGTCGTTGGCAGGGCAGGTCGACAAATCGAAGGCGACTACGTTATGTGAGAGCTCGCCCAGGACATACATGATTTTCTCTATCAGACGTTAGTTGATTTTATCCTTTGGTAAGTCAAATAGAAGAGAATCTGTTGACGTACCATCAGGTGTGAAAACAGCGTGTCTAGCACCCGTTCCAGGAGGGCATTGGAGCCAGCCGCATACTTCCAGTTCCAGGTTGTTCCGAGACAAAATCCATACGCGATCAGCACCTAGATCAGGTGCATACAGCAGTCCTCTCTTGTCTTCAAGCACTTGATGTAAATGGCATTGCTGTTGGCGACCTTTGTTCGGGCCGTGCCCAGCCGCTTTGTAGGGAAAGTCGAGCAGGAGCTCCATGCGAGATCCATCCTTGAGGTTAAGTCCATCGCTTTCGGTGATGGATACGGGATAGAGAGCAGCAGACCCTCCAAGATACTATAGAGTATAAGCATGAAAGACAAAAGAAATGATCTCTAGTCATTACTCACAGTGCCTATCGCCAGGGCGGACTTGTCTTGCAGCGTAATAACTAAAGAATGAGCATGGCTGGCCGAACGCAACAGACTCAAGTTCACTTACTGTGTGCAGGTGCACCTAGAGTCGGTTGTTGACTCGTGATGCGACAAGTTTCTTTTGCATGGTCGACTTCGAAAGTAAACAAGAGACCAGAGTCTTCGCCTTCTGACAGCCCAACCAAACGATCAATGTTTCCATGTGAAGATACGGGCTCTGCCCAGGAAACATTGTACGGTGCTGGATAATTGGCGAGAACCTTCAACTCGTCCTTCTCAAAGTCAACGGCAACTGTGGTAAAGTTGGCCCTGTCACCCGAAAGCAGAAGCATGGGCTTCATGGTGAACAAAGCGGTTCGCTTCCAGAGAACGGGGCGAAGTGGCGTCTCTCGGAGTCTAGGGTAAGAAGTGGTCCTTGTCAAAGCTGAACTAACCGAAGCAGCAAAAGAGATGTGAAAGTGGCCTGGAGTCAGTCATATTCATGGCTCTTGTTGAAACCGGTTAAACTAGCTGAATGTCATGAACATCACACACCGTCCCCTACCGGACCAAACCAGTGTCTTAACCCACTCACCAAATGAGAATTCTGTCACCGAGGCAATGCTGCCCGCAGTACGGAGTACGAGGTACCCACATCGGACATAATTCTTGGGCCCCAGAAATCGGCCGACAAGGGAGCGGATGTCCGATCGGGTCCACCTGTTCACCCGGTGCATGCCCGATGACATATGTCCGACAATTGGGATTACCCATGTCGTTTTTACCTAAAACGACAACCTCTTTGACGAAACAACCAAAGTCGAGACTTCCACATCTTTCATATTGGCTCTTTTTCCAGCTTCGGTTGACCACGGCAGAGAAACAACAATCGCACCTAGTATAATGGCCCCTTCTACTCATTTCACGCTCAACACGGGCGCCAAGATTCCCGCTGTTGGTCTCGGTATGTGGTAGTTCACGCTTGTCTCAACAATGATGCACTTTCTTCAGCCCCTGACATTTCGCGTGCGTTGATAGGAACATGGCAATCGAAGCCTGGTGAGGTCCGTAAAGCTGTGGCTTACGCCCTCAAGGATGGGTACCGTCATATCGACGCAGCACTGTACGTTCGAATTTCCTCTAACGGCCAGGTCAATCCACTTCACTCAAGTTGACATGATACAGCATCTATGGTAACGAGAACGAAGTCGGCCAGGGCATCAAGGATAGTGGAGTGCCGCGCGAGGAGATCTTCCTTACCAGCAAGCTTTGGAACACGCACCAGCCCAACGTTGCTGAAGGACTACAAAAATCCCTTGATGCTCTGGGTGTGGACTACCTCGATCTCTACGTAAGTTTGATTGTTCCTGGAAACCGTCAGATTGTTCCAAACCAGGCTAACAACTTGCTCACAAGCTCATCCACTGGCCTGTTCGACTGGTCCCCGTAAGCACCTTATCTTCCGGTTTTCAAGCTACCTAGGCTCTAACTGTAACGACATCGATAGAACGAGACAAGCGACCTCCTCCCCGTGAACCCCGATGGCACTCGATCAGTTGATCGATCCTGGGACCAGAGCGAGACCTGGCGCCAAATGGAAGAAGTCTGCAAGTCCGGCAAGGTCAAGGCCATCGGTGTTGCCAACTGGTCCATCCCTTATCTTGAGGAGCTTCGCAAGACGTGGAAGGTTGTTCCAGCCGTGAACCAGGTTGAGCTACACCCCTTTCTCCCCCAGCATGAACTCCGAGAATATTGCGAGAAGCTGGGCATTCTTCTTGAGGCTTACTCTCCTCTTGGCTCCACTGGTGAGTCCCCTAATTTTGCGGCACAACTGATGACACGAGTGATTATACATTGTTGACCGAGACTAATGGACTGAACCTTGTAGGTGCACCTATCATGTCGGATGACGAAATCCAAAAGATCGCGGACAAGAACGGTGTATCAGCTGCCACAATTCTCATCAGCTACCATGTCAATAAGGGTGTTGTGGTTCTTCCCAAGTCGGTAACGGAGAAGCGCATCTCTTCTAACAAGGAGGTCATCTCACTGTCGGAGGAGGATTTGGCTGCACTCGACAACTTGGCCAGTAGAGGCAAGGCCAAGCGTATTAACACTCCTCTCTGGGGATTCGACCTGGGCTTCGCTGACTGGTATGGCCCTGTGAAGTCAGAATGAACGGGCGTGGAGGCGCAGCAATAGGAACATAAAAGGAGAATCGAATACCTATGCTTCGACTCATTTACCGTGCTTTTGTGAAATGCGATATCATCTGTAACTATAATTCAACATTGGCTTGAGCTTTTTGATATATGTGGCTTTCATTCACCCGTCTCGGGGGATATGCTGTTCTCATGCGGAGGCGGTTACGGTAGCTTTAATTATGAGCAAGATTAAACATCTGTTGGAAGGTATATCACGGAATTTAATCAATCCTAGCTGGCATTAAATGATAAATAGCTGCATAGAATATGGCTTGATTGTGCAGGGAACTGTATTTCTCTGACTGGGTTGCCTTGATCTGCCCATTGGGTATGCTATGAGGTAAAATTACTTGAACTGCATAGAATACGGCTACAATGCTATGACCGATGATCGCTCAAGAGGAGTCATCAGTGGTCAGGAGGATTTAAGGGTAGGGGACCAAACAAAGTTCACTTGAGACAAGGCAAGATAAGTGCAAGTTCGTAATCACAATGTGCTATCACTAGCGTCTTCTCATCATTATCGCTTTTGACTAGATACTCAGAACCTTGGAGCCAAACAGATCTATGCTGTATAAGGAGCTGGAGAGATGCCTTCCTTTAGAGCCTTCAACCGCATCGCAAGCAACTTGGAATGGAATCGAGTGTAGGGAAGGTAGCCAACAAAGATCCAGAGATTAGGCACACCGGTCTCCCTGTAGGCGGTTTTGAACTCGCCCTCATCGTCAATACCCCAGATAGGAGTGACTTGATCAGCAATCTTATCGCCCAGTGTGGAACGGACCGAGTCAATTGTGTTGGTGAAGCCAGTTGCAAAGACGACCAGGTCAAAGTCGCGCTCACGTCCGCCGCTCAGGACAACCTTGTTCTCAGTGAAGCGCTCGATGTATCCAGGCTCAACCTTGATGTTGCCGTTGACGATGTGCTCGCATGCGCCAGCATCGAAGTAGAAACCACCGTTTCGAGTCTGGCCCAGGGTGGAATTGCCAGTATTGCGTTGGCCACGCCATGTGCGCAAGCCACGAGCATGCAAAGCATCGAGCAGGGGACGGTCAAGGTCTTCAAGAATCTTTGCGTTGCGCCTAGAAAACTCCTCTCCTGGACCAGTGGGTGTGGCAAAGAACAGACGATCCTGCTCCTCTAGATCAGGGCGGTTTTGCTCAGCGTCAGGGCCGTAGTTGCCAATGATACGTGGGACAGAGTGAGTCAACGACATGATGTAAGTGGGGGACCGCTGAAGGAGAGTGACGTCGATACCCCGTCGAGCGCAATCATAGGCGGTGTCAAAGCCCGAAGAGGAGGTTCCAACGACGCAGACCTTCTTGCCGACGAAATCGCGAGAGCTGTCGTGGGCAGTCGAGTGTCGGATAGTGCCCTTGAAGTCAGACATGCCAGGGACATCAGGAAGCATGGGAGTTCCGCAGAGCGAGGTGGCCATGACGACCTGTTTGGGATGCAGTGTGCGAGCCTCTTTGCCCTCCTTGTCGATCACAACAGTCCAGTTGCCCTGTTCATCCTGTTCTGCCTTGGCGACTGATGACTTGGTCCAGACGTTGAGTTCCAGAGCCGAAGCATACCACTGCATATAGATGCCCTGCTTCTGGGAAGGGGTGTAGGTGGGCCAGTGCTTTGGGTAAGGGAAGTAGGGTAAGTCGTCAGCCCAGTGAGGAAAGTGAAGAGACAGGTATTCGTATCGCTTCTTCCAGACATCGCCAATCTCTTCGGCATGGTCAATAATGAGGTTCTTCATCCCCAGGGCGTTGAGTCGAGCTGCTAAAGCCAGTCCACTGAGCAAGCGTTAGTGATATAGAATGGGCTTGCGTCATGGGGGTACACACTTCTGACCACCTCCAATGATCAACACTTCAGGCTCGACGGAATCGACATCCTGAGCCCTCTGATTCTCCCAGCTGATGGCTCCAGTCATGTGTCCGTCAGCGGGAGGAATCTCGGGGAATTGCTTGAGCTTCTCCGCGACGGTGTGCAAGGTGTAGAGCTTCCAGCCATCCTTTGTCAGAACGGCGTTAGCAACAGCCGAAGCATTAACAACCTCGGTCTCGAAGGAGACGATAAACTGCAGCTGTGCGTAATCGGGGTACGGTCGGTCGATCTTGGGAGCAGGCGCAAGGAACTTGAAGTTGGTTGCGTTAGTTGTAGGGAAAAGGTCGGTGGCGGCCTTGAGGATGGCGGGCTTAAAGTTGAAGGTGCGATAATCCCAAGTGAAGGAAAGCTTGTCTCGCCAAACACCTACACAGCCAAGTTAACCAGTGATCAAGTTATTGCGGTCTCGCAACATACCATAGTCCAGGAACAATTCGGCAAAGCCTTGAGCATCACCCTTGGCCAGGACACTGGAAAGGCTGTCAACAATGCCTTGGGCTTCCTTCTGCGGATCGGCATCGGCGGGGATGTCGATGCCGAGGACATCGGTAGTGGGGAGCGCATGGTTGTACTTGAAGTCGTACATGTAATCATCGGCGACAGGGGGCTTGTCATTGACCTCAAGCTTGACCCCGGCAACGCCAACCTTGTCCTTGAGGTTGGCAATGTCGGTCTTGGTGTCAATGCCAGACTGGGGGGTGTTGATGTAGGGTGCCATGGCTGATGCTTTGCGAAAGAAGATGATGGTTCAGAGAATTCAAACTGGAGTGAGCATACCTATAATAAATCACAATCTTCTCTTGATGTTCAAATCCATTGGATTGCTTGATGGCCACTTGACATGCCCAAGTCTTGTCAAATCCGATGGCGTAGAGGTACCACCGGACATAATCGAATTAGGAAAAGCGCCCACAACTGGTGGCCATGGCATTGATTTGCCCCCGACTCGTGACCCAATTCGTTTACCCCCACCCATCATCTCCGGTCCGTCCATTTTAGCAACTCATCATCTCAACACGGCCGACACCGACGACCGGAGAAACTGTGAATCAGCCCATTGCATCGGACGCAACATGCGACGCCTCCGCGACGACGATGACGATAGGTCCGAAGAGGGATTCAGAGCCCGGAAGCAGCGCAAACAGCGCCCGTGTTTCAGTTGCGCAGGTGAGACGAGCTTTGGTGGTGTCCGAGCCGGGCATGGGAGGCTGGCTAATCTGGGGAACCTAGAATGTCGGAGACTCAAGATGAAGTGTGATCGACAAGGTGAGGACCATTGCCTATCACTGTACCGTGCATTTTGTGAGATTATCCAGAGGCTAGAATCGTGCTACAGTGCCGTGCTCCAATTGCCTTCGTCGACACCGAGTTGAATTTTGCGTTGCCGCTACGAATAACCCAGGGACCTCCAAGTCAGCTCTACACTCCATCCTCTTGTGTAAATCAGATATCATTGAGCTAAATGAAAGTACAGTAGCCAAGATCCTGCTGCACAGTCGGGGCACCAGAAGGATTCTCAGAATGATCAATTCCAGGAGGCCCAACAACCCGAACCTCAAGGTTGCGCTGGTCTCCAGGATCAGCAGCAAGGCTACCAAGGACCTCTCGAGACGAACACAACTCGCCACGAAAATGCTCAGCCGTTTGACCCGAACTTAAATCAACATACCATAAACCGTTCGCATCACGTCCCTTCGCACTCCAACGCCGGCGATCCCAACCAAGTCAACCCTCTTACTCTTCTTGCCCACGCGCTCGAACCATACACTGCTCAGGCTCCCTCTCCTCACACTCCGGCTTCGGCGCCTTCTGGTAGGCTGGAGGAATCTGCACATAGCATCAATACTGGAACCAGTGCTTCCAGCAACCCTGCCCGCTATGCTGTCGAGGATGACCGGGAAAACGGCTCTTACGGCACTTTGATGCTGGGAAAGAGAGGTCGATCAAAGTATCTTGGCCCAACAGCAGGGAGTGAGTGGTTGAAAGAGGTAATATTCCCTTCTGTTTGATTAGTTCAAGCAAGCTTACTTGTCGTAGTCGGAAACACAAGATGTACCAGACACACCTTGTATGACGCGTGCCCCTTCCCCGGCGCTCCCCCAAGACTTGCTTGCCACCCAGCCCAGCGTCTTAAGTATTGGCACTACCATCGTCGGATTTCCCTTCAACGCGTCGCCGGCTCATATCAGTACTCGGGAGCTGTTAGCTTGCCTGCCGTCGAGAGACGAGGCATGGACCCTTGTAGAGTCATACTATCGCTATTGCGCCTGGCAGTGAGTGTTGCAGAATCGAAGACCTAGTTCGTGGCTAACAAGCGCAGTCACAATGTAGCTCCCAAACCATCGTTCGAGAAGACATTCGATCGAGTCTTTAAGCGTGCAGAAAGCGGTTCCTCTTCTCCACCCATAAATGCCCAGGAGATCGCACTTGTCTTCATCATCATGGCCCAAGGAACCATGTTCAACATCGAGATGCCCAATTGTGATTCGTCTGCTGAAGAATGGCTACACCTTTCGGAAAGAGCGTTAGTGAAAGGAGAGTTTCTGTCAAATAATACCGTCGCTGGACTGCAAACTCTGGTAAGCTTGTGCTGAACCTATGGCTGGCTTTTGATCCACGGCTAATGTTGTAGCATCTAATGGCGCACCTACGATTGTACGTAGATTCCTCTGATCACTCTTCTAGTGCTGACTTGTGAGCAGGCAACTTGATGAAGGCCGACGCGGTGATAGTGCTTGGCCGCTATGGGGTTTGGTCATGCGTTTGATCCAAGCGGTATGCATTGCTTTTCACTTCGGGCCCTGCCTAAAACTGACAAGATTGGACAGATGGGTATGCATAGGGACGGTGATCGCTGGAATCTGCCTCAAGACGTTGTCGAGGAAAGACGTAAAGTATTCTGGGAGTGTAATTCTGCCGACATATTTCAGGCGCACTGCTTCTCACGACCGTATGTCTATAATCTCTGTATATCTACACCTCAATCCTATTCCAAGGCTAAGACTAGATACAGATCCGCCATCAATCCCGAGCATTGCGATACAGCTTTCCCATCCGAGCCAGTTAGACCCAACGGAGAAAAGAGCTACTCGATCCTCCGGTTTGAACTGTCTCAAATTTCCTCAGAGTGAGTCTGCATTTTGGATCATCCTTGTGTTACAATGGAAGCTCACTAGACCTCAGGATTCTCAATATGGCCATGAAGGTGCGGAGGCCGGCATATTCCGAAGTTACCGATCTAGACCTCAGACTGTAAGTACTAGGTATTCTACAATGACATGTTTCCTAAAGCTGAATGGCCACAGTTCCGAGTTTGAGCACAACATCCCCTATTCTCTCCGCTGTAGAGCAGCACTGTTGGCTACTCCGTCCCGCTACCCTCAACTTGAAACCGCGATCAGTGCCTCTCCAGAACCATCTCGCATGTCGCTTACCATTTCTTTCCAGGTTAGTAGCTTTTTCCATAAAAGATGCCGCGCTCACCTGACATAAATAGCAAACAAACCTCGCCTTGAATGTCTCCGAGACCATCATCAACCTTCACCGACCTTACTATGCGAGAGTACTCCACGACGCCGACCACGGCGAGTCAGTATACAAACCGTCGTTCTACATTGTAATAGAGCGCTGTGCCGTAAGAACATGTGTCAAGTACCGTCTACCGATGACGAGCTAATAATGAGCAGATAATTATCAGTATTGTCACCGACATCCACACCCGCTTCCCGGCGGTCACCACTAGGCAGTGGAACTTCTGGGTGAGAAATTGTATATCTTTGCCATGTGCTAATAATGCTTACATTTACACCAGTATCATGTCTTTGGTTCAGCCTTATGCCTTGGTACGTTGGTCCTGCGCGACCCGGCCAACGTCATGGCTAGTTTCGCTCTTACGCAAATCGATGCCGCCATTAGCCTATTCACCTCACTCCTCCAGCATGGCGCCCACCCTCTGCGCTACAAGCGTAATTTGCAGTGGCTTTTGAATTTGCGCACTCGTGCTTTATCAAAAATCTCGTCCGTATCCGCTTCGCAGAGGGGCAATTCGCGGCGAGACACCGATGCGGCTGGACAGAAGGATGGTGAGGACGGCGACGGTGATAGAGAGGACGATGAGGATGTCGAGTTGCTCGGTTGGCGTACCAGGCTCATTGAGCGTATGGGTCAAGGACACCAAAAGACGATCAGGACCATTCGCCTTTCTGAGACCCCATCCGTGTCACCAAACATGAACGTCACGAGCATGTCTGTGAATAATTTCAATCCTCAAGGTCAGATGGGACTCTCCGATATGGCCAACTCGAACCCATCTCTGCCTGCGGTGAATCTTGATTCGACAAATGAACTAGTAAGGTGTAGCCTTGGGGACTTGAACGTTCTGAGCTGACATGCTTCACAGCTACATGACTTTTGGGATCCCCTGCTTCTGCAAGATGTCTTTGGCCCTTCTCAAGATCACCAAACCGTAAGTCAAGCCTTTTCCGCCTATGGCACTTGTCATTTGTCTAATTTTGCTTTGGCATTGGCTTCTGATGTCGCTTACACACTTTACAGTCCTTGATGAATACATGGTGGGACAATATGCCCAATCCATCTCAATCACGGGGATGATCATAGACCCATGATATGTCGATATGAAAGGGTGCAAAAAGAATATTCATTTGCCTTATAATTCTGCTTTTGATGATACAAAATCCAGGGTCGAAACTGGCCAATGGTCCAACACTGTTCATTACCTATCCTAATGTGCCCCATTCACCTTGGGTGTCCCCAAGATGGGTCGGCCTTCGTCGTCAAAGTAAACAGGGACACCATTTCGGAAAGAATACTGCAGAGCAGTTGCGATCTTAGCAGCCTCGTATGCATCTTCGGGTGTGCATGTAAGAGGCTTGTCGTCGAGGACAGCAGTTGCGAACTCGGCAAGATCGTTCAAGAAGGACTTGTCGTAGAGGACAAACGCATCGGGAGTAGTGGCTGTTCGTACACCGTGGGCATCACGAACCTCGACGCGGTTAATGGTGGAGTTTCCGTTGATGACAGAGTGTGCCTTTGTACCGCATACGCGAGTGGTGCTTTCGAAACCGTTCGTGAGGGTGCGCCCCAAGTGGGAGGTGAGAACTTTGCCGTTGGCGAATTCAACCAACGCCCACCCGTTATCGCAGTCTCCATACTCAGCAAGCTTGCCATACACAGCCTGTTGTCCCATCGCAACGACGCGGTTGACCTGTTTCTTGGGGTTTGAGAGTCCTGACTTGACGTCGAGGTAGTACCGGCCGATATCGATCTGTTGAGTCACGTCGCCGTCAGCAATGCTGTCCCAGCCAAGAGCTATGTAGTTGAGAAGGCTTACATCATGGACACCCATGTCGACAAAGATGCCTCCAGATTGAGCGGAGAAGGTGACAAAAAATCCTGAAAGCACGGTCAGTTTGACTGTTGCATGAAAGGAAGGAAAATGTGAAGCAGGGCTTGCTAGAAAGCTTACCTGTAGGATCCTGCTGGTCGAGGCAGTTGGTTTCGACGGCGTGAATCTCGCCTAGCGAGCCACTTTCGACCAACTCTTTGGCGGCACGGTATGAATCATCATCTCGATGCAAGTTAGCAACATGAGTTGACACCCGATCATAGATATTGATACAACTCACATCGTCGGCAGAAAGGAACAAGGAACTTGAGCTCAGGCTTGGACTTTGCCTTGGCAAGGACCTCTTCAGTAGTGATGACATCGACAGAGATGGGTTTCTCGCACATGACATGCTAGGAGGCTGTTAGGTCTCCATTGAACTCAATCCTTCAAAAAAGAAATACTGACCAGACCGAGATCAAGACCCAAAATGATCAAGGGAGCGTGTGTAGCGGTTGCTGTAGAGATGAGGACAGCCTGAGCACCACTGTTCTTCATACAATCCTCAGGATCGGCATAGTACTTGACAGTGGGAGGTAGGTTCTCAGCCACCCACTTGTCGCTACCCGGCTTTGTGTCACAGGCCGCAACTAGCTCAATGCGAGGTTGTTGGAAGGCCAGAATACGAGCGCGGATGGCACCGAGACGGCCGAGACCAATCAAGGCAATCTTGAGACGAGGTTGCGAGGCCATCTTGCGTATGTGTGTGTGTACGTAAGTGAGGGAAGCACGAGAAAAAGGATAGAGGGAGGGTGCGTATGGTATGATTCAGGCAAATTCTCGAACGATTCAAATACCCCAGAATCTCTTTTATTATTGTCGGTCGATGTTCTCTGTCGACAAAGCCATCGGGTAGATCAAACAAAATCCGGGGTTGGTTCCGCTCCGTTTCCCCCGATCTGTTCCCTAATCCCGGCGAAAGGCGAGCGGCATCTCCGCTCGTTTGTGGGGAGTATCCAACCAACTTGGGCGTCTGGAGGTCAGCTGGAGCATCTAGAACACCTTGACCCCTCATATTCCCCTCAATCATGGATGTCCGACTCCTCCTTTCCATCAGGTTTCATCCGACGGTTGAAGCTGGAGTCTGCTATGTCCGATCTTAGCACCCACACTAAATCCACTCGCACTAGCCTTGTTGAACATAAGACAGCCACCTCAAATCCACCTGAAGATTATTATGTCCGATCTACTATGCCGAGGACTTCCATCGTCTAGAAGCTGGCTTTCGAGACTACTTGAATGACCAAGAGTGGGAGCTTGGTTACAAGAGTGTGTTGGCTTGTATCTCGGATCTATCATAGTCTAGTGGTATCCAGACTTTCATGATACGCGCAACTATGGCACACTGTTTTCCTGCCCCTCTGTCACTCTCTGGGCCAAACTCGGTGAATTGCAACAGAACTCTACACCAAGCCATGACGGTGCAAACGATCCCAAACAAAACAATATTCGTTGTCAGCGGCCCAGCTGGCTCCGGCAAGTCGACAGTCGCAACCTACGTCTCTCAGCAATCCGTAATCCCGTATCTTGAAGGGGATGATGTACACCTTCCCTTCTCTCTTGACTAGATATCTATTTCTCAAGACATGCACTGACGTACCTTATGCAGTTCCACCCCCCGGCCAACATCGCTAAGATGGGCAGCGGCATACCATTGACTGATGGCGACCGATGGGACTGGCTAGTCACATTGCGCAACGCGGCTACTGAACAGCTAAAAACTTCAAACGCTGTGATTGTTACCTGCTCTTCATTGCGACGCAAATATCGGGATGTCTTCAGAGTGGTTCCCTATCATGACCCAACCGTGCAACTATGTTTCATCTACCTCAAGGTTGGCGAGGAACATCTACAAGCAAGGGTCAGAGCACGTGGGGGCCACTATATGAAGGAGACTATGGTACGCAGCCAGTTGGAGGATCTCGAAGAGCCGGCCGGCGACGAAGTTGATGCAATCACGTTTGATGTGCAAAGAGACCCAGCAACGGTCTGTAAAGATGTTTTGAATCGGATTCGGACAATAATTCATTAGCACAAAAAAGCATGAGGCGATGGTAATTCAAGTTGAATAAACTTCTGGTGGACCAACTATGTTAGATAACCGCGATACTTCCTCCATTCGCGCTGATCTTACTTCCAGTGACCCATCTACCTTCTTTACTGCATAGAAATCCCACCACGTCAGCCACATCCTCGGGCTTGCCCAGGCGTGGTAGGACTTGCTTTCCTACCCAAAACTCTTGCAATTCTTCCCACATTTGCTGTCCATACTGCTGGACTCCTCCGGTCTCTGTCAGACCCGTGAGCACACTGTTGGCCGTGGTGCCAGCCATGAAGTCGAAGGCGGCGTTTTTCCCCCCAAAGGCATTGGCATATGAGCGAGCCATAGCCTCGTTGGCTGCTTTGGTTGAGGCGTAGATGGCAACGGCGGGCTCGCAGTTGACGCTCTCGGCGCTACTGAGAAAGATGATTCTGCTCTCTTTTCTGAAGTACCGTCTCTTGACCAACTCATCTACTACCAGTGCCGGTGTCCGAATGTTGCAGGTCAGCAATTTGTCCAGTGTCATTGCCTCGAGCTCGCCAGGGAATGTGCGGTCCGTTACGGCGGCATTGTTGATAAATATGTCCAAGTTTCCGTCAAATTCCCTCTTGATTGCATCCGCCACCTTGATGTGCGCTTCCGGATCTTCCAGGGAGACGATTTGGTGAGCTATCTTTGGAGGCTGGAGGTTCAAATGCCCATAGACAGACTCGACCTCGCCGCGCAATTCATCGATGTGCTTGCTGGCAGTTGTAGACGTGGCCAAGATTCCTACACCGCGTTTGGCAAGATGCAACGCAATTGCATAGCCGATGCCTCTGCTTGCTCCTGTGACAATAGCCACTTTCCCCGCGAGATCTTGCCGGTGGTCAAGAGATGGTGGGTTTTGATGGTCTGTCATCTTGCGTTCGAGGGCTGTTAGCATGAGACAGGCGCTGAGTCTCTTGTGATAGTGGCTTGTAGAAGATGCTGAAAAGCCAACACCCACGTTTAACAAACGAGGCTCGAAACAAGCTTTTATGAACCCATCTCCTCCCGTTCGAGCCGGACTACTCGCCGAAGAAAGATGCGAGCGGGGGTGGTTTTAAGTCCGATGCAGAAGACCGGTGACGTCGGAGGAATCTGAGCGGGGTAGTGAAGCATTGTCTCGTTTCCAGTTTTCACCTCAAGTTCTCCTCGCTTCAACCTGGCACTGTCTCACAAGACGGTCAACTAAATACGATTGAGGATTATCTCAAGAATACTTCTGTTTGGACATCCCCAGTGACAGTTACGGAACAGGTCATCGGTCACAAGAATAAAGTGCATACTATCAATATCTGACTGCATTAAACATAACCCAGTTATCTCGACTCCGTATGACTATTGCTATAGGAATTCAAAAATAAAGAAGATGAGTCTTGCGGTACAAGATACCACCTTCGCTTAGATCCACCTTTCCTTGGGTAGGCATATTGAGACTAGATCAGACCTTACTGCCGAGCTTGCCAGTTAGCTAAACCTCCATACCAGAATGCCTATCCGCCAGTTGAAACAGAGCTACACCACCATCGTTAGTGGAGTATTATCGCGCGATCTTGGCCACAAGATGTCTGGCTGTTGAATATGAGCTGTTTAATGAAAAGCCTTGTCACCCTTGCCTCATTTCCTAGGTAAGGAAGCAGGGGTGTGCTGGAGGCTGGTTGGATGGACTGCTGATATAACTGTACAAGCGGATTGAAAGTTAGGTACGCTCCCTATATTTGATGATAAAACTTCACTTATTATTTGTTCTTGCAAATTCACAAACCCACTTTCTTCTTTTCTTTTCTTTCTTTCTTTTTTGCGAATTTGTGTAGCTTGGTGAAGCTGCCAAGAGAAGTCATCCGCCACAACGATAAAGAAGGGGAATCGATACATGCTGGCGTTCAAACCCAATACCGAAAACCACCACAGCCTAGAAACAAAACCACACAAGCCAATCCACGGAACCCCTTGCAATCTTGGAGCTCAAATCCGCGGCTCTGAAGACGCCATGTGATTGGCTTCTTCGTATGCGCCGACCCGGCCTGACTCATGTGCCCTGCGCCCCATTGGCCGAGGGCATACGAGGATTTCCTAATCGGGCTTTTGACAAGATCGTCGGTTATGCAATCCTGCCTCATGTCATCTGTGAAAGCAGGCAGCGACGGCTCAAATGGTCTACGTGGAAGGTATAAAGGGAGCTCTCAGGCTCATATTCCTCTCCTCTCTTCTTCACCTCCTTCAACCTACTGAGTTTGACATGATGGACTCTCATCCCTCACCCAGCATGGAAGACGGCGTCATGGGCCAGGGCCTCTTCATCGGGCTGTTGGAGATGCTCTTCCCCGGCCTGACATACCTTCCATACCTTGCCGCCTTCAGCTTCCTCGTCAAGTACATCCTCGAGTCCTGGTCTGAATCCATAACTGCCCGTTTCATCTCAACCATTGAGATTCGTGCCCAAGACGAGACCTACAACTTCCTCATGAACTGGGTTTCCCGAAACAGCCTCTCGCAGGACAACTACCGCCTGCATGCATCTACCACCCTCACCAACGAATGCTTCAGTTGGTCTGATGAGGGGCAAGAAAAGCGTGATGTCGATAACGACGATGAGGGCGACCCTGTGGCGAGACAAGTCAGTGACCTGCGACCCAGGGTATCAATGTATAATGCCAAGCCCCTGCACTGGACGCCGGCTTTTGGAACGCACTTCTTCCGCTATGAGAACCGCATCCTAGCTTTCACGAGGTCGCTCGAGAGTGGAAACTATACGTCCATGCCGCGACAGCCTGAAAGGCTCTCCATATCTTGCTTTGGACGAGACGCCACGGTGCTCAAGCGACTGCTCTATAACGCTCGCATTGACTTTCTGGAGAAGCAAAAGGGGAGAACGAGCATTTTCAGGGCGACCAAGATCAGCGAGGACGATGAGATGTCATGGACGCGATGCATGTCGAAAGCGACAAGACCGATGTCTACCATCGCACTTGAAGAATCTCTCAAACAAGGCCTAGTCAAGGACCTTCGCCGATATCTCGATCCCCAGACCAAGCATTGGTATGCTAACAGGGGTATCCCTTATCGCCGCGGCTATCTCTTCTCTGGCCCTCCGGGTACCGGCAAGACAAGTCTCACTCTTGCCGCGGCTGGACTAATGGGCTTGGATATTTACATGGTTAATTTGAACTCCCCCCGCCTGGATGAGGACAACCTCGCCTCGCTCTTTCAGTCGCTACCCTACTCATGTGTCGTGTTACTGGAGGATATTGATGCCACGGGATTGGCTCAGAAACGCGGCGTGGAGACGACGAACACGGGCTTCCAAAGGCGGAAGAAGCGGGATCGAGAACGCATCTCACTTTCGGGCCTGCTCAACACCATTGATGGTGTCGCGGCTCAAGAGGGCCGCATATTGGTCATGACTTCGAACCACACCGAGAATATCGATCCGGCGCTTCTCCGTCCGGGGAGAATTGACTTTACCATCAGGTTTGGGCTCGCTACTTCGGAGACGGCTATCACTCTCTTCACTCAAATGTATGATGCCCCGGACTTGGAAGGTGAAGATCCCGGGGCAGAGAAGAAGGCTATCAGCGGAGACGAAATGGCTGCGAGCACGTCTTTGAGATCCCAGGCACAGGAGTTTGGAAAGAAGATTCCCGATCTTGCTCTTAGCCCTGCTGCTATTCAAGGATTCCTCTTGACCCATCAAGAAGATCCCCATGGGGCTATTGCCGCTGTAGATGGTTGGGTACAACAAACCCTTACTGAGAAGGAAACCAAAGTCTCTACGCCCGAAGAGGTTTCTGAGTCTGGCGAAGACTCGGACTCCGAAGGGGATGATGTCGGCGATGAGGGCTCTAGTGTTCAGCCTTTTTGATGACTGGTGGTTGGCTCCAGGGTTATAAAGTCGAGCATGGAACTATTGGATGTAGCTAAGGGTGATTCTGATACATAGAGCCATGTCAAACATTGTGAAGGTGCAGCTATTGGGTTCTTTGTTATAGTCAAACCCCGGCCCTTGATGGGATAACTGCGCTAGTAGATAGTGAAGTCGCAGCAGAGTGACTGGCCTACTTCATGCAGCGTCACAGCAGGACATCACGGCCTCCGAAAATACCAATACTTCACTACTTTGTATGTCTATCCCAAAACACATGTACCTGCTTTTCGCTTATAGCCGTGTACGCTGGAGAGTTCACAGAGTCGCATCTAACGCCTCATTATCCTAATTACGAATTCAGGGGATCCAGATAAGGGAATTAAGAAGAATCTGATGCATGACCTCGCGACAATATCCTCTTCGGGCAGCTTGAACGGCACAGTTAACGTTTTGCTTCCGAGCCAGGGACGAGATAGCGGTTGAACTGTCATTCCTGGAAGCGTCCCCATCAGTGTTGCCTCCCGTACTAAGCGACAGAATTGGTGCGTTAGCTTGGGGGTGTCAACTCGAACGGAATCGCAGTCTTCCCAGATGACGTAGTGTCCTCATCAGGGGCTATGCCAGGTGCCGCTACCACTTTGACGGGAACAACGCCGGAAGAGACGTTTCCGGTGGCGAAGAGAGAATCCCTGCTTTGATAAAGGCTTGCGTTAGGGGATTGAAATCCTTGATGCGGGAGTTAATGGTGAACTCAACGTGCTTCCAGTTCGTCGTCGAGTGCCCATCCGATGACAGCAAGCGACGGGATAGTCTGAGGCCAGCGGTACCTTGACAGCAACAGTACCCTTGGCATAAGGTCGCTTCGCTGGTAACAAATCATACAACCACAAACCGAGATGAGACAGATGACATGTAGTAGGGTAGTACAGGGGATGATAGCTATGGTTGAGGCACTTGAGCTTTGGAGTTTTTCTAAACAAGTCAAAAGCTACCGTAGATTATTTCAAAATACATATGATCGATGCTTATCTAACTTGTGGCTGGCTGAAGCCCAGGGGCTGCAAGTATGAAGCCGCAGGCGACATTGCCAAACAGGTTAGTTGGTATGAGGTGAATCCTGAAGCGACAACCAGAGCCAATCATGAAGCTAGTTATTATATAATTATTAGATCCTTCAAAACCTGTCATTAGTGTCTACCCAAGACGAGTTAAAACCGAAATGGAAGGTCGGTTAGCACGGGCTGCCCATTGCGTAAGCTGGGCCTCGCCTCCAGACCTCACATGTTTCATTCCAAACCTGTCGTGAGGCTCCGTTCATGGTTTTGCGCGTCGTCAAGGGTCTAAAAAGAATGTCTTCGTAGACTTCCTATTTAGACTTGGGCCATTTCCAGAACATATTAGCACCTTCGGTGTCTGCTAGAGGATTTCCCTCGCCCTGTCTAGCGCAGCCATATTGCTCGTTAAACCCACATTTGGTGTAGAATTCGTCCTTGCCCAAGGCGCTAACCACGGAAGCGCAGATCCCCTCGGCCTCGGCCTGTTCGAGTCCCCACTGCACAAGCTTCTGTCCTACTTTCTTCCCCTGCAAGTCTGGGCGCACTGCTAATCCTTCGAGGTACCACGTTTCAGCGCGCTTGCCGCTCCATATATCTTCGAAGTAAGGGTACGCCCGCTCTATGATGTCCTCTTCCTTGGGGTCACTTGCGCGGTTAGGCCAGATCAAAGCATGAAGCTTCATGGCAACAGAAGACAGAGGCTTGAGCAAGTTTCCTGGACAATGGCTTAGCTTGGATCAACTAAATGCACCATCAGAAACAAGAACTCACGAGGATCCAGGGCCCAACACTCCAGCTTTCGGCCACCGTCTCCCAATCTCGCCCATTGCGCAATCCCAGCAATAACGTCCCGACCACTATCATCTTTTTTCACGGCGACAAGCCATCTCCATCGGTAGTCCCAAAAGTTGACGCGTGCCCGCCGCAGCCAGTATAGGTCTACATCGTCAGGATGCTCGTTGCGATGAGGGTGTATAAGCTCGCCAAACAGGTTATCCTCCCAAAATGCCCGTGCCATCACGTGGGCAATCTCCGGGAGTTCCGAGTAACGTGCATCGCGTAAAACAATCTCAGACATGTCTTGCACGAGTATCCGTACCAGGTGAATGTTGTTGTAGGGTCGATGGTTAAATGGTGTGGCTGGGGAGCGTGTCGTTCTCCTGATGATGACCTTTTATTTTCACATGCATCTTCTCTACATATATTGTAATGCAAGTTTTAGGGGACTTATACCCTCTTCAAGAATTGGCCAGTCACTCGGCAAAATTCCACTCCCCTGACCTGAAGTGGTAGCAGTGCGCGATTTCAGGGATCACCCTTCGTGTCACTGCATCCGACTGGACCGGGGCGTTTATGCCCTGGTCACCCGGCCGCTGCCGAACCTGGTGAAGTTGCCAACGTCGGAGGTGTTTCCGCGAGTCTGGCCACGCCCATGGCCAGGCTCATCAATCAACTTTTACTTTTCTCCCATGCTAATTAGCGGAGCCCTTCGACATGGCTGTTGGCGCTAGAAGACGCTGCAGCTGGTGACATGGAAGGTGATGAAATGGAAATCTGTTCTATGAACCCATGCTTTTCCCGTCCCTGTAAACCTTCGCCCCATCTAGTGCGCTCGTTACCTATTGACCAGCAATTCTACGGTTTATGTGTGACCCTCGTACGTGACCTGCCACGCAACCTCCTTGTTGATAATCATCTCTTGACTACCAGTCCTGGAGATTTCCTCTTCTTCTGATATGTTGTCTCGAATAGTATTCCCGTAGTTATTCGTCGCCGTTGTTTGCGTCGAGACTTGATCCGGCCTCCAGTTGTGCGGTCGACCACGGGGCTCGCTGTCGGAGTGGTGGACCCTAACGGAGGTCGATGTAACCCCGGCTGCCGCTGCAGACGTGGTAGCCTGGGAATGATCGTTTCCCAGTGACTGAAGTGCGTACACGTTGCTTGATCCGTATATGCTAAGGTCGAAGGCAAGCGGAAAGCCCATGCCTATAGAGAATGATTTCAAAAAGTTCTTCAAGTTCGGCACAGTAGCAGAAATCAGGGACCAAGAGATCATCGTTTGCTGGAAGAGTAGACTGTTCGTGACGGCGAATTGAGGCTCGGTCGCATCTGGGTACTTGCTGAAATATGCCAAATGAATGGCTGAAAGGGCGATGAGAGGTATGCGGAATGAAAATGCCATGGCGACCTGACATTTGCGGGCAAACGACATGCTGACAGACCAAGACAGTTGCACAACGAGGAGCCAGGTAAAGATCTCGGTCAAGATATCGATCGTCGTGACCACGGCCCAACGCGTAACCTAAAGTTGATTCTGTGGTTAGTTGTCTGACATCGAGGTCCCAGGAGTTACATGTCTCTTGCATACCTGGTTGGGGCATTGCTTGATGTTGTCAGGAGTCAACAAAGTATCGGCGCGGCAGTTGACGAGAAATGCCACGGAGGACCCTATACCCCATACTACACTGATCACCATGAGGCCGATACAAAATATTCTATTTTTTCCAGTCTTGGTGCCGATGATGCGAAGGACGAGGGCGAGGACAGAGCATTTGGCGAGGCTCAAGGATAAAACGCAGAGAATAACGGATGCGAGAGTGGACTGGTGGCGGATGTGTTAGCTGGTGAGAGTAGTAGAAGGGTATGGAGAGGCTCACTTTTGAAGATGTCGCCCATTGTTCCGGTGAGGTGATGGAGTTGTACTTGGCAAGGCCATGACTCAAGCCAACAAATATGGCAATCGATTGAGCTAATTGTAAGACCTAGGTGACCGCCACTTGGTTAATATCGACGCCAAATGCGCCTCAGATGGTGTCAGTCCCTTACCGTTGCTAAAGCAATCAAAATGTCATCGAACCCGAACATCTGGTACTTGATGTATGCCCTTGCAGTCGCCACAAGCGCGCTGTAGATCAGCGACAAGATCGTCACGATCCACAGCTGTCCGGCATGGTCGTTGAATGTAACAGGCGAGAACCGATGCGAGCCGTCCTCCGGCATTCCTATTTCTGGATTCATGGCTGGGGGAGAGCTGTTGGTCGGGTTGGGGAGAGGTGACGAGTTGACGGCATTTCACAATCGAGAAAGACGTGGAGCAGACATTCTCAAGCGACAATGCAAGTGTCTTAATTTGTTTTTTTTTTGCTTTCATCATTGCGGCGTGGCTCATCCAGGCAGGTCGGTACAAACAACACCGGCTTGACAGGTTGTGAAAACTCCGACGCCCATTAACGAATGTTCGAAGGTTCGAACTAATGCTCCAGGACGACGCCATTGGTATCCAGGCCCCTGGAATCAGGTCAGACAGCAGCCTGTCCTCATCCCGGTTAAATGCAGAGTTTGCCTTTTTCATACGAGTCCAGGGTGCGAAGGATTTTCTAGTTCGTGATGGAAACGGGGGTGCGTGGGTGCGTTGCACCATGCTGCGCCAAACAAAAGCAACAAGATCCATCGTATTGGCTGTCCTGCTGCATGGATTCGCCCGAGTCCTTACGGAACTTTAATAAGACATGAACCAACACCTCCGAGTGTTCCTTCGCTTAGATACCCCGTACCGGACACCCGAAAGTCGTGGGGAATAGCCGTGCTAATCACTGAGGGAATGGCGATCCCCCATCTGGTCATAGCTCCGGGCCGTCCAGGGCGACCCAACCACCGGCATCTGGAACTCTCCCGACAGCTTTGACTTGCTTTTTTACCCTGAAGGATGGCCCCTTACCACCTGCATGATGCTACACCATGGTCCCACAACTGCCTGTGGCACAGCACAGGGACCAGGATGAACACGCCGTGCACCAGGCAATGTGGGAGGACTCGAGCTGATGGGTCATATTCGCGTCCGGGTGAAAATGCCGTGATCCCTACCTGATCATTGCAGTTCCTCTCTTGTGGCTGTCTGGTCATGCATGACTACCGCGCGATCCCCCGTTCTTGCATGATTTTCCCGCTCAAACCCGGTTGCAGCTTCATATTCACCTCGTTCGTTCTCTTCCTTTTCTTTCTTTTCTTCAGTTATTTCTGGTAAAACTTGGTGCTGTCACAAGTCACCGGGAAACATCTCCAAGATGTCAATTGGCGACAAAGAATCCCCCGGCGCCCACGATGCTGCCATTGGCCTCAACGAAGACCATGTTGACGAGAAAAGAGGAAACGCGGCCGATCGCGCCGACATGTACCGTATGGGCAAGGTCCAAGAAATGAGGGTTCGTACACGCAGCTTTTGGTATCTCCTTCCGTTGGAATTGAGTTGACACGACATGGCATAGAGAAACTTTCGCTTCTTGTCCATCTTTGGGTTTTCCATGATTCTAATGGCGTCGTGGGAGTTTTCTCTGAGGTAAGTTGTGCTCCGAAAGGCGCCATGGGCCGTTCATCAACTGACCAAGCCTGCTACTCAAAGTGTTTCTACCATCGGACTTGTCAACGGTGGCACCGCTGGATTGATCTGGATGTTCTTCGTCTGCTGGGTAGGCTTCCTGCTGGTGAACACGTCCATGGCCGAGATGGCTTCAATGTGAGTCGCGCCCAATCTGAGACACCGCTCGACACACCCATGGCGGCATTACTGACGCAAACCTTCCTGCAGGGCCCCAACGACCGGAGGTCAGTATCATTGGATCTCAGAATTCGCGCCGCCCCAACACCAAAAGTTCATTAGCTACCTCATGGGATGGATGTGTGTGCTCGGCTGGCAGACTTCGTGTGCCTCTTCGTCCTTCATTGCCGGCACCCAGATCCAAGGCCTTGTCGTCCTGAACTACCCGAACTACGTCCCCGAGCCCTGGCACGGCACGCTCCTTACCATTGCTGTTGCTGCTTTCTCGGTCCTCTTCAATACCTTCCTGGCCAGGAAGCTACCCTTGATCGAGGCACTGGTCCTCATCATTCACATCTTCGCCTTCTTTGGCATCCTCGTCACTCTCTGGGTTCTTTCCCCGACAGCCGACGCCAAAGCTGTGTTCACTGAGTTCACTGATGGTGGAGGCTGGGGCAGCCTGGGAGGGTCGACCCTCGTTGGTATTCTTGCGGGCATTCTCCCACTGCTGGGTGCAGATGCTGCCGTCCACATGTCCGAAGAGTTGCGCGATGCCAGCCGCACACTGCCGCGTTCCATGATCATGACCACAGTCTTCAATGGCGCTTTCGGATGGATCATGGTTATCACCTATTGCTTCTGCATTGGCAACCTCGAGGAGGTCATCACGTCACCGACCGGCTATCCCTTCATGCAGGTCTTCTACAACTCGACCAAGTCGGCGAGCAGTGCTACCGCCATGGCATCCTTCATCGTTGCCATGACCGGCTTTTCTAACCTGACCATGGTAGCCACGTCGTCACGTCAACTCTTTGCATTCGCACGAGACCATGCTGTTCCATTCAGCCCTTGGTTCTCCAAGGTCCAACCCGGATGGGACGTGCCTCTCAATGCCATTCTGACGACCTTCCTCATCTCTAGTCTCCTTTCCCTCATCAACATCGGCTCGGCTGTCGCACTGAACTCGATCACATCCTTGGCGACAACATCACTTCTCTCGAGCTACATCGTCTCCATTGGCTGCATGATCTGGCGACGATGGACCAACAACCCACTTCTCTGCGGAAAGTTCTCTCTTGGTCAGTGGGGTCTGGCCATTAACATCGCCTCCGAAGCCTTCCTGATTGTTATTTTTGTCTTGGCATTTATGCCTGGCAACCCCAACCCAACGCCCGCAGAGATGAACTGGAACATCCTGATTTACGGCGCTGTTGTTGTCTTCTCCTTGATCTACTACTTCTTCCGTGGAACTGAACGTTACGAGGGTCCAGTTGCTTATGTGAGAAAACTTCAGTAATTAGGTGCTTATAATAGAGTCGTGACAATACATTTACTCTGATTTCAAGACCACTCTCTTGTACCTGGTGATCGGATACGGACCCTTCTTAGTCTTACCCTGCAGGATGATGTGCCACTCTCGCGAGCGCAAATCCCGTTCTTCCGGCACAAGATTCATGACAGAAACTCTTGGGCCCAGGATAACCTTGCCAAAGCCAGCTTCGTTTCTGGGAAGCCTTCCATCTGTTCCTGTCGGGGGTGACAACGACTTAAGATTTATGTAGTCGGCCATCTTCTTATCTCCCGTGGCCTGTGGGAAGCCTGGCTCAAGATAGAAGAACCACTCGAATTCAAGTTGCTCAATATCCCCAGGATGATCCAAGTCCACAGTCTTGCTTGCATCAAGAGTAATGGATGCCTTGGGAGGGACCACGATGTGCAGTGCCTCTGGGCCAACCGACCCGTTAACGTCGATCAAGGGTGGATGTGCCGCTGCACTGAAGTCTTGATGAAGCGACCATTGCATTCGAGCCGCAAAATCGTCCTGCGAGGCGTCTCTCCAGCGCCAGACGGTTGATTGCACGCTCATGTGTGGCTTCCCGTTGGGAGTTACCACCGTGTCGGGAGAGACTCCGTACTCAGCACTCAGATCATGGGCCCAAGTAATCCGGTTATATCGATCACCCCAGCCACCCCATCCAGGTCTCTCAGGATTTGATAGACCATTAGGAATAAGCCCCATGAAGCTAGGCGAGTCGCCCTCCATACCAAACTTGATGAGGGGGTACTCGGCCCCGAGAGGGCCAACACGGATGTCTGGTGTGAGCCATCCGTCCTGGACCTGGGTCATATCGGGTATGCCATTGTCTTCTGCGTTGATGCCGACCCACGTCGCAGCGAGAAACTCCCCAAATCCATGTATGCTGACAATGTATACAATGTTGGGCCAACGTTGGCGGATCTAGGGCCCGGTGTCATCTTGATCAGAGATGGAATAAACCCGACGTCGTGCTCGTAGCAGATCAGCCTCAGCTTTTGGCTTTGTCTGATCGATATGGTGCATAGCTTGCGCAACGACATTCGCGCCACCCCAAAGGCCGACGTATAGTGGCTCCTCAGACTCCTCGAGACTCTGAATAAGCCTTCTAGCGCCCTCACTCAATGGCTCCGAGAGAAATTTCCTGCCATAAACCTATTTCAAATGTCAGCGATCAAGACTTCCTGGCGTAGCCATATCGGGGTAGATACTCACTTTTGGGCTGGAAGACACTATCGCCAGCAACTGATCAGCCGGGGGGAACTGACAGTTGGGACTGACATGGGAATTCAAGTTATCAACAACTTTGCCGTATGCCCGGATAATTCTTTCCATGACCTCAGGATGAGTTTTCATTCTGCAGGCTGATCGAGGTGCTGGCACAGAGCCCCCAGACATCAAAGTGGTGGAGTAAAGAAGGAATCTGACGAGCGACATCTCATCGTCTGGTTCATTCAGAATGTCGGAGATCATAAAGGTTCGCGGTTTGTAGACCGCTGGTTCACCGGACATGGTGCCAATGCTGTCCGCTGCCGCCACTATGCAAAGAGTTGGAAAAGAGAATTGGTCAGGACTGAGAGGTAGTTTCCATGGGAGAATGAAGCGGGATGGGCAGATACAGAGCAGGCTGAGGAGGACCCTTTTAAGTTCTGCACGCATGACACGAGCAAGGACCTGTAATGAAATGCAGTTTGATCCTATTCCCCTTCATCAGTACGGGGATAGAAACTCGCTTAGATTTACCTCAAATGGAAACTAATAGTATGTTCTTCTCTTGAATGTCCAAGGCTACTACTTTCTGAACTCAGCTCCTCCCCTTAGGTAGCCAAGACCATGTCACAAGTCCGCGTATAGCGGCAGGGCTATTCTTGCTTGTTTTAGCCAAGGCAGACATCCGAGAAGCAATAAGTATTGGTAGTAGATTTAGCCTAATGAACCTCAAACACATCCACCAGCTGACACTGGCCTCAGGAAAGGGCTTACAGGCTTCCGTAAAATCGACAATTGGAGACTTCCCCGCCTCTACAACACTATCTCTTATCCCTTTTGAGCTTGCATGAGATATTAACCAGGCTTGTCATAGCCTGTAGCCTGTAGGTTTCACTGGACTTTCCTGTCAGGCGACGGGTAACAAGGAGACAGGGTAACGCTAATGAACGACAGGATGCAACAAACACAAACTGACAGGTGGCAATCCTAGCCTATGGAAGTAAAGTTGACAGAAATCAGGAATCCAGGCTAGGCCATATGCTGTGGTCAAGGGGGGGGGGGGTTCTTGAAACCCAAGACAACGGCGCAATCTGGTGCCGCCAGACAACAAGTTCTACTACCATTGAGTCCCTGCTGCAACCTCAGTAACAGTACCCATTTATCTAGATCCCAAGATGCCAGTCCTATTATAGACTCAATCAACTCCGGTGGCCTCTAAACGACCTCAAATCTTGGCCTGAAAAACCTTCACGTTGCATCTCTAGAGAGAATTTTGCACGTCACGTTCTTGCAGGAAAAGTAAGCGGCATGACGACACTAAAAGCCAGTGTGGATAATCATCATGCCTCTTATGTCTAAAATCCAACATGATGCGGCACAGGGAGTCTCTTTGAGCACGAGCATTACGCATGGAAGTATACAACATTGGGATGCAATGTTTTGGTTTCTATAGGCCCGAGACTGCATATGCGAATTTTACACTCCGTCTATTGAGCTACCCGCATTTCTAGACATTCAATACGTGCCATCCGCCTGCCGACCTAAGCGACGTCAGGCACCTCCAAGTCGTAGGCCAACGTCTCTGCAGCGATAGCTTCCCGAATCTTGTTGACCCTATTTACCCAGGATCAGTGCATATTCAATACCCCTACGAGTTGAACGAGAGCTTACACCTGATGTGCTGGGTGTGGACCGTAAGCGAGGACATCCGCTTCGGTATCCAACACAGCGATCAAGCCGAGATCGAAGCCTTGAGCACGGTGCGCAGTGCTCGCGAGCGGAGGACCGAACTCGAAGGATCTCAAGCCTGGCACGACGCCAAGCATGGCTTTACCAGCAGCGCGCATCTCGTCGATGCTTTGCTGAGGCACATTGGGCTTGAGTTTGAAGAGAACTGCGAGAGTTAGCACTGGGCTTTAGGGTCATGGTAGCCACTAGGAAGGAAACCTACCAACGTGGTAAATGGCCATGTTTCTGAACAATAATTGTGATCCTGGTAGTATGAGAGAGGTCTCGTGCGCATTGACGGTTTGATAGGGAGGTACCTAGGTAGACAATGTGAGGATGGTTTGTGATGGGTTGAGGAAAATAACGCATCTGTCATTGGTCAGAGGGAAGCCGAGTGAGGGGTCCACGTCCCCGACTGATTCCGTCATCTTCTCGGAATTCTATTGGGGAGATTGATGATTCATTGGGTCATCTCGAGGTTCGAGTATCACAATCGGGGGGTCTCATACTTACAGGCGAGTTGAACCTCTACCGATGTCCTGAATCACCAATCTGTCCAATTGTAAGTGATGTTACGCCCTGTTGTCGTCATGTGTGGGCAGCTGTATTCTTTGTGATCGTGGATTATGGGCTAGTTTTGGAGACGTCATCGATAACGAGAGAAATGAAATAGCATCTCTGAGGTCCGGTGGTAATGATGTAGCAGTCAATTTAACAGAGCGAACGGAACTTTGCTAGGCCATCTATCGTAATCAAGTGAGATTAACTCAAAACCCCAAGATAGGAATGCAATCTCGCGGAAATACACGCAATCTCTCTGCTTCAAGTCCCTGCTTCAACTTCAGCAAGAACACTAGGCAGCTGAATCCTAATCTGCATGTCCTCTCACACATTTAACCAACCAAACTCTTAGTTAGAGAAACATCCACCTTGTGCATCTCCGGAGAGAATTTGCACTTCGGCTTTCTGCAGGAACAATTGTGACCGTAGAAACAGGTGGCATCGCGACAATGCAGGCCAGTGTGGCAGGGTTCCATCCTGACTTGCCGTCGAAACACCAGCTTCTCCTCCTCCGATAATGGGCCATGGGAATAGACGCAGGCAGGGCTAGAACAAGACCCGACTAAGTGGTATGAACGACAATATCTCATGCCAGCCCTCCCCGTTTTGTGCTTCCAGCTATCCTGCGCTCGCTGGGGAGGTTCTCGCAGGCCCTCATCGATCCTTTGCCCTGCCATATTCACTCGGACTGCACTCTTGGCACCGTCACTTTCCCGAGGATCCGGGTCAGCCTTTGAGCCTACTGCAGTGGCCCAGGTCGGCGTGGTCGAAACGGGTACTGGCTGGGACGTGGGTTGAGGCTGACGTGTCTGTGGCCGCTCAGACTGTACCGGCCCATCCCTAAAGACACCATTCATTGCCATGGATTTGAAGCCCAGTTGGCGGAACTCGCGTCCAACACTAAACCCGTGAAGAAGAGTGACCCGCTCAACTACAGAATCGTCGCTGGCGTAATCTTCCAACAGTCGAACATAGGAGTTGTCATGACACGCTCCAAAGATGACATGGCGGCATGTGGGATTTCCGACAAACTGCTTAAACACACCTGGTTTGACATGAGCCAGTGCACGGTATATATCATGCAATACGCACCCTGAATCTTCTTATCTGCCCGGTCCTTGCCGCTTCCAACTAGGACGAAGTCGGTTGTCTCGGACGCCTGCGTAAAGTCTTTTGCGAAATCCAACAGATCATGAGATGTCTTGATGATGTTGGATGCAACGAGAAACTGCGATAGGCCAAGCTCATTGGCATAGGCCTTGACAACGATGGGGAGGTTCGCCAGCTTCGGCCTCTCTGATTGAAGAAAGGCACGAACTCTGTCTCGCAAATCGAGAGACGCCTTCCTTCCGCCATCGGTAGCTGAGTAGTATTCATCCTTGAACTGAAACCAGTCAGTAGCGCGCTTCGGCAATATTCCACAAAACGTACAATATACGAGTCGGCGTCGGCGTCAATCAGTACCAACACAAACGAGCTCTGGTCCTAAACTAGGTCAAACACCATCAATATGTATAAGCGACCAGCACGTACCATAGACCTCTGCAACCTTTCAAACTTGGCTCGCCATTCCTCTGCTTCCTGCTGGGAGAAACGCCTCGCCACCTTTTCGCTGTCGAGATCTCGAGTTGCGTCGCGGTACTTGCTGACGACATCTGAAAGTTGACCAGCAAAGCCCTGCGTTTTTTGAGTGAATGAACTGTAAAAGGCGAATGGGTTAAAATTACCTTGAGCCAAGCAACCCTCTCCTCTTCCGCGGCTTGAATAGCCGTCACGTGGGCCTCAAAGTCTTCCGCAAGATGTGCACTCATTCTCGTGGATGACCCCTCACAATTGCTTAGAAACGCAAGAAGCGCAACGTGAGAAGACAGGGAAACAAGTTCTCCAGGCACGTGATAAGAAATGGAATCTTGGAGAAAGTGGCTGCTTTGTTGGCCAACTCTCCATACATGTTGGTTACACAACAGGCGTGTGTCCAATAGGAGCACCTCTATAACCGCCAAAGGGCCGGTCAGGTTGCCTTGCGCGCAAAGAATGGTTTCAGGCCCATCCTACTTCGTCATAGGAGTGGCTTAGAACTACGCGTCAGTTCTCGGTCTTCTGGCTCAGTTCTTCCATCGAGGGCCAGGCTTCAACTATAACAAAAGAACACATTATCAACACATCATAGCGTCATATCCCAATGCTAAGCGCGCAAGTTCTCATTTGAGGGTCCAGGGGTCTTCAGGTATTTGGTTGGCCAACGTGCATCCCAATGCCATTCCTTTGTTTCATCTAGCTTTCTTACAGCATCACAGCCCACGCAACAAGTGCCCAAACAGTAGCCAATACACTAACAAGGCTTCGTGGCGCAGCAACACTGGACTCGGGAGTCCAAGTACTTTCGATCTGAATACAACTCATTCGTCCAACAGTTTTGTTAACTACATTTTTGCTGTTGGATTTGGCCATGAAGAGGGTGAGTACCGGGGTAATCTTGTGCACTTCATCGTACGCGGATTGAGGAAACGGACCCCCCTATTGCAAAATCAAGAGTTAGTAGGTGCACCCCTAGCAAAGACAGATATTTCTCACATCCCAAGATTTGAATGAATAGAAAAGTGGTGCCAAGTTGGCAGATTTGGGCAGCATAGGCCAGCAGTCGCTCGTGGCGTTTTTCTTGCCCTCAATGTTGGTGAGGTTAGAGAGGCTTATGGCAAAGACGCTTCTTCTGATGCCTTCGCCCGTGCCAGTGTAGTTGTTGCATGCGCTGATATTGCTGTCCTCAAGCTCCCTCTGTAAATCTCGACAGATACCATCAACGTATTTGTAAGTAAGTGCGGACGCCGCAACCTCTTGGATGCCGTCAATGCATTCCGGATCGATAATATCAGAGCAGGTGCCTGTGGTGTTCTCTGGAAATGTTTTCCCAGGAGGGTCGAAGAAGACAGCGCAACCGTGGACTTCATCCAGGGAGACGTTCTCGGGGGTCCCGAGATAGTAGACGCTAGTGAACAACTCTTCGTTCTTCTTGGTGAGGGAAATATTGACTCCTTTGACAATGGAGAAATCCTCTAGGGCATCTGGGACATCCGGAATGCGGGTCAGCCCGATGTCGAGGAATGTGTCGTTCCCAACCTGGCACTGATGCTCATCATTGACCACAGGACATTGGACCGCGTCGCAGCCGACAATGATATCGTCTAGTTCCTGAGAAAGCGCCTGAGAGGCTAGTATGAAGACGAGCAGTGGTGCGACGAGGCCTGTCGGTGAGGGCATGTTGACAGAGCCCTATTTCTAGTCATGGGGTGAGCAACAAAGTATAGTCGATGGGTCGCGTAAAAAGGTAAACGACGCCTCAGCCAGAAACTTACGAAATATCAGCCCCTTTTCAAGCGCGTTAAGTGGGAAATTGGATGGTTAGCTGACAGGGGTATGCCACGTCTGAGAGACACTTCAGTCTTGGCCTGCCAAGAAAGGCTAACCTCTTGTAGGAACGAGAGCACGGGAACAAAAGTTGGTTCTGAGTCCCTCGGTCATCATAACCGTCAGGAAATAATAAGGGTGAAATATTTCCGCGTACGGTTTAGAGAAAAGGTCCAACCCTAAAAATTGTAGATTTTCCAGCTTGAACATTGTGACGCTTTTACAACCGGCCGCGCAAAGAGGAAGCACCTCCAAATCCGAAGCGAGCTTAGCGCTCTGCATGGACCTCACGCAATTTTCCCTAAGCCTAGGATGCAATTCCGAGAATCGGCTCATGAGCTTTATTCCAACATCACCTTGAACCATGTGTCTCTGTAATACGGTCCGCCAACTGGTAAAAGAATATGACGAGACAAAAGCCGAAAGCATAGCTTCTGAACTCAATCACCATCTATCAGCCGTTCGATCGATCTTATCCAAGTCGAAATTGCTTGCTCGTACCACTCACTATCACGTCACACCCACAAATCAACGAACAGCCAAGATTCTGTCCATACAATCGCTCAACTCGGACCGCGTCAATGACGTCTATGAAAGATTTAGGTTCGACTTGGAAGGCTTCTGGACGCCCTCCGATACCTTGGCCCACGTCGAATTACATCGTCGGCTGGCTTGCATCGTCATATTCCTCAGATCCGAGTTGAACGCTCCAGCCTTGGTGCCACCGCACATCGCTCGCTTCTTCGAGGGCCAGAAAGATTCAGAACTCCGGCATGCCGGGAGGAAGTATATCAAGATGGCCCGTCGAATTGGCAATATCGGATCGGTCTTGTGGTTGCCCCTGGATGTCCCGTTTTCTACGTGAGTAAATAAACACCGTCCGAGGTCGAGAGCCTAGTTAACAAACTTAGATACGAGAGATATGTCAATATCAACGATGAAGAGATCTTTTCTCACCTCAAGTCTATTTTCTCGGGGGCCCCAAACCGTGATGAATTTGTGCGGAATCTAATTCTCGGCCAACTAAAGGGTATACTCGCCACTCCCCTTCACTCGTTCTCTAGCTCATATCCAAAAATAGATCCCTCTCTGCCATTATCAAGTCACAATCTCTTTGTCAACTACGCTGACTTTCTGGCGGACACGGACGTACTGCTCCTTCTTCTAGAAGCCTTTGGTGGCCACAACATTCCTGATACTCTTCTGCGGAGCGTGAGCTCTCCTCAAAGGCGGTGGAATGCAGCCGGCGAGATACAAACTACCGATGCCACTCAATTTGGTCTACCATCTGAGTTGGTAGATGTGTTGTCGGATAACGCCCGGCTTGCCCAGTCTCTCACTTCTGTATACATCAAGAAGCACACACTCGACGATGGGACTGTAACATGGTCCATTGACCCTGTGTCTAACCCCCAGCTCTTTTCCACTCTTTTACCCGAGGTAGCGGAAGCTTTGAGGAGTGTTGCCCTTAAACTCTTGTGCTTTGCTTGTCCACCTTGCTACGAAGGCAATACCGCTTGGTAAGAGACCCTTATCAACAACAACACCAACCCTCAGTTACTAATACCTGCTGCGTAGGTCCCCACTGACCAAGAGTCTGGTATGGGACTTGATGCATAAATTAATCCAAGAAAACAACAAGATCGCCATCTCACTCAAAGATCAATTTCTCGATGCCCTCCTCTACTTCTCCGAGCGGGACTCTTTCTCGATCCGTTGCCTAGCTACCCATGTTGCCAGGGCCTTTTTGCGGCCCTCGATGCCGTATTACTTGCATGCTTCGGTGATATTGTTCCAGAGTATCTTGTACCGCCTTGAAGGGGGTTTTATAGAGTCAGATACTCACATAGGCCATTTTCTCTGCCAAAATCGCCGTCCTATCACCCGCAGGGACCACGCATTAAAAGGCAGACTTCACCTCGTTGTGATCGAGAATAAGATCCAACGCCACGACAGCGATACAGCTTTACGAATCTACGAATGGAAGGCGGAGCACCCGCCTTCGGACCTTGAGCTTGAAGTCACACGTCGCCTCCAGGGTGTCGCGGCGAGTTTCTTTCAGTCCATGGGTGATTTTGACAATGCAAGAGAATCACTGGAGCAGTATCTAAATCTTGGCACTGTCCAGCCCATCCGAACGACGACACGGCGTCTCATAGTCGCCAGGCTAGCAGACATTTATTGTGAGATCGGCTGGTACGACAAAGCAAATGAACTTCTCGGAGCAGAGTTGGAGAATATGCGAGAACCTGACAAGAAAAGCCGGCCCTGCCGAAGACTGCTGTTGGCATCAGTGGAAGCCAACATTGGACAAGGCAGAACAGACATTGCTGAGTCGACTATTCAAGACCTAGCTGCCATCGAACCAGCGGGGCTAGAAGAAATGAACGACCAGTTGCTGCGTATGCGAAGACTCATGACCACATCTCGCGTGGCTCACCAAAAAGGTCATTTCCAAGACGCTCTTCGTTTATGGAAATTCACGCTGCAAGAAATGGAACATTTCACGGCATTCTATGCCAAGTACGGCTTCATCGCGGTGGTAATCCATCTTTCCATCGCCCATGCCCAAATCGAGTTGGGTGAGGTGGAAGATGGCAAGAGGTCATGGGATATCGCGGCAGACATGCTCAAAAGCCAGCGGTGTGAATACGGGATTCCCATAGTGTCTACGAGTTGGCTGAAGAACGTTGCTGGAGCAATCCACCAATTAAAGGGATGGCCGTTGAGGGTGATGCTGCCTGGCAACAAACCTGATCTCACATGGGTGTAGGGTAGTGAGGGAGCACGACTGCTTCCTTATGAGAAGCAATGAACTACCTAGGAACTAGCTCATTGCGATAGACATATAGTGAATATCTAATGTGAAGTATTGATGCAATTTTAACAAGGTGAAAGAAATTCTGCAGTCTTTCTCGTTCGAAGCATTCACTCAACAGGTAGATGTCGAAAAAGGCCATAGCTTGAAATCAGATTTTCCAGTCATGCCGATCTGTGATATGATATTCTAGAATTCCCAAACTTCACTTCATGTGATCCACTAGTCATTATTGATCTTTTATAGTGTAAATATGACATGATTCTCTTCCCGTCGGCGTGGATTACGCGGCAATGGAGTCCAGAGTTCCTCATCTTCCCACCTGGCCCCCGGTGCCCCCATTCGACAAAGCACCGTGACTGGCGGGATGAGTGAGCGAAGAGTGGGTCGGAGGAATTAGCTTCTCACCGTGAGAAAACAAATGTGCCTCAGATCCCTGTCAGCAGGATGGCTTTCGGCTAGCTTGCTTAGGTGGCTGGGTATGAACTCACGTTGGTGCTTTTTCTCTCCACGCACGTGGAGTTGCAAACCAGGTGTTGCGAGTCATCGAGTAACGAGCTTTGATCGGGCCATATCAATAACAGGCTTCGGCGATGCCGGAGTTTAGAGTGGGTGGTGATTTCGGCATTAAGAACTGAAACCAAGAATACAGGTAGATAGAGCTTAGAGGAGAACATAGAGCTAAAATCTTCATATGATCTATTGAGTGTTGACTACAATACCTAACAACCCACTCATAAGGCATTCGAATCCTTCACCAACAACAGAAGCCCAAAGTTTATCGAAGCAATGAAAGCCATTCCACAGAACGGAATTCCAACGAGATTGTTTGCCAAACCCCATCCCAAAACAGTGCCCCCGACTGTTGGGCCCAGAATGCGTGCAGCACTTGATATGCTTGAAGCAAAACCATGGATTGTGCCCAATAAAGATGGTTCGGGGCATGACCCGTCAACTAGCATCATTGTTGCTGGTGCAACAAAGACTCGAGATACCACATGCAACGATAGAACAGCCGTCATGCAAGCCCAGACAATGGCATAGTCATCCGGTAGTAGAGTCAGGTAGGGCAATATGCAGTAAACCACAATGCTGAGTGGCAGGAAGATCCGGTACGACCTCAAAAGGCCAAGTCGGACACTCAGTTTTGGAAATAAGAATAGCTGCAGGGGAATACCGATAGTTCCGATTGTGCTCATCGCCATGGCTACTTTCTTGGTAGATAACCCAAGGCCTCCAGCAAATTGAAAGGGTAAGTGGATTTTGGAAGGATCTCCCCTAGGAGTTGGCAGAAGAACAATCAAGGCCGAGTTGAAAGTCGCGACGTGAAGAGCTTGAAGGAAATGTTGCAACAGCGTCAAGCAAACGTTCCTGGATAAAATCGAGGTAAATCGGGCTGGCTTTGCACTGGCTGATTCCGAATCCACATCCGTTGCCTCGCGGATCTGTTCAGGGTCATCATCTGGAGCAATAGATTGGTAGGAGGGCTTGGCGTTGCGTCTCTTGAGAATGCCCCCAAGGAGACCCTCTCCAAGCCGTCGTCGCTGGCCTGGCTTGTCGTGCCGAAGCAGAGGATGAGTCTCGCCCAAAGCAAAGATAACACCAAATGCTGATGTGATCAAGAGAAGAGCGCAAACAACGTTGGGGAGTGCATAGGGGAATCTGCTCATCCACTGAACGCCGTCATGGCCGCCGAAAAAGGAGCCTGGCCCGAATAAGCTTGGTAGCGAGTCGATAGGGTTGGCTAAGACGCCGCTCATCAGTGGTCCTACAATGTTGCCAACATTAAAACACATTGGTAGAAGAAGGAATGCACGAGAGCGATATCTGCGGAGTTGACAAATGTGAGTCTCAAGGAACGGAGCTCGGGGGAACCAGCTTACCTGTTGTCGACAACAACCTCTGACACCATTGTCCTGAGAACGGCAACGTTGCCATTCAGTGCACCGGATAGCATCCTGAACAACATGGCAGACCGATATGTAGTTGAGAACCCCATGCCAAGTGCTGAAACCGCTGATCCTAGGAGACCAATGACGAGAACGCCCTTCCTACCGAGCACCGGGCTATCGGCTGCCCGTCCCCACCACATCGATGTTACGCATTGAGAAGCGGCAAAGGCTGCAGTCAGATGCCCGGCCTGCTTCGCGATCGACGACGCATCTAGGGACTTGTCGAACCATTGTAGCTGGTAGAAGAGATATGCTGTGAGAGACCGTTCGCTGATTGGCTCTGCGAGGCGGACAAGCATTATGACAGCTAGCTGGCCTTTGTTAGGCATGGATACCCAGGAACCAGATGATGACACTTTTGCCTCATCCGTGGACTGTGTCGTCGGCTGCTGGGCAATTCCATGCTCGGACTCTGATCGCCCTTGTTTATTGAGAATGAGTGGTGTCTCTTCGTCAGGCATGCATCTGGATGGCTGATTGCCATGCATTGTGATGTAAGGTAGCAACGATAGGCTCTGGTGATGTTAAGGAGAGAAGCGGCGATGAAGATGCAAGAAGGACTAAGCGACAACCACCACGAACCAAACTTTTCGCAAAGCTCGATCTGACAGGGTCGCCCTGGGCCCATCGGACCGGCAACCACTAGCGACATCGGACATGCAGGGGAGGCAGGCTTCTCACAGTGAGAGAATGATCCCTAGTCAGAATCCCTGTCTTTGCAAACTTATCAGATCTTTCTGGTGGGCTCCAGGTGGAGGCTTAGGTTCACGGTGTGCCTCGTATAGGGCTAGTGTCGGTGGTATTGCCCCGTTGGCTCTTATCAATCTCATCTGATTAGGCCTGTCCACCTCTGAGTTAGTGGATCAAAACTCGTTAGTTAGGATTTCTTCGTTTGGTTCAAAAGCAGTGTTTTTTCCTCGACATGATCGACATCCTGCCTCTGGACAACACCGCTCTTACGTCTCGCCAATCTAAGTAGACCTTACCGTCTTAGCTCAAAACTACATCAAAGTCTACGGCATTATAGCTTAATATGACGTCCTAGGGCCCGATGCTATTGCCTTTCGCGAAAATAATACAGAGGGGATTAAGGGTAAATAATTAGCTTAATATAGATAAATGGATTGCTTCCCTTTAGCGTTTAAGTATTGGCTAATGGAGAGCAAGGAGGCAATGGATTTCGTAATTAATATTTTACAGAGATCCTAAATAACTTGAAAAAGACTCTGGGGATTTTATTCTTAGCTTAGCAAGTGGAACAGAAGGACTACAATAATCAAGGAACATTCATGTTTTGCTTTTTAATACAGCCTTCATAAGGAGTGTACGGATGAGTGATTGATCAAGCAAAGGCCACAGATGCCCTATGGAACTTCCTAAACGGACAGAAAGTGTATAAAGATCACGGTATGTAGAACCCTTGAGCCAAAATACCCTTGAATCTGGCGAATGCTCTGCGCTTTTATGACTTGCTCTGGATACCGAGCCTCAACCTCGCAAGAGATCAGCCGCCGATCAGGAAGTTGGACGATATCATGGCTGCGGCCAACTGTTGACTGCACGTTTGCAACCCCTAAGGTCTGCTTCACGAGGACAAGTTGCCCAGCTAAGTCTATCAATACAAGTGCTAAGTTTGAGGCTCTTCGATGTGCTTATGCTTGATGTAGCTGGACTTGATGGCGTTCTCAGCTGCCGCAACACCCACGTGGGCCGAGTCGCCATCAAACAACAAGGCCACTTTTTCAAGGGTAAGACCACGGGTCTCGGGGTAATAGAACCACACGACAAAGATCATGATGATGATGGTGGCGAGGAATACAAAGTAATACTTCCATTAGATAGCGTCCAGGGCGATCGGGTTGACAAAGGTGTTGAAAAAGGTGAAACCCAGGGAGACCATCTGAGTGAGGGCCAAGCCCTCGGCTCGCGTGTTGTAAGGCCAGATCTCGATGGGATAGCTGACGACGAGAGGTGTGAGAGCAATGTCGTAGCCGAAAAAGTAACTAGGAAGATGTCAATATAGTGATGGCTTAGAGATGAGGCCAGCGGGGACCAACATGAAGAGGAAAGGTATGACTGCCAGGCCAGTAGCAGAGTCTCGAGTGGACTCAAAGCTTCCAGATAGACCAGTGATGATGGTATAAGACACCAGCATGGTAAGTGCCTAAATACAGGTTGTCAGTATGCTAAGCTGACACGTGAGATGTCTTCACCCACTGAACTCATAAATAGCATTCGTCCGCCAAGCCGATCAACGTTGAGTGCAGCAAGGAGGGACCAGAAGAGATTCCACAGCCCGAGGCAAGCCGAGATGAGAGTCTGATGCGTAACAGAGGTGATGCCCACCGAGTTGAGAATGATAGACAGGTAGTAGCTGACGACTCCGTTTCCAGTCCATTGAGCAAAGGTTCCCAGGCTCGGTGTGATCAACAGACGATGGCGGTTGCCTGGAGCGGCCCATAGGTCGGTCCATGGATTCTGCTCGGCTTCCATCTCAGCCTTGATGGTAAGCTCAATCTCGGTCATTTCGAACTCAATCAAGGGGGAGTTGACGTCACCTCCGGTGTGGAGGTTGGCGAGGTTCTGGCGTGCTTCATCCGAACGGTCCTTGCAGACGAGCCATCGAGGTGATTCGGGTATCATGATCAGACCCAGCACTCCCAAGATAGGGAGGAGAATTTGGAGGAGCGAAGGCAGCCGCCATGACCACTCAGTATAGTTACGAGTGCCAAAGGTAGCCCAGGCCGCGATGACGCTACCAAAGTGCCAGCCGTAGTTGTACTATGACTTGTCAGCCTACTGGAGTGAATTCAGTGTGATGGGCTGTAAACCTACAATGGCAGAGCAAACACCCCGGTGAGTGGGATAGGCGTTCTCCGCAATGAGAAGCGAGACGGAGAGTGTGAAGCCTTGAGAGAGACCTTGGAAGAAACGAGCAATGATGAACGTGGCCTGGTTCTGGGCAGCAGTCTGCATGGCCACACCAATGACGGACAATAACACGCTGATCCACACAGGTAGCTTGCGGCCCCAGCGGTTCGAAACGTAAGCTGCTATGGGGTACCCGATGGCGCAACCGAGAGCGTAGGCGGCGTTGATGAACCCAAGCCACGCACCTGTAGGGTTGTCCATAAAATCTCGCCACCATGGCAGCGCAAGGAGGCCGTTCATTAACGACCCATCGAAACCGTTTGAGCCTGAGAAGAGCATCAGAGACATGACGCAAAAGTTGACTTTGACAAGATGCTTGTGCTTGTACCAGGGGATGCCAACAGTTGGCAGCACAGCCGCCAACTCGACACCGGCGGATCTGGCCTCGTTGGATTTGACTTGCTTACCACCAGTTTCCACGATGGATGGTATGATGGGGGAAGAGATCAAATGTTTGTAGTGAGAGGCAGAGGGTAGTGGTGGTAATGTTAGGAGGTTGAAGGGCGGATGATGACGGGATCAGTGAGTTGCAAGACAGTCCTTTTACTTATATAATTGTTCAAACACCGCGCTTCACAGGTATACAAGCGCAGTTCTACCTCCAAAATCACCAAACGCGCCAACTTACCCGGACTTGACCATGCCCATCAGCCTCCTGTTCGCTTGATGACTTCCAAGGCGGACGCGGCCACGCGGCCCGAGGAGCCGACACTAAAGGCTACCCCATAGAATTCAAGGCCGGCTAGGAAGCTAAGGGCCATGCTTTTTGTGGGGTGAGGGCAAGGTTGAACGATAAGAGCAGGGAAGGATGAATGAAACACTTGCGTGGGTGGTTTAGAGTTGCTTGCCCCTGAACGAGGTGGAGTCTAGTCGTACTTCCTAAAAGGGTAATAAGCTTTAAGAACAACCAACCAACCACCCAACCCTCAGTTCCTGAATGGCAAAGAAAGAAGTCATATGCGCAGGCAGGGAAGGGTCTGTGGAATTGTATTAGCTGATCCCTTCCTTAATGGCAAAGAAAGAAGTTGTCTGCGCCGAGTTGTGGCATGTTGGAGTCTCACACATCATGTCACTTCCTCCTGAACAGCAAAGAAAGAATTTGTATGCGCAGACAGGGGCCAAAAGTTGGAATCATGCAGCTCCCGCACTAATTCCTTCGTCCTGAGCGTGGTGGGTAGGTAAGAGAAGGCGAAGTCATCCCGAAGATACACTCATGCCAGGGCTTAGACCAACAAGTGCCTGACTTGGCCCCATGGACGAAATGTTTTTCATCGTCTGATTACAGCCTACACATACCTTTGCTGAATCACACGCCGTTTTGCTTGTGGGGGAATGGTACGTAGGCACGGTAACTGATCGCCAAGGAATACCAAGAGCCACTATTTCATGATGGTGTTTTTCAGCAGCAGTCGTGGCTCACCGACGTTTGTTATTACGTATACCATGGAGAAATAGAGGTTGAAGATCGGATGAAGGTCGGACACGGCCCTATGATGACCTGACATTGAACGTGTTGATCTGCAACCATGCACAAGTGCTCCACGGCAAGGTGCAAACTAACTATGTAGGTGCTTGTTTAGGCAGTACGGCAATGAGTTTCCATGTCCCAGCATCTCACCACTTGAGTGGTACGTCCAATTTGCTAAACGTTATGCAAACTTTATAAACCCTACCAGGACCGTTGTGAGCGTCCCCTTTCCTGTCCATCAAACCATTTCTACCCACCTTCACAATGGCAAACACCGACGTAAAGGGCCTTCTGTCGAAACTAACCCTTGAGGAAAAGGTAACGTGATAGATCTATTCTAATCTTGGCCTTTGTCACTAAATTCAAATAGATTTCCTTGCTCGCGGGTTCCAACTTCTGGGAGACCGTGGCCATTCCCGAAAAGGGTGTTCCCGCTCTCAAGGTACGGATGACTATGGACTAAGGCTCTCCTCCCAGAATTGATTTGATTGCATGGAGCCGAGGACTGACCTGGAGATAGACGTCTGATGGCCCCAATGGCGCACGAGGTGGCAAGTTCCAGGGCAGTGTGACTGCTGCTTGCTTTCCCGCCGCCTGCAACGTTGCGTCGACCTTTGACGTCGACATCGCTCGTCACCTAGGCGTGGCCCTCGGCGTGGAAGCTCTCACCAAGGGTGCTCGCTGCATATTAGGGCCAACCGTATGCGCCCACCGTCATCCTCTTGGAGGTCGAAATTTCGAGAGCTACTCCGAGGACCCCTATCTGACTGGCAAACTCGCCTCGCAAAACATCCAGGGCATCCAGTCGGCTGGCGTTTCGGCAACCATCAAGCACTTTGTCGCCAATGAGCAAGAGACCTAACGTCTAAGCGTCGACACCATCGTCAGTGATCGGGCCCTGCGGGAGATCTACATGAAGACCTTTGAGATCGCTATCAAGGAGGCAAATCCCCATGCCGTCATGACGTCCTATAACAAGATCAATGGCTGCCATGCTGACTCGCATCTCTTTCTCCTTCAGACTATCTTGCGGGGAGAATGGGGCTGGGACGGCCTCGTTGTGAGTGACTGGGGTGGTGTGAATTCAACCGTCGAGTCACTTATTGCTGGCGTCGATCTCGAGATGCCTGGCCCAACTCGCTGGAGAAAGGTTCAGAGCGTGGTCGAAGCTGTCGAAGCTGGGAAACTATCAGAACAAGTTATCGACGACAGGGCTCTCCATGTCTTGGAGTTTCTTAAGCTCCACGGCTGCTTTGAAAACCCAGAGATCCCGGAGGAGCAGGCTATCAACCGGCCTGAGCATCAAATGCTTATTCGTGAAGCTGGTGCCAAGGGCATGGTTCTACTCAAGAACGATGGCGGACTTTTGCCTTTGACTAAGGACAAGGTCAAGGGGAAGAAGATTGCAGTCTTGGGTCTTGCAAAGGAATGCCTCGCCCACGGCGGTGGCAGTGCTTCTGTCAGCATGCATTACAAGATCACCCCATGGGGAGCCCTTCAGAACGCCTTCGAGAACCAGGACGTTGAACTGACATTTGCCGAGGGTATGCTTGTTCTCAGTGCACCGTCAAAGATACAGGCTGAGAATCACAGGCGCTCGCACTATGCGTCAGCTGCCTCTCATCACCCAGCATACCAAGGATGTCGAGGGCAACCCCGGCTTCACCTGGCGCATGTTTGAAGTTGGCAAATCCGAACCCTACAGAGTCATTCACGGCCACCCCAACTCTGAGGTATCGATCCACGATATTATGTATATCGTCAATACCTCTGTTGAGCTCGAGGGAATCTTTACGGCCCCTGAAACAGCTACCTACTACTCTACCCTCACTGGCTTGGGCCCTTCCAAGGTCATCATCAACGGAAGTCTTCTATACGAGCAGAAGGAAAAGAGCTCTGACCCCATGGGTTTCCTGCTCGGTGGAGTATCGGCTCCTCTTGTCAAGTTCGACCTTGAATCTGGCAAACAATACAACATCTTGATCTCGAGCTCGCCGCCTGAACATGTTGAGGGCGAGGATCTTGGAATCCTCGAAAGCAAGGTTGGCGTACGATTGGACTATATTTCGGCTACCGAGTATGACAAGGATCTGCTCACCGAGGCTACTGATCTCGCCAAGGCAGCCGACTACGCTATCGTCTTTACGGGCCATACCCCCTCTTGGGAGACTGAAGGGCAGGATCAGGTTGGATTCCACCTCCCCAAGGATGGTAGTCAGGACCGTCTTGTGTCGGGAGTCGCTGCGGCAAACCCTAACACGATAGTTGTCAACTCAACTGGCGTGGCTGTCGGAATGCCCTGGCTAGACCTGGTGAAGGGCCTAGTACAGGCCTGGTTCCCCGGCCAAGAGGCTGGCAACTCTATCGTTGACGTCTTGACAGGCGTTCAGAACCCTGAGGGCCACTTGACCTGCACGTTCCCCAAGAGACTAGAGGATTGTCCAGCTTACGGGAATTTCCCCGGCGAGTATCAGGGTCGCCAGCTGACTGTCAACTACGCCGAGGGCATTTTCATCGAGTACAGGCACTTTGATACCCTTCCAGCGGACAATGTCAACTTCCCCTTCGGCTTTGGCCTGTCGTATACAACCTTTAGCTACTCGGACCTTGTCGTCTCGCCAACTTCTGAAGACAGCTGGACCGTCAGTACCAAGGTTTCCAATACTGGCAGCCTTCAGGGAGCGGTAGCCGTGCAGGTATACGTGGGCAATAGCATCCGACAGCCCGAAACCCCCATTAAGACTCTAGCTGGCTTTAAGAAGCAAACCTTGGTGCCTGGTGACTCGGCAGTAGTTGAAGTGCCCGTCTATGCCCGCGACTTTGCGTCCTGGAGCGAGAAGCAGCAAGAATGGGTGGTTAGCGCTGGTGAATAAATGTTTAGTATTGGGAGAAATGCTGCAGACTTGGTTGAAAGCAAGAAGGTATCAGTCAAGTCTCAGTCATACAAGCCTTAGACTAGATTGAGTTACGCACATCTACAAACTTCATCTCTACAGCTTCTCTTCAATATCACACAGCTGAATAGATTTTAAGAATCCATCCTCTTGCGCAAATTAAACATTGTGCTTCATACCATAGAACACAACTATAACTCGACATCGGGAGTCATCACGGCCTAACGTGCGTAAGTCAGGTGGGAGGAAAGAGCCCTCCCTATGCTTTCGCGATTAGATAATTATCTTTGCCTGGCTTCTCGCTATCACTTAGGCATAGGTTTTCTATCTACCTATAGATGGCCATCTGCAAGCTTGCTCCCGCCTTACCCCGCCTCGAACTCTTTGATCTCATCGTCATGGCCCCTGGTCATCCTTGTTGTCCTTGGGGCTGCCAACCCTCTCTTCGACCTCTATTGGTTCGAACTAGAGCTCGGTCTGTTTCTTGCGACAGCCAAATTTAGCACGTACTTAAAAGATTGGAGCAGCACTTCAGCTTTGGCTGTGTCACCCTTCTTGGGGCCCGCCAGGCAGATCAATTTAACCCCTCCTCTTTGACCCACACAAGCATCCTTCGAATAGCTCGTACTCTGCAAGTTGCCCAAATAGGTAGATCATTCCGCAATTCCGACATGGCCCTACGTTGTTTCTCTCGGCTCTTCCTGATTAAGCAGATGGTCTGGTGGGCTTCAAGTACATAAACCACCACCAATATTATGTAGATATCTGGTGCCCCGCAGGCAAGCAACTTGGTCTCATCCACCATAACCACCACGAACCATGGCTTCAGCGCAGTACTTTGAACGTCCTGGCCCTTCGGGCAAAGATTGCATAGCCGCGGGCTTCTCCAACGCCGTCAAGCTCCCTCCCAATGCCCAACTGGTCCTTACCGCGGGCCAGGCCGGAATCGATCTATCCACGGGACAATTAGTAGAGTCATCACCAGAGGCTCAGATCGAAGCCTGCTTTGACTGCTGCGATATCGCATTGAAATCAGCTGGCGTCATTGATGGTTTGGCCTCGGCTTTTAAGATTATCAGCTTTCTACCTGATCAACGATACGACCCCCTCATGATGGCTATTTGGAGGCGGCGATATCCCGACCACCGACCGATCTGGATGTCTGTGGGGTCTGGGGCTCTTGGACTTAAAGGAATGATTGTGGAGCTGCAGGCTGAGGCATACGTTGTCCCTGGTCAGGTACGTTAATCTTGAGTTATTAATTCTTCCATGCCGGTTACGCAACCTGTGCTGACTTGAGGGCTGTTGGTTAAGTGAAGGCTCTAAGTAAACTTTGATGTGAACCGGATGTGATGGGGCAGTTGACAGGCGCCACTTTGGGGTACAAGAGGAAGAGAGCCGAGATGCGAGACAGGCAGATAGATAGACTCTCTGTGGGTGTGTGTTTTGAATTGAATGAAAATTCCGTGGGATATCTCTCACAGCATAACCGATTTTATGTGTCTGAAAAAACAAAAAAAAATGAACAACCAATTTTTCCCAGGATCTGGTGCTCACATGTGCATTAACAACGTCATTTCAGAAAGTCAAGCACTGCAGCTTGATTTGCAAACATGGACTCTTAAGATTCACATACAATGGCATGGGGAAGAAAAGGGCGGGGAAAGTTCATCTTTTTACCGAATTATAATGAAGCCGAGAAGTCACAATAAATCATGGCCAGCTTTGTGGAAGCAACATCTATTCGCTTGTTGCTAGCTTAGAAATTCTTTTCTGTTGCTTGCATAACCCTATGGGGCGGAGCTAGTCCTGAACACCCTCAATCATGACCTTTAGTGTGCCCTCTTCTCTGGCCTTGACCTTCTGGAAGGCCTCCTCAGACTGCTCGAACTTGTACCGGTGGGTGATGAGCTTCTTGACGTCGATGGCACCACTGGCAACCAGGTCAACAGCTGTGGGATGGCAGCCTGTCTTGTACCGGATGGAGCCCTGGATCCTGAGTTCTCGCACGCAAGCGACGGCAATAGGGAACAAGACATTCTACAAACAAAGTCGGTCAGTGTTCTCTTTGGGTTATCGGGTAGTGATTCATACCTCGGTACCCATTCCTGCCTGGACAAAAGTGCCGCCCTTCTTTGTCAGATGGACTCCAGTCTGAATGCAGGATTCGGCGCCCGTCACCTCGAGCACCACTTCCGGGCCTTCACCCAAGTTGAACTTCTCCTTGATGACCTTGGCAAGGTGCTCGCTCCACTCCATACCGTCCTTGCCGGAAGGCTTGGGAGGTGGCATGAACACGTCCTCTTTCCGACCGCCACTGAACGAGGCAGCAAAGTCAAGTCTCGACTGGACGATATCAATGCCAATCACCCTCTTGCAGCCCCAGACGCGGCAGATAGCCTGGCAGAGGACGCCCATGGGGCCACAGCCAAAGACGACGACGGTCTGGTTGCCGCGAACGTCACCTGTACGGACCATCTGGACAGCTGAAGAGACGGGCTCCACAAGGGCTCCTTGCTCCATATCCATATGGTCGGGAATCGGGAAACAATAGTCGGCCGCAACCACATAGTACTTGGATAATGTGCCATCGTGGGGGGGCGTCGCGGCGAAGACTGTGTCGGGGCAGAGGTTATAGCCGCCACTTCGGCAGTAGTCGCAGCTGCAACAGGCCATGGTTATCCAACCGAGAACACAACACATACGGAGAGGCTGGCTTCGACTACTCACTGTCGGCAGGGCACTCCTGGCTCAATGGCGACGCGGTCGCCCACCTTGACGTTCTTGACAGCAGAGCCTACCTCGACAACAGTGCCCGAGGATTCGTGACCGAGAATGATCGGGTTTGTGAGGATGAAGTCACCAATGCGGCCGTGGTCCCAGTAGTGAACATCGCTACCGCAGATTCCAGTCTGAGCGATGCGGACGCGAACGTCCCATTCGTTGCGAAGCTTGGGGATGGGACGCTCTTCGATGATGGTGTCGTGAACCGCCCGAAGAACAAAGGCGGGGTTTCGCTCGGCTGAACCCATGGTAACGGAGAGTAGGTAAGGGGCAGAAATGCTATGTCGTCAACAAGATGAAGACGAGTGAATGCCCCAGACCGGCAAGACCAAGCAAGGCGTCCTTATACTATCGCAATGACTAGCCTAGCGTGTCCTACAAACAGCCGGTACTCCTCACAGTTATCCACGTGCATCTTGTTTTTTCTTATCTCGACTACTCTTTCAGACCTTCATGCATGTCCTGCTACACATCTGGTGGTCCCGTTCCTGCTCCGTCCATGGCAACGGTTCCATCATTGTCCTTCTCTGGAAGGCCACCCCCCCAACCTCCACCGCAGTACAGTACGGGATGTTGTGGGGTCCCCGCATGCTGCGCGACGAAATACCAGCTGTGGTTTAGCGCCCAGATCGGCTGGCATTCGGACCCATGATTGCAGATGCTCTGCACGTCTCAGCGCGGGTGGCGTTGGACAAGTTACAGAGGATGATGGATTGGTTTACCGTTTGTGGAAGCAAGGACCTCTTTCATTCTACTCAATCGGCGTAATAGTTGGGATTGTGCCCGGCCAAGCTGTCTGCCGGTTCCCTCTGGCCAACTCAATCAACCTAACTGGTGAATAGCAGTGAGGGGAACATCTGCAGCAGCCTCATCAAGCCATCGGCATGGATGTCTATTTATTGCATCCTCCTTGCTGCAATCCTGGCTTATCGCCCGTTCGCTTCGAAATCCCCGTTTGAACCTCCGTGTCTCTATCATCTCCAGTCATCATGTCCAACGGCGCGCTTACTCCCGAGGCCACCTTTGCCTCAAACAACTCGCCCGCAGCTCCTGACGGCTCAAGCATCTTCTCCCTCTTTTCTCTCAAGGGCAAGACGGCAATTGTCACCGGCGCAGCTGCAGGAATTGGCCTAGCAACTGCACAGGCATTCGCCGAAGCCGGCGCAAACGTCGCTCTGACGTACAGGTCCAATAAGAAGGCCCCCAAGTCGGCTGCCCAGATCGAGAAGGACTTTGGCGTCAAGTGTTAGTCTTACTGTTGAGTATCTGGCCAGCCCATGGCGATTGTCTTTGGCAGACTGACTCATTGATCTCTACATAGGCAAAGCATACCAGTTGGACGTTGACAATGAAGACCAAGTTGCCCGAGTCGTTGACCAGATAGTTGCCGAGTTCAATGGCCGCTTGGACATCTTTGTAGCCAATGCCGGAATCCCCTGGACCCAAGGGCCTGCTCTTGAGGGCCAAACCTCTCATTATCGAGACGTTGTCAAGACTGACTTGGACGGAACATACTATTCAGCGCTGGCGGCGGGAAAGCACTTCAAACGGCAACATCTCGAGGGTACTGATCTGAACGACAAAAAGCTGGGCCCTGATTACAACGGGGGCTCCTTCATTGCAACCGCCAGCATCAGCGGGCGAATCGTCAACATCCCCCAGATGCAGGCGGCTTACAACGCGGCCAAGGCTGGTGTTGCACACCTGTGCAAGTCTCTGTCGATTGAGTGGGTCAAGTTTGCGCGGGTGAACTCGGTCTCGCCCGGATACATCGCCACCGAGATCTCTAACTTCATTCCTGAGGAGACAAAGGTCATCTGGCGGTCAAAGATTCCGATGGGGTGAGTCGCCTTGAAGTCATTTACTGCCGGTTTACTTGTTGACACAAATTCTGTTCAAAGACGTGAGGCCACGGCGAATGAATTGAAGGGTGCATACCTGTACCTGGCGAGTAATGCCGCGACATACACGACGGGCCATGATCTTGTAGTTGATGGAGGTTACACCGTGTATTAGACAGAGCTGGGTCGTCTAGGTGGTGCGGCTAGAATGGGACAGGCGTCTCGGAATTCGAAGTTGGAAGGTGAGCCATAGAAATCAAGACCAAAGAGATGGCAATCAGAAAGTAAGCGCCAATGGCGTCTTGTTTTGTGTGCGTGCTAGGGGTGAATGCTTATCTGTCACTGCCTGTCAACTTAAGATGCGCCAGGGATCCAAGATCTAATCAAGAGTGAGATAGGGTTACTTTTAGCTTAAAGTCATGCCACAAGAGAAGGATGATATCCCAAGCACGCAGCATGCAAATTATGCCGTGCTCTGTCTAAATGACGGCCACAAAACATTCCGCAGACTGGTTAGCCCTTGTTATCAGACCTTCAGTTCCGGCTCATCACTTGTCACGCCAACTTGTCGCTAGGGTATACTCGAATTGGTAAATCACTACGCAGCATGTAAGCTGGCTGGCTAGCTTGTTGCTGGCGGCTCGCTTGAAGGTACCCGACTACTTGTCTATTAAAGGAAGTTTTTGGCCCGCTGGTCACGAACCGCCACCACTAGATCTATCTATACTCACTTCGCTCATGGTTTTAGCTAGAACTATGGCCAACATCATCCCCCCCGAAACAGCTTCCGCTCTGCGAGCCCGGATAGACCTCGAAACTTCAGGTCCAGATCCCAGCATCCCCGGCCTGGTGTACTGCGCCGTTAACCGAGATGGAGATGTAATATTCAGCCACGCGTCCGGGACCACCGCCCTGGGGGGGAAAATGCCCATGACCCTGGACACGACCTTCTGGCTTGCCTCGTTCACCAAGATGGCCACCGGCATTGCCTGCATGCAGTTGATTGAGCAGGGCCGCCTGCGGCTGGACGACTCGGATCTCATCGAGAGGCTCGCGCCCGAATTGCGAGACGTCCAGGTCCTCGAGGAGCAGCCCGACGGCACGATTACGCTGGTGCCCAAGAAGACCCCCATCACTCTCAAAATGCTTCTCACTCACACCTCAGGTTTTGGTTATGCCTTTAGTGTGCCCAAGCTCAGGGATTGGAGTCGGCCAATAGGCCTAGACGACTTCTCTGGCATAAAGTCCGACACACTTAACAGGCCGCTCGTCCACCAGCCGGGTACCACTTTCGAGTACGGAACTGGCGTGGATTGGGCTGGGGTTTTGGTCGAACGAATTACCGGACAATCGCTAGAGGACTATTTCCAGGAGCATATATTACGGCCGCTTGGTATCCAGACCATCTCATTCCGAGCTACTAATCACCTCAAGGGCCGGTTGGCGACTATGCATCATCGAGACCCCAGCGGAAAATTACACATTCGGGACCATCTATACCGAGCGCCTCTCGTGGAGCAGGATCCCGACAAGCTATTTTGCATGGGTGGAGCAGGGTGTTTTGGAGCCCCCATTGAGTACTGTGGTGAGTAGGATGCCGTGGAGAGGGCTGAGTAACTATTGACGAGCGTATGTACCCAGACTTGATCGCGACGCTTCTTAACAACGGCACGCATCCCAAGATTGGGGTCCAACTCCTCAAGCCGGACACAGTTGAACGTCTGTCTGCCGTTGGTCCGATCCCTCTGTCGAACCACACTGGCTGACACGCTATTAGTTATGTTCACGGACCAGATTCCAGAGCACCCTCGTCATGTGAACGAGTTTTGGGAAGCTGCCAAGCGTGATCTCACAAACCAGGGGCCCATCATGACTTACGAGGGCGATCCAACCGAGGGCTGGGGCCTAACGTTCTCCCTCAGCCACCAACCCAGTGCCACAGGAAGAGCCGCAGGCTCCGCCTCATGGGAGGGATTGGCAAATCTATTCTGGTTTGCCGACCGCAAGACCGGAGTGGGCTGTGTGATTGCGTCGCAGATCCTCCCTTATGGCGGTAAGTTTACAGGCCGGCGCTGGACAAGTGAACAAGAGTGGATATTGACTATCTGGTAGATACAACAGTTTTGCGGTGCTCGGAAGATGTTGAACGGGGAATTTACACGGCACTCAAAGAGTCAAAGTATGCATAGACGAAGATCTCTGGAATGGACTATTTGAGAACCTACATGTCTCTCCACTGGGAGTCTGCCAGGCATTTGATCTATGGGCTCGTGACACGACACAACTGATTCCCATATTCCGGTGTACTCGATCTCGTTATAGAATCAGGTAGTCGTGTTGTCGCTCGATGGCAGGGTTATGAGTCTAATTACTACTGCATTAGCGCCAACTTTGGATAGGGTTACATGGAGTGTACATACAAATGACATCCAAGGAACGTTTTTACGGTCGTGCTTTAGTTTCTGGGAGCGCGCCTCCCACACCGTGTTAAGAAGATCTTGGGGAACCCGGTTTCCCATCTCAGACCGACCCTTGATCTCAGCCAGTCGCAACATGATATAGTGTCGTGAATGCCGACCCAGGCAGTCGGCACCCGCCATAAACAGTGGCAGCACCATCAGCTCGAGGAGGCCACAGTCTCCCGGTATCTCGGATGTGGCATCCAAGATGGCCGTAACTGACTCCTGAATCTCTGCATCCTCGGCTGGCTGCATGGCATCAAGGAGGCGTAAACATCGTAGAAGGCAGGCGTGCCGGAAGGCTTCAGCTACAGATACCCAACGGGGGTCGTCGCTTGGGTAGGTGCACCGCGAACTGTTCCACGAGTATAGCTTCCGGATAATAGCCCGCACAGCGTGGTCGTGTTCTTCCCGGCCAACTTCCCACGCCGCAAAGGCCTTGGCTCGATCTAAGGCGTCGCCCATGAGAGCCATGACGTCCCTGGGGCAGCCATTGACCATCTCTAGCTTCTCATCGCTTAATGAAATAATGGTTTCTCGAACATCCTTGGGAAAGCACACCCGCTCCGGGTGAGCGAACGAGCGAACGATGTCAAGCCTACTGCCAAGTTAGCATATGACGACGTGTGGGAAAGCTCGGCATGAGCCATGGACGAGAGAGAAGCAGAACCTACCAGACGAGATTACCGAGGAAGAAGACCGATCGCGCATTGTCCTCTGTTAGCTCCTCGTGCCCTAATGATTGACAACAGATGGATACGGCCCCAGAAATGTGGACGCCGTTTTCCGAGATGCCAGATTCGCTAATCTGCGTGGCTCAACATCAGTCCCGCTTGCTTGTTGGTTCAACGTTGCCAAAACCTACATCGTGAAGTAGTAGGATCTGGATGGTGGCAAATATTGTATCCCTCTCGGTGGCACCTAGGGTTCCGGTGATGCCCTGTTTAATGGCATCAGCAAGGAATTGGATTGACTTTAATCTGTACTCTACGGCAACACTGTCACGCAGATACTTGTTGGACTTGACGTGGCCTAGATGGCTCGCAGAGAGCCCCAAGACGGCGTACAAGAGCCCGGCTTGCTCATACGCCAGAGGGAGGATAAAGGCCCGGTAGGGATTTGTAATGTCGTCTTGGTCCTGCTGGATTTGGTGCGGGCAGATTACGTTGTGATCTGGGTCGTTTCCTCGTTAGCCCATGGTGACGGCGGATCGATAACAGGAGCAGCAGAAGCTTACAGTGGGCCAGTAACACCTCAGTCTGGTCCTGGACCAGAGCCTCATCAATGACGGCAAGCAGAGGCTCTGGTAGAGGCTCGACCAAAAGACCTTCGGGGATGGGCCCGGTCAAGAAATCTCCCAGATCAATGTGCTCAAGAAGGGGGATATGGCTTGCGATGGATCCAGACCTAGCGTCGACAGATACAGGGCTGGCTGCATCTTCCGCGCCTTTGATTACATCTTCCGCTCCTGTGTTGGTGGGCGGAGGTAGAAGAGGCATCCAGAATGATTGTATGCTTGCATGGCCAAACGACTCTTCAGCAGGAGGCGTAATGGGATGGGGGGTGTTGGCTGGTGGAGACGTCTCATGGTCTCGTGCAGCCGCAGATGTTGAGGGTTTGTCGTTGGGTCTCTCAGACTCAGAAGCGTTACTTTTTCGCTTCTTGGGCCGAGATTGAGAGGATGAAGCCTCGGAAGCATCGTCGGTGGTTGGAGCCTGCCTGTCCTTCCATTTCCCTCTGCTTGCGAGACCGCAAAACCGGTATTTTTCTGGATAGCCTCCGCAGTCAAGGTCCATGGCAACGCAACGTCCACATGCAGGCCGAGTGCGGTCGCAGCGTCGCGACTTTGCGCGACAGGTTGCGCATGCCGGGCCTGTTCAATTTGTCAATCATCCAACGAGGATGGACGTCGCGAAGGGGGCGATTGCAAGTAACGTACCAGGGAGTCTTGTCCGAGGCATAGTGATCAATGCCTTACAATTGAGTGCTGATGGCCCAGTGCGGTTGTAGCTATGGTGGCCACATAGGCTGGTTGAGAAGAAGCCAAGGTTCTAGAGGTTCAGGACTAAGAATCCACCTCTAAAGCCGTCTTGAACAAAGGCTGATGCTGACGTTAGAGGAGCGCAAAGTGAAGGCAAGAAGAGGAAAATGCCCTGAGGACAGAGGCGACCCGGTCCATGTCCCTGCAACCCGCTGATAAGGGCCTAGAAAGCGGGGGAATCGCGTTTTGCCAGAAGAGGATTAAGCGCAGTGGGGAAATGGAGGAGGTCAGTGGCCGCGATACAAGAATCCCAGCACACGGCCCTCACACTCTAACAGCTTCAACCTCGTACCCACGTGATTACCCGACCTACCTTTTGCGACGCGAACCCGAGGATAAGACCTTAATCAGGGAGGGGGATTAGGGAGATCCCTATCTCCATAGTTTGATAATAAATAAATAAGGAGATGCTTTTTTTTTTTTCCTTTAATTCAGTATTAAATATCGCGTAATTGGTTGACAGTTACATTCTGCTCTTCCTACTAGTGGCACAGCTCCAGACAACACGACCGGGATACGATTCAAACCGCATTGAGTCCCACCAGGAGAATATCTCGGACTATATCATATTGACTCACGCCTTAACAGTCTTTACAACTTATGCGTGGTTTCGAGCTCGTTGCTCATGTTAAGCATCTCCCAATCGATCACAGGCCCCTCAAACTTGTCGCCAATCCAGTACCAGCAGCCGACAATGCACAAGAAGAGGCCAACCAGGATGGGCGCGGTGTAGTTCATCGACGCGACAGCCACGGGAAGACCTGGAGGAAAGCACACAAAGATGCCCATGACAGTGATCCACAATGGTGAAAAAACATTACAAATGTATCCGTAGCGGCCAAGATTCAGGGGTCTCTTGGGCAAAACCTTGGATCGTCCCTGCATGGCCACTACTGCTTGTGGGATTGCGTAACTGAGGTTGAGCAGCAGCACGGCAGTGGTGATGATCGAGTTGAAGGCAGTAGTGCTGGCCAGGTACAGTAGTCCGTAGATAGTTCCAAAACAGAGAGCAGCCACGGTTGTCCGAACAGGGAATCCAAGCGTTGGGTGGACTTGAGCAAAGTAATTAGGGTATGGCGTTCCCTTGTCTCGGGCAAAGGCCCAAGCTAGACGGCCGCAGGCGATCCACTGGGGAGGGAGGTTTGCTAGATCCGCCAGGTCAGCACTTCTGCGCCTTAAAGTCCTTGGATAATGGTAGACGGTCACTCACATGCGTAAATAATGATGAGATAGATGGTGAGCCCAACGGTAGCCGATCGGCTGCCAGTTGCCTGGTACAGTAGCTGCACCGCCGGCATACCCGCGTTCATGGTCAGATCCATGTCTTTCATGACAAGCATAAAGACGAGAATGATGGGGAAGGCCGTAGCCAGGCCAATCGCCATGGTCAGGCTCCTAGGAGACTGGTCAGCAGGATGGAGAGCAAAGCTACATTAGGATTCGCGCACATAATTTGTGGGAGTCTCACTCCCGGGCTTTTCATCTCTTCAGCAATGTGGATGGCCCCGTCGGTTCCAGTGAAACAGTACATTGAGTTGATGATGCCGAGGATCCAGGCTGGCCCAGGTGACCATCCACTGGTGCCAGGGGTGGCGCGGGTGAGGTAGTCGCCACTGTTCACATGGTCTTTCATGACGAGAATCGTGATGAGCCATGCGACAAAGCCCGTGATGGTCAGGTAGAGTGCCGAGGTGGTGATAATCGGCAACGATCGAGGAAAGACAAAGAGTGGAACAACTATCCACTGGGTTCAGTTTGACAGCAGGGGCCGACATGATGGCTCATACTTACCAGTGATGAGCAACACGGCAAGGTACACCAAATAGACGTGCCATTGCTCAGCCGTGTAGCTCGGGTTCACAAAGCTGACTAGGCCGAGGGTTGAGTTGGCAACCAGAGACAGTCCGGAACAGGTTCCGATCCACCATCCCAGGATGGACATCCAGCCGGTCGCAAAGGCACCGAATCGACGAGTTTTGCGTGGGGCGACGAGATAAACAAAGTGATATTGGCCCTGTAAACCGCCAGGTTAGGCTCCCATTCAGGCTGCTGCAACAGGAAGGGACAAGTTTTGAGGCTGCCTACACCGGAGGATGGAAAGGCTGATGCCAGCTCGGATAATCCAAGCGTAATGATCCACTGGACAAAGCAGGCAATGATGACACTAAAGAGCGCAAGCTGAGGCCCGCCATACTTTAGGTTCTGGCCAAAGTTGCTGAGTGCACCAACCCAGGAATTGGTGATACTATTTTCATGGTTAGTTAGTGGAAGGGCCAGAGTCTTGCTGAAAAGAACACACCCGAAACCAAGGCCCAATGAGGAAAGGAGGTTAAAGTTCCGTCTCATAACCGTTTCATGACCCTGAGCTCGCAGGATGGCATCGTCCAGACTTGTGCCCTTCAGATCTGTCATGCTGCCCTCTTGGACATCTTGAGCTGGAAGATGAGAGTTTGACGGCTTTCCGTCGGTCTTGCAAATACCGTCGCGCGCGGATTGCTCCATGTTCAGAGCTTGTCACGGCAAATAGATTGTGTAGATTTAAAGATTTCGAAGATTTCGAAGAGCAAATTCGAAATGTTGACTGTCAAGTAAGAGATAAAATCCTTTCAGGTGAAGCAGACAACGATGTCTTATGGTTTCGTAGGCAGTCACCTGCTATACCACCTTAAGGCCTTCGGACTGTTTCTTGGGCGGACCGGGCGGAACCCCTGTAGTGGAAGACCACGACCGCTCGGCGCGCCAAGCAGTAGTGCTTGACCTTTGGCCTGAGATAGGCAATGGCTCAACCTGGCTCGAGGACAAAGTTCAGGCCGTTGGCGGCCTCGGCGCAGAGATTGTGGTGTCAACAAGTCTGCAGCTGATCCAAACGCTGGGCATGTTGATCCCCCTCCATGGCGCAAGGCTACTTGGCCGTATCTTCCACCGCTGGCCGACCTTGCCGACCATTGCCCTTATCTCTCGCTTCCCCAGACTCGCTAAGCGCTCGTGCATTAGACTGTGGCGGGGAAGTGGGGGACAAAGCCGGTAAATGGGACGGGGCAAAAATGAGCGATACCTCTTTCGGCATCAAAGGTCTCTGAGGTGTGGGAGTTAGACAGACGTCCCGTCGACACATTCGGCCTCAAGATTGAGCTTTGGTATTCCTCGGGGGTGATGGATAAGGAGAAGATTGCAAGCAAGTTGTGCACAGCGGACAGAAATGATTGAGATAGGCTAATCTGCGTTATCTACACTGATCTAGTATCATCCAAGCTACACCGCATGAAGATCAAATGTTCTAGGCAGCTTGCTTGTCACCCCTGTACTCCGGATCCATTGTTGTTTCTATACGACGTATGACTCTGGCAGGGTTTCCCGCCACGAAATGATAAGGGGGCACGTCCTGTTGGCTGCTGTTAGCAACGATATGCGAAAGCGCTACGGGGACCAAGAAGAAGTGGTGGCGAACCTTGGTGACCACCGAGCCTGCTCCGACAGTGCTGCCTTTGCCAACCGTCACGCCCGCCAGAATGAGGACACTACCTCCAATCCAAACGTGGTCTTCAATATGGATCTCCTTGCCAGCCTCAGGGCCCTTGAGGCCGTTGCGGACTGCTGGATCAACAGGATGGATGGCACCGTAGAGGCAGACATTGGGGCCAAAAAGAACGTTATCACCAATGGTGATCAAGCAGGTATCCAAAACGAGCAGGTTGAAATTCAGGAATGTCCCCTTGCCAACCTTGAAATTGATCCCATGGTCGACCGAGATGGGCCCGTCAACGTGGGGATCTGTATCCTCAAAGAGCGCCTCATCCTCCTTAGGGTCGGGATTGACAGGTGGTAAAGGCCGGGTGTCCCCAACGATGCTGGGGTATCAACGTCAGTCCCTTGGCGTCAGGAGCGGATTGATGGATGATATGCAACCGAGCTAGTTCTCGGAGAAAGGGGATCTCGGAAGTAGATCCGAGCGAGATGCGGTTGCTTACTTTCTCCATAGCTCGACACGCCGGCGCTTAGGCTCGTGAGCTGCAGCATTGAAGGCTTCACACGCCTTCTTGCATCGAGTTCTGTTGGCCTGCAGGTCTTCATCCCATGCCCAGTACAGCTCTCCCCGGAGCATCTTCTGCCATTCCACAGACTGTGCCATGCTGCAGATACGGGAGGGTAACAACGAGCCAGAGCAAGGTTTCGGATATATCTGGGCCAAATGTATGCACAAATGATAGGAATTGAGTGACGAGGACTGTGAGCTGATGATACCGTACCAACCAGCGAATCTGTAGTCAGCTCTTTATTCCCCGAGGTCATGGATATCGGGACGCGCTCCTCCTATTTCCCGTTTGGGTAGATGATCCCGAAGCCCTGTATCACCAGAGGGGACATTTGGCGGTGAGGGGCTAGCCTTGGCACTGCAAGAGGAATCGAGTACCGCTTACGGCAAATCATTCCCTTGATGATGATTCATTGGCACAGCATCGTGTGGAGCCGCCTCATCAAACTACTGTCACTTTATCTCCGGAGTGCCGAAGGGCCCTCAATCCTTACCCCGCTTTTAGCGCTCAGTATAGGGGGTCCCAGGGAGTGTAACTGATACAGAAAGGACCTATGATAGTTAAGACTTCCTCCTTAGGTGGACGCGAGGCTACCACAACGCATCGTCGCTATCGAGAACTCTGATTGGCCCTAGAGCCTTGGTGTGATCAGGCATCGCTGAGTCCATGAGTGGAGTTGCGTGTCGATGTTCACCAGCCAATCATGGTAGTATCATTTGAATCCTAACTGACCACAGTACACTACCCCTTACAAACGTGCTTTGCCACTGGTGGAGCAAACCGAGTCCGCGTATCCCTGCACCCAGCCCTCTTCGATAGTCTCCTTGATGTCTTGGACGCGGTTTCCGGCTCCGGATCTTCCCAGCAAGTTATTGCCCCAGAATTCCTTGGCCGTCTCGGGCCTCCACCGCCACGTCTGCGCAATCCGAGGGTCAAGGCCGTCCTCCATGACATCGGCAATGAAGCCGCCGATTGAGGGCAGATGGGTGAAACCATGGCCCGAGTCACCGGCCGCCACCACGAGAGATGGGTGCCTCGGGTGCTTCGTGATGATGAAGGCGCGGTTAGGCGTGTCGGCACACCAGACGGTGGCGGTATGACTAAATGGCCTGTCTACCAGCTGGGGTAGGACCTCGCTGAGGAACTCGCGTATGCGGCGAGCCGAGGCAGCAGGGATCTGGTTTCGGGGGATTGGGATGGACTGGGGAAGACTCTTTGAGCTGTCGCCACCGTCAGAGTTCGGGAGAACCCAGTTGACGTAGCCAGGATGTTCATCGCAGATCTTGAGCTCGAGCTTGTCAACATCGGGCTCGATAAAGAATCCCTTCTCACTGTGGAATAGGACGGGAAGATCCTTGTATAGCTTTGCCTCCTCTGGGGACATCTTGATGTGAGCCACAGTCCAGGCCGTCGGGCGAAGTTGGTTCTCAAAGTCGATGATAGACGCGGCATGGGCACCGGCCGACAGGATGACTCTGTCGGCCCGATGCTCTAGACCATCTGCAGTACGGATACCGACAACGTCGTCGTTCTCCAAGAGCAAGCCCTTGACCAGGCCACGGGCATTTCCAGAAACCAACTTGACACCCAGACGAGAAGCTTCGTTGAATGCAGAAGTCATGGCCTTGCGGGCGTGTACCCAGCCCACATCCGACTTTTGGTGCCAGCCCTTCCAGCCGGGGAAATTTCCGGTCAGAACACCAGGGCGCATGGTATTGCGGAACTCCTCGGGGGAGCTGACCTCAGTGAATAGCTCTTTATGGTGTCGGATCTCTCGATCGTACGTGGTCTTGATGGCCTCGGGAGAGGACGCGGCGAGGATGTATCCAACGTTGTGGAAGAAAGGAGTAAAGACTGGATCGTGCTTCCAGCCCTGCCTGGCAGCGGCCAACAGTATTTCTGCCACAATTGCCTGGTCGTCGCCATCGGAGAATGAGCCTTTTGACCAAGGTTAGCCTTGATGCCATCTCTATTTGATTTTCACAGGCTAGTTCCTCACCGCCTTCCAACACTTTGTTTATGTCGTTGCCAGCCGAGATTGCTGAAGGGACAGGGAAGGGATCGTATACGGTCACATCTATGTAGCCACGACGAGCCAGGTGCAGAGCAGCTGAACAGCCCCAAGTGCCGGCTCCAACGACGATGATGCTGGAGTCTTTGGTGAGGTCGCATGGCATTTTGGATGACGATTGGAAGTGAGAGTTTTGATGAGAAACAAAAACAGGAGAGAAGGAAAAAAAGTCGGTTTCGCAAATTAGATCAACGGAAACCACAACAGCTGAAATGATGACTTGAGGAGAGAAACGCTTGTGGGGATGACCTGCGAAAATAAGAATGATGTCTATTTATTCCTCTGTCCTGTACCCGTCGCTTTAAGTTTTGTCGAGTGCGGGAGCAACTGCCAGATCGGGTAATACCCCTTCAATTTGGGGCTGGGATGAGGTTGTCCTTGTCTCTATCCTCAACCCATTTCGTATCGGCAAGTGGATACCTTGTCATCAACCTGGTGTGGCAGCAACTTGTGGTGATGATGGCAGAGTAGCATTCGGTTACCACGGCCCACTTGAATCTCTACCATGGAAGGAGCACCAGTGACTAAACCTGGATTCATAATCTTTACCACTTGTGCAATGGATCTACCAATAGATGATCCTCATCCCCAAGTTTTTTATTTATTTATTTATTTTTCTTTCCAGTGGAATACCATCAAGAATGTTTCTGTCATCACCTTACACTCGCATGAGTTGTTATTTCAATGATTAACTTCTCGTTTCTGGATACGCTAACAAACCACCCCACGATCCCAACTTCTAGTTGTAGAGTCCACCGTTGGCGGAGAGGACGGATCCAGTAGTCCATCGCGCATCATCTGTACAAAGGAAAGTAACCAGAGGAGCAATATCTTCCACCTCGGCGACCCTGGCAGCAGCGGGTGTTGATTCAATTAGAGGCTGCATGTCCTTCAAGAACTGCTCATCGGCCTCGAACCACTGGTCTGTGTTTGAATCATGTTAGGCCAATAATCCCCAAATCAAGTAGGATAGCATGGACTCACCAGTGGCAACAGGCCCGGGGTTGATACAGTTGACGGTAATGCCATGGGACTGACCTAACTCCTTCGCCCACACGCGCGCACAAGCCTCGTTAGCGGCCTTTGTAGCCGCGTAAACGGTCTGGCCACCCACTCCGAGCCTCGCGGCAGCCGAGGAAACGAAAACAACTCGACCCCCCTTGGGAAGGTGGGGAAGGACGCGCTGGGTCAGGAAGATGGGTCCGCGGACGTTGCAGTCAAAGTGCAGGTTGTAGAAATCGACAGTGGTATCCTTGAGGTCTGCTTCCAGCCCTTGAGCAGCGCTGAACAAGGTCCAGTGGTTAGCTTTTTCATCGCTTCATGTCCAAGTATGGGGGCTGGAAGAAACCATAGCTTACTTATGGACCAGGATCTCAATCTTGCCATTGGTGCTGAGCTTCAGGGCGGCATCAACAAGCTTCTGTAGATCATCAATGTTGCTGACATTCGCTTGGCATAGAACAGCCTTTGATCCGGCGGCTTCGATGTCCTTGACAACCTTCTCGGCTCGCTCACGGCTCTTGTCGGAAACGTAGTTGACAACAACGTTGGCGCCGCGTTGGCCGAGCAAAGTAGCGATACCCGCTCCAATGCCCCTGCCCCAAGGTTAGCTCTTTAAGCTGACACCGTCGTCGGATGTCATACTATGTGGAAATAGCAACGCAACGAGAGGTCTGAAGGACATGTATGTGCGACCAGGGGATCCGGGATGAGGCTTACCGAGAAGCACCGGTCACAATGGCGACCCTGCCGGAGAGATCGACACCCTTGAAGTTGGGCATGTTGATTACTGTGGTATTTGGCTTGGAAAGATGCGGTGACTTGGGTGATAGTGATGGCTGTGAGGCGGTGTAGCGATTGTAGAAACACAATACTGAAGGCATAGAATACGTGGTAGTTTATATTGATGTTTTCTACCTCATTTTACTACCCCAAATAGGAATTCGATCCCGCAATCTGTGATTCTCTCCCAAGCACATCTGGATCATAACAAAATGGGAGGAAACCGTTATCCTCCCGCTTGACAGGGAGGAGGAATCTCCCCCGCCCCACAGCGGCGATAATGACGCATGTAGTCGGCATGTTGCGCGTGAAAGATGTTGCTCAGTATTGGTAACATGTACAGCCAACGTTAGCGCCTCCAGTTTCCAGATTCTGCTTGGTTCGTTGCGGAGTAAGCTGTCGTCGCCGGATGAGCTTACCCAAGCATTGGCGTCCATGGACGAGGGCTTCTTTGTCCCTTTTGAGTAGTTGCTCGAACGAGTAGGCACGTGAACCGACAAAGGCCGCACACGTGAGGTTGTAGTGGATGTGTATCTATTGTGGCAATTGGGTGAGAGAAATCCCTCCTGAGAACAAGTAAGTGTATGGGCCAGTCGAGTACTTAAGACCATCGACATGTCCCTAGCCCAAGGATTCATCTGGTTATGTCTCGACAATCATCTTATCAATCGGCCAGCTTCTCCTTCATCTTTTGGTAATCGCCCTTCTACTCCTTCGTGCCACCGTCTCATAACACAATATCCATAATGACGGCCTCTAATGGACCCAACGGCATCAAAACTCCCGATTTTCCGCCCGGCGTCCAACGTCTCCCTGCCACCGCTCCCCCAGAGCATTTCATTGCGCTTTTGAAGCGCGACGGCGGCGTCATTGCTGAGAACTTTGTACCTCTTGAAGTCATTGACAAATGTAATGCCGACATCAAGCCAAAGCTCGATGCCGAGCAACGCTGGAATGGTGACTTCTTTCCCGTAAGTCAGCCGCTGTATTGGTTTTGAACGATCTGGCCTCGCTTGTTAGAACCTGTCCTCATTGATGTTGGCATCTCCAGAAAGAGACGAGGAAGTGCACCTCTTTGATTGCCAACAGCACGACCTACACGACTGAGCTGCTGATGCACCCTCTCTACCAAGCCATCTGCGACCACTTTCTCACCACTCGCAACTCGTTCTGGTGGGGCGACAAGTGGAAGGAGTCTGTATCCAAGCCTCAGGCTCACACCGGTGCTGCCATGTACATCGGCCCTGGGGCCAAGGCCCAGCCTCTTCACCGTGATGATTACCTCCATCACAATGTCCACACCGAGGTTCCCGCTCCGTGGGACGATGAGCGCGACAAGAACCGCGAAAGCGCCGTCGGTCTCTTTGTTGCTGGGACAAACACCAACAAGGCAAACGGCGCGACCCGCTTCATTCCAGGCTCTCACCTCTGGTAAGCTAGTCAATTTCGAGGCAACGGGGTTTAGTAACCATGGTGTAGGGGCAACTACGAGCGCAAGAGCCCCCCCGATGAGTCCAAAACTGTCCACGCCGAGCTGAATAAGGGTGATGCCTTCTTCATGTTCGCTTCCTGCTTCCACGGCGGCTCTGCAAACACCACCACCGATAGCTACCGTCTCGTTTACAGCACATTCGTCACTCGTGGGTGGTTGCGACAGGAAGACAACGTGAGTACACTGGTGTCTTCTCTTAGAGCTTTGCACCCTAACCTTGACTTATCAGATGTACCTTGCCATCCCTCGCGATGTGCTCATGAGGTATCCGCGCCACATCCAGCGCTTCATCGGATATTCATGCTCTGACCCTGGCTGCGGATTGGTTGACGATCTCGATCCGATGTATACTTTGTACCCTGAGGAGCTCAAGACTGCTGTGCCGACCGATTATTAGGCCAGTCGCCAAGCAAGGGAGACGATTTAAGAAATCTAACTCATCATGGTGATGATGCCTCTTTCATTTTGTGTTCTTGGCCGGGTTATTACCTCTGGTTCCATGAGCGGTAGGGAAATCTTGATGATTTGAATTGTACTAGGCCAATTTGTTTTTCGAGATATGTCACTACTCTCCTCTTATACTGTAGCCTAACAGAAAAATTGAACATCTTGGGAGTATTCATTCCACGTTTGTGCCTTTTCGATCTGTCAGTCTAGAAAAATGAACATGTCAGTTATTTTTCTTGGCCTGTTATACAATACCTGACCTAGAGTGCATAGAAGGCCGTGTGGCCTCGCCTACCGGGTCAAATTGCAGTTCCAAAATTACAAAAGGAAGGGACTTTGGTGTTCCTCGATACCAGGGTGGTTTAACTGCTTGCATTCCAGTTATTTGCTCTAGAATGGAAATGTGGGTTAGACGTGATTGAAATGCCTCTTGGCGAACCTAATGGTGCTTTTTGTTCTTCATCAGTTCCGTCTCCTTTTCTAGCATCAGACAACATTGTAGAGTTGTCACTCGTATTCATAAGAAACTTGATTGGAAGTTTGAGTATTTGAATTGACAGCCACCATCATTTATCTGCTCTGTGACATTCCCACTCTATCTATTCTACCCTACTGGGATCAGAACAGGGTCTGTCCGCCATCAATGACGATATCCGCCCCAGTGATGTAACGACCGGCGTTACTAGATAATAGCACAACGGCACCGCAGAGTTCATCTGGGTAACCCATGCGGCCCATCGGATTCCGCTCATTCCAAATATTCCGAGCCACCTCCAAGCCGGCTCCGTCGTTGAGGATGGTATCCATGTATCCGGGACTGATGCTGTTTACCCGGATTCCGTGAGTCGCCCATTCAGCAGCTAGAGACTTGGTCATGGCCAAGACAGCAGCTTTTGATGCATTGTACGCGGCCTGGGGCTGCGGATAATTGACCCGGTGTGCTGATATGGAGGCCACATGAACAATGTTTCCACCCTTTCCGGCCACAGCCATTGCGTTGACAACAGCCTGTGAACAGAGGAATGATCCAGTGGTGTTGATCTCAAAGACACGTCGCCACTCCTTTGCCGGTACCGCAGTTGCGTGGTCGCAGCTGGCCACACCGGCGAATGTCAGAAGGATATTGACACCTCCCAAGAGCTCAACAGTGCTGGCAACAGCTTTCTGCACATCCTCTGCGTCGGTCACGTCGACCCTGAGAAATTTGATTGTGCGAGTTGGAAACTCCGCTTGAAGGGCTTCAACCTTGACAAGAGATGATGGGGGATCGATGTCCCAGATCATTAGTCCCTGTAGCCCATGCTCTAGCAGGGCTCGGCCAGCAGCGAAGCCAAGGTCTCCAGCGCCGCCAGTAACTATAGCATTCCCCTGAACTTGGAATCTGGCTTGGGCGCGCAGGGCAGGTGGAATATCTGCAGGGATTGGAATCGGTCTAGTTAGGGGGGCTTCCCCTGTAGAGAGGGTCATAAGCGGAATGATGCGGGACGTCAACTCGGCGCGGTCCATGGTAGAGTCAAGAATAAAATAAAATAAAACAAAGGGTTTTAGATGTTACAACGATAGCAAGTGCTGGTTAGTAGAAATAATGAACCTTTCCCAGCTTTAAAACTTCTCAATATCTCGTCTCAGATGATGGACATGTGTCCGCGAGGCGTCGGTATGTGAACCGAACCTCTGAGATAATACCTGATTTGGCAGGTCGGTCCGCATACCGTTAGCGCCTTCCACACGCGTTTGGCACCTCGTGGAGAAATACCCAAAGTGGGCGAAACAAGAGCTTTGCTATTAACCGAGTCATTGGGTGGCTTGGCCTTAAGCAAATGAATGGATAACTTATGATCAGTCTTGCTGGTGCGTTATCTCAAGGCTGCAACTTCTGCCCCCTCTTTTTGCAAACTCGGCGTATTCTCTGACCCTCGCCAAACCGAGAACTCAACGTTCCCTTTTCTTTCCATGGAGCATGTATACGAGTCCCTGACTTGCCGAGCGCGCCATCTTCAGAGCAAAGCCCAAGACAATGCACGCAACAGCTGTCCCGGGTGGCGTTCCGTCATTGCGCTTGCAGGGCCGCCGGGATCTGGGAAATCGACGATTGCGGCCGAGGTTGTACAACGTTTAAACGCCCGGGGAGACAGTTGCCGAGCTGTTGTTGTACCTATGGACGGATTCCACTATCCTCGTAGCGCCCTCGACAAGTTTCCGAACGCGAGGGAAGCTCATGAAAGACGGGGAGCGGCATGGACGTTCGACGCCGATGGTGTCATGTCCCTCTTCGACGCGCTTTATCAATCCAAAACACGGTTACAACCAGCGGCTGAAGATATCTACACCCCTAGCTTCGACCATGTGGCCAAAGACCCAACCAAGGACGATATTGTCATCTCCGAGTCGGCCTCTCTGGTAATCATTGAAGGCAATTGGCTACTTTATGATCAAGAGCCATGGTGTCGAATAAAGACACTGGTTGATGAGACGTGGTTCGTCGACGTCGACATCGAGACAGCTCGCAACCGCATAGCTTCAAGGCATTTAAAGAGCAGGATTGAACCAACTTGGGAAGCTGCACTCCAGCGTGCTAATACTAATGACATACTCAACGGAGAGGAAATAAGGAAAAGGCTTGTAACACCAGACATAAAGGTTTGGAGCATTGATGAGAAGCGGGCAGCCAATACATAGCAGAGTGGTAACAAATGTGGTTTATATACTTGTGGTTTGGGGATATGTGTTCTCGGTTAGCTTATTCATTTTCACTTGTCATTCCCACATCGTAGGACCTCTCGAAGCACTGCAAGTTATTGCGACCACTCAACTGAGAACATTTAATAGACGCACTTATCGACTAGATGTAGGGTCACTTCCCACCAAGACATGCCTTTTATCGCCATGTGCCGAGACTTAACCATTGAGAAGAAATGGGATGGAAGAAGAAAGTATATCAAATCCACCCCTAACAGTGAGCAAACTACTTAAACGCAAGCAATATGTTTGATGACAGTCGATGGAACCCAACTGGGGAAGCTCTTCGGTAACATCAAACTGCCAGTCCTCGGCCGGTACACCCACGTTTAATCCCCACCCACGTGGGTTAGCCATCCCCAGATCCCTCGCTAAACCTTATCCTCCTTCACCTTCATCGCAGGGGCAGCCTTTGCGCCGACCATTTCAACACCGTCTGTGATGTTGGTTCGCTTGAAGTCCCTGGCCTTGGTTCCCTGAGCAAACAAGCAGTCAACCTCATGGAATGTCATTCCCTTCAGCTCTGGCAGTTTGAACCATGACCAAATCAGGCAACAGAAGGCCAGACCACCAAAGAAGAAGCCAATCTTGCCTCGCATGTTACCCTCATCCGGGTTGACCATGTAAGGAAAGCAGACCGTCATGAAGATGGTAGCAACTCCTTGTGCTGCGAGAGCAATGGCGATAGTCTTGCCACGCACACGAACAGCTGAGACTTCGCATAGGAAGACATAGGCCACAGGACCGATGGTGATGGAGTAAATGAAGTACCAGATGAGCATGACGACACTCTCGGCCCATGCGAAGCCAGGCCTGTTTTCATAGTTCGGTGCGCAGTCGAGAGCGCCAATGACGAACTGAAGAGCCGTTAGGATGGCAAGGCCGTAGACGAAGAGAATACGGCGGCCCAGGTACGAGAGTGTAAACCATGAGAGGATGGTTCCGAAAGCCCCGAGCCCTGTCATTCCCAGACTCATATTGAAGGATTGGCTTGTCGGCAATCCTCCCAACTGAAAGAAATAGGTGGCGTACGTGGCAAGATAGACTCCCGAGAAGACCTGGATGCAGATGACGCCGATCGAGATGTGTGTTCGCCTGCGGTTGCTACCCTTGAAGCAGTCCAGGTACTTGGAGCCCACCTGGATCTCTTGCTCGGCGCGGTCCGTCTCGATTATCATGGCGAGTGTTGCTTTGACGTCGACCGAAGAACTCGAGAGCTTCTTCAGGGCTCTTTCGGCTTCCTCGAGGCGACCCTGTCTTTGCAGCCACCAAGGGCTAAAAGAAAATCAGTATGCAAAAAATGAAAGATCATTTCATGTAGAGATGGCTAGAAAATGGGGGCAAGTCTCCAGAGAAATGACTATACCTTTCAGGGGCAAAAGGAAACCCGGCAACGATGATCAATGGCCACAGCCACTGCACAGCAAACGGGATACGGAAGGCCCATCTTGAATCAAGTTTCTGGGATCTGGCAACGGTTCCATTGGCCATCAACTGACCCCCTGCGAAGCAGAGATTGATCGAAGCCGTAACGACGCCACGGACCGCCAGAGGCGCAACCTCGGAGGCGTAGGCGGGTGCAATAGTGACAAAGACACCCAGGACCAGGCCAGCAAAGAGCTCGCCGACGAATAATACGGCGAGCGAGCCGGAGAAGAATTGTATAAAGACGCATCCGGTGATGGCAATTGTGCAGAGCCCGAATGACTTCTTGCGACCGATCTTCTCCATCAAAGATCCGGCGGTGAAGGCGCCGAAGATCTGACCGATGGGTGCGCCCATATTCAAAGCACTCTGCCACGGGGCGGCAATGTAGAATTCTCCATCGTGTTCGCGGCCGTAGGCCCTTTGGAATGCAGGTGTGGCAATCAGCTGGCCGATGAGCTGAGGATCGAAGGCCGTTCTGCCACGCAGGTCCATATCAGTCACTGGAATTTTTACCAGAACAGAACTTGGATTCGTACTCACACGATGATTCCCAAGGAGAAATAGGCAGCCCAGCCGATAGCTTTGGGATAGAGCCTCAAAGCTTGCCAGAACCCAAGCGAGTGCTCGTGGATAGTTGCATCGATGGCCTGATCATGGACGTCTATCTTGGCCACTGAGGAACGCCTTGGGGCAGCCTCGGGGTCACTGACGGCCTGGGTCATCTCGGGCAGTTCAGGAAAGCCTAATGGCAGTGGAAACCTAGATGTGATGTGCTGAGAAGGCAGTCGAGGAGTTCTGAGGGTGATGACTGGGAGGAGTGTACGCCATGAGACGGACTATCATGAGGTATATATACCTGTATACCACCCAGGCTGCGAGTACACTACGAACCACCTATACTCTTACATGGTGATGGTGGCTGATAACCTATCAGTCGGTCTAATTTTCTCCCCAGATAGGATCGTGCCATCGATCCTGGTGTATTTCACAGGTTCAGGGGGGTAGTCCAGGCAAGGTGACCTGGGGAAGCTTTGCACTAGCCCGCATGCGGCAAGCAGAGTGAGGGGATGGTGTTTTCTTGTTTTCCGGGGTTGGTCTCTTCGGCAATTCGGCAATGGGGCCGAAGGGATACAGAGGTCAAGAAAGGACTGGGAACTTGGAGAGCAGTGCAGTAGAACGTGCCCCTCATTCCCACGCACGCTTATTAGAAGAGCATATAATTAGCGGTTGATATTGAAGCCTTTAGTATGTAATCAGCATAGTTCATTATACTTACTCCATTATACAAAACTGTAAGGGTGTCACGGTATCGACGTTCGGAGCTCGACCAACCGCGGCTCGTCTCTAGCTTGCCCTCGGTCCTTCTCAGGCTAATGTCCGGCCAAGAGTTACCCCTCCTATTGCCCGGCCCTCCATCATCCGCAAGCTCAACGAGACCAGGAAAGGATTCTCATTCCGCAGACGAGGAGCCCTCTGCTATACGCAGAGGAGAGATGATTGCGCACAAATAGGGTTAAAGCGCCTATTCGAGGCAATAGCTCCACCATCGAGGAACAAACTTCCCGATTTAGCTTAGAACAATCATGCAGGTTATTCGTACTAGCTAGGAACCTCCCCTTAGGTGTTGGGCATAATACACCCTGCCCGCCAGCTGCTGACTCTTGTTGGTGATAACAAGAAGGTATTGAGTCGTTGTTATCTATGCGCAGCGTCAAAACCAATTATACCATGACGCCACCCAAGGTCGATATTGACCATATCTTGGGAAACTTAACCCTGAATGAAAAGGTAAGGCTTACATGCCTAACCACCCCCCATCTGCTCACCTGACGTTCACTCGTGTATTATTAAACTTTCAGATTTCTGTATGAAATGCATCTTGGCTAAATGTTGAGCGAATGCAGATCTCTCTCCTCGCTGGAGAAAGCGACTGGCAAACCGTGGGAATCCCTTCCAAAGGTGTTCCAGCCGTCAAGGTCTCAGATGGCCCCAATGGAGCACGCGGAGCCTCATTTGTGGACTCTACGACAGCAGCATGCTTTCCCGCGGCATGCTGCATCGCCGCAACATTCGACTCTGATCTCGCAAGAGATATTGGCGAGGCCATAGCTGAAGAAACTCGCTCCAAAGGCGCCAGGTGCTTGCTAGGACCGACTGTGTGCATCCATCGCCATCCGCTGGGTGGCCGCAACTTTGAGTCCTTCTCTGAGGATCCCTTTCTCTCGGGGAAACTCGCTGCTCAATACATCAACGGGCTCCAATCCCAAGGTGTGTCAGCTACAATCAAGCATTTTGCGGCCAATGAACAAGAAACCCAGCGTCTTACTGTCGATACTCTGGTTGGGGAGCGTGCATTGCGGGAAATCTATCTTCGACCATTTGAGATTGCAGTCAAGGAGGCCAATCCGTGGGCCATCATGACGTCTTACAATCTACTAAACGGTGAACATGCCGACTCCAACAAGTACTTACTCCAACAGGTTCTCCGGGACGATTGGGGCTGGGAAGGGCTTGTGGTTAGCGACTGGGGCGGCACAAACTCGACTGCAGACGCCCTTAACGCCGGGCTCGACTTGGAAATGCCTGGTCCAACAAGATGGCGAAAGCAAGAGGCCGTTCTTGAAGCGATAAAGGCCGGACAGCTTACACAAGGGACTATTGACCAGCGGGTGAAGCAGCTGTTGGCCTTCCTAGAACGGCTGGGATGTTTCCATGACCCTCGTATCCCGGACGAGCAGGCTATCAACAACCCGAGACACCAGTCACTTATTCGCGATGTGGGTTCTCGCGGTCTCGTCCTCTTAAAGAACGACACAAACATCCTACCGCTTAGGGCAACCGAATTGGACGGCAAGAAGATCGCTTTGCTCGGATACGCAAAGACGGCACTGGCTCATGGGGGTGGCAGTGCCTCGGTCGTTGCTCATTACAAGGTTACTCCTTGGGAAGCCTTGAAGAACGCACTCGGCGACCAAGTTGAACTTTCTTACGCAAAAGGTATGTCGCGATGCTGAGCTGAGGCACACAGCCTGTCGGGATCACAGTCGCTAATCTTGCATTTGCTCAGGTGCCGACACGCTTCGATACTTACCTCCAATCACTACAGGTGTCCTTGACTTGGATGGCAATCCCGGCTTCACGTACAAAAGATACGAGCCCAACAATCCTGTTCCGGTCGAGATCAAGCAAATGCACCCTGACTCGTTTGTCTCTGTCTTTGCCTCGGTCGGTTTTAGAGACTGTGACGTCAGCTTCGAAGGTCTATTTGAGGTCCACGAGACAGGGGAATACTACTTCTCGTGTGCAGGACTTGGGCCTAGTAAGCTCTTGATTGATGGTGAACTTGTTGAGGAGCAAACCGACAATTATCCAGATGCCATGGGTTTTATGTTTGGCGGCGCGTTTTCAACCCAGATCAAAGTCCATCTGGATGCCGGCAGAAAGTACAAGATTTTGGCACATACCTCTCCGCCAACCCCCAAAGAGGGCGAGGTTGAGGACATGGGTCTTCTGGAGGGACACGTTGGTCTGCAGGTTGGTTTCACGCCTGCTCCCCAGCTCGATCGGGACTATACAGCCGAGGCAGTGCGCCTCGCCCAGGAGGCCGACATGGCCATCGTCTTCACTGGGCATGAGCCGGTATGGGAGACTGAGGGCAAAGACCAGGTCAGCTTCCACCTTCCTAAAGATGGGAGCCAGGACTGCTTTATTTCCGCCGTGGCCGACGTCAATCCTAATGTTATCGTTGTGAACTCTACAGGAGTTCCCATCGCCATGCCGTGGCTTGTCAAGATTAAGGCCCTCGTCCAGTCGTGGTACCCTGGCCAAGAGTGTGGCAATGCGATTGCCGATATCCTTACGGGAAGAACTACCCCAGAAGGCCACCTACCTTGCACATTCCCTCGCGATATCCGCGATTGTCCCGCTTATGGAAACTTTCCCGGCCAGCAGTCAGTGAACAAGAAGTTGACAGTCACATACCAAGAAGGCGTCTTTGTTGGATATCGCCACTTCGATCTCCTCGCTCAAGAAAAGGTCAACTTCCCTTTTGGCTTCGGACTATCCTATACATCCTTTGACTTCCAAGACTTCAGCGTACAAAAGGTCGGCAGCAGCACACTCGATGTAAGAGTTCAAGTGACCAACACTGGCGCTGTGGCTGGTGGAATTGCTGTACAAATTTACGTTGGCAAGGAGAAGGCACCAAACACGGAGCCAAAGAAGCAACTTGCCGGTTTCAAAAAGGTTCGACTCCAGGCGCAAGAGTCGCACGCGGTACGGATTCTTATTGAAGACCGAGACTTTGCCACCTATGATGAGGTGGAACGTGGTTGGGCGGTGCAGGGAGGAATTTACCGTTTCATGCTTGGGAAATCAGCACAGGATATTGTCGCTGAGGTGAAAGTGCCCATAGAAAACAAGATATACAGCCGCCATCTTGGGTAGACTACGCGTAGAGCTAGCTACTCAGGAATATAGGCCAGAAACGCACTGCATTTCCAACTCTGTGCCAATTAGCATCTATAGAACTCTACCCTAATTTCCCCTCTTAAAATGCGCTGCGCATCCTATCAGGCCCGTCGAGTAAGAACGCGAAACGCGCCGCGTTTCTCACATACCGGGACCATACTAGCCCTACTTAGTTGAAGTAATCACGCATCTCCTGTTATTATTTCCTAAATACTCTATATATAGGTTAATATACTTAATAAGCAAGTATCTTAGATAAGTAAGTATTTTAAAAATCCCTTAACTTTTATTATTACTATTTAATTAATTAATTCTTTAGAGCCTAATATATTATATAATAATTATAAAGCTTAAATATTTCTTATTTTTAAGCGCTTTAAACTAACTTAAGATTAAGCCTTTAGCGTGCTATAAGTATATATATAGTCTCATAGAAAACCCTTAGCTACTAGTAAGAAGGTATTTAATTTAAATTTAATATTGTCTAGAAATTATATATATTACTTAATCTTGTCACGGCCATGACATAGGCCAGGCGGGGAAGCCTGGCAGAACGGTCTGACTAAGCAAGGACCGAGGGACTGAACTTCGTTCCTGAATGTCCTGGGACTAAGTGACAGAAACATTGGTCCTACCCTAGACCGAACCTCAGGACGATTAGTCTAAGTAAACCACACTAGTATATAAAATATAGTTACTGCACTTTCTTATGTAGTAGCTACCTTAGCTATTAATACAACTTGGTTATACTTAATACCTTTAAGTATATTACTAGATGTAATAGCCCTATTATTTAAGCACAGCGCGATTAGTCTTCCTACTATTATAAACCTAGTATAACTAGTTTATCCCTTAGGAATATATATAATTATTATAAATCTAGAAAAATAAATCTTTATATATTTTATTTTTAACTTAGATATATAAAGATTTCTCTCTTAGTTATAAAATATAAAAAAAATAATTTATTAATTATGTATTAATTATAATATAGTATTAATTAGTATATATTAAGTATTAAACTTTGTTAAGTAATACTTAGACCTTAAGATAGATTTTTTTTAAAAAAAATATTCTTATTAAAAAGCTATATAAAAACATTTAATTATTATTTATAATTAGTTTTAGCTTAAAATAAATATAATTATAAAATATAATATTTAATTAAATAATATTTATAGTTTTAATAAGATTAATATTTTTATAGATATATTTATAAATTAAAAAATTATTATAGGCTTAAAAAGATATTTAAAGCTATATAAAAGACTTATAATAAAATAGTCTTTTATAAATAAAGTTCTAGAAAAATAAGCTTATTAAATATAAGCCTAAGATTATATTACTCTATACTATAGCTTATATGCCTTCCTATAGTTAGCTTACCTAAGCTATATATGCTTATATAAGTAAGATATTAAGGAGTTATAATAATGCCCTTTAGGGCAATATTACCCTTTTAGGAAGGGTCACGTGACTTCGCACTTAGGGTTCTTATAGAGGCCGATAAGTCCGATAACGCTGTTCCCTTCTATAGGGTATTTCCTATCCGGTTTTAAATCTCTTAGTTTAAAACCTTTAAGGGTTTCAGCTTCTTCTAACTATAACCCGGCTTCTAGTAATCCGTTACTAGCAAAACTAAAATGGTTTTAGAGCCCTGAGTTAGAGCTATCCGGCGGTATAACTTTAATCCGAATCGGGCTAGTAGATTCCGGTTAATTAGCTATATAAACTATAAACCCTCTCTTAGAAATAGCTTCCTAGATCTTCAACCAATTCAACCAATAAGACTACCTATAAGAAGCTGGCCTTCTCCTTTATAACCTTATCTATTATTTTCCCCACTCTTATTACTCTATGATACCTTATCTAGCCAATCAGCTATTTATATGGACTGATTCCACTGCCTATTCTCCTCCTATTTTAGTTACCTACCCTATACTATTTTCAGACTCTATAGTCTCTATTTTTCAGTCTTTTACAGTTACCTACCCTATACTATTTTCAGACCTTATAGTCTCTATTTTTTAGTTCTTTACAAGCTAAAATTAATATAGCTTAGAAACTAGAAATAAAGTATAATTAATTAAGTAATTAATATAAAAAGCTAAGTACTTTAATTATTTCTTATTAATATAAGTTAATATTATATTACTAATTCGTACTAAAGAAGTATGCTCTTAGATAATTAAGTAAATATAATAAATTAAAATAGCTAGATTAATAATAAGATAAATATTAAATAAGTTAAATATTTTAATTAATATATAATTAATTAATTAATTAATACTTATTATCTTATAATTTTTAATAATTATAATAGTTATAAGTTTATTAAATTTAAGAAATATTATAAATAAAAATTATCTAGTTTTATATATTACCTTACTTATTTATTTTACCTTAGCCCTTTAGTTTTAAGTATTTAAATCTATAAAAATAAGCTTATAATTAAATATTTTATAATTTATATCTTAAAAGCTAAGTTTTTTATAGCTTTTTATATTATATATAAGGCTATTATAATAAAATATAATATTATTAAACTTATTATTAAAATTACTAGTATTTATATATATATATAAGCTAATATATATATATTTTATCCTTAATTAAATAAGTTTAATTAATTAAACTTATAAACTTCTATCTACCGCTAAGGCTAGCACTAAGCCTTAGCGCTAATTCTTTTTAGGTTTATAAAACTCTAATACTAACTCTAAGAATTAATCCCTTTAAAACCTATAATATGAATAACCTTTATTTCTTATTATAATTATGCCTATAGCTATATAGCTAAATCTTAGCTAGCTAATTTTTTTAATCCTCTTATTTAATATTATAAAATATATTAATATTAATAATAAAGATTATTAGCTATATCTTATATTAATTATTATTTTATAAGTCCTTAAATACGGTTTTATTTTTATTAATAATATTTTATTTTTTCTTTAACAACTTTTTAAAAGCCTTTAATAATATAAGCTTTTTTTTAATAAAATTAATCTTTATATTAATATTATAATTAAATAAAATAAATAAAATAAAAAAATATAATAAATAAAAATTATAAGTTTAATTTCTTTTAAATTATTAAGGTTTTTATTTAATATAATACTTTAATAACCTTGATATAATATTATTTCTTAGAGCCTACTATAAGTATTTTCTATGCTTTTATAAAGCTTATAGGCCTCCTTAGTAAGGTTATCTTAGTTATATTAAAAGGCATATTAATAGGTATTAGTGTAAGGATGTGGGGCGGCCGTTGAAGCCGCCTACCAATCGGGGTAACCCCGGCTAAATATCACGTGAGCAGGGAGCTCCTGAAACCTCTGCAGCCGAGCCACCGTGGGAGGCTCGGCAAGTTGAAGTCTTACACATAATAGAGACCTACCTTCAATCTATGATTTCACCCTAATCGAGCCATTGAGGCCCACTATCTTACAATTAGTTATATTACTTAAAATATTTAATTCAAAGTCTTTATATAAAATAGCTATTATAATTATTAATAGATAATTAATTAGTTAATCATACTTATTATTATTATTAATTATTATTAATTATTATTATTATTAATTATTATTATTATTAATTATTATTATTATTATTATTATTAATTATTATTAATTATTATTATTATTATTATTATTATTATTATTATTATTATTATTATTATTATTATTATTATTATTATTATTATTATTATTATTATTATTATTATTATTATTAATTATTATTATTATTATTATTATTATTATTATTATTATTATTATTATTTATTATTATTATTATTATTATTATTATTATTATTAGTATTATTATTATTATTATTATTTATTATTATTATTATTAACTATTATTATTATTAATTATTATTATTATTAGTTATAATTAAACCTCCTTATATAAGGATAATCAAAGTAATTTTAACCTCTTTAAGTAATTAAGAATTACAAAGATAATTAAAAGGTTAATATTAAAGGGGAGAGCTACTAATATAGGGATTAGATTTGAACCTTTTTAGTTAATTAAGATATAAGCTATTTATTATAAGTAGAGCTAATTTTAGTATATTATTAAAGCTATTAATAATTATATAGATATATCTTATTAATTTAGGCCTATTAATACCTCTAGCTTTAGGTATAAAGCTTTTATTTTAAACATTACTAAGATATTAATTAAGTTGCTTTAATTGCTGTTTAAGTAATATAAAATCAAAGAATAATGATAAAATAAAATATTAAAGGCTTTTAAAATAATTTATATTATCTTATTTAACTTAAAAAAATAATATTAAAGCTTAATATATAGCTATAGACTTTTATACTTACTAAAAAAGAGATTAAATTATTAACCCCTTAGGTATTAAAGACCTTAAAAATAAGTATTAAGGGTAGATCTTAATCTTAATTCCTTAGAGTTAATTCTTAAAGCTATATAATCTCGTATTGTAGGAATAGAAGTAATTATATATAAGGTTATCTTATTAATAGTGAGTTAGGAAAAATAGGTGCTAAGCCATTTTAGGCTATGAGGTAATTTCTTATATATAGAAAAGGAATTAAAGGCCTTTAACCTTTAATTATTATTATTTTCTTTAGAGGTTAATTTAGGAATAAGAAGGCTTTACAGTTTCTTTTTAGAAATAACTTTTATTATTATTAATTAGGTAATCTAAGTAATATAATAAAATTTTCTTAAGGGCTAGGGCTATTTATAGTTTTTAACTTTAAAGTTATATTTCTTAACTTCCCTATATAATTAATTAAATAATATATTAATTAAGATATAAAAAATATAAATAATTTCTTTATTTATTAAAACGAAATAATTATCTTAGCTAATAATAATAAGCTTAGTTTAAAAATAAAAAAGCTAATAATAAAGTTAATTAATTTAAAACCTAAAATATAGAAATAAGCTAATAAATCCTTAATTTTTATAGTTTTTAATAAAAAAGATTGGCCTTAGACCTTAAATAAGCCCTTAAAAGATTTATCTCTAAGGACCTTAAAATAATTATAATCTTTATTAAATAATAGCTCTAAGTATTAATAAAATAAAATCTTTATTTAAAACTATAAAAAATATAATTATAAGACAAAAGGTATTAAGTTTATTTAATTAAATAATAATTAATTATAAATAAAGTTAAATTAAAAATGAATATTTTTTTACTATTAAAAAAAGACCTTATATTTATAAAATAAAAAAATTTACATACTTAGATTATAATATTAAAAAAAAGCTTAAATAAAAAAATAAAAAAATAATAAAAAATAAAATATTTAATTAATTAATTTATAATAATAATAAGCCTAATATAATATTAGGTAAGATATAATAAAAATAATATATAAAATAAAAAAATAAATTTAATAAGGCTTTTTAAGAATTATAAAAATAAATATTAAAGCCTTATAAAGAGCTATAAGTTAAGAGAAATAAATATTAAGTTATTTTAGGCTATTAAGTAATTTCTTATATATAAAAAAGGAATTAAAAGCCTTTAACCTTTAATTGTTAATATCTTTTTTAGAAATTAATTTAAAAATAAAAAGACTTTAAGGTTTTTTCTTAGAAATAACCTTTATTATTATTAATTTATTAATTACTCTTATTATTTTATATAATATTTAATTTATAAAAAAGTATATAAAATCCCATATTTTAAAAATTATATAAAAAAAATTATATTTTAAGTTTTATTTAAAAACAATATATTATATTTCTCTAATAAAATCGCTAAAAATATAAAGCTTTTAAAAGTAAATAAAATACTAAGTTAATATAAAAGGATTTAAAGAATTATTTTATATAAAGAAATAATTATAATAATAATAATAAAAGAGTAATTAATTAAAGAAATATTAATATATAAGTAATAATTAAATTATTAAAAAAATAATAATTATAAAAAATTAATTTAATTAAGTATTTAATATTATAATAATTATAATAAGCCTAGCGATAATATAATAACTTATAAAATAATAATAAAAATATTTAAAAAAAATATTATTAGTAATTTAAATTAATTAAATAATTTATAGTATTTTTATTATAGTTTTAGTCTAAGAGATTAAGATTTTTAATATACTTATTTATTTAAGATATTTACTTATTAAGTATATTATAATAAATTTAAAAACTATTCTTAATTACTTTATTATATCTTATATATTTACTTATATAAATATTCTAATTTTTATCTTACCTAATATACTTAATCTCTATTATTAAGGAGAATAATACATTACTCTCTTATTAATATTAGCAAAGCTTTATAGCCTTAAGAAGCTTAGCCTATATTGCAACTTCCTCGAGGTAGCTATTATCTATACTAGATGCGGTTTTACTCTTTGTCTTAAGCATATTATTGGAAAAGGGCCAAAAAATAGGCAGGGATCACGATCACAACTAGCATCAGGCAGCAGGCTACTGCCCATGATATTAGAAGACTGAACACAGGTATAAGAAGCCTACCTTCGTCGCTCCCTTAGATAGAAGAAAGTAGCGACAAGTCTAATCTCTTCTGCCCGCACCCATGTTACACACCCCTAACTTCTGAGAGGGTGGCGTGTGACCTGCCGTACGGTATTCGGGCGTCGGCACAAGCGGCGCCTACTCGCAAGGCACTCATGGTTAGAATACGATCCATTTGGGCAACCTAATTACAAGAATATAGGTATTTCATCCGATCTCCTTTCCCACAGTTTAATCTTAGATAATACAACGTTATCGGACTGTTCCAATCCGTAATATCCGACCTGGCCTACCCCCAACTTGTCTTATCCGACCCAAAGATCCTGTAACATGACGATCCCTTTTCCTGGCTCGGAAATTTGCGAAGATGAGACAAAGATAGTTGTCGAAAGTGGCTACGTCCACGCTACCAAAGCATCAGGTTGGGCGGGAGGGGGAAGAACTGTGGTCATCGATGTTTGATGCTAGTTCATACACTCCACGCCTTTAGTGAAGGAGAACCGTCATCGATGATATTTGGGTGCATAAAGACTTGGAGTACGATCATGAAGCTGTGTTCACCTCGTTGAGCAGGTCCCAATCGATGATGGGGCCATTGAACTTGTGGCGGCGTTCAATATAGAGCAGGCAGATGAGCAGGAACAGACCGACGATGACGGGAGCGTTGCTACGACACCAGTTAGCAAAATCCCCAAACGGCAATGTGCGTTAAGAATATGTAACGAAGATGCTCACTAGTTCATTGCGTTGATTGATGTTGGGTTGGTCTGAGGTAAACAGAACACAACGCCAATGACAATCAAGAATACAACCGAGAAAGCGTTGACAGCGAAACCCCATCTGCCAAGATCGTATGCATGTCTCGGCAGCTTGTCGCGACCCTGTGTAAGCAGGATTGCCTGGGGAATAATGTATGAGAGGTTCAGAGTGAGGCACATTGCGTTGATGATCGAGTTGAAGGCTGCCGTGCTTGCAATGTAGATTAAACCGTAGATGGCGCAGAACACAGCAGAGAGGACAGTTGTTCTCCAAGGGATGCCACGCTTAGGATCGATGTGCTGCCAGTAGGTTGCAAAGGGAAGACCTTGCTGTGGACTGGTTAGCGGTTCCCAAGTCTCAAAGTCGCTAATTCTCACTCACGTCACGGGCGAAGGCCCAGGTAATACGGCTGCAAGTCACCCACTGACTAGGAATGCATGCTGAAAGGGTAGTTAGCGAACGCGTACCCGTACCTCGCGTCAAAAGCTCACTATAGTACAGAAAGGTCAGGTATGCTTGCAGAGCGGTTGCAGCTGACCTGCTTCCAGTGGCTTGGTAGAAGACTTCGAAGCTGGGAAGAAAAGAACTCTGGACGGCTTCCATATCCTTGATGCAAAAGAGTATAGCAATAGTCCACGGGATCACAATGATAACACCCATAGCCATAGACATGTTCCTGGACAGATGGTCAAAACCTTGCTTACGATCGGCGACTTGGTTAACTTACAGGACCTGGGGAAGCTTGCGGCCGGGGTTGGGCAGCTCTTCGGCGATATGGGCAACCGCGCCGTTTGCAGAGTAGCAGTACAGGGAAGCAGCAATTGACAGAAGCCAACCTGTTCCCGTATTCCAGCCGCTGATGCCGCGGTTCTCGAGCATGATTGATCCAGGGGCATAGTCGCCATCAGCCATTCCCAAGCATAGTGCAATGGTGAGGACCATACCAATCAGTGAAAAGCCCGTGGCGGATTTGGCCATGTAGTCGATATATCTTTGCTTGATCGTGTAGATTGGAACGACTATTGATGGAAATTATTAGCTTGTGAAAGGTCCCTGATATCGAGGACTTACGCGACAGAAGGATGACGCCGATGTAGCAGAGATAGACCTGGTACCGTTCCTGTGCAAAGTCCGGAAACCAGGCGACAGCACAACCAAATGCTGATATAGCCGTGTATATAATACCAGAGCAGGTACCAATCCACCAGGCAATGATGGTGATGCAACCCGTTACGTAGGCGGCGAAGTTTCGGGTCTTGGTCGGAGCGAGGATGTAAACGAAGTGGTACTGGCCACCGGATGATGGAAACGCAGAGCATAGCTCGCCCAGGCCAAGGAAGACGATCCATTGAACAGCAGCAGCGATAAGGACGGCAAATAAGGCGGTCACGCCGCCTCCGTAGACGAGTACGAGACCAAATGTGGATGCGTATGTAAGCCACGAGTTCGAAATACTGGCACCAAGCGCATGTCAGTCGGATCCCTGCGTATCGTAGTGAAGAAACAAACCTGTATGCCAGGGAAATGGCACCTAGCCAGGAGAAGGAACGTTCGAGTTCTGATTTGTGACCCTGAGCACGAAGGCGTCTTTCGTCAAGATCGACAAGGGACCCCTTCTCGACGGAGGGAGCCCGGTCGATGTGCCTGGCACCGAGGTCTTCGGATGATTTCTTGTCCATGGCGTTGATTGTTGTCGATTGTTGGGAGTGTGCAGAATGAAGTCTTGTTTACATGGGGAACTTGTGACGGATTATCTAGTAAATATTAATACCCGAGGAGAAGGGCGTGCTTGTGCTGAGGAGGGGTCACTGGGCTTCCATCTATCCGCACACTCTTTGCCCCATTCGGGGTAGAACTCTGGAAGGCTAGGTGTGACAGACCAATGGAGACGCTTGAGCTTATTCCCCAAGCAGAAGTAAGCCTTAGAGTGTAGGAGCCCCAGGGGGGTAAGCTTTAGACCAGCTTCCACCAGCTCAACAAGACATCCCAGCATTTGCGGCACGGCCAGATAAACAATCCGGTGCTGAGCTGCCTGATTGTGAGACTGCTATCCTGGTATCACGCTAATTATAAGTGTTACTACTACTTGCAGGATAGCGCGCACTGTCCCCAATCTGCGGGCGAGTGGATTTGTACCCCAGCTTGGCTAATGCTGCGCCGCGATCTGGATCGAAATCTTGGGGGTGAGCTAGGGTTACGGCTGGGAAAGAACTTGTTGAGTGCAGGAGTCGAGACCAGCGGTTCCATCAGATGAGAGGCCCCTGCGTTGTGAATCAACCCGGTTCTGCGTTGCAAGCCTGCCAGCCGGTGCACCTGCTTGATTGCTACAATTGCGATCAAGGCTCAATCTTTGGCTCTGTGGCGTAACGGAATAGGTGCCCGTTACTATGACTGTCGTTACAAAATGGGGGAGGAGAAGGGCACAGTGATGATGGCTACTTATGGAAGGTCTCTCTAAATTAGCCAAAGTCTACGCCTTCCTAATTACCTGATTAGGATATAATAAACTGCCCTAGCATCCACAGAGGAGATGACTGTAATAAATAACTAATATCCTTGGGCGTGAAGAAAGAGATGATTACTTAATATATGCTGGTAAAGACGTCTGCTTAAGCATTGTGGAAACACAATCGTCACACATCGCGGATTGGGAGTGGTTTGGTTACGCGGCTCGCTTAAGCCGCCAAGGCCCACATGATCCAACGTGCATCCACTGCTTGAGGCAGCTCACAGCCTGTTAGTAAGTGTTGAACAGGAGCCATATGCTGGGGTGTCACGTGCGGGTCAGGGGCCCTGACATTACGCACAGAACCAGCAGATCATTCAGGGGCAGACATAAAAAACAACAATATAACATGAATGCACTGATTTGGAATCAACGGACCGAATACACGTACTATCTGACAGTAAACGCTGGTTGGAGATTGTGTCGGTGGCGGCATTAGTAGAGACATATAATACAGGGTTAAATTTATTGGATTAGGGCCTATACAATAGCTCAGAAGGTGGTCACGTGACTTTAATGGCCGGCCGGGTTATCTCTGGCTCTTCGGCGGGCTAGGCCTAATTAAGAAGGCTATATCACGGCCTAAAAGGGAAAAAGGAAATTATTATTAAAAATCATAATATAAGTAATATATATAGATAAAAGTAATTAACAAGGATAGCCCTGATCTATAATAAATTTAATATAAATAAAGCTTATATATATAATAAATAAGTTAAATATATAAGCGAGCTAGATACTCTAGTATTTTCTAGTAATAAGTATATATTAAAAGTATCTAAAAATTATTAAGTAAAACTAATAATTTTTAAGCACTTTACCTATTTTGCCTAGCTAAAAAGTATTAAAGTATCTACCTTATATAATAGTTAAGGTTTTTATTATAAAATAAGGCTATTTATATTAATTGCCTTAGATTATATATATTACTCATTTTTACTTCTAAGATAGTTTTCTTTTTCCCTATTTAAAATATAATAAGGTTCTTTTAATTAGGCCTAGTTTCCTTAATAAGCCAGAAATTATTTAACTAAATAATAAAAATATATAATTACCTTTAAAGCTATTATATAAGGTTTAGTTTCCTAGTAACTGAATTAAGCTACTATTTATATTTATATATTATATTTATTATTTTTATACTTTAACGCTTTATTTAAAATTATATTAATAAACTTCTTATTAAACCTTAAGTTTATTTTATTTTTATTCCTTAATTTCTTTTTAAAAAAATTAAAACGTTATATTTTTTATTTATTAGCTTTTTATTTAAACTTATTTTAAATAATAAAAAAGTTTTTATAAGTATATTATTACGTAAAAGAGAATGTAGGCCCTGATAGCCTATACCCCTAGGCTATTAGGCTAAAAGGTCTGCCATGCCTGTCTTAGTTAACAGATCACAGCGTAATCAGGCCCTACAGGGCTATAAGCCACAGGGGCCTAAGATATACCTCTTTTTAATATAATTAATTAAGGAATATTTTATCTTAGGTATATCAATTAATATAATTAATTAATTTTATTAAGTATTTAAGTTTTTTTTTTATAATTTAATAAAATACTTCTTAGTATTATTATTAAAGGCTTATTTTTTAATAAATAAAAAGTAATTAAAAATAATTAAATTAAATTTTTTAAGATTTAATAAGTGCTTAGAAACTACTAACAGCCTCTTTAGGTTTTATAGCCTTAGTAAGTTAATATTATTAATATATTATAATATTTTTAAAGAGTTAATTTTCTTTAGGCTAATAAATTATATAAGTATTATATTATATTATAATATTATTTTATAACTTTATAGTACTTAAATTAAGAATTAAAGTATTATGAGATGCTTTACTTATACTATAAAATGCCGTTAGTGAGATATTTTAATACTAAGAGACCTATTAAGCTCCTAATATATAAATTCTATTATAAGGCTATAAATATAAATATTTAAAAATATATATAAATATATATAATCTATTAAGGAGTAATTATTAAAAGGCATTATTTATAGAATACATTAAAGAATCTATTAATTTTATATTAATTTATACTAAAACTCTCTATAGGCTTTATAAAATTCCTTCTTATTATATATAAAGATTAAAAGATTAAAATAATTTTAATTATTATAAATAAATATATAAAATATATTATCCCTTATTATTAATATTATAATAATAATAATAAACCTTATTGAGCTCTTGTATATAGGAATAAAGCTATATTACTATAAAAGCCTTATTATATATAAGGTCCTTTATAAATAATACTTTAAAAAAATAAGCTTATAAGATATAAGCCTAGAACTTTACTATCTTATAATATAACTTTTATATTTTTATATAATCTGTTTACCTAATTTAAATATACTTAGAAAAATAAAATATTAAAAAATTATAATATTATCTATTTTAGGCTTTATTACTTTTTAAGAAAGATTTTATAATCTTAGACTTAGGGCTCTTATTAAGCCTAATAAAACTAATAAAGTTATCTCTTTTTATAAGGAACTTTTTATTAAGTTTTATATATCTTATTTTAAAACCCTTAGGCATTTAGTTTCTCTATATTCTAACTTAGCTTTTAATTATTTGTTTTTAATATATATAATATGCTTTTAAAGCCTAGAATTAAAGCTACTTAATACTATAACATTTATTTAAACTAAGCTAAGAGATCTTAATTAATTAGCTATATAAGCTATAAACCTTTTCTTAAAAATAACTCCTTAGATCTTTAATAGATTTAAGTAATAAAATATTAATTAAAGCTTATTTTTTATATTTTAATCTTACTTTTTATTTTTTTTTATTTTTATTATTTTATAATATCTTATTTTATTAATTAGTTTTTTATAAGAATTAATTTTATTATATATTCATTTATTATATGTATTACTTACCTTATATTCTTTAAGAACTTTATACTTTTTATTTTTTAGTTTTTAATAATTTTAAAACGCTAGAGGGAATTATTATAAATTAAAAGCTTATTTTTATTAATTAGTTTTAATTAAAAGTGTATTATATATTTTAGATTAAATAAAGGCTTTTAATAATATTTTACTCTTAAACTAATATCTAAATATAATATATAAATTATATTATAAAATATTTCTTATAATATTTTATAGTAAATTACTTAGAAAGGTAGCCTAAGCTCTTGTTAGTAATATAATTAATATATAATATAATATTTAATAAGATAATACATATCTTTTTAAATAATATATTTATAAGCTATAAGCTAGAATTTTAATTACCCTTAAATAATAGTTTATAAGAGTACTAATTATTATAGATAAAAATATACCTAATATATTTATACAAGATTAAAAAAGACCTTTAATAATCTTAATAAAATATTTTTAAAAAAAAAAGTAAAATATTATAATTTCTATTAAAAATCTAGAGTTTTTAAATATAAAAACATAATAGCACTATTTATTAGAAAACTTAAATTAAAAACAAAATAAAAAAGCTATTACTTAGATATATTAGACACTTTGAAGTCCTTAAGAAGATTTAGATGTAAGATTCTTACCTTACCTTATTATATAAATACTCTTAAGTTTATAATATTTTTCTATTAGCCTCCTTAACCCCTAGGTATAATATTAAAGATAAGACTAAAAAAACTTATTAATACCTAACTATAACAGAAATAAGAGAAAATATATAATTAGGAGAATTAAATAAGAAAAGGAAATCAAGGAATAAACTTATTATTTAATTAGTTAAAAGAGATACCTAATAAAACATACATAATTAATAATAGAAATAGTATAGAATATATATAAAAAGCTATAATTAAATACTATAAAATTTTAATAAAAATAAAATAAAAAAGAAATAAAGATATAAGTAAATATAAGAGAAAATATACTAAGAAAATAAAGAATAGAAATAAGTAATACTTATAATAAATATTTATAAACTTAATTAAATTATTAAACTAAAAAATAAACTATTTAAACTCTTAAAATACTAATGAAATTATATTATATAGCTAATAACTTAATATTTATAAGGGTTAATACGCTCTTACTTTTACTTAAAGAGTATAATTAATAATATCTACTATAAGCTAATATTATTATTAAGGTAGATAATTGCCTTAATATTATAATAAAAGATAACTTATATAATTACGTAAGCAATATACCTAGTATTAGAGAAATAAAAGAAATTTTAGCATAATATTAATAAACCTAAGTAATATTTCCCCAGGGAAATATTATTAAAAATGTAAGAAATCTTAAGAGAAAGGGTATATTAATAGTAAGTATCTTAAAAGGCTTAGATATAATAATAAGCTAAGTATAATATATATTAGTAATAATATTATATATAGTAATAATTTAGTATATATTAAGTAAAAATTAATAAAATATAATAAAAAACTAAAGAAAATATAACTTATATATATAAATATTTTTATTTTAATAATATACTATTTAAAATAATAAATAATCTTAAGAGAACTAAAAGCTTAATAAAAATAGCTTAAAAATAATTATAAAATAAAAAAAAATAATAAAGTTAAAGAAATAATAATTAATAGTATTATTATTAATAAGACTAAGGTAAGTTAATTCCTTCCATATATTATTAATATATAATTATATTTTAAAGCTTATACATATTACCCTTAAGAATTATAACAGGGCTCTATTATAAATTAGCTAAGGTTTTATTAAAAACATATATTAAGATATAAGGCTAATATATATTTACTTATAATAATTATTGCTATTTTTATTACATTTAATATGAAAAAAATAATATCTTTATAACTATACTTTATTAAAATATTTTTAAAAAGATATATAATAAGGTTGTTAGAGTTAATAAGCTTAGCCTTATTCTTTTATAGTTTAAGAAAAATACTTTATATATTAAGAACCTGTATTAATAAGATTAACACAAGATATATACCTAGTCTTCTTATAAAAAGAATATATATTAATCAAGAAGTAATAAGAAAGTAAGAAGGCATTATTAAAAAATACTAATAGAAAATAATACTATAATAAAGTTAAACTTAAAAAACATATAATAAAGAAATTCTTATATATGATTATTTTATTAATAAGGTTAAATGCCTTATAGATAATAATAAATTACTCTATTATTATTATAATAAATATAGTAAAAATAAGCTTTGTTATAAAGAAAAATAAAGCTATTTTTATTAATAGTTATTAGTGATTTAGTATTATTAATACAGTTTTATAATATAGATTTATTCCTAGCTAGAATAATTAAAATAAAGGCAGGAGATAATTATTACATAGCTTAATTTAAGCCTATGTATTAATAAGCTTATATGCCCTAGGTTTTTTATAATGGGGTTATTTAAAGAAATACTTTATTATTTACTATAGCTATAATTATCTTAGTTTTAATAAGCATTAATATAGTATAACTATTTTATTTAGCTAGCTTTATATAACCTAAAAAGTTATAATAATATTAAATATAAATAAAATTATATATCTTATAAAATAATAAATAAAATGCCTTAAGGAATTTAATAAATCTTAATTATTTTTTTATATTTTTAAAAGTTTATTTCTCTTATTATTATAATAATATTATATTTACTTATACTTTTCTTATTAATAACTTAATAAAAAATTAAATAATTTTAATATATTTAATTAAATAGTTTTATATATCTTATTTATCTTTTATTATTAACTTATAATAAACAAGCTCTATGTATAATAATTTTACTTAATTAATAAATAAATTATTATAAAATATATCTTTTAAACCTTTAATATTATTTTTTTAAGCTTTTTATTTTTTAATAAATATTATTTATAAAAGCTATATATAAAATTATAAGTTTAAAAATAAATTCATATTAGGTTTAAGATATTATTAATCCTTTAATTATTATTTATATTTATATTAAATAAAAAAAAGTTTGTTTTAAAAAAGGTATTACTTAAGACTTATATAAATAATCTTTTATTAATAGCTATTAAGCTAGTTTTAAATTTTTTTGGTTTTTTTATATTTAATAAATTATATTTTAAAAAAAAGCATACTAAAATATTAAGCTTATTAGTAACTAATAGGTTAATATAAACTTATAAGTCTTAATATTTATATTTAAGTTAATATTTAATAACTTATTACATTTTTTATATATTTAATAAAATCTTTATAATTTATATATAGTATAACTTAATAAATATTTTTAAAAAAATAATATAGAAAATAAAAAAATATATAAAATTATTAAAGTATAATATAATTTAGCTATATTTTATTAATTTTATTAAATTAAAATTTAGTCTTATAATATATAAAGGTAAGTTAAGATAATATAATAAAAAAATATAATTTTATATATAATTAAGCTATTATATTTAATATATTTTAATATAAGTATTAATATTTAATAGGCTTTATAAGTACTTTTATACTTAGTATCTTACTTTAATATAGTTTTTTTTTATTATAGTAATAAAAATAATATATTTTCTTAGAAATTTATATAAATAATATAAATTAAATATATCTATTATAATATATATTTTCTTACTAAAGAATATAAGTTTATTAGTGCTATAATATTAAAATACTATATAATCCTCTTATAATTTATTAACTTGATTAAGGTTAAATCTTTAAAATATATTATAATACCTTAAATATACTAAATAACTTAATTAAATTACTAGGATCTAGATATATTATAAAATTAAAATATAAATAAATATATAAAGTATTTTATAGAAAACTAAAAAATTAATATTATAAAGTCCTTAAAAAATATAAAATAAGTAATAAGTATAAAAGATAAATAAATAATAAAATTAATGTTTATAAAAAACTATTTAATTAAATAAGATATTATAAACTAATAAAAATAAAAAAAGTAATAAATAAGATTAAAAAAATTTTTTTTTAATTAATAATTTTTTTATTTATATTTATTAAAAATCTAAGAAATTATTTTTAATACAAAGTTTATAACTTATATAATTAATTAATTAAAATCTCTAAGCCCAATTTATATAATTATATTATTATATAACTTTAACTATAGGCTTTAAAATCTTATTAGATTTATTAAGAATAACTAAAAGCTAAGTTATAATATAAAAATATTAAAACCCTAAGGATTTTATACTAATATATATAAAATTTAATAGAAAAAACTATATAAGAAAAAATAGCTTTATTAGCTTTATTAGCTTTATTAACTTTAATAAGAGCTCTAAGTTTAATATTATATAATCATTTATAATAAAGTATTAAAGCCTAATAAAAGTAATAGTATAACTCTTTAATATGTTATTTATCTAAGTATAAATAGCTTAAGAAAATAGCTTATAAGAAAATATAAAAATTATATTATAAGGTAATAAAATCTTTAGCTTACATTTTATAAGTATATTTCTTTAAAATCTTATTTATAATGAGTCTTTTATATATTTATAATTAATGTATTTAATTAAAATAATTAATATAAAACTTAAAATATTTATCTAATATTTAGTTAATTATAGTAACTTAAATATCTTAAATATTAAGTTATTTATAATAAAGGTTTTTAATATAATTAATTTATTTTTTTATAAAGTTTATTAATAAGATTATTATTTTATATAATATTTTAAAACAAATTATAGTAATACTTAATAAATTTAAAAAAAAAGCTTATATAATTTTAATATTAATAATTCTTGCTTAATCTTTTTTATAAAATAAGTTATATTAAGTAAAAGAATTAAAACCTTATCTCAACTATATAGAGCTACCTTAGGTATAAGAAGGAAGTTATAAATTTTTTCTAAAAAACAAAAAAATTATCCTATTAAGTAAAATAAACTTTTTTTTAAATTAATATAAAAATATTATAATAAAAGCAATATAGTATAGGTCTTAGTTTATAAGTACCTTCATTTCAGGCTAAATATAACATAATTGAAAATTCATATTTTATATAAGAGGAGTAAATTCTAGTTATCTATGAGGTAGGGTTATCCATTAGTGGGCCCTGGATGGTAGTCCGTCACTAGGCTTCCCCTCACCTACTAAACAAACGTGGCTGCGCCGCCTGAACCCAAAGGCTTCTCGGCCAATACGGCTCGAAGTCACCCGAGCAGGGGGGGCGTGTATTAGGTCATCTCGATTAGTGGCGCCTTCTAAACGAAAAGAGTCCCCCGCTTCCAGCTCCTTTTTTCATAGGGCACCTCTACGACACATCATGGCAGCATCAAGGAGCCATGGCCATCCATGCTCCCACTCCGGCAGCGGTACTTATCAGCGAGTGGCTGCTGCTCTCCATCGCTGCGGCCATGATCCTCGCCCGTCTGTGGCTGCGACTCAGGATAAACCGCCAGAGACTTCTGCTCAGCGACGTCTTCATATGTCTAGCGTGGTTCTCTGCCGTGGCCTCCGCATCGGTCGACGTCTACTTGAAGTGCGTGGGTGTCCTCCGCCAGGATGAGGATGCCTTCTTGCAGATATACGATGGTGACCCCGAAACCCGGCAAAGTGCATTACTGGTCTTACCCCCGCCCCCCTCCCACCTCCAAAAATGATCAACTCAGAACTGATGTTGGAAGTCATTACTTGCTCGGACTGACGATCTTGTAGTACTTTTGGGCTGGTGCCTTCGCTTTCTTTACGGCCTTCTGGTGTAGTAAAACGGCCATCTTGGCCTTCTACCTACAGATCTTTCCCCCGGTCTTTCGGATCTACAGAATCATCATATGGCTTGTCATCGCGTACTCGGCTTCAGGATATATTGTGGCCATGGCGTTGAACTTGTTTTTGTGCTGGCCATTGCAACGAAACTGGTACGTCGGCCAGGAATAGAACTAAATGCCTACCTGAATCTTGCTCGAGGCTGAAATGAGCTTACAGGGCTACCGACCAAACTGCTTGTATCGCAGAAATACAAGTCAAAATTGGCTGGAGGGTTGGGTGGGCTCTACACTTCTCCTCCGACGTGATCAGTGAGCAAGCGAGCGAGCTCTTCTCTTCCCTTGACCACCTTCCAAGATGGGCTTACATAAATTGTCTAGTATTCGTGCTCCCCTTTATGATATTGCGTAATCTTCGGATGGACAAGATGGTTCGGTTTGGAGTATACTGTACCTTTGGGCTAGGCGCTATCAACATTATATTCTGTTTAGTACGATTCCTGGTGATCGAAGTTTCGACAGATCTCGACAGTGGAAAACTAGTACCATTGACCCTTCTTGGTAGGCCGAGTATTTTCATCCTCTATTCCCCTCGCTCCTCATGCAAAATTCAAGGTTATGCACGAGCTGCCCGGGTGGTTTCCACGACGTGTCTAACGAAACACGAAAACCAGACGCGCTGACTTTGCCATGCATAGAGCTTTGGAGCAGCAACGACTGCAACATAAGCGTTATAATTGCCTGCATGCCGGCTCTTCGCCCTTACTTACGCTTGATACATGCGCGCTATCAGTCGCGCTTTGGAATAACCATATCAAGTGGCCCAACATCAGCCCCCCGAGGTCCGCAAATAGTGCCTAGGGCCCATCCAGATACGTTGGAGTTATATACTGTTACCCGCAGCGTTGATTGGGAACGTGAGTTGCCAGCGGACCAAGCGAACACCTCTGGCGAGCCGGGCATGAGCGACGACACGGCCAACGTAATCTCAAACAATCCTGGTGAAAGGCAGAGCAAGCATACAGGAAGCCAGGTGCGGCTGGTGTAGGTTGGTGAGTTATAGAGAACGGGAGAAAAGGGTCCATAGCCTAATAAACCCCCAAGCGTCTGCGTACTCGATTTATAACTTAGGACCGTAGAAACTCAAGAAACTGATAGTCTTGGCATTTCCACTTTTGCCTCGCTTATGCAAGATCAGACCCAATCTGATCCATTCACAATTGCAGTTGGCTTTCTCATATCGATCTATTTGATAATACATGTTGGCTCATGGTGGGGCAAGCCCCAAGGCGATCCAACTAAGCTTGCTTCGTTGGCCACAAAATTCTGGGACAGGCCTTTACAAAGCACCATCTCGATCCCCTCCCGTTCCTAGGCGAAAATACGGCCAAATTTGTTCCTCGTTGGTAGTAATACGTCCAGCTAGATTGTGAGTATACAGGCCAACGTCAAGGCGGCCTGGGAAGTCCTCAGGTCCCGTGCCACAGCCGGGCAAGGCCGCAAGGCCGCCAGTTCAAGCAGGAAGCCTCTGACGGTCAGGAAGGCAGCCGAGCTGTACAAAGCTTCATCTGTGGCAGCAGTGCAAAGGGAAATTACGAAGCTCGAGTCTCCAAGGCTTCCTCAGCCGGCTGGCCGGCCAAAAGCTCTCACCGACGAAGAAGATGATAGTCTCGTCGCCGCCGTCATCTGAATGGAAAGAACGGGCTTCTGAGCCACCAAGGGGGAGATTGAGGATGCAGCCAACACTCGCAAGATGTGCATAGACCCGTCAGCAAGCCCTGCTAGCAAGATGTGGTACGCAAGGTGGTGTAATGATCATCCCGAGCTCTAGAAGACGTTCCTGAAGGCCGTGGAGTCAGCTCGCAAGTCTCGGGAAGCAGGTGGCCTTGACGATGTTAATGTCTTCTTCGACCGACTCGAGCATGCCGTTAGGAGCTTCCGGATTGGCGCCAGCGAGATGTGGAATGTCGATGAGGGCGGCATTCGCATAGGCTGCTTACGCTGTCGGGTGGAATGCCTCGTCGTACGGACCAAGAGATTGAGGCGATACCAAGATCTTGACCCGGCAAACCTGGAGTTATGTACTCTCGTTGGTATTGGCAATAGTGCCGGCGAGACGATTCCTTCTTGGCTCGTCTTTAAATCTTTCCCGACCGTCGATTCTGCTGATATTGATGCCGATCCTGAGATGTACTGTGCCTAGTCAGATATAGCGTTGAATAATAGCGAGATCTTCCTCGAGTGGATACGACACTTTAACCGTCATAGCTGGTCAAAGTCAGCTACTGCGAAGAGTCGTGGAGTTACTCTCGAAGAGTGGTTTGGCTGTGACGAGCACCTTCGTAATCTGCTTTGAGCTCAGGAAGAGTATGATACCCCTCTAAAATGTCATGACGATGAGGAGCGTATCTACTGGATGCTTCTGCTTGATGGCTTTACTGGTCACGGCTGCTTCGAGCTTCGGAAGTATTATAATAAGTTTAATATTATTCTCGCTCCCTTACCGCACTATTCTACATATATTATATAGCCTATAGATATTAGAGTTTTTTAGCCTATAAAGAATATACATAAAAAAAGTTATATATATATCTACGTAAAGGTAGAATATCTTTCTCCTATCTTAAGTTTACAAAGGGATTTAAAGTAAGGTAACTTATTTATTCTTAGTCTATATATTTGACGATCGTATGTTTCCTAAAGGACAAACTGGTCGTGCTGGGTTTATATTAGCAGAAAGTCCTAGGCATAGTCTAAGCAATGCGGTGCAAGTTAGGTCTAGTAATATGCTTAAAGGTATTAAGTATAACCAAGTTATATTCATATCTGCTATAGCTACTATATAAGAAGGTATAATAAGTATATTTTATATACTAGTATGGTGTACTTAGACTAATTATTTTATAGTTTAGTCTAGGGTAAGACTAATATTTTTATTGCTTAGTCTTAGGACTAATAATAATAAAGTTTAGTCCTTTTATATAATAAGAGGGTATTTTCCTAAGGGATAAACTAGTTATATTAGGTTTATATTAATAAAGGATAAAGTTATATACTTTAAGCTAAAAGGTATAAATTATATCTAATAATGTATTTAAAGGTATTAAATATAACTAAGTTATATTAGTAGCTAAGGTAATTATTATATAAGAAAATATAAAGAAAATATTTTATATACTTATTATAACCTCTTAGGACTAATCTTATTAGAGTTTAATCTAAAGTAAAACTAATATATCTTATTTTAGTCTTAGGACTAAGAGAAATAAAATTTAGTCTCGTACTTAGTTAAGGTATTTTATTAGGCTTCCCCGCCTAGTCTATATTATAGCTATAATATAAGGTCCCTCTCTTATTAGTTTTACCCTTAAGATTAATTTTAGTAACTAAATACTATTAATAAGTAACCTTAACCTATAAAAATTATATTTTTTATTAATATAATATTAGGCTAAGTTTCTAAATATAGTTCTCTTTATAAACTTTTTAAAATATAAAATCTTTTTTCTTATATTAGGGCTTTTAGTTTTAAAATTATACCTTATATTTATTATTTCTATTAGGGTTTACCCTATAAGGTAATTTCTAATTATTTTAATTATTATTTTAATTATATTACTATAAAGGTTATATATAATAAGGCTAAAGTAGCTTCTTTCTATAGGTATATACTTAGCTCCTTTTATAGTAATTTATTAACCCTTATAATAGCTAAAAATATCTAAGAGCATAAGTACCTAAAGGATAAAGAGGCTAAGGTAAAAGCTATTCTTAAAGAGGTAATAGCTAAGCTTATTTATATCTAGAAATAAAAGAGGTTACTTAAAGCGCGGAGTAATAAGGCATTTAAGCATAGCTTATATACTTTAAAGGAATTAAGTAAGCTCTAAGAATAGTTATTTATAGGTATAAAGGTATATTCTCTTAGGGCTATTAATTTAATTAATTAAAATATTATTAATCTTAATAAGCCTATATTTAATATTATTAATCTTAATAAGCCTATATTTAATATTATTAATAAAAATCTTTTAAAAGGTATTATATACTTATAAGGCATTTAAGTAATTTATATATATTTTTAGAATTTAAGTAATTTTTTTATTTAATAAAATATATTATTTTATTATTAATTATATTTATATTAAAAATAGCTTTTATAATATATTTTTTTAATTTATTAATTTCTATCTTAGGTTTCTTATTTATTTTAAGCTAAATAATATCTTATATTAATTTAAATAAAAAAATATAAAAGATTAAATAAAACTTAATTTTAAGAAATAAGTCTAATTTATAGTTATTTTCTAATATTTTTTAGTTTATTTTATAAAATCTAATATATTTATAATTAATCTTTTTATTTTATTATTTTATTTTAATATTTTTTATTATAAGATAAATTATATTTTCTTTTAAGAGAATTAATTTCTTAGTTATTTCTTATTAATATAATTTATTATTTTATTTTAAATAAATTTAAATTTTATTTTTATTTCTTTATATAAATTTTATAATTTATTATTATTAAGAATTACTTTAAAATTAATAATTATATTTCCTATTTATTAATAAATATCTAAGTTAAATCTAAAATTAATATATATTAATATAATTTTTATATTTTTATTTATTATTATATTATAAGCTAATTAGGTAATTAATAACTTTGTAATTTAATTAATATATTTATAATTAATATAGTATTAAAAGTATTATTTTAATATTTAGTTTATTTATTTAGTTTATTTATTCTTTTATAATAAATAATTAAGAATTTATAATTAATTCTTAAATATCTTATAAGGCTTTATTAAAATTTTAAAATAAATAATAATTTTTAATTTATAATAATCTTAAGTAATATATTATATATCTTAATAATATAAAAATAAAAAAGGTAAGCAAATTCTTTAGTTATTATTAATTTTCTATAAGGTATAAAATAAAAAAGTTTTATAAGTATATTTATAATAATAAGAATATTATTATAGAAGTTTTTAATAATTATTTTTTCTAATAAGGGTAATTTTATAATAAAGTTTATAATAATTAAGTCTTATAGTTATTATATAACTAAGCGTAATTATAGTTTTCTATAAGGTCTATAGTATTATATCTTAGTTTTTATATAAAAGTTATATTAATTAATAATAATTAAAATAATTTTTTTTATATTATAAAATATAAATATAATCTTAACTTATTTGAAGGTTTTATTAATTCCGTAATATTTATATAGTAAATAATTATATATTTTATATATAAGGTTATATTATTATTTATTTAGGTCTTATTATTTATCTATTTTATTATTATTTAAAAGTGACTTATTATAGTCTTAGATTTCTTTTAAGAGTAAACCTTATTTTACTATATAGGTTATTCTAATAGTTATGTTTTTTTATTTATTTATTAGGTAATATAATATTTATTGCCTAATATAGGTAATTATTTATTATTTAAGGTATTCCTTTTTATATAAATTATAAGAGTTATTTTTTTATTTTAATTTTTTTATTATTTAGGTTAAGTTATTAATTAATTATATTAGTCTTATTATTTTTTATTATTTTAATATAAATAATAATATAATTAAATTCTAAAAGATATTTAATATATTATAGTAATTATTTACTAAGTTTTTAAGTTTTCGCGAAATAAGTAATATTCTTATAATCTATATATATCTAAATTTAATATTTATTTCTAAGGAAATAATATCTAAATTTCTTAGAAATATTAATACTTATAAGGAATTCTTTATTATAAATAAAATAATTAAATTTTATTTTATATAGCTTATTAAAATAAAATATAATTAAATATATAAGATTTTTATTATTTTATTATTTAATTTAAGCGCCTAATATAAAATCTAAGGTATTTATTTAAAGCTTAATTTATTAAGATAAATTAAATATCTTAAGTATTAGTATATTTAAGATAAGTTTCTTAATCTTATTAAAGGCTTTCTTAGCCTTAGTCTTAAAGATAAAGTTTTTATTTTTTTCTATAAGATTAATTAATAATATAATAATCTTCTTAAATTATTAAAAGAATTTATATTAATAACTAATAAAACTAAGAAAGGCTTATATTTCTTTAATATTAATAAATTCCTTTTAATTCTTAATTATTAAGACTCTATTAAGGTTTATATATATCTTATTATAAGAAATAATATATCTAAGGAATTTTATTTTTAAGATATAAAATTTACTTTTTTTAGTTTTATTAATAACTTAGTATCTTATAGTATTTATATTACCTTATAGATATATTTTATATATATTTTTTTTATTTTAAAGAAAATATTATTTAAGTAATATATAATAAATATATCTAGATATTCTTATAATATATTATTAATTATTTATTAAAATATAATAGGTATATTAATAAGTTTATAAGGTATAATAAGATACTTAAATAGTTTATATATAATATAAAAAGTAGGTTTTTATTTATATTTTTCTTTAATTTAAATCAAGGTATAAGCTCTTTTAAGGTTTAATATTATAGAGTATTTTATCTTAAAAGATTAAATTTTTAACTTATTAATAAGAGGTAATTATATTTAATCTTTTATTATAATAATATTAAGTATTTTAAAGTTAATATAAAATTAAAGCTTTTTATTTTTTTTTTAAAATAAATATAATAAGGTATTTAATAAATAACTTACTTTTCTTAATATATCTTTTTTATAATATATCTTTAATATATTTCTTTAATATTAGTAATTATATTTTATTTAATAAGTAAAGTTTATTAAAGCTAGGTTATTTCTTATTAATAAATTTAATCTCTAGGTTATAATATATATATTTAGGTAAGCTTATTTTAAGTTTTTCTATAAAGAGCTTCTTATAAATATAATATTATAATAAAATATTCTTAAACTATTTTTCTTCTAATATCTTTTTAATTTACTTAAGGTTCTTTTTTAATTTATAAAATTATTATATAATATATATAATTATTTATTAATTTTATTATTTTAATTTATTATAATATTTATTTTATATCCCCTTAGGTAAAGAGATATTTTATATTTATCTTTATTTAATTTCCTTAGTATTTTTAATAAAAGTTTAAAATCTCTTATTATATATTAAATTATTATTTATTATAAAGGGTATTTTATTATTAAAAGAAAATATTTAATTAATTCTCTAATTAAAATATAAGTTATAATATTATAACTATAGGTACCTAAGTATAAGATTATAATACTTATTAGGCATAATATTAAATAATATCTCTTAGTATTTTTCTTTTAATAAAAACCTTAAGGTAATTAATCTTATAATTAATAACTTAATTATTATAATTAAAAGGGTTTTTTTTTAAGTTAATAATTAAATAAGGTATTTATTTATGCCTTTATAGTAACTTAAATCTATTTATTATTATTAGGTTAAAGTAATTTTACTTAGCTTTATTATTTATTAAAATATTTAATTATTTTCCCTTAATTTATACTTTTAATTCTAAGTATTATTATTTATATACTTTATTTATAAAATATAAAGCTTTTTATAATAATTACTTATATTTTTTTACATATAGCTCTATAATAAGTAGGCTTTTTAGTTTTTTAAATACTAGGCTTATTATTTCTTTTCTTTTTTAATTATATTAATTCCTTAGTAATATAATTATTAAATCTTTTAGCTCGTTTTTCTTTTTTATTAAGAAAATATATAATTTAATTATATTTATATTTATTATTATTATATACTTAGTAGTTATATATATTATCCTAGCTATATAATTAAGCTTAGTATTATTATTCCTACTTAGCTCTAGAGTTATTTTATTTTTACTAGCTAATTACTTTTTATTAGTCCTTAATCTTATATATAACCCTTTTATATTCTTAAATAATATAATATAATTTATTATAGTATTATATATAAGTAATACTAATAGAATTATATTAATAAAAAACCTTATACTTTTATATTTTATAGTATATATAAGGTTTATTATTAGCCTAATATAATAATATACTAAAAAAATAATTTTATTTTTATTTCTTTTTTTAATATTATAACTTAATTTTATACTACCCAAAATAGAAATTAAAGTATCTTAATCTATATCTTAGTAATTTTCATAATAAGAGCTCTATACCTAAAGCCAGAGGTCTTAATAGGCTTAAATTCATAAGGTTTATCTATATAATCATTAATAGCTTTAATAATACGCTAAAGCTAGCTCTATTTATAATAAATAGCTTATATCTTAACTAACTAAAGAGGTTAAAATCTAACCCCTTCACATAATAGCTCTCCCCTCTAACGTTAACCTTCCGATCATAATTCTTAACCACTTAAAGAGGTCAAAATCATAAAGGATCACGCTTCCGTTATCCTCATGAGAGGAGGTTTAACCACAACTAACCAGTTAATAAACCAGTCAACCAACTAGTTAACTAATCAACAACCGGTTAACTAATAAATAACACGTCAAGGAGATCATAATGGCTTTCCGCAGAGACCTTCAACTAGACGGTTAAAGCAGCGCGGCTAATATCTATCAGCATACCCTCTAATATAACTAAGATAACCTTAGCGAGGAGGTCTATAAGCTTCACAAAGACGCAAAAAGCACCTATAATAGGCTATAAGTAATAATATTAGATAGAGGCCTTAAGAGTATTAATATAAGCATATAATATAGCGATTTACTACTAGTTAAACTTATAATCTTTAGTTATATTATTTTTTTTCTACTTAGCCTCTTTCTACTTAGTTATAATATTAATAGAAGGTTTAGCTTTCTTAGAAAAGAGCTTTTTTTATTAAAGGCTCTTAAAAAGAAGCTATAAGAAAGGGAATATTTTATTAGCGAAGATATTAAATTCCTTAAGGACTTAAAAAATAATACTTAGTATAAGGCATAGGTTATAATGCTTATAATAACTATAAAGACTTTCTATACCGCTAAATAAAAAGATTAAAGAAGTCTTATAACTAGCTAGGATCTAGCTATATAGCTATAGGCATAACTGTATTAGGAAATAAGGGTTATTAATATTATAGGTTTTAGAGAAATTAGTTCTTAGAGTTAGCGTTAGAGTTTTATAAACTTAAAAAGAATTAGCGCTAGGGCTTAGTGCTGGATTAAAACTTAAAGGTAGATAAAGATCTATAAGTTTAATTAATTAAACCTATTTAATTAAATATATAATATATATATCTTAGCTTATATAAATATATAAATAATAATAATTTTAATAGTAATTATAGTAATAGTTTTTTTTAATATTTCTTATATTAATAATATTAATATAATATCTATAAGATACTAAGGTATTTTTAATATTTATTATTTAACTATATATTACCTAAAATAAGGATTAAAGTATTTTAATTAATATCTTAATAATTTTAATAATAAAGGCTTTATACCTAAAGCTAGAGGTCTTAATAGGCTTAAATTAATAAGGTTTATTTATATAATTATTAATAGCTTTAATAATATACTAAAGCTAGCTCTATTTATAATAAATAGCTTATATTTTAATTAACTAAAAAGGTTAAAATCTAACCCCTTTATAAAATAGCTCTCCCCTCTAATACTAACCTTTTAATTACCCTTATAATTTCTAACTACTTAAAGAGGTTAAAATTACTTCTATTATCCTTATAAGAAGAGGTTTAACTATAACTAATAAGAACTATAACTAACTAGTTAACTAACGAGTTAATTAAGTAATATATTAATAATCGCGATAGCTTTCTATAGAGACCTTTAACTAAGTAATTAAAGTAAGGCGGCTAATACCTATTAATATACCTTTTAATATAACTAAAATAACCTTAGCGAGGAAGTTTATAAGCTTTATAGGGACATAAAAAAAACCTATAATAAGCTATAAGAAATAATATTAAATATATATCTTTAAAGTATTATATTAAGTAAAGACCTTAATAATCTAAAATATATTAAACTTATGATTTTTAATTATAATATTTTTCTTTTTTTATTTAGTCTTTTTTTACTTAATAATAATACTAATAAAAAGATTAATTTTATTAAAGAAAAGCTTTTTTTATTAAAGGCTTTTAAAAAAAGGCTAAAGAAAAAATAAGATCGTATTAATAAGAAAGATTAATTCCTTAGGGACTTAAAATATAATTAATACGCAGCATAGCTTATAACCCTTATTATAAATATTAATACCTTTTATTAATATACTTAATAAGTAAAATAGATAAGTAAGTAAAATAAAAATCCCTTAACTTATACCTTATTTATTTAATTAATTAATTCTTAACTACCTAGCATATTATAATCTAATTATAAGGCTAGAATACTTCTTGCCTTTTAGGCCCTTTAAAATAACCTAAAATTAAAGCTTTAATGCGCTATAATAATCTATATAGTTAATCTAATAATACTCTAGCGTCGGTAGCAAGGCATCTAATCTTAATGTAATATTATCTAGAAATTATATTAGCTATTTAATCTAGAGGAATAGATACTTATTTATTTTATTCTTAACCTAGATTCGCGAGGATTTCCCCCCTGGCTTTATGGTATAAAAGATATAGCTAATTAATTACTTATTAATCGCGATGCGCTACTTATTAGCATATATTAGGCTTATAACTTTATTAAGTAATATTAAGAGCTTAAGATATGTTTCTTTTATAAATATAATTACTAGAGAGCTAAATATAATATTTAATTAGATAATTTTTATAACTTTAATAAGATTAGCTTTCTTATAGGTATAATTATAAGTAGAATAATTATTATAGGTTTAAAAAGGTATTTAAAGCTAAAATTAATATAACTTAGAAACTAAGAATAGATTATAATTATATAAGTAATTAATATAAAAAGCTAAGTAATCTAGCTATTTATTATTAATATAAGCTAATATTACTTTACTAATTAATATTAAGATAATAATTTCCTAGGTAATTAAGCTATTATAATAACTTAAAATAGCTAGATTAATAATAAAACTAATTTAAAATAACTAAAGTATTTTAATTAATATATAGCTAAATAATTAAATAATTATTATTATTTTTTAATCCTTAATAGCTATAAAAGTTATTATTTTATTAAATTTAAGAAATATTATAAGGAAAAGAAAATTATTTAGCTTTATATATTATTTTATTCTTCTTATTTACTCTAGCCCCTTAATATTAGGTGCTTTAGGCTATTTAAGAAGGCTTATAGTTAAGAAATAAAGTATTTAATTAGATACTTTATTACCTATATTTTAAAGACTAAGTTCTTTTTAGTCTTCTATGCTATATATAAGGCTATTATAATAGAAAGAAATATTAGAGGGGTATTTAAAGGAGCTAGTCTTATTCCTCTTGACCTAGAAATTATAGACTTAAAGCTTAATATTTAGCTATAGACGCTAATGCTGGTTAAGGAGGTAGCTAAACTATTAACCCTTTAGGCTTTAAAGACCCTAAAGACTATACTTAAGGCCTAATCTTAGTCTAAATACCTTAAAAGCTAGATTAAAAGGTATTAAAGTAGCTCTCTAGAGTTAATTCTTAAAGTATTAAAGTCTCTTATAAAGGGAATAAAGGTAATTATATATAAGATAGTTCTTATAAGGGCAAAGGTCTAAGACCTTTAATAGGTAAATAAGATATTAAGTTAGCGCTAGAGGGTAAAAAGGACTAAATTATAAAAAAGAAGAGTAATAATAATAGAGAAAAGAAGGTAAGTAATTAATTAAATAAATATAAATATATAGGTAATAGCTAAATTATTAAGGAATAGTAATCGAGGGAGGTTAGTTAGACTAGGTATTTAGCGCTATAATATATATAATAAGCCTAGGTATAATATAAGGACTTATTAGGTAGTAATTAAGATATCTAGGGAAGAATATAGTAAGTAGTTTTAATTAATTAAATAATTTATAGTATTTTTATTATAATTTCTAGTAAGAAGGTTAGGATTTTTATTTTACTTACTTATTTATTTTACTTACTTATTAAGTATATTATATTAAATAAGAAAATTAAAAAAGTCTTATAAGTAAGATCTAGCTATATAGCTATAGGTATAATTATATTAAGAAATAAGGGTTATTAGTATTATAGGTTTTAGAGGGATTAGTTCTTAGAGTTAGTATTAGAGTTTTATTAAACCTAAAAAGAGTTAATATTAAGCCCTAGCGCTAGACTAAAACTTAGAGGTAGATAGAGGTTTATAGGTTTAATTAATTAAACTTATCTAATTAAATATATAATATATATATCTTAGCTTATATAAATATATAAATAATAGTAATTTTAATAATAATTTTAATAGTAAATACTTTTAATTATATTTTTTACTTTTATAATAATTAATAAAGATAAAAGAAGTATTTATAATAATTATATAATTATATAGCTAAATAACTTTTTAATAAGAGGTATAATAATATAAGAGGTATTAATTAATAGAAATATCTTATAGTTTTATCTAATTATAACTATTTAGGGTTTATTATAAAGTCTTTTAAATTTAAAAGTATTATTTTTTTATTTTTTAAGTTAAAATTAAGAAAATAAAGCCTTAAATATATTATTAATAATTAGAGCTTACTTATTTTTATATTCTTCTTTATTTATAAGACTATAAAATAAATATTTTTATAAATAATTTTTATAATTAAGGTTTATAGTAATATAATATTTATATATAGGCTAAGTATAGTTATAATATTATAATATTATATAATTAATTATATATATTAGGCCTCTTTAATATATTAACTATCTAGTAATAGTAAATATTACAAAGGGGGTAATTAGAAGTAATATACTAAGAAGTCTTATTTAAGGCATAGTAATTAATAGTTTATAATTAAGTACTAATAGCTTAATATAATAGTAGTATAATAACTGTATAGGCTAATTAAAAAGAAATAAAGGTTTTAAAGCTTTAAGACTAAGAATTTACCTTTATAGTTATCTTAAATAAAAGCTAATATTAATATTAGAAGAGCATAAAGTAAAGGTAAGAAGGGAAAAATACCTTAAGGGCAAAGGCGACTAGGTCTATATCTTTATAACTCGTTAATAAGGGCATAGAAAGCGGGGGAATTATGTTTTACTAGAAGAGGATAAAGCGCAGTGGGGAAATGGTGGAGGTTAGTGCCCTCTTCGGCCGCATCTTAAGATATATCCAATCAACCCTGGTCTCTTTAGCTCACTAAGCCCTCTAAACACATAAAAGCTCTCTCCTAATTGTCCGGCTCCATATATACGGCAAAACATACTAGGAAGAAGGAACCAAAAAGCAATGGCCAGGAACAAAGCTCAAGCAGCATACTCTCGATCAACCCAACCGTTTGTCAAAAGCTATCATGACCCAGAGCCTATTCGCTAGGCCCGCTCTGTCTGGCGCTTGATGTATGTCGAATGAATGAATGAATGAATTGCGCCCGGGCCCATAACGTTATACCTCGTTACATTTGTTGTCCTGACTTCTGGTCCTCAGACCCTCAGTCTCTCCAGTCCTTACATCCCCACTGCTTTTCCCAGCCTCACTTATCCCTGCGACAGGCCTGCTTGGAGGCCAACTTCTCCAAGCGTTCAGCGTCCTATCTTCTACAGCTGAAGCCTGCTCTGTCTACTAGAGGCTGTGCTATGGTCTCTTCACTCCCGACACTAAGCCGCAACGCCAGGTATAGACCCGAAGCAATTTAGTATGGCACAGTCGATGATGATGGGTTCTATTAGTGATACTAATTCCCATAGGTTTGACTGAGTCCCCAAAATGACTCAGGACAAGCGTTCTTTTCCCTCTTTTATTCCTGCGACCGATATGCCCTTCACATTCGCGTGACAGATGCTGGGAAAACCTCATAGGAAAACCAGTAACAAGGGCAGCCAGCACAGATCTATTTTCCGACTGAAAGTAATTGCCCCTTAGCATTGGTTGCGGAATGACCAGATGTGGTCATTGAGGAAGCTTGGAACAGTGGGTGCAGAACCACGCTGCTGCCAGCTGGATCCCCTGCAGTCACGCTCCCTAATGTTGTGTCAGTGGGCAAGCCATCTATGTGGAGCCACGAAGAGTAATCTTACCGGAAGAAGGTGGTGCACCCTGCATCACCTCCTACAGAACTTGCTCGGTCGCCTTTGCCGTTGAGGTTCCCTATGATGTCCTTAGTTATCGAATTTCTGTATCTGAGGATGGACATGACATACAACAGGCGGCATCGTTGTTACGTGCCTCGATATGAGCAGCTCCATTGTAGTTGGCATCATCGAACAAGACGAAGTCTCTGGCTGATGCCACTGAAACAAGGAGGGTAATGGTGAATAAAGTGATCTGCATGGTGGGCAATAGAGGGATGAGGATTTATGTGAAAGAAGAAAGGTGGCTATAGAACAAGAGACTTATGAAGGCGGGTGTTATGGACTTGTTGGAAGTGATAAAGGAGCGATTGGAACAGCCTTTATATACTCTGAGCTGAGACTTGTCTGCTGATCAACCTGCTGGGACAACTCGGGATCCAACGGAGAATTGAAGAGTGTCCTGCGGAGTAGTTGTACCAATTTAAGCTTTGCTGCCCGCTTACATGTAAGCAGGTGAGCGGGCCGCCTACTGCGCTCCTGCTAGCAAGTGAATGGAATCCAATGGAGACCTATCTAGGCAGGTTGCAAGTTGGTAGCGCTACTGAAGGTATATATTTGATTGGCCGGCTCGCATTTAGGAGCGGAGGCTCGCACTTTAAAACAACAAAGCACGAAAATGTTGGCAGTCCTGTCAATTATACTAAAGCATCTGATCCTGCAGGGCTGTACACCGTATGGGGGAGTAGAATGCACATGGTGAGTGTTTACAAAGCGTATTACCCCTTTCCCGCGGCATGCACAGATACAAGGCTCTATTCTAGGTGGCAGAGAGATATCTCCTATACTCGTCATCGCTATTGAATCGAGGTTCAATTAACACTATGAATAAATTTACTCCGCCCAGGAAGACAAACCTCATAGTAAATATGGCTAACAACATTTAATCCCATCACATTGCTTTCATGGCTTTCACCAAATTAGGGGCTACGCCAGCCCAGCTATGTACTAGGATCAGGCATAAGATTTCACTCTGGCCCCTGCTGGCGACTCTCGGATATTTTCGCTGTTGGACAAAATACTTGATGCGGCGGTAATAGGGTATGAGAGGAAATCACTGTAACACTGTACTCGACTCCTGTCTCGTAAGTGCATCCGCACAAATGGTTGACACCAAGCACTCAGACATCCGTCTTCACACAAAAAAAGAGGGTGGCTGATCTTTGTCGCACTAGGCGCAGCGGGCCATCGATGGTTTATGTCTGTACACTTTGCACAGCCGTAAAGAAGTGGGGACCCTCTCGGACTCTGTCCACCGCTTCGTTAGTCACCTGCGCATGGGTCATTTTGTGATGTTCTGGGCGTTACTACGGTCTGTGTTGGTTGTGTCAACCCTAGTACTACCAGCGCAGCCGGTGCAATCGGTGTGACTGGTACCCGTTGGCTCATGTAGGGCTATCGCCCCAGGCGAGCCAACCTAGCAAGCTAGGTTGGCTATAAAATTATGAGATGTTATAGGGCCTTAATTTTCCCCTTAAAAAGCTACCTTTTTGATCCTATAGGTTTTAGAAGCTATTAAGAGTAATTTTTAAGGTTAATAAATATAAATTAAAGTAATTCGTAATACCTATTATAATAATATTAATAATATTAATACTATCTAAAATAAAAATTACTGCCTAAGTATCTAGGGTTACTGCCTTTTTAGATAATTTATTATATAAATTTAGCTATAAGAGCGTCTCTTTAGCCCTCTAGGCTAGCTTTTTATATAGCTTTAACTTATATACTAATACTTATAATTCTTTATATACCTAATTATAATTATTATATATATATATTCCTAAGGGATAAACTAGTTATACTAGGTTTATATTAGTAGAAAAACTAATCACGCTATACGTAAATAGTAGGGGTATTATATCTAGTAATATACTTAAAGGTATTAAGTGTTATAACCCTCGTGGTTATATTACCTAGTCTCTATAACTTTCTAGACCTCGCATACCTACTAGGCGCTAGACTAATATAATACTAAAATAATATTAGTCTAGGACTAATATGTGCTAAGAATAATATTATTTTAATTTTAGTATTAGTCTAAGAAGAACTATATAAGTATATAAAATATATATATTATACTTTCTTATATAATAATTACCTTAGCTATTTATAATAATTATATATATTCCTAAGGGATAAACCAGTCATGCTAGGTTTATATTAGCAGAGAGATTAATCACGCTACGCTTAAATAATAGGGGTATTATATCTAGTAATATACTTAAAGGTATTAAGTATAACTAAGTTATATTAATCGCTAAGGTAGCTATTATATAAGAAAGTACTAATAAATATATTTTATATACTTAGAGGTAGCTTATAATTATAAGTCGCGGCTTATAGTAAGTTATAAGTCTTCTTATAAGTCTAGGTTAGGCTCATAGTATATACTATAAGTTACTAGCCTTAATTAGTTACCTTTTATAGAGATATATATAACTAGTTCTTATGCTACAATACTATTAATATAACTTGGTTTTATTTAATACCTTTAAGTATAGTATTAGATATAACTTATACCTTATTTAAGATAATATTATTAATTCTTTATTAATATAAACCTAATATAATTAGTTTATCCCTTAGGAATATGTATAATTATTATAGTTTATTAGAGATTTTTAATTTTTGTCTTAGTTTACTTTTTCTTATTTATTATATTAAAACCCTATTAAAGTATAACTTTTAATACTTTATAGTTTATATATAAGTATTAAGCATAAGGTAAGTATTAATTAGCTAGAACTATAAGGTACTCCCTTATAATAGGTTTACACTATATAGCAGCGTAGTTTTTAAGTCTCCCTATAGTATACTAAACGTTACTAAGGGCTAGGGTAAATTATATTAGGTAATATATTATAAATATTTTTAATTAAATAAAAAATATAAGTAGTTTATAAGTAGTTTTATTAAAAGGCTCTAAGTGGTTTAGCTTTAGTATTTCTCTTATCTCTTTTTTATTTATAATAATAGCTATAATAGTATTAATAATCTAAATGTTATTTAAGTATTTTATATTTTAAATATATTAGGTCTTATTTATTTTTTAATGAAGTTTATATATATTATTTATTTTAATATTTATAATAATAATTTAAATATAAAGCTACTTAATATTTTTATTAGGTTTATTTTTAGTTTTTATCTCCTAATTAAGCAATATAGCCTAAATAAATATAAGTAAATAATTTATAAATAAAACCTATTAGTAATTATTTATAAGTATTACTTAAATAATTATTATATTTAATATTATTTAAGGTAATATAAGTAATATATTAAATAGAGCTATTAATATATAATAATTATATATTTCTTAAGGGATAAACTAGTTATATTAGGTTTATATTAATAAGAGATTATTTATATTATTTTAAATAAAGAGTAAGCTATATGTAGTAATATACTTAAAGGTATTAAGTATAACTAAGTTATATTAATAGCTAAGGTAGTTAATATATAAGAAAGTATAATAAGTATATTTTATATACTTATAATAGGTTATCTAGACCGATAATATTATAGTTTAGTCTAGGTTAAGACTAAGATTCTTTGTATTTAGTCTTAAGACTAATAAGAGCAAGGTTTAGTCCTTTAGTCCCTTGCTTAGTTAGGCCATTTTTACTACTCTACCCCGCTTAGTATATATTATAGCCGTGATACTACTTAAACTAAATTAACTTTATAAGGCTATTAGAGTTAAAGAAGCTCTTTATAGCCTAACAGCTATTATTAGACCTCTAAATAGTTAATTAAGTCTTTTTTAGTTATTATTTATTTAGGCTTGTAAAAGACTGAAAAATAGAGACTATAAAGTCTGAAAATAGTATAGGGTAGGTAACTAAAATAGGAGGAGAATAGGCAGTGGAATCAGTCCTTATAAATAGCTGATTGGCTAGATAAGGTATCATAGAGTAATAAGAGTGGGGAAAATAATAGATAAGGTTATAAAGGAGAAGGCCAGCTTCTTATAGGTAGTCTTATTAGTTGAATTGGTTGAAGATCTAGGAAGCTATTTCTAAGAGAGGGTTTATAGCTTATATAGCTAATTGATCGGAATCTATTAGCCCGATTCGGATAAAAGTTATACCGTCGGATAGCTCTAATTCCGGGCTTTAAAACCCTATTAGTTTTGCTAGAAACGGATAACTAGAAGCCGAGCTATAGTTAGGAGAAGCTGAAACCCTTAAAGGTTTTAAACTAAGAGATTTAAAACCAGATAGGAAATACCCTATAGAAAGGCACGGCTTTACCGGCTTTATCGGGCTCTATAAGAGCCCTAAGTCCGAAGTCACGTGACCCTTCCTAAAAGGGTAATATTGCCTAAAAGGGGCATTATTGTAACTCCTTAATATCTTGCTTATCTAAGCATATAAAGCTTAGGTAAGCAAGCTGTAAGAGAGCGCAAAAGCTATACTATAGGGTAATAGAATCCTAGGCTTATATCTTATAAGCCTATTTTTCTAGAATTATATTTATAAAAGACCTTTATAATAAGGACTTTTACACCTATATATTAATTACCTTAGCTATTAATATAACTTAGTTATACTTAGTAGCTTAAATTATTTTACTAGATATAATATGTATCCTTAGTAAACACCTCTTAATCCCCTACTAATATAAACCTAATATAATTATTTTATCTCTTAAGAAGTACCTTATAATTATAAAGTTAAAAAGATATATTATTTTCTATAAAGATAAATCTCTAATAATAGTATCAAAGGGTTTATAAATATAACTTATAAGATATAACTAAAGGTAATATTATAGTATATCTGTAATTAGTAGGGAATAAGGCTAAATAGCATTAATTATATTAATAAATATTTACCTCTAAATTCTAAGTTCCTAAGATAATAATATATTACCTATCTTAAGTAGTATAATCTAGCATAAAATAATAGCTTGATATCTCTTAATAGGGATAAATTAAGACTTTAAGAGTAGGTAATAGTCTGTTAATTTTTTTAACTTAGAATATAGGATAATTTAATTAAACTAAGGGCTAATATTAACCGACTCGCTTAGTTTGATTATTATGTTTAACTAATTAAGTCGACATATGGGGCGCGCTATAAGAGACCGACTCTCGTCGCTCCTTTAGAGAGGAGAACAGACTAGTTTTTAATCCTTAATCTACACTGATCTTTTGTTTAATATCTGCATTAATGTTTCGGTGCTAGGTTGACATGGTGGAGGGTGGCTGTTCAAGCGAGCCGTGGTCATAATCGGAGGTTGGATCGGTCATTAAAGTCGGAGAGGATACCATACCCCATCAACGGACCACGCGGTCGGGGCGGCTTATTAAAAGACCCAGATTATAATAGAAATAGTCGATTAGTATTACAAGACGAAATATTTTGCGCATATCCCTTATTTTGGGTTAGTTCTTTATAAGCAAAGTTATCGATTTTTGGTGGTGCTGACTTTTTCTTCGCGTGGTGAAAGAGTGGGTATGGCGAAAGAGGGGTTATGGATGGTAATTATTGCATGATCTAGCATAGGTATGATAGCATAGAGCTTTCTTTCACTTGAGGATTCTTGTAGTTAGGAACAAAGAGGTGTTGGCCATTGGCCTAGTTAATTGCATCAAAGCAGCTATTAAGTTCGTATACTTCTTCACGACCAGCGGCGGCCGACCATCTTTTCTTATCGCTTTAGGGTCACGCCGATATCACCCAGCAGCCAAGGGTTTCCTCCCATAGACAAAATATCTAATACGAGAGACGTCATCAGTAAAGCTGCCGTTGGAGGTGGGGGAGAGTAAGAGCTGAATCAGTTCAAACACTTACATCGGCCAGTAAGCATGTATTTTGGGATTCTCCATGTCCTTCCGGGTATGTGCACAAAACACACGTGTCTCCTCAGGCGACCAACCAAGGCCGCGTGTGAAGTAGGCGAGAGAAAGACCGTCAAGTCCACCAGCAATGTTGGCACGCGTCCAGTTACCCAACTCTTTGAAATGTTTATCACGAGGCCAGGCGTTTGTTGGCCATTTGCGTTGCACCTCAACAATATCTTCAAAGCCGGCGGCTGCGAGGTAGTTCTTGTACTCGGTGGTGGGGAATACGGGGCGTCCGAGATTCTGGCCAGCTTCAAAACAGAACTTGCACCACTGGGAGAGGTAGCTGTCGGGGTGTAGGGTGTCGTCGTCGGAACGGGCAGGGAGGCTCATGTCTTGGAGCTCGAGGTAGCCGCCCGGCTCGAGGTTGTCGAATGCTACCTTGATGATTTGTGGGAAATCCTGGAAGCAGCCGAGCATCATTCGAGCAAAAATGAAATCGAACTTTTTAGTCCAGGTCCACTCCTTTTCGAGGTCGTCGATCTCGAAGATAAGATTTGGGGGAACACTAGACGTACCGACGTTGTATTAGTATCGAATTCCTGGGTTAAACAACGGTATTCGGACGCACAACGATGGCTGAATCGGGCTCAGATCAACACCAATCACCTGCGGAAGTTAGCATCTGCACAAGTCAAAGTAACATGTTACGTTGAAGAGGGGCAGAGTGTCAAACCTCAGCTTCGGGATTCGCATCCGCTTTAAATCCATGTCAGTACGTTGCATCCGCGCATAGATAATGCATAGCAGCTAAGGTTACTTGCCGTAGTCAATGGCCCATGATCCAGTGCCGGTGCCTATGTCTAGAACTCGTTTCGCGTCTCTAGCCTTTGGACAGAGTGCGAGCTCTCCGTGTAGGGTGCGGACGTAGAGCTCGTGCTGGAGGTCTACCATCCATATCAGCATGCGTTATGCATTCTGCGTATACGTCTACCATCTATGCTTACCGAGTCTGTCGTTTTCTGCCTACAGCGGAGGATCACTTGTTAATGGCGACTCGATCGAGAAATACCACGGTCATTTTCAAGGGTGGGCTCAACTAACGTCGTCGTTGGGAAGTACGTATTCTAAATTGTGTGTCAGTCTCCTACGCCAACATCGAGAGCCATTCGCTTACTGCCGCTACTGAGAGCATGATAACGTCGGCCGTTTTCTTCTCGATATGCCATGATGCTCGACGAGAGGGACACGTAGGACCGGTCAGGCTCCTGTAAATACCAGTAAATAAACCATCCTCAGTATTTACCAGACTAGCATCGGCGTCAAAGAATACGCTGGCTACGCTGGGGAGGTAATTGGAGTCGCACCTCGCCCAGGGTTGAGTCGTTGTCGGCGGCCTGCGGTGGTCTCCAGTTAGGTACTATTCCAGCATAACGAAACTAGGATTAGGATGCACGGCATACAATGGCATTCTCTATCTCTATGGTTGGCTCAACATGGTGCTCGCTGCCTCCTTGGGAGTTGGGGCTCCCTTGTTGACGCTCTGGCGATGGTGGCGCAGGCATTGTGGATGACTTCTAGGTGTTGTTTCGCGATGCGACGTGGAATCGAGATGAAATGGCGCAAAGGATTCGGCAAAAAAAAAAAAGAAAGCGGAGAAAAATTGCGCCGAGCACATGCCAGTCATCTGCTGGCTCGTGGCGCAGCAAGGGACTCCGAGTCCCCAAATTCCAATCATTGGTGCGTTATTCGTGATTACGAGGGTGCAAGGGAGATGCGCCCACGCCGCCGCCGAGGTTCGTGGCCACTACTCCGTAGCCAACGCCAGCTGGTGCTTCTGAGGAATTTCCCCCCCTTCACTCCCTCATTTCACTGTGCAGACACCAAGTTGGGCACGATGAGCGCTGACCAAGGTTTGTCGCCAGGCCTGCTGCGGGAGGCATTTGTTGCCCTCAACCCCGGGACCGTGATTCTCACAGCCGTCATCGGCTTGGCGGTGCTGTTCCTGGCCGACTCGCTGCGGTCGTGGTACCGTTTGTCCCACGTTCCTGGTCCATTCTGGGCCGGTTTCTCCAAGGCTTGGATGGTGAGACAGTCACTCAAGGGAACACAGCCTTACGCCATCCAAGCGGCCAATGAAAAATATGGTGAGTCGCATCCTGAACTACTGTAGTTGATCGGCGAGACTCAGTGGTTCAACTGCAGGGTCGCTCGTGCGCATTGGGCCCAATGAGCTGGCAACTGATGATCCCAAACTACTGCGCCGGATGATGGCCAGTCGCTCGCCATATTCGAGAGGGCCTTGTAAGTAACAACCCTTCATCACCATTGATGCTTTTTGGGGCCATTTGCCTACCGAGTATACAGGGTACAACGCACTCCGTTTCGAGCCTGGCAAAGACAACTTGTTCTCGATGCGTGATGATGATGCTCATGCAAAATTGCGTAACAAGATGGCAGCCGGCGTAAGTTCAACCTCATTGTCTTGCTAGTGTCTATGTGATCTATCGAAAAGCTTTTCCTACACATCCCACATGTATGTGATGCAATCAATGGCTAAGCTCTGTACAGTACTCAGGCAAGGAGAACGAGTCACTGGAGCGCACTATTGACGCGCACATTGCACGACTTATCGACCTCATAGAAACCAAGTATCTCTCAACGTCTCGAGAGTACCGCCCGGCGGACTTTGCTCAGAAGATTCAATATTTCACGCTAGACGTTATCAGCGACCTAGCTTTTGGCCAGCCCTTCGGTTACGTGGAGCAAGATGACGACGTCTTCGACTTTATCAAGATTACACGCTCTTTTTTCCCAGTCACTCTGGTCCTCGCCAACATACCCTCATTGGTTTCCCTCCTACACTCACGTCTTTTCCGGGGTCTTTTGCCCAAAGAGAGCGACAAGTTTGGTTTCGGGGCATTCATTGGGTGAGTTCCCACTATCGCCGTGCAGGCAAAATCCTCACAATCACTCCCAGCGTAGCGAATAAAAAGGTTGCAGAGCGATTCGCGCCAAACGCTACGCAGCACTCGGATATGCTCGGATCCTTCATCCGTCATGGGCTCAGCCAGGAAGAAGCGTCTAGAGAGTCACTGCTTAATGTTGTCGCCGGAAGCGACACCTCGGCGACCACTATCCGCGTCATCATGTTGAGCCTGCTCAGCAACCCAGTGGCCTACAGAAACCTGCAGAAGGAAATTGACGATGCCATCAAGGCTGGGAAAATATCCTCACCCGTTACCGACGCCGAAGCGCGCAAACTCCCATATCTCCAGGCTGCTATACAAGAAGGGCTGCGGATAAAGGCGCCCGCGGCCGGTCCTCTCTTCAAGACGGTGCCCAAGCAAGGTGATACCATCGATGGCAAGTTCATCCCTGGAGGAACACAGATTGGCACTTCTCCGTTCAGCATCTACCATTCTAAAAAGATATTCGGCAAGGACGCGGCTCTCTTTGTACCAGAACGCTGGCTGGAAGCAGAACCGGAACAGGTCGAGGGCATGTCTGAGGTGGTGAACCTCGTCTTTTCCAGCGGAAAATACCAGTGTCTCGGCAAGCCAGTAGCATTCATGGAACTGAACAAGATTTTCGTTGAGGTGAGTGTATGTCGATGTATTCACCAGGCCTAACCAGACTGACATAGCTGCAATAGCTTTTGAGACGTTTTGATTTTGCCATGGTGCGTCCCGAAAGACCTCTGCATATCATGAACGCGGTGAGTAATGCGCCCTCCTGGCTTCTGCCGTGATGAGCTAAGAGTTGTTGCAGGGTATTTGGCTTATTGAGGATTTTCCCGTGCGCATTTCACGACGGGAGAGTGGTCCCGACACTTGATCTCGTCATCTTCAACAGGCTGGACTAGACTCAATATATTTGTATCAAAGTCTTGCCCAGGGTTTGTAGACGGGGGCAGGCGGGACAGTATGTCGAGTGGTAACCACTCAATATTATGCCGAGGGGTTGTAATACTTTTTTTTTTTTTTTTTTTTTTTAAAAAAAAAAAAAAAAAAATAATAATGATATCGAGCTCTAGTTTCTAGAGCCAAGGCATCTAACCAGACAGATTGCCAGTTATTCGTGATATAGGTACAACGCTGCCGGGTATCCGGGCAACTGGTGGATACTCTCGAGGTGCAGGCGCGGAACCAGAAGGTGAAGAGTCATCTGAAAAGTGAATCCCCTGTGTCAAAGTATCCCAATCACCATAGCCATTTTTCATTTTATGGATAGGTTTCATACGCCCGGCGTCGTAGAAGAGCTGGCGGATCTTGCTCCTGTGATTGCTAAACACCACAGTGCAGCCATAGACCTGCAGCGGCATTGCGTTGATTACCTCCACATAATCATCGACAAATACCATAAGATTCTCGTCAAGACGACGATTTATCGGAGTATCTCTATTATGGCAGCAACCATAGTTATATGCACCCCCATAGGCATAACCAATCAGGACAGTCGACTCATAGTCATAAGGTACACCGTAAGCTATAACTTAGGCTCATGGGCTAGACTCATAACTCACTATGAGCTGCAACTTATAACAATAAGCTATTATGAAGTATATAAATTATATAAATTGCACTTTCTTATATATTAATTACCTTTCTTAGTAATTTAATTAAGTTACTTATTATATTTATATCTTATATTTATTATTTTTATATCTTAATACTTTATTTAGAAATATTTTAATAAACCTTTTTATTAAACCTTAGTTTTATTTTATCCCTATCTTAAAGCTTATCTATTAAGAAGCTTATAAGTTATCTTTCTTACTTATTAGCTTATTATTTATATTTACTTTATGTAATAAAGAAATTCCTATAATTAAATTTCTTTTTATTATAATTAGCTAAGAAATTCTTTATCTTAGGCTTATAATTTATTATAATTAATTTATCTTATTATAAGTACTTAAGCTTTTTTTCTTATATCTTAATAAAATACCTTTTAATATTATGATAAAATACTTATTCTCTAATAAATAAGAGGTAATCAAATATAATTAAATTAACCCTCTAGAGGTCTAATAAAGGCCTAGGGATTATTAAGAGCTTATTTAGGTCTAATAGCCTTAATAGGCTAATATTTTTAAGGTCTTATAATACCTTTTAAAGACTTAACCCTAATAGGGTTAACAAATTATAAGAATATTATATTATATTATAATACTATTACGCTAATATATTAATATTATTAAGTAAAAATGTATATCTTATAAATTATATATATATTTAATATTATATATATTGACTTTGTAAAAAGAGTACTATTTTTATTATTATAATAAAAAATAGTTTAATAAGCTGAAATATAAGTATAAAAGTATTTAGAGAGCTTATTTAATATTAATTCTTATATTAAAAGGTATTAGGTATAATAGCTTAGTTATATATAAAATTATATCTTTTTAATTAAATTACCTTAATTTACCTTTAGGTATACTATAAGGTTAAATTCTTTTTTAATAATCTTAAAATTAAACAAATTAAGATTAAAAATAAACATATAATAACTGTTAAAATAAAATTTTACTAAACTTTTTCTTAATAATATAATTTGAAGGGTCCCTAACGACCGCTGTCTTCGTCCTCTTCACTGGTTTCTTCATCGTCGGCGTAGTCTTCCCAATCCTCCGAATCACTCGTAGAGGCATCAGACTCATGATGTTGACCCTCGACAGAAATTCCACTATCTTCCTCCCTCTCATGTCTATACTCTTTGCCGTTGCCAATAACATCCTCAAATGATGCTGGCGTCCTGATGTTTTCAAGAGAAGGGTCTCGACTCAAGGCTCTTCCAGTGCCCGTCCCCTGAGAAGACATCTCAGTCTGAAAAGCGCCGACAGTATCTTCGAACGAGTCCACAGACATTCTTTTGAGAGTTTTGATCATTGTCTTGAACTGCGTTTGGGTGATCCTGGAACGATCCTTCATGTCCTTGACGATTTCGATGACTGCTGGTTCCGTAATGGGGTTTAGTTCCTTGATACGTCTCGCCAATTCCTCGTCAGGCCTCTTACTCGGACGGGGTTCTCGAGAGTGCCTTGCTTCACCTGGCTGACGGCGACGGCGACAAAACTCCTTGGAGCCTATACGTATCTTAAACTCTCTTGGTGGTGTTCACATCTGGCCCGGTGCGGTCGGATGAGGTGATGATGGAATTGGTTGAGGTGGAACCCCTCATGTTCTGGAGCGGTGATGGCTGGAATGATCAGGCGGGTTCCAATGCGTGGTTCTTGTATTATGGTCCACAAAATACGGCCTTCCTGAAGGAGCTGATCTCATCTCCCATCCAGCTGGTAGTGGTGGCAAAAGTCCTGGAATGCTAGTCGGTACCTGGGGCGGCGGCATCGGCGCCTTAGGCCGTGTTGGGGATTCCATCTTATCCATGGGCCACATGGCCATCGAGACGGCCATCTCTGGCTCCACGACCTCATCCCAGATGCATGGCAGGATGATCATACTGTCTGGGCCTATCAAGTCGTAATGACCATCCATTACGTGCGGCCCAAGTACGTCCACCTGGAAAAAGTCCTGTTTAATGAGATCCTCGATACCCTGGGGACCAAGATTAGTATAGCTCTCCCGCGAGAATGGATGGGATTGAAGAGAGAATTAGGTCCTGGCGTACCTGCCAATTCTTGCATAACTTCCAGGGGAATTTGGACTTCCTGCCGACTGCATCTTTGAAGTTAATGAATTGACGCATGTCCTTGTCTTGCGAAGTTGAGACGATGCGATCATTCTGCTCGGGCGTTGGAGACGACAAACGTGAATCCTCTGAGTTGCTTTCTGCAGTGTTTGCGACTCTACCATCGGCGCTTACGCCTACAAGAGGAGGGTGAGGAGATGAAGATGGTTCCGAAGTAGATGGAGGAGAGGTATTTTGATTGCCGACTTGATATTGAGCCATTGTCGCGGGGAGAGGGGTGCAGCTAGACACGTTAGCGGAATCTTGCTTAGTAGAACCTCGTCTTTATTGTGTGGCATCTCACTAAGAAGCTGCCGATAGGAGCACTTGGACTGATGTGAGCTTGGAATGGAGAGCATCCCGAAGAGCGCGGAGTTCGTGAGACTTGTACAGCGTCCACCCTACTTTGTACCACGAATTCTGAAAGGTAAGAGCTCGAGGATCTTCAAGAACGCTCTGGTAATGCTTAGTGCGTTCGAGGAACTTGGCGATAACGTCCATCGATGATAGCACAATATGAGATGCTGCGTTGACTGTGGCAGCGGGAAGCATCTTGTGGCTTCTGATAAGGCCAACTTGAAGAAACGCTTGTTGCATCGCTGACAACTCCGACATGGCCTCAAGATACTCGACGGAGGCGCCCTTTGTGTCCGCCATGATCCTAATGAGCCTGTACGCCAAGTTGGCACCAGTGATCAGGTCACCGACAGAATACCCAAACGACACCTTGCGATAGTTGGTATTCAAAGATCAAGAAGGAAGTATCGAGATGGGGTGTTCGAAGTTGAAATATGTGTAAGAGAGTGGCGCTTCCATATGCACAGCCGCAACGCTCTCAGATGAGCTGTCGTTTCCCTCCAAAATGCATACCCAGTGCGCCTACAGGGGCAAGGCTCCACCAAGGCATTATCGAAGGCGCAATTCTACGTAAACAGGCAACGTCTCACGGCTGCAGTAACCCTCCATCGTCACATTGCATGTACCATGCGGGTTGAGAGCTGGACACTTAGGGCAACCGAAGGTTGACCAGGCTCGGCGCGCTTCGGCAGGATTAGCCAAACACCTTCAATGTCTAGGCAGTCAAACCATGGCGCGCCGTCACCTCGCAGATAACGCCGCGATCTCTCAACTTTCTTGGCATCTTCATTGTCTGTCTCTGATCATTATCACCTTTGGGGTAACAGCTCACAATACGTCTTTGGAATACCTATCTACTGCGCCAATGGAACCGCTCAAGCTTCCACCAAAGTTATAGTCCCTGCCGTTACTTCTATAATGGCCGCTTTGTTACTTAGCGTCGTAACCAAGATCTTCGGGGCAACGTTTGCTTCCCTGCTATTAAATCACTCGAGGGAAATGACGACAAAGGCTGGCTCAAGACACCTAAAATCACTAACCTAACTTATCTATCCCTCGTTTGAACCCCTATGAACAACACACCCATTTCCGAAAATACCTCTTTCACTCTTCCTGGTTCTTACTTGTTCATGCCGTGTCCAAGTTTGGAGTGTTCCAATCAATCAGATTATTCCAACTTCAGCACCTTGGACAGTCCAGTGCCCAACCATGACAATGGATACGGTTGGTTCACTGCCTATGGAGGAACTCAATACCGGATAGCCATTTCTCGACCATGTCCTGGTGCCAAGCAGATGGCTTCTGGCGCAACTCGCAATGCCCGGAAACTGATATGGGAATCTCAATGAGACGCAGATGGTGATTCGTTTACTGGAGCCGAGTACAGCCTCACTGCAACCTTTGTGGACGTTGATGTGTCCTGCACCGGAAGGTCACCTGGGAGTATATGTAACCCGTCCCTGTCCGCCACTCCGTCAAGCTTTCTGCATTGTTTGTACCTTGCATAACAGCTCATTTTCCGGGAGTCTTATACAAAACAGAGGGCAAAGCACATTTTAATAGATTCTACCTATCGAGAGTTTAGAACGAAGGGGAGCGTTCTCATAGTCCTGGCAGCGGAATCCCAAGTTGTTTATTGATCCGAAACACTTCCTCAGCAAGCTCAGGGTAATCAAGATCTGACTTTGGCTGCCTTTGCATGGTCAGTTCCTCCTCCATCGTGAGAGGCTTGCGTTCTCAGATGTCTCGGTCAATGTTGTGATGGGTGATGGCAACCTCTGAGTCGACACGGACTCGATTTAGCGCGTTACTCAAGACGGGCAATGAATTTGGCTCTGGAGGAGGAGAATCCGTCTCGGCAAGTAGGAAATTGAAGAGAGCCTCTTGTTGATCGCCGCGGAGTTGATATACGCGATGAGTCTGACGACGGCGGCAGGAGTGAAACTAGATGTTTGGGGGGGGGGGCTGCTTCCTCTTCCGCGCCACAATCAAATACTGCCACGCCCCCAGGGATACGATCTTCTGGCTCATTTAACCCATCAAGAGCCGGGCTTCAACTATAACAAAGAACACAATATCAACACATCAACACATCAACACATCATATCCCAATGTTAACACAGTAGCCTCTGTGCTTTGTAATAATATCTAGTCGTCCTGATTAACCGCAAGTGTCTTACTTTCACATCTACGAAGGAACGGAACAGCACAAGAGTGGCTTGAGGGTGTCTCCGCTTCATTGCATGGTCGTAGTCCTGCTTGTTGTGGATATCCCGGCCTCTTGCGGCTTAACCAAGGAGGTCATAATAAGTCTTGGGAAAGAAGAGGCAAGGGATAGCGTTGCCATGTGGGCCGTTAGATACCACCGTATCTTAGGTAGGTACCATATACCGACGATTGTGCAGCACGATCCCTAGAGTTTCCCCCGCGTGTGCGTTGGTGGCGATGCGGGGAGCCCGCCGATATGGCGCTTAGACTAACCCCTTTTTTTTACGCGGGTGACTACTAACTATGGGACAAGGTGCATCAAGAGGTGGCAAGAACAATTAACCACCCCAAACCGGTATTTGAAGCGGTTAAGCTAACTCTTGACCTTTTATCCATGGGGAATATGCTACATGCCTATGTGCTATGCTCTCCGTTCTCGGCCCATGAATATCTAGCTCCATGCCAATATAAGAGTCATCACTCTTCTCCTGCTCTAGATGAGGACGTCTATGTTTCTATCCCGATTCTTTTCTAGCTCCTTGCCTGTTACAAGACGTGCAGGCCTCTCTATCTTCTTCTCTAGACCATTCTCAACACTCCCTCGTGCCCTTCAAACACACAAGATGGAAAAAGTTCAGGTCCTCGGCAACGATGCCATTTACGACATGCTCATCAACCTCACCAAAGATGAAGTGATTACTTTTCAAAACATCATCGAGCAAACCTTTGAAGACTTCTCTGTCGGTGACGAACGCCAGTATCAGCCCAGTCCCAGCGCCACATCTCGTCCAAATGGCCAACGAACTCTCTTTCGACCCTTCACTTCGGACTCTAGCGTCGGCGTCAAGTTCGTTGTCGAGCCTGCCCCTGGGCCCGATGGTACCAAGGATCCCCTCCATGGTATCATTGTCATAGCAGATGGGCAAGGCAACGTGACCGGCGTTCTCGGTGCTGAGGAAGTAACCGGTTATCGAACGTCGATGAATGTCATGGTGCCCTTCTCTTGGAGGAGACATGTCGACAATATTGTCATCTTTGGTGGTGGCATGCAGGCTCTATGGCACAGCCGTCTTATTCTGACCCTGAGGGGATCCGAGGTCAAGACTATCACCTACGTCAATCCAGTTAAGCATCAGGTCGATGATCTCATCGCCAAAATTTCCAAGGAGAACGAGGCTCGTTGGAAGTCCAGCTGCTCCTTCCACTTCATCGACACCACTTCCCCAAACTTTCAGCACCAGATCGAGGCTCGCCTATCCGACATTGATTGTGTCTTCTGCACAACCCCCTCTAGGAAGCCTCTATTCCCCGCTCGTTACCTAACTCAGCAGAGGGGTGACGGCCGCCTGCCACTCATCTCCGCCATAGGTTCTTGGCAGTCCGACATGATTGAGTTAGATCCCGGCCTGCTGCACCACGCTATCTCCACCAACAGCGGGTACAACCCTGTGAGCGGAGAAGCCAAGGGAGTTGTTCTTGTCGATGACCGCGATTATGCCCTGGAGAACTCGGGAGAGGTCGTCCAAAGCAAGATTGATGCCGAGGACATGGTCGAGCTCGGCCACATCGTTGCTCTTAGGAAGGGAAAGGTTCAGCCTCTGAACGACACACATGTTGAGGATACAACCCGCTTCATCTCGGAGGGTTTTGTAGTGTACAAGAGCATTGGTGTGAGCCTTACAGATCTAACGGCTGGCAATGCCATTCTGGCCCTCGCTCAAAAGAAGCAGCACCGTCTGTAGGAGTTAATGTTAATCGCTCAAGTTAAATAACTTCATGTCATCTTAGGGTTGAAATATCTACAACTCAACGCTGTTCATTATGGCGTGCTCGTGTTTCCCATCTACTGCTTTCCCTTCCATGTGGCGCGCTTGCGATAAATATCCTTGCGGAACACTTGCTTAAGATCAGACACCAACTTACCATCCACCCCTCCAGCCAAGGCAGCCTGAATAGCACCAACGCCACATATATCATTCTTTCGATCGATGAACCAAGTAAGGGTAAGACCTCCTCCCCAGGTAAGTGTATGAGCACCGTACCATCCATCAACATCCTCCAGAGTCAAGAGACCTCCCAGTCCGTAGCCCATTTTCGTCTCTGGGTCAACACCGCAACGGAAGAAGATACCTGCAGGGCCCGCCAGTGCAGCCTGGTGGCCAGCGGTTGATTCGGGAGAGAGATGATGCTGGAACATGTCGTCAACGGTAGCGGGTTTGAGAATCTTTCCGTCGTTGGCAAGCAAGGATTGAAGAATTTTGATGTAGTAGTTGCCAGGAATGAACATGCCGTGACCTCCGAAATCTCCCTTGCCTCGAAGATTCATCTCTCCACCGCCACCAAGCACGGCACGGCCAAGACCCTCCGGATCGTCAGGGTTCAGATCGACAAGACGATCGCGCAAGTCTTCTCTGGTAGCCGGAAAAAACTGAGCGTCTTTCTTCAATCCAAGGGGAGCCAGGATGCGTTCGTTGACGTGCTCAGAAAGAGTGCGCTTCGTCGCTCGTTCCACAATGCGGCCTGCCCAGTCCAGCCCAGGCCCGTACATCCAGGATCCTCCTGGTTGATGTGCAAGGGGGTAGACGAAGAGCTCTTCGACTGTTTTCTTTCGGCCGGACTCAGGAGGTGAGAACTTCTCACGCCACTTTCCGATAAGAGGATGCAGGAAATCGTAGGCAGTACCAGCGCTGTGTGTGAGCAGCATTTCGAGAGTAACAGGGCCAGCGGCTGGTTCCAAGATGGGTTCTCCCTCTTCGGAGAAACCTGTGAGAACTTGCTTCTCAGCCAGCTCAGGTGCGATGGATGACAGATCTCCCGTGAGAGACAGGAGACCATCCTCGACGCACTGGAGGGCAGCGATCGTAGCAATCAACTTGGTTGCCGAGGCTAGAAACAAGATATCGTCGAGTTCCTGGAGGCGTTTCTCTCCGGATAATAGAGTGCGCTGGCCCATGGCGTTGTTATACACAAAGTCGCCATCGGCGTCGGTGGCATAGAGAACAGCGCCATTGATCTTGCCGGAATCAATGGCGGCTTGAAAGCTGGTTTCGATGTCTTCGGACATGACGGATATGGAGTGCTGGCTTTGAACTTGAGAATGAATTTGAAAAGATAAAATTGGATGGAGGGGAATGTTTTTGAGAGGAATGTTTTTGAGGGGAGGTTGATGAGCTGAGGAATTGAAGACCTTAGCACGGCGGACCACGATAGATATACTTCCCGCTCCGCACGAGATCACCGGGGCATGGTTACTCACTCGGTGCGAAGTTGGCCAATCAGAGCGAAGAGCTTCCGACCAAGCCAATCACAAGCTTGAATTCTTAGCTTCCGTGCCGGGCCTCCCTTAGCCTCCGGGCTCCGTATCCGGATACCGGCAGATATTGTTGTCTGACCGCCGAAGGATTCGTCCCGGCAAGAATCAGCCTTGCAATTACAAGAACGGAAGAGCTTGAGATAAATTAAGTGTGAAAGTATAGTAGTATCTCCTTATGGGTAAATAACCTCTGCTCACCCCCTAAGCCAGCCAACTACGGCTCTCCGCGACGTTGAAGATCAACAAGCCCATTCAACAGCGTTTAGCTCAGGGCCATGTGATTATCCATCTAGGATTTAGTGAAGCGACTTTTCCCATCCAGAAGGAGGTTACCGCAGTTCACCGGGCCACTAGTGACTCTATCAGCTCCCTACCTGTCGCTGTGCTAATAAAGTTAAGAGAGGTTAGTTTTCCCCGTATTTGTTAAAGGCTTGATCTCACATGCATCGCAGTCCATTGCACACTTTCAATCCCGTCGTCTGGGATCCGAAGTGAAATTTGAGCAGGTTATGGTCACACCAAGGTCGAAGCCACTTCTTTTTGCACTATTTGATGTCCTCGATGGAGACGTCCTACTTCCTCGGCCTTCGTGGGTTAGCTATGAGCTGCAGCTCATGCACACCGAGAAGCAGCTCCTCTGGGTGGAGGCGGATGGATGCGACCGCCACACTTACAGATTCGAATGCGATGTTGCGGCGGGCCTATGCCAGGATGCGCCATGGGCTAACCATAACTAGAGTCCTACTCGAATCAGCTTTTGACAAAGCTGTTGTCAAATGTGGCACCCCTCGCGTCATGCTCATCAACAGTCCATCTAATCCAACTGGGCAAGCCTTCACCGGGACTACGGTCGACACCGTCACCAAGTTTGCCAAGATCGCAACATAAAGCTTGTCAGTGATGGAATTTACTCCGACATCACCTTCACGGACGAGTACAAAACCAGCCCATGTTCTGGTCCTCGATTTAACGATGGCCAGATGGTGTCGATGAGTGGTCTCTCCAATGTATGTCATAGAGCACCATGAGCTTTGCGGTCTGAATACCAAGAATTTCCCAAACATACTTCCTCAGTAGCTGGCAGATTGGATACACTGTTTTCCCTCAAGTTATTTTGGCCGAACGCTGCAGACAGCATTACTCCCTTAGGCTTCTGAATGCTGGTCCGCAGCATCGGCTCCAGCTCAAGAAGCAGCAGCAATTGCGTTCGATACAAGCCCCTAGATGGATTTGTACAGAACCCAGGCGACTGTTTTGCACGAGGAATGCACCCTTAAAATGTACAAAGCTCTTCGTGACTGTGGGACTGCCGTTTCGGAGCCGTGGGGTGCTTTCTATGTCGACCCATCGTTTCACCCTTACACCAAGCAACTGGAAGCACTCGGCTTCAAGACCAGCCTCCAGTTATCTCGAAGGTTGATTGAAGAATGCGGTGTAGCGGCTCTTTCGGGATCTGCTTTTGGCGAGGACGATGCTTGCTTTCCAGGCGGTCTTTACCGTCTACGGATGGCAACGAGCTACCAATACTTCAAGAACTAGCACAAATAATTGGAGAGAGGGTATGAGCTTCTTGATTCAACCGTTGAAGGGAGCTCAGTAATTGACTAGCCGCTACTCAGCAATGCCACCGAGTCGATTCAGGATGCGTAGCCAAACTCAAGGCTCTGGCGCAGAGTCTATCGTAGTAGACATGTCCAATCTTTCATTACTATGTACAGTCAAGCTCTCTTGTTATATATTAATGTGAGGTCATAACTAGTGACTCAACATGATTTCCTTTTTCTTTGCAGGAAGACTGTGGATGTTTCTTGGCAGGGTCCTGATTTATAGCGCGAAGAGCCATGGCAAGGTAGAAAATGGTTATCTCGGAATTTTTCTCAGTTGTCTGGCCGTGGTCGACGTTACCAGCCCCTTGAAAACTGCTGCAGAGAAAGAGAACCAGAGGTCCTAATGGGATGTTCGACATTATCTCTCCTCGGGGGAAGAAACAGCTACGTCGATCCAATGGAAACCCGTTAATAAGGTTCCGACAAGGGCTTGCTTGACCGGCTGCAACCACAATAGGCCCGTCGCAGTGATTCAGTCTTACAAGAAGGGCAGGCAGCCAATCAAAGTCGTGGCGGGCACACATAGCTATCAGACCCTCGGTTGCGCTTGATGGGCGGGCGGGTGTAGGCCTGTAGGTGTGGGCGACCCCGAGGGCGGAGGCATTTGTTCAGCTTGGCGGGTTGATAGCTTGTGTGGGAGGGGTAAGGCGCAATCGTCTGAAAGATGTACGCTATGGAGTATGCTTGCAGAACACTCCGTAACCCTTACTGTGTGTCTTTAACTTCTCAATCCATCGAATCATGGTCGTAGTGAAGATAAAATTATCTCTTCATCTGCGGGGCCAGCCCGCCTGTGCAGCTCGCTTGAAGTCGGCTAGATGATTCACGTTATCTATTAAAGCTTAGAGTTACATTGCAGATGTTGGTTATGGCTGGCCTCACTGTCTTGCCTCACATAATATGAAGACTTAGGAGTTGGCTATCTACTGGGAGTGGCTCTGGCGGACAAACCCGGGAAGATGCGGTGTTTTCTTAAGTAGTATTGCCTAATGCATCAACCTGCAGCAATACCAAAACAGTTATGGCGTTTCGCTTCAGTTCAGCTGAGGTGGCTTACTGAGGGTTATAAGGCCGCGTGATCAGCCATGCTACATTTGAGGGAGGCCCTCCCGTCGTAATCGCAGCCTCATAGTTCTTGGTGTTGTGGAGCACAGATAAGTAGCGTGTCCGCGATTAAAACTCTAAGGCAACGGCATTGAGGTACGGCATAATTAAATCACTTAATTAATTAATCATTATCGAAGGGAGCCTTCTTTGAATGAGGTGTAAAAACTCCCGGGGACGATGCATACCTAGCCTACCACATCTAATACTCCACCAACTGAGATGCCATGCCAGGATGAACGTCGCCATTGGCCAAGGCCACATGCCACCAAACGCTTTGTTTCCTGGTCGTCAAGTCCACGATGCTGATACTACGGGTCGGGCTCGTCAGCAACACCTTGATAAGTCCTGAATGGTCGGGATTGGTCCTCTTCGCCAAGTACTCGAACATGGTGGCGACGCAATGCATGTCAGCCACCCAGGGGACTTGCTCGTACCATGTGATACCGTCAACAATGCAAAAGACGTGCATTTGTGGTGGCACCTGCTTGATGAGGTTGACGAAAACGTCACAGAGGGTGCGGCAATCCCTCCAGGCGCAGCCCTCCAGCATTGCTTCGGAGACAAATCCTAGATCGGGCTTTGGCAGGTTCGGGTTGAGCAGTAGCTGCGTGATCAGGCTTCGCATGAGGGTCGTTGGCCCGCTGAGCGCCTTGCTAATGTGCAGCCCGGCGAAGAAGAAGGTCACGGCCGAGTCGGGGTCGTCCATGAAGCTAGAGATGAGGCCGCAACAGAAGCCCGACATGGGAGATACGAGCTCGGCGTCCATACAGCCGTCTGCGAGAAGAACCGACGAGCTGTGTTCGTGGAGCCAGCTCTGGAACTCAGCTGTCTGGACCAGCCATTGCGCTTGCCCCCGTAAGTTCGCATCGTAGTGTTTTGCGTGCCGCAAGACAGTCGAGGTCGTCCTAGGGATCGTACATGGAGAGGCCGAGAACTCCCAGGAGCTGGATTGACTCGACGATTATGCGAGGCTCAGGACATGTATCTGAGGCCTGTCTAGCGAGTGTTTCGGCTTGGTTGTTGAGATGGAGGTATTCTGCTTGGCCGTCAGTACTCTGGGCCAACTTGGCACACCTTGGGACCCCACTTACCCTGTTCCAGTCGTTCCTGTCTCGTCTGGGCATTCTCAAATGTCCGAAGGAACTGTTCCCGCTGCTGGGTCCATTGTTCCCGCTCCCGTGAGAAGGTCTCCCGCTCGCGGTCCCACCTGTCCCGTTCCCATCTCAGCTCATCCTCCAACTCTTTGTCCCGGCGCCGGCTTTTCATCTCCTCCCGGAAGCTGGTGGCCACATCTGCAAACACGTCCGTGGCATGTGGGTAGTAGTCGGCCACATGTTTCGGAATCCGAGCTGTAAGCTCCATCAACACGTTCATCATGGACTGCTGCATTGCATTTATTTTCGGCCAACATATCACGGATCCCCGTAATCCCCGTTTCTGAGGCCTCTATCTTGTCTTCAATGCTGTCCAGCTTAGCCGAAAACTTGGCCTGCAGCCTTATCTTCAGCTTTTCCACGTGTGCATTGAGCCGCACTACGTGTGCGCCCCAACGTGACAGTATGTCATCAATCGTCGACGTCTTTGGAATTTCCAGTAGCAGAAAGTCAACGACTTTGCGGTACCCTGTTGGCAGAAATCATTAGTCAGAGTGTCCAAGGCTTAACCGGACATGTCAAGTGAAAAACTAGGCTCATTCTGACAGGTCTCTTCTCCGAACAGTATTTTGACCAAGGCCGGGATGTCCTTGACCAGTATACTGAGGAACTCTCCCTGAAGCTCTATGTCTTTAGATTCTGGCTGCAAAAGAGCATGAGCCGTGTTGATGGTGACGATGGCGTCGGGGAGGGTTTCGAACGTGTCGAGGATTCTTCCTCGGTTTTCTCGATGCGTCTTTGTGGCCTAGTATTCCCCAGTCAGTCATCTCCTAAGCCACTGGCACTTCAATCCAGGCCATTCTACATTGAAAATGAGTGCCAGGCCTCCCTTAAGGACCCCAAGCCCGTACTCATCTGGTATGATATTGATATATGACGACATTAGATTGATGGCGACTTCCGCCTTGGAGTTATAGTCCGTCTTGTCTTCATGGCGTCGCTTAGCGTCGGCGATCTGCTCGAAGACTGTGTCCCATGAGCTGTACGAGACTTTCAGCTCCGTTGCAGGGTCCTTGTCGTGGGCATCGAGAATCACACATGTCACGTACTCTACTGCAATGGAATCTTGAGCTTTGTACCTCTCTTCCCTGTCGTCGTATTGGCTTGGCCCTGGAGGTGCGGCACGAAAACTATCGACGCGCCGTCGGAGGAATTTGTCGACCATCTTAGGACTTGGGGACCTGGTGTGGGCTTTTGAGCGCAGGAGCCCTCGACGGAGGAACGAGTGCCTAGGCGGACTGTTGCTGTCTCTCATGGCTGTTGTGGGTTCGAACGCAATAAACAAACAGAATATACGCAGTCTGTACTTGGTGTCGAAGTGCGAGATGACAACCAAGAAGAGGGCAACGCCATTGACAATCGACATCCACGTCTCTTAGGTAGAGGGAGGAGTACGGATAAGTCCAACGAAATCCATCACCTAAACCCACCATAAGCGCCCGTATCACCAACACACCAGCAGAGACATGTTCAACTGAACAATCGAACCAATGAACACGACGGCCCCCACCATGACGCGGTCATACCCGTGTGGCGGTTGAAAGCTCCCCCAATGAATGGATTCTAAAGGTTCAGCTTGCATTATTTATTGGCATGCAACATTGGGGGGGAGGGGGGGACGCTTTGAGTGGGACCACGGTATGCAACTCATGCAGATGAACGAAGGATACTTGATTAGGCATATCAGGCACCGGCAGGGGCTCCCTTTAAGGGGGGTGTGGGCTAGCTAGAGGGTCCAAAGTAACGGAATTCATACTCCGTGGTCTCATGGTCGGAATCATGTGTCAGGCTCAATGTACCCGATGTTCCTCAACTTACCCCCCCTTACACTCCTCGATGAATCCTGGCCAGCTGAGACAAACTCGGCACACCAAGACCACCGTTGCCCCGCCGTAAGAATTTCAGAACATTTAAACCCCTCTCAAACCAAAACAACTTTCGTTTTCGTCAATTTGGGTACCAGCCCACTCAGGTTGAACGGAACAACCTAATCCTATTGTCTTAGCTGTACCTGCCAAGCAGCGTCAAGTTTTCCGACTCCTCCTCTGACATTCCATCATCATGGCTGAGGAGGTACCTCCAGTCGCAACCACTGCCATGGCGACTGAAACCTCTAGCAGTGGTTCATCGTCCGCAGCCCCAAGTCCCATCAAGAGATCTCATCGGATTCCACGGCGCCCACTCCTCTAGGGAACCAAGAGAAGTCAGGGAACAGTCGAGGCAAAGACCCCAGAGGAACGAACGGTGTCTCAGAATGAGACACCGAACCTGTTCAGGAGGAATCTCTCCACGAGAAACATGACCAAGAAAGTAAAAACGGAGATGAAGATGGAGACACGCCGGAAGAAGAAGTTCTTCCAGAGAAGGAACGGCCTCTCACGACAGAGGTGCGCTACTACAACTACCAAGGATTCATGAACCGTATGGATGGGGACGACGGAGACTATGTCATTGAAGTCCTCGTCGCCAGGGCCGACTGGCATGAGGATGTCAAAGCCGAGACGAAGAAAAGACCTCAACGCAGCCACCCTGAAAACAACTACAAGACCAAAGGCATCTCTGGAGCGCAGCTGAAGCTACCCAGAGGTTCCAAATCACCTCAGGAGGGGCGCATCCAGCGGATCCGGATTCGGTCAGAGACGATCCTTCGTGCTCTGGGATCTCTGGCCGAGTGTGAGGAAATAGAGACCGAACCAACGTTGGAGTTTAGCCGCCCTTTTCGGATTCTTGAAGAGTTCCACGGCGGCATGAAAAAGAAGTTAGTCGAGATGGAGAATGCGCACAAGCCACAAGGTGATTCGCCTAGCACGGGTCTGGGTAGCCTTTTGCCAGGGACGGCTGGGGTCCGTTCGGATGAGTCTATCGAGATGGAGCGGCCCAAGGTCTCTGGCGAGGATACAGGCGACGTTCTCGAAGCCAACGAGACCGACAAAAATTCGAGCAGATCAACCGAGACTGCTTTAGAACACATGCGGTGCTACGTCGACTTCGTGGAGCAGGTGGTACTACCTATCCGCAGCAAGTTCCAACACCACGACAAGAAAACACGTCGCCGTGTCAGGTACGAAGAGATCCCATATCTCTTCCACCCTGGATCGTTGGCCTTCCTACCTCTCGCCCAGTCAGGCCAAACTCTCCACCGATCTGCCGCGCAACAGGTGTGGAGGATGGCCTCATGCATTGTATCCGACCACTCTACCGACTTCGACGAAGAGAAAGAATGTTTTCTCAAAAACTCCGGCGAGACATCATGGGGCATTTACTGTCTCGACTATGACGGCGAGAAGCTGTTTCCAGTTTGGAGGAATGTCGAGTTCGATTTCTTCAATGGGGAGCGAGATATTACGTCCCTAAAGTGCTACCCTCTGGAATCCCACCCAAATTACGCTGCACTCCTCGAGGAACAAAGGAAGTTGGGACAAACCTTCAAGTCGTGCATTGCCGAGAGCGTGAGGCATCTCTACTACTCAGGGTGGACTTTCATCACGGGCATTCGGGAGGAGCCCCTGGTAGACGACAAGGGAGAAATCATCAAATATCCTGAGTATGTCGAAAGTGAGGTTGTTATCGATTTCAAGGAGACTCTTCGGAACTACCCACAATGGGAGACCAGCGTCGGCGAATGTGAGACACAGGATACCTCGTGGGAAACTACGGGGTACGCTGAAATGGAACTCCGAGTCTGGGAAGAGTATCCCAACGGCTTGGATAGCTCCAGACGCTTCAGATCCGAGGCCTTCCCCATTCTTTCCCGAGAGGACACGTTATACCACCGAGAAGCAAAAGAATGGGCTGATAATGATAGGTTCATTGTCGGGGATGGCGCTATCGCTATCAAAGACGATGAGTGGACAGATGAAGAGCTAGCTATCCTACCGAAGAGGTTATTCGGCTATGTTTTAAGGGAGAGGAGGTTCGCCCGCCTCGAAGTCCAAGGCATCGACATGAACTCGCAACAGAGCCGTGTCACACTGGATGATATTCAGATGCCCGCGCCCCGCAGAAAGATGATCAGGTCGGCAGTCTCGGCTCATTTCAGAGCACGGCAGAAAGAGAAGCAGGGACAGTCGACCATCCAGCTCGACGTTGTCCAGGGAAAGGGGAAGGGGCTCGTGATTCTTCTACATGGAGCTCCCGGCGTTGGTAAAACGGCCACGGCCGAGGCGGTCGCGATTGAGAACAGCAAGCCGCTTTTCCCCATCACCTGTGGCGACTTGGGGTTCTCGCCCAGCGCAGTTGACAAGTCGCTCCGAGACACGTTTCGCTATGCCCACTTGTGGGACTGTGTCCTGCTCCTTGACGAGGCCGACGTCTTCCTCACGCAGCGAGATCGGAGCAGTGGCAACTTGGAGCGTAACGCCCTCGTAGGAGGTAGGTCATTCCCTCAAACAACAGCCCCCTTCGAATGACGCATTAGATGCTGACAATCCCGTGCTCAAGTATTTCTCAGAGTATTGGAGTACTATAGTGGAATCCTCTTCCTCACAACAAACCGAGTAGGAGCCCTTGACGAAGCCTTCCGCTCGCGCGTGCACTTGAGCCTCTGCTATCCGCACCTAAGCCTGAATGACACAATCGCGATTCTCCAATCCAACCTGAATCGTCTACCCAGGATTGAGCACGCAAAAGACAAGTCCTCCAATGACGGGTACATCAAGGTCCTGGACAGCGCCATCAAGAAGTTCGTCGAAGACGAATATAGAGAATACTCAAGGGCCAACAAAAAGAAGAAGGGACCCTGGAACGGGCGCCAGATCCGCAACGCAGTGCAGATTGCCGCAGACCTTGCCCTTTACGACAAAGAGGCGGCAGGCGAAAACGACGGCCTGCCGGTCATCCTGACCGCCGACCACTTCCGGTCTGTAGCGGAAACGACATCGGAATTTGAGGCCTACTTGAAGTCCACCAAAAAGGGCGACGAGACGTTCCAGGCCAGAGTGCGTCAGGATCGAGACGATGACTTCCAGGAGGAGGAGGAGGCTGAGGAGTACGCCCGCTATTCAGGCCATTCTGATGCTAAACCGTTTGGAGGACCACAGAGGCCAAAATTGAAGAGCTCTGTCTCAGGGCCGCCGAGGACTAGACAAAGGGGGGCATCGAGGGTACCTAGCACGCCCGACCGGAGCCGGACCCCAGCTTCACTACATGCTGACGGAGCAAGTGGTAACTATTTCCGCTCATCGAAATCGTCTCCCGGGCCGGCTCACTCAGGCCAACGACCCCGACACGCTCCTCATGAACCGGAGTGTAGCGACGTGGCTGAAAACATGCAGGGTGACTTGTCTGAAGAAGAGGAGCTTGAAGAGCGGGGCTATGGCTATAGTCCTCAGTCCGTCTCGCGGGGCAGTAGACCGTTGCAGTTTGGTAAGAAGTCAGATCGGTATGTCTAGGATTAATGGTGCCACAAAACCATGCGATCGCATGCGATAGCACAGGATAGAGGGGATTTTCCCTCATATGGAGATCATAGGGTTAAGGAATGGCGGGTTGTTTACAGAACTAAATTGCTTTTATTGGAAAGTTACCCCTGAGCCACACCATGGCGCGCTCCATGAGTTCGTGGTGCTCTCTCTTATGATAACCTAGAACTAATTTAACACGCCCCTTTAGCATTAGCTATCTAGGAGCTATATTAACACTCCATGCCCTACTAATCTTATACATTTCTCGCTGCTAACATGCCAACCACCTCTTCGGTAAGTCTTTCTACCATCTCCAACCCAGGATCATGATCCGGATTGACTTCAGCAATCGTCAGTCCACCAGCCTTTTCACTGGCCAAAAATACCTTCAATGCGCGCATCATCTCTTCAAATTTCACGCCGGTGAAATTTGGGACGTTGGCCAGTGGAAACATCTGTGGATCAATGGCATCAACATCCAAATGTACCATGATAATATCAACGTTATCGTTGAGGTATTCCAGTGCCTCTTTGGCCCGCTGCTCTGGCTCGCGGGACACCGAGGCTGAGCTAACAACTTTGTAGTTGTTATCGAAGAGGTATGCAAAATGCTCAGGTTTGTTTCCTGAAAATGACATATTGGTGCCGAAGAGAACCATGTTGGAGGCGTTGCAGACTGGCTCGCCAGAGGGTTGAGAGAACTGCTTCATGCTCTGCAGCGCCCCCGGAGTTTGTATGAGGTGGGTCATGTTCATTCCTGCGAAGGCGCCGGTAGAACTTGAATTTATTGGAGACGTCAGGTCAGTATCGGCGTCGATATAGATGAGGCCGACCCGCTTAGATGGAGACTGCGAGCCTGCATGCTGCCAGAAGGCAGAAAGGATGGCCGGTAGCATGCAGCACTCGCCACCAAGAATGAGCTGGAAGGGGGCCTTGCTGGTTGAGGGGCTGAGATTGTGTGAGATGGCGCTGTAAACTTGTTGGCAGACTGAGATATTGAGTTGCTCATTACGCACGCCTCCAGGTGAAAGGCTTGTAATTGCGTATCTTGCAGGCGATTCCAATGCCTCATGCTCCGACACAGACTGGAGTCCCACATCTCGAAGCTTGGCGGCAATGCCCACATTCTTGGAAAGCTTGAGGAGCTTTGGACTTGCCAGGGATGATAGAGCCACAGTCTGCCGGAACGTAGGTGATAGAGACTGAGCGAGAGGCCGCCATGATAACTGAGCAAAGAAGGTACTGATTGAAGTTTGAGCCCTTGATTTTGGTCTTCGCGTCGTGTTAGCTCAGCAAAGTCTTGGAATACCATTGTCTTAGCCCGTCAATGCCCGCCTCATTATGTTCAGGGCACTCTTCCGAACTCAAAGGGAGGATGAGGTGTGAAACGACAATGAATCCAGCAAGACTGTAGGGTACAGCCGATGACAAAAGGTGGAGCACTGAGAGAAGAGAGAAGGAGTACGTACCTTACTCTACCGGTTAAGCCTCGGCTCGGAGGATGATCGGTGAAACTGCCGGCCCACTCCACAATTCACGAGCGGGGCTGGTAAGAGAAATCATGACGACATGAAACGGGCAAGCGTGTCAGAAACACGACCACGACGCGATTGCATCTTGAGCGCGACTTGATTTAGTAGGTCGGGCCGCATTGGGGACAGTGATCAAAGGCCAACACTGTTTATTTGCAGGCAAATTGCAGCCAATATGGCCTCAGATCAAGGGCAATGCCAGGTAAGATCTAATCATTCTGAGATGTCAAGATGCGGGGACTGACCATCAACAGGCTCTACAGCTCTCTGATGACCAGAGATGCCAGAAGGAGGCAACTCACGCCAATGGTCTTTTTTGTGGATTCCATTCTAAGCAAGTCTTTGCTCTATACAAGGGTTACAAACGACGTAATGCCCTCCTGGATACTTTGGACAACGAGGCCCCCGAATACCTCAAGAAGGCTCGGGAACCCCTTGCCAACGACAACTTTGAGGCGATCGAAGATGAAAAGACTCTCCGAGAAGTCCACTCTCATCTCTTCGACAAATATGTCTTGCTCGGCAACGTAATTGATGCACGCAAGCTTCACCACAAGCACTTCTACTCCCTCAACGTCGACTATGGCCACCAGGCATACATTGACAAGCTCATCAGCCAACGTCACATTGTTCTCAAGGCCATGCAAAGGGTCGAGAAGCGAACTACTCAAGTCTTGTACCAGAAAGAAAAATGGTTCGCTTGGGTTCGCGAGGTTCAAGAAGAGGAGGAAGCCAATGATGAGAAGGAGCAGAAGAAGATCAAGCAGGAAGCTGCACTGTTCAAACGTCATGTCAAGAAGTTGGAGGGTAGACTCGCCAAGGTGCGACAGAAGGAGGAGCAGAAGCGTCAAGATGCGTACCTCGAGGATGCATACAGGGAACGCATGGCCACGGCGGCTGAGGAAGACGACGAAGCCTGGGATCCTATCGAAGACATGGGTCACCTCAAGCGGAGCCGTTATATCGATCTGATCAAGCATTTCCTCTGGCTGAACACGGTGGAAGAGGGGGAGGAGGAGCTTCCTCCGCTGGAAGAGATTCCTCTCGAGCCCTCACCCCCTCCCGAGCCTGAGACACCCTCCAAGAAGACGAGGAAGAAGGCAAAAGCCAAGGCCGCCAAAGCTGGCAGCCGTAGCTCTGCGCAGCCATCCAGCGAGACACATACAGGCCAGGGAAGGCTCATCGCAGCATTGCGGGAGGGCAACTATCCCACCCCCGCTGAGCTACCAGAGCCCGACAGGAACAACATCGAGACTGAAGAGGAGATGCGAAACCGGCTGAGCCATGGAGTCAAGAAGAACTATGACAATGTCTGGGGCTTCCAGATCGTTGGGACATTGGAGAACCCTTACGAGACCCACGAGAAAACGGCACCAATGACCAACGACGAGATTGAGTCAACCGTCAGCGACATCAGACAGATCAAGCACCTGCTGTTTTGTCGCCTGCTGCTTGGACAGGCCTCTATGCTGCCTGCTGCCCTCCGTGCCAACAGCGTTGAGGAGTTTCTCAATGACCCTCAGGTAGCTGAATCGGATCTGCGAGATCTCTGCCTCAAGGTCGAGGAACCTACTCTGCAGGACATTCGAGATGCGTGTGCAGATTTTGCTCGCGGCGATGAAGCAGAAGAGGGAGAAGATGCCGATGAGGCTGAAGAAGAAGACGAGGACGATGAAACCTTTGAAGAGCTGCTCAACGGCGATAGCCGTTACAAGAATCTCCATACCGAGGACTGGCTCCTCGAAAAGTTTCTTGGCCAGCTGGAAAAGAAGAAGCCGTCCAAGAAGAAGAAGAAGAAGCAAAAGTCAAAGAAAAAGACAAAGGTCACCGTCTGTGGCAAGAGCATCTGGAACCACGCCAGCGAGAAGGCCATGTCTCGAGACGGCTGGCTTCAGTTCTCGGTCATGGCCAAGGACTGCGATCTGAAGCACGCCATCCAGCTCTGTCGAAACTGGAACGAGTTCTCTGATCTGAACCTCCTCACCTTGTGGCAGTACTTCCCAGCTTCGAACTGGGTCTCCTGGGGTAATAACCGGCTCATCCAACAGCTTCAAGAGCTGGGCTTCTTCCCTTACTTTGTCGATCTTGAGGCCCAGCAGCACAGCCGGTACAACCAGGTTGGTGGTCGAAGCTCAAACCGACGCCAACACGACATTGTTGAGACGCGAAACATCATCGTCGGGCACATGAAACGCAACGACCCCATCACCCGCCGTTTCCTGCAGTACCTGTTGATGCGGACGGGGGAGCTGCTCATCATGGTGCGAGATGGAAAGACAGGGCGTGTTATCACCGCGCCTCCTGAAGAACAGCTCTGGACGTATCGTATGAAGCAGGGTCTTGGAAGGGCCTCCAAGAACGAGTGGCGCAACGTGTTGGAGGTGGGACCTTTGTACTTTGACATGACTGATATGCTGCGAGAATGGCGGTTCGGGTTCGATGACTACTACGACGTCTTTATCTGGGACTTTGTTCCTTGCCAGACATCCCTGGACATGTACAATGTTGTCATCACGGTACGTTTCTTACCCAATCACAGTATCTGCACAGCTGACAGATGACCACAGGAGCTGCGAAATGCATGGCGCATCAAGCATCCCCGCGATGTGTATCAGCACATGAAACCCCTCTTGACCACCATGACAAGGGAGGAGGACACGATGCGCACGCGCCTGATCAAGCCTGACGAAAAGGTGGAGAGTCTTTGGGACACCATCATGGACGAGAGGAGCGAATTCAGGCTCTTTGACATCAAAGGACACAGCGTCAAGTGCCGCACCGGTGCCGAGCTGGACGGTTCGCCCTACATGTTCTACAACGACGTCAACGTCCTCGAGGATGAGATCCTGTTTCCAGATGAGCTGGTCTCGAACAAGAAGAACGTGCCTTTCCGGGAGATCAGGAACGGTGTTAGTCGCATCGAAGACGGTGTTCTGCCCAGCACTATCCGTCACCTCGAAAAGGGCATGGAGGCGTTGGCAAAGGGCAAAGACCCCGTGAAGGCCCTGAAAGCTGTCAAGGATCGTGACAATAACAGTATCTGGTCCATACCCAAGGTTTGGGAGACTGGCCTTAAACAAGCTCGCAAGGAAATGCTCTCGGATGCACGACGCAGCCTCCTCAAGCGTACTGGCTTGTCTACCACTCAGAAGAGCATGTCCCTTGACCAGCGACTGAACGTATCGGATCCCATGGAGACGATGGAACGCGATAGATCTTTCGGTGAGCCAGCTACTCAAACCTTTGACAGTGACACTAACAAGGCATACCAGGTTTCAAAGATTCATTCCACGCTGGAGACCTTGAGCCGGGGAGCAACGAGAATTGGGACCAGGTTCAGGAGAGGATCAACGCCATGCTCGCTACTCCTCATGCCGGTCCTACCGACTGGGTCTGGTTCCTCGCAGAGATCCTCGACTGGCTCGACCTACGAGCAGACTACAAAGACTACACCCACGACCCCTCTTTCCCCTGGCCACACGGCTTCATCATCCAAGATCTAGTCAAAGCCTTTGCATTAGTGGCCATGTTCTTCCCAGAAGCAGAGGCTGCCGCACTCGTCACCCAGTTCATCAAGTCCAAGCAGTGCGACGACTTCAGAAACACTCTTCTGTTTGACCCCAAGGAACGAAGCAAGACGTTGCCTGATCGTAGATCTCGGACGAGTTACAAGTTCCGAGATCCCGCTTTCTGGACCGAGTGGAACGAGTTCCTCAAGACCAAGTCTTTCTACGCTGATGTATATCCCTTCGACTGGAGCCTTGCAATCCGCCCCATTGTTGCTCGCTGTAAGTCAAAGCCCTTACCCCCATTCGTGCGCAATATACTGACATCTTAAAGTGTATGTTGCAGGAGTAATTGCACCCGCATACCTGCAAAACGACTCACAAGTCGTCTTGGGCATGGCTACAGCCAAAACCGAGCCTCACCGTCCTGACAAGCTGGACTTCTTCATCAACTACGAAGACCGCTACGGTAACTTCCCCATGGTTTTCCCTCCCTCTTTCGTGCACCCGTCCAAGTGGCCACATGTTTTGCCCACAGCAGAGAGCTTCGCCGAAAAGAACAAAGGCGCCCGGTTTGCGCTCATCCGTCTCTGGTCGGCCCCGCACTTTTACCCTCTGATGGTCGGCTTGGGGAACCGACAGAACACCAGCTTCCTCGACAGCGCGGGTCGATCGTGGGAGTGGAAGTTTGTACCCAAGGACATGCCCGGCAGCGAGTACAGCACGCACCACACAACGGAGAGAAGGTTGCAGTTGCTCCAGAAGCAGTTTGAGGGCCATGTGATGAGCCGTGCCGACTTGATCCTTGTCATGGGCAAGGATGCTGATGAGCTGCTCAAGTTCTGCACGGCTGTCACGTTTGCCATCCAGACGAAGCCGTGGCTGAGGGAGATTGACCTTTGGAAGAGCTTCATCAATGTCGATCTGGAGTTTCTGCAGGGGCTGGACCCGTATTGGTTGGACTGAGAGGGTGAATAGCGGAGTGGATGGTGGCCTGAGTGATACGAAACAAAATGGGGTACCGTGTGTTCATGGATGAGGGAGGCACAAGTCGTGACCGTGTCTCGAGAGTGCAAAGTGTACGCACCGTAAACGAATGGTTGCTCCCATGTGAACCTTAGAGCCAGGCGCTGATGCCCCAGACTCAAAGGTCGATGACGCCCTGCCGGCTGTAACCCCATTAGTTCAAATACAGTTCTGTGGTCATGCCTCGCGAAATCATTCGAGATACTGCCTTTAGTAGTCAGAGTCTCACCAGCTGCCTGTGAGTCTTGGAGGCTTGGAGTCCAGTAGTTCAGAATTCTAGCACGCGCTAGTTGGTAGGGCTGGTCCAAGGTGTATTCTGTGGCTGATACAGACGTCCATTGAAAGATGATACCCAAATGATACCTAGCCGGCAAGGCTGAAACCCGATTGACTGGGCAAGGGCGCAAGGCACAATCTCGGGCGCCATTTCGTATCCTTCTAGCCAGAACCTTGTGTAGGCAACAGAGGCAACAACAGCCTCGAGCTAAGAGAAAAGGGCGTGAGACCGCACCATAGGCGAGGAGTCACTGTCAGAGACGAGATAGTGAGCTTATGCCATACTTTTCCGGAGATAATTGTAAAAACCGACAGTTTATGAATCACGGCTTCTTATAGCTGTAGGTTATTAAGCGCAAGGCACAGTAGAGCTGGTTATAAGGGTAGGCAGCAAGCACTTAATAAGCCACTGTGACTGGGCTGTGCATTGCTCAGCCCCGCACGTGGTGGATGTCACAACTCCCCCACCTTGTCCCTGTCAGATAGATAAAGCATCTCAACTCTTTCAACCCCGTCCCCAGCGGCCATCGCAAAGAAAAAACAAGACGCTGTAGTAGCCATGGGGGAACGTATCATCATTCTCTACAATGACTCGATCGACTCTGATAACTGGGCTGCCCAGAGAGCTGTCATCAGAGCCACGTCCAGGGAGTCCAATACGCGCATCATCTGGATTTTTGAGCCTCGTCAGGTATCTCTGGGCTTGAACAAGTCGGCTGAGCAGCAGAGCCGTTGTTTAAAGCTCATCATCAAGCATTTCCCAGATCATGGAAAGCCCTTCAAGGTGCTTCTGGGCGGTCTTTTGACTGAAAAGGATGTGCAAAGCGTCTCAGGACTAAGCGAGGAGGACAAAGAAACTGTGAGTGAGGACTTTATTGGATGACGCAAATATTAAGGCTAACATGAATTTTTCAACAACAGCTTCGCTTAGCCATCAAGCCTGATTACGGGCCCGAAGAAGATGCATTCTTACACAGAGAACTTGTCGCTTGGGACCACGCAGCGGCGCTAAATGAATGGCTTCACACTCCTGTCGAGGTTTTCATTGATCTCGACGGCTTTGAAGAAGTCCACAACCCAGTGAATCTCTTCTTCCACCGTCAAGAAGAGCTGGTCGCCCGCAGCGAAAAAGAACTTCTTCGCTATGGAAATATCATGGAAGAGCCACTACCGCAGCGACTGGATAGCCTCAGAGAGTGGTATAAGGCCTGCACAAAGACAGCAGAGAAGGAAATTGGAGGCATGGGAAACTCAGTTAAGCAACTCGCGCTTGATTCACTCTGTGAAACCATCAAGTCTGCAGATAGCGTGCTATTCCTCGGTGGCGCGTCTCTCGGAATTCTCCAGCGGTTCATCGACAAAGGTGTCGCTGACAAGGTCAAATGCCATCTGCAAATTGTTAGTATCTCGAGAATCGTTTCTCCCAAGCATCTTCTAATTAGTGTATACAGGGAACATGCGACCTGGCTCTCAACCTATTTCCCAACCAGTTCAACATTGCCCTGAACCCCACAGCCGCCGAATTCGTCTTCCAGCACTTCAGCGACTTCGCCGACTTTATCGTAGTCCCATCGCATAGCGCACAAAATGCCCAATACTCCCTCGTCGGACTCAAGAAAGAAGGAGGTCCAACGATGGAAAGGAGATGTCTCGGCTTCAACTGCGGCGAAGAGCCCCTAAAGATGGCAAGAGACCAAGTATCACTGGACAAGAACTACCCAGACAGGAAAGCACCCATGTCAGACCTGACAGCATTCCTATATGCTCTCAAGCCCGGATTCGGCGACGCAAAGCTAGGCTACGTCCAAGTTGAAAACCAAAAGGGCACGCTCATCTTCAGGAGGAGTGATTCGGGCATCAAGATGTACGATCTAGAGGCGCCGATCAAGTTTGAAGCGGACGAGGTTGTCGCTCTGCTGGATTCGCTGGAAAAGGAGAACGCCTAGGTCAACATTGGCTGGGAAATGAAATTCTTTTGGGAACCCGTCTTGTAATGATTCGATGAATTATCACGTAAGTTAGACAAATGGGGTAGTGCACAACTCTTTTCTTTCCTTGTATCTACTTGACTTTTCTTGTCCTGGACCATTTCTTTCTTGCTCAGTCTGCTAAGCTTTCTGCTGCGGAATGGGAAATACTTTATACCCATATAGCTAATTTCAGCTTGTTTCATGTAATCTCTGCTATAACGGTTGTCCTTGTGATATCTTGGTGGCCTCGATGGATGGTCTGAAATAGACATATGGTTACGTGCCTATATGCTATGAAACGACATGGCGAGTAATCTACAGTTTTACATCAATCCCCCGTCATTGTGCCAAAGAACTATCCCTTTTCACAGCTAGGAAACTCAAACTCCAGAGTTGTCGAATATTGCTCTCGGTTCCAGAGGTTATGGCGCCCAAAGGAGAGAACTTGTATCCTTCCTTGCTGTACGTCCAGCTCCACACTTCAGACTGTAGCTGGTCTGAGTTGGCTGCGATAAGATCCCACAAGTGGTTATATGCACTCCTCAAAGCATTGTAAACTCCTTCGTCTCGACAGAATGAGGGAACGTGACGGATGAAACAAGGTGCTCGCTTCGCATGGCATGCAAGACATCTTTGTAGCTGTCTTTCTAAACCCTTTGCCATCAGGGCCAGTTGCCAGCCCCAGACAACGGTGCCATGGTACGCAGAGTTGGTAAAAATGCCAATTAAGTCGTCGTCGCCGGAAAGAGCTGTGTTCGCAACAACTGCTCCCACTGGAGTGCTCAGGCCAGCAGGGAAGGGTCGAAGTATCGCGTTGGCAGTTGCATTGATAAATGTCGTCAACTGCTCGCCATCATCAGAGTTGCTAAGGAAGAGCTGGAATGCTGTGTCTGTGTGGGTGACAATAATCTTATCTGGGGAGTCGACAGTTTTGATGGCGAGAGCATAATCGATAACCTTTCCGGCGGATGAATATTTTCGAAGGGACTCCGTCTGAGCCGGACCATAATAGAAATTATTCTTGCCTGTGTATTCTTTGAGAAGAGACGCAGCCTTATCAGTGGTGATGTTGTACTGGAAGAGTGGGAGCGTCTTGTCTTCCCACACCTTGGCTCGTTTGGCAGCAGCATCTTTCCATGTTTTGGTTTCAGTGTTATCAGGATACACATCTGGCATGCCTGCTAGCTCAGAGATGGCGTATAATGCTGCTGGCACCAGTGCGCAGTTCACATCAAAGGGGATTCGAGCATTCCCCAGTCCGGATGGGGAATCTCTCCACTGTCCCGTACCCTCATTGTCTTTGAGCTGGATTAGGTTCTTGATAAATGGGTCCTTCTCGAAAGCTTCGGTTGCCTTCATGATCTTTTGCGCGCCGATGTAGCTGAGGTCTCTCCAAGTCAAGTCTCGATTCTGAGCGTTCACCTTGCCAGCTTTGGTATCTAGCAGCGGCTTGGCTCTATCCGACGAGGTGTTAAAGTACCTAGCCATTAGAATAGGCAGGAAGTAATCGGTATCGACCATATGATAGTCGAAAACAGCGTCGGTCGAGACAATATTTTTCTGCAGGTTCTGAAACGTCGCATAGTCGCCGATGCTCTCCTCGTGGCAAACTGAGCCGTCCTCGCGGTTGATACGTTCCAATACGGCTCCAATGACGGCCTCCATGGCAGAATTGTTGCCAGTGCTCAACACGGGTTCCAGAAGAAGAGCTGCAATCATGCTGTCTCGGCCAAAGTAGGTCAGGAACCTCCAGCCACCCGCAAGCAGCTTCTCAGTGTACGAGAAGAAGGATAAAGTCTGGACTTGGGAAGGGTCTTCCTCAATCAGAGATTGAGACTCCTTGTTCAGAACCTCTTGGGGACTTAGCTGATCCATCTGAGGGTAGTTGAAGGAGGCAGAGAATTTATAAAGCCCTGGACCGAAACTCGCTGTCTTGTCGTGGACGTCGATCTTGCCCTTCGAGCCCTCCCAAGGCTCAAGTGAAAGAGTTATGGTGGTTGTGTTGTCCAGCCAGAGCCGAGAAAACTGGACACCATTTGCCTTCACCTTGGTGACTTTGACGGCGTCTTGGAAAAGCGGGTTGAGGTTACCCCCTTCCGTATAGTCTCGAATGGTCCTGACGCTCCCGAGAATAGCCAGTGTGAGATTGGCGGAGGAGTTGAGCGACAGGACCCCTTCAACACCGACAAAGGGGTAGTCTGACTTGTCGTTCTCTTGATGCACGGAAGCTAAGGGCGTCCCAAGGGTAGAGTTAACCAGCTCGATAGCCAGACTACCCTTCTCGCCGTTCTGAGGTTCGAAGAAGGTGCATATTCCACTGTTTCCAGCAGGCCATGCGACAATTAGCCGCGGGGTGGTGATAGAGACGTCGCTGCCTGGTACTGGGCTGGTGACAACGACCTGTGCATTGACGTTGCAATCCGAGAAGAAGTAGTTTTCGTATGGAGGATCGCTGAGGTGTTGGCTTGTGACTGGACACGAGTCCTTGTCGCCAGCAACAAGTGCGGAGAAGAGTGTGAGCCACGACGCTCGGGAGAAGAGTCGCATGGTGAGCCGCTATCAATCGAATTCGCTCAAACTGCACGATCGAAATGTCCCCTTTGAGTGCCTTGTTGGAATGAAGATTATAAATACCGAATGTGTTGGTCCCCGAGTCAGCGTCATCATGCATACGGTTGTGATCCTTGGACGGTTTAGGCTGGATATCGCGACCTTCATCAATCTGCTGTCCAATCAGCCGTCTTACTGCTCCGCAGTCCATTTTCGATCTGCACGGATGCGACACTGGCCGTGGCTGAGGTCTGTTCACGATGGGATACAGAGGTTTACGCTTTCGATAGCAAGGGCTCACTGCCTTCATCTTGGGATGAATCATGCGGCATAAAACGTGAATCCAATTTCTCCATCATGGTGACTTTGACCATCTTGCGGTATTTTTTTTTTTTTTTTTTTTTTCGTATTGAAAGTCAGCCGGGAAGGGCTATCCTGGACACCGTACATTTGCAATAGCAGGTTTTCATGGGTTCTTGATCGAAAGTCCCTCGCGAGTCATCACAGTCGCTCAGTCATTGCCTCGCGCAGCTTCCAAGGGAAACGGAAATCTAATCCGTCACAGCGTCTGAACTCGCTTCATCTCGCCCCTCTTTTTACCCCATGGCAATAACAAAGCTCAAGACTAACTAAGTAGTTGACAAGTCTAGTACACTCCAGGCAGAATCCTCCACTTGACAGTCTTCTTATACTGGACCCAGTCATCACCATACTTCTCGGCGCAGGCGGCATCATCTCGGCCCTCGCGGTGGATAAGCATGAAGGCGAACCAGGCTGAGTAGAAGTAAGTGAAAAGCATTCCCCATCCAGCCACGCCATCTTGGGTCACGACTCTGCCATCAAGCATCTTGGTGACGCCAACACCCGTGATGGCGCTGCCGGCTGGGAGAATGACATACCCAGCGATTCCGGTGGGCAAGGAGAAAGGCAGAGACTGCAACCAGTCACCAAAGTAGTTGATATGACGGGCCATGCCCCACCAGCCACCAGTCAGCAATCTGGTACCTCTCTTAGTCTGGATGTAGGTCATGTTGGCAAAGGCCGGGTGATCGGGGTTAGTGCGGAAGAGGTTCTTCTGAGAATTGGAAGCTCGGAAGATGTACAAGCCCACGGAGAAGACGGCGGCAATGGCGGCGAAGTTGAGCCATCCCAGCTGAACAGGGTAGACAGATAGATAACGGCATTGAGTGGAGTAGAGGAAGGGGACCCAGACGATATCGCCGAAACTGAGCATGAAACCCAGTCCGTCAGTGGTGATATCCATCATACCCAAGAGTCCAGACTCAGCGTATTGGCCCTCAAGCACATAGTAAGACTGAACCAGAGCGATGACAATGATGCTGTCGGAGATGTATCCGTAGGTGCGGTACTGCTTCGCAATGTATGCAAGATCAAGCAAAGCCCACCCAGTAAGACCAGGGCGCATCTCGAGCCATGCCTTCAGATCGACTTCTCCAAAGAAAGGGAAGGTGATGCGGGGGTTGAGCTCGCGACCGATGAAGAAATCGTAGATGAGGTTGCCGGTATGTCCGCCCTTGGCGAGCTCACGCATCTCAGGGTTGCCCTTCTTGACGTTGAAACTGTCGACGTAGACATAGATGGAGATGATGAAGGACAGGATGATGTTTGCGTTGAGGAGCTGGAGGTAGTTGTCGGTGATGAAGGTCCAGACGGGAAACTCGGCGCCGTAGATGATGGTACCGACGGCACAAGCGGCCAGTTGAACAACGGTAGAGGAGAAAGCTGTGATGGTGTGTGAGTTGTGTCTTTAACGCGATAATTCAGAAGAATCAGACATACCATTGAACCGATACTCAAGAGGACGACCAGACTCGCGCAACTTTGTACCATAGACTTGCTTGGCTGGCAGCACCCGGTAAAGGAACAGACTCAAGAGGTAGTAAGCGGCCAGCCAGCCGGAAGCCTTCCAGCTGCAAAACCCCCAGATGCCATTCTCTGGCCAGGGAATCTGGTCCCTCAACTTCTCCCAGGTCAGACTGCGAGGGTCCAGGAGAGCAGGCGCCGGACATCCCGAAACGTCGTTGCAGCCCAGGAAGAGGACGCTCATTAACACGGGGAGACCAAAGACGATACCGGTGGCGCCCAAGCTGTTGAGATAGAGTTAGAATTAGATAGCCGAGAGGTCGGGATGAAGATGCACTCACGGGCCGCCGAACTCGTAGGTGGTCATATTGGGCAGTCAGACCACGATCACCGGAGTTATCGGCGTCAAAAGGAGGTTTCAAAAAGCGCTGGCTCGATTTCCAACGAGGTAAGGATTGACGATGTGAGATTGAGGGACTTGATCGTGACGAAATCAAAGAAACAAGTGTCGACAGGAAATTTATGCTTGATCCTTCTCTTCTTTGTTCGGCCGGGGCCTAAAGCCAAGCAAAAATCGGCCCATGCAGTTGGCATCGGAACGACGTCTCCCGGCCCACAATTAATCTGCCTCGTATTCGTTCCCCGCGATGTCACCGCTAAAGGCCTTGCTCTGATTGGCGGGGGCCTCACTTCCCCTGTAGCATCCACTACGGCTCGCTAACGTTTCAGTGCCGATTTGCGCGGAGACAAGCGCGAAAGGTGCCGGGTAGGAGGAGAAGATGACGGGATTTGGCGAGCTTCGACGTGGCTTCAACGTTATTTCTTTACAATTAGAATACAGAACTGTCAGATACAACTATTTACCGCCTAGTATCCGGTCAATCTCCTCCTTGTGTGACGAAAAGTTGTCGACCAAGTTGTCCCACATCTTGGGCTCATGCTCATGCTTCTTGTTGCTGTTCCATGCCCATTCAGTGATTGTAAACTGCCGGCAGCTCTCAAACATGAAGGCGATGGCGCCCTTGGAAATCTGCATCTCGGGTGGTGGCTGAGCCGAGGCAGCCTTGAATTCCTACACAGAGTCAGATTTCCAGTTGTCATCTCATTTAACAGTAAACACTCACCTCATAGGCCACACCGTGCGGCACAAAGCCTGTTTCAAGGGACACACCACCAGGTTGGAACTCATCAGAACGTCCTGCATACTCGCCATAAACCAGACCCATCAGCTCTGAAGCTGCGTTTCGATGGTAGTAAGGAGGTCTGTAGGTATGTGAAGCAACATCCCTGCGTGACCCCATGTTAGCATCGACTTTCAAACCGACGGGTCAGAAGCAAACTTACCATCGGGGGCTGAAGATCAGGAAATCGAGGAGAGGCGCTTGAGGATCCCGCGACTTGGCCGTCAGAACGCAAAAGATGGAAGGATCAATATGGTCGACAGAGATGGATCCAACGTTGATGAACTTTGTCAGGTCATACTTGTACGGCACGTAGTTTCCATGCCAAGCAATGACATCAAAGGGACAGTGATTCTGTGTGCTCTTGAAGAACTGTCCGCCCAGCTTGTAAACGATCTCCCAAGGGTCGTTCTGGGTCACGTTGTACTTGGCCTTGGGATGCAAAAAGTCTCGAGCGTTGGCCATGCCGTTGGATCCAAGAGGTCCGAGTTCAGGAAGCTCAAAGTTCGAGCCCCAGATCTCGAGCAGGTAACCTCTGGTCGGACCCTCGACGGAGACCTTGAATCGTTGTCCGCGCTGGATGACGCAGATCTCACCGGGCTGAACATACAGGGGTCCAAATTCGGTTTGGATGTCCAAGGCACCTTGTTGAGGGACGATCAAGAAGTCTCCGTCAGAGTTGACAAAAGCACGGTTCTCCATGCTCTTGGTTGCGGTAAAGGTGTGTGTTGCCAGACCTTCCCTCAGAGTGGGGTCGCCAGAGCCGGCGATTGTGCGAATTCCAGACACGAAATCGGCGCCATCGACAATGTCAAAGGGAAGCTTCCAAAGTTAGCTTTGGACCTCCAAAAAAAAAAAAACTGGACAGCTACTTACCCAGGCAAGCTGTGTTGGTGAGACCTTGACCTTGGGGTTCAAAGGCAAGAAGCAGCTCTCAGTTCCCTCAACTTGTGGCAGGTCAGTCTATAAGGGGGTGGTTAGCACGGTTCTCAACTGAATAACTGTCGTCTTACAAATCCCTGATGTGCCACCGCTGGTCGTGCTCGGTAGAGCCATGAGTTCTTGTTTGCATGTCGAGCGGCGCCAAAGGAGGTCGTGAGCTGCTCGGCGTAGAGGCCAAACCTCACCACACGAGGGCTGTTCTGGCCTTGGGGGATAGTTCCGGGAATAGCTTCAGACTCAAAATGGTTGTTGAATCCGGCCTGGTACTCATAAGGATCATTCTTCCTCGTCGCAAACGAAGGGATTGAACCATCCTTCTGAGTCTCAGCCCAGTGAAAAATGTTCTGATAGTCGTACTTCTCGGCCATAGTGAAAGCTATTTAGCCGGTCTTCTGGGATAGATCGGTGTATGTCGTCTGAGCAGAAGCAACCGAAATATGACATCGTCACGCTACCCTCCTCATATACCAACATCCTGCTAACCCAAGCCATGCTTACCATTCAATCAGTCAGATTGGATTATCCACCAGAGGCGGGGTATAATGCGGGGTGCATGGTTCGGAAGATTCGTCGGTAGATTGCATCCGACCGCGCATTCTTGGAGTTTTTACTCCTTGGCATACGGAAGATGGGATCGGGTCTTGTCTGGTTCAGTAGAAATGATGCGTTTTCATTCTACTCATTCTTTGGAGCTTGGATAACGGTCCAGGCTTGAGGAAATTGCTTCAATCACCTTTGGATACGTTGGTCTGAGGAGACGGTGAGAGCCCAAGATCTGCAAGACCCGTAAGCGGCCCTCTGTGACAACACGCAATACTGCATGGGGCCTCGGCAATTGACTCGACTCCATTATTGCGACCCAAGGGAAACTTTAACGAGAGAAAAGCAAGATTTCATTGCTCGCTCTGAGCGTTTTGCTTTCTGGCACTGCCACCATGACTGATTCTTTTGTTACACTACAAACGTCATCCAGCACCGTTCAAGGGGTCCAGGATGAGCGGTTTGGACGACCCGTCTGGCATTTTCGGGGCATTCCATATGGCCGCATTCCGAAGAGATTCCACAAACCGGAATATGATGCGCTCCCGAGGGAACTAGATGCGACAAAATTTGGGTAATTATTTGGTGAATTCCGGCGAGTTCATGTATCAGTTCAGCTAATTCTCCCGTCTGTGGCCCAGTCCGCAATGTCCTCAGCCAAAAGTTGACGTTGGCCACCTCCTTCGTCTGCCGCGAAACGTGGAGAGTCCAACCATTGAAGAAGACGAATTCAACTGTTTGAACTTGAATATCTCTCGCCCATCGAGCGCAGACATAAAAGACAAAGGGCTTTTTCCAGTGCTCGTGTGGATTCATGGTATTATTCTTGGGCCTGTGAGAAATTCTGGGCTGAGACAGTTTCAGGCGGCTCTCAATGTGTGACATTTGCATCAGCTGCGAGCCCAGTGTGCGGTGGGTAGATATCTTCTAGCAATCTTGTCTGAGAATTGAGCTGACTTGTCCTCTGAGATCCCACAAGGTTTGTGGCCGAATCAGTCGACAACGATAAGCCCATTATCGTTGTCACCTTCAACTACCGCCTCAATATCTTTGCCTTTGGGGATGGTGTAGGAGAAAGGAATCTCGCCCTCCAAGACCAAAAGCTGGCTCTCCAATGGGTATCGGATAACATTCAAGATTTTGGCGGCGATCCGGTGAGTAAACAGGCCCCCTTGCTCATCACAGTGCCCCCCCGCGACTAAAGCTGCTCGCAGAAGAAAATTACACTTGCCGGTGAAAGCGCAGGTGCTGTATATGTCCACGCACATGTGTTATCCAAGACAGCCCCGAAATCTGTCTACCAGGCCATATTGGCATCAGGCTCTCTCCATCTGTCGCCTCCCCAACCACTGGAAGTTGGACAGGGTCTTTTGAAACGGATTAAAACCGAGCTGCAAGCCAGAGGGGACACAATGCATGACGGTAGTGCAGACTCGTTAGTCCAGGCGTTGATCAACTGCGGAGTAACCTCTATGTGGCTTCAGGAAGAACCCGACCTCGATGATTGGGAGAATAGAACGGAAAACATCGATGGAATTATTATATCCGATGTGGAATATGAGGTTGGTCCACAGCTATGAGATCAAGAAGTTGTTGCTAACATGATGGACCAGTCTGCTATATGGCGGAGTGGCGTTGACCTTCTGAAGACGGAAGAGATTGTTGAAATCATCCGTGACTGCTCACAAGACGCCCCCAAGCTTAAAGAACTGTATCATATCTACCCTGAACGGCCTGTTTCTTCTAGACTTGGAGTTCTCGACCTTATCAACGACACAAGATTCGCCCTTCCCGCATTGGAGATTAGCGAGAGATGGCGCAGAAACAACAAGAGGGTTTACCAGTACATAGTAGATGAAGCCAACCCGTGGCAAGCATCTAGTCGCGCTCATCACGCCGTGGATCTCATCTTCTTATTCGGTGGGATCGATCTGTCTTTCAATCCTGGCGCCGATAGAGTCGGGAAGGAGATGCGTCAAGCGTGGATGACATTCATGTATGGGGGTAGTCCATGGCCAGAATCATCTATCCAGGCCTATGGTCCATACGGAAATGTGGAGGAACTTGATGTGCAAAAGTACAAGGCAAGGCGTCGAGTTCATTGCTTTGACTATTTACGGACAATGGGGACCGCACAATGCCGACTGTTGAGTGGTAGACTTGGGGCTGGCAGAGTCAGTTTATTGAATTGATATATAGTCTGATACTATCTGAACGCAAATTTCGAATGACAGTCCAGATTCCCCTGGCTTCGTAGTCCCACGGAACATGGAGAATAGCTGGTAGCGCGATGTGGCGCAAATTATGATCTACGACTTTCGAAAACACTGTCAACTCAAAATTTACTGTGAATTACAACCCCTCTTTCAACAACTGCCTATGGTCCTGGAAAGTAGGATTGAGTTCTGGCCCCTTCTGATGACACGTCGCCAGCATACCTCCGATGGTGCCGAGAAGAGCCGGGTAAGAGTGTCTCTTGATAAAGTCTCGAACTCTTCGGCCAAGATATCTATGGACGAATCACAACCTCTCTAAAAACAACAATTCCCTTGCAAACACGTCCAATTCTGTACCACGACTCCACTGGGATAGTCATTCCTATTCGCTATCATGGCTGCGCCCATTTCGAGCCCGCAATGTGTACCTTCATCTGATACTGATGTTGGGTACGTCGATGGAAAGAGAGTGGGTGATACTATCAAGTATCCAGATACACCCTTCTTCCGAGGACCTCTTCAGCCATCCAGACTTGAATGCGATGTGGTGGAGCTCGAGATCTCCGGCAACCTCCCCAAGGACATCAACGGCACATTCTTTCGCGTACAGCCTGATCCCAGGTTTCCTCCCGTGTACGAGGAAGATGTCAACTTTAGTGGCGATGGGATGGTCAGCGCAATTCAGTTCCGCAATGGCCACGTCGACTTCAAGCAACGCTATGTGAGAACCGACAGATTCAACGCCGAAGACAAACATCGAAAGGCCATGTTCGGAAGATACCGCAATCCATACACCGACAATGAGATGGTCAAAGGGATCATTCGAACTGTTTCAAACACCAATGTGTACTTCTGGCGCGGTACGCTCCTGGCCTCGAAAGAAGACGGACCTCCTTTTGCGATGGATCCAGTTACCCTCGAAACTCTTGGTCGTTACGATTTTGAAGGCCAAATGAAAGCCCCCTGCTTCACAGCGCATCCAAAGATGGACCCAGACACTGGGGAAATGGTTGCCTTCGCATACGAAGCTGGTGGCAACGGCCACGACGCTTCTTGCGACATTGCGGTCTGGACTTTCGAGCCCGAGCATGGGAAACTGACGCATGAACGTTGGTACAAAGCTCCATTTTGCGGCATGATCCACGACGCTGCTTTGACCAAGAATTACTTGATCTTGCCCATGACTCCTCTCAAATGCGAGTTAGATCGTCTGAAGAAGGGTGGCAATCATTGGGCATGGGACCCGAACGAAGATCAATACTACGGAATTGTGCCTCGAAAAGGTGACGAGGACATCATCTGGCTGCGAGCAGACAATGGTCAGTGTTCCCTTTACTTAGTGACTCGATTCACATATTGACAAGAACCAGGCTTCCATGGGCATGTTGTTGGGGCATACGAAGATGAAAACGGTCACATCGTGTGCGACTTGACCGTAGCCGACGGCAATGTTTTCTTTTGGTGGCCCCCGGATGAAGCAGCGGCTGGACCTCATTCCATGCAAGCCAAGGCGCGACAGAAGCTGATTTCAGACACTTTTCGTTGGGTGTTTGACCCGAAGAGCAAGACAAACACAAGAGTGACACCTTTCAAGAAGTACGGAACCAACGGAGAGTTTTCGAAGCAAGACGAACGCTTCCTCACAAAGCCCTACAATCACTTCTGGCAGTTACAAATGGATCCCACTCGCCCCTACGACATTCAACGCTGTGGACCACCAGCTGGTGGACTATGGAACGTTCTCGGCCACTACAACTGGGAGACGGAGATCAAGGACGCCTATTTTGCAGGCCCGACTTGCACGTTTCAAGAGCCCGTCTTCATCCCCAGAGAAGGATCCAAGGGTGAAGGAGATGGGTACCTGGTCGCAATTCTCAACCACCTGGATGTTCAAAGAAACGACATTTTAGTGTTTGACGCATTGAACCTGTCGCAAGGCCCACTCGCGGTGGTGCATCTGCCACTTCGGCTCCGGATGGGACTTCATGGGAATTTTGTGGATCAGCGGGAGATTGAAGAATGGGAGAAAAGGAGGAGCAAGAACGGGGATGTTGGGCCGGCAAAGATTGCAACTGAACCGCTGCCTTGGCAAGTTGAAGAGGCGAGGGCCGAGAAACAATGAGGGGCAGTCAGTGTGGGCGTGGCATATGGAATGCCTGGGGTCAGAACCACCAAACTATTGTTACGTTCGCTATTATCCAAGTCTATTTACCAGATCTTGAAACCGAACTAGGCATCTAAAGCGTGGCGTAGCTATCACATGGGAACTCCAATACTCCCGATTATCCCCTCCATCGCATCGGCTCCATCGCCCCGATGACAACGGAAATAGCCTCGTCAGCCGCCGCATTCACGAATGACACCGAAGCGCGGGGTAGCGCCTTGGCAAGCGGGAAACCATCTTCCAAGAACCTGTATGAATAGCCACTCCTCCACCGGACGAATTAGAGCAGACCTCAAAGCCGTGACAAACACTTTACCAATCAATACAATGGCCAACGAAATCAGCGAGCTCAAGCGTACCGTGGAACTCCTTCGGAACGAGGTTACTCGGTTAAGTGGTAGGTACAGTTTGACTGTGACATTACGTACTGGCTGACAAGGTATGGCAAGACCAGGAAGAGATTCGAAAGCTGCAGTACAAATATGGATACTACTTGGACAAGTGCTTGTATGAGGAGGTGAGTAACACTACTATCAGTTCTACCAACCCCTACTAATTGTGTAGGTGGTAGAGCTGTTTTCCACCAGCCCAGAGGCCTACGTGCAGTTTCTAGGCGGACGATACTTGACCAAAGAAGGAGTCAAGAGACTCTATGTTGATCGATTCTCCAAGGGTTTTGTTCAGAGAAATGGTCCTGTACACGGATTCTTGCTTGATCATCCCCAGATGCAGGGAATCGTTGATGTTGAGTACGGCACAAGCTCAGACGGGATTATTGCTAGAGCCAAGGGTCGTTTTCGTTCTCTGATGCAAGCTGGTGTCCACATTAGCCAGGCAGAGAAGCATCCGCGAGGATTCTGCCAGTGGTTTGAGGGTGGCATCTACGAGAACGAGTATGTCAAGGAAGCCGATGGGAAGTGGCGCATCCTTCGTCTTCGATACTTTCCCTTCTGGCATGGAGATGTTGAAGACGGATGGTCAAAGAAGACATCCGGTTTCGTCCCATTCCCCAAGACGACGTTTCCCGAGGACCCTACGGGACCCAACGAGATTGTATCGTCGGATCAGCAGATGCTGTGGCCAGACACGAGAGTCGTACCCTTCCATTATCAGCATCCTATTACTGGGCAGCAGGTTAAGGATGAGGATATGCAGGCTCCTGCTTTTGGAGAGCCGGCTAAGGATGCACTTCCTGCTTTAAAGCTAGAGTAGACATATCATAGATGCATTGTTTCTGCTGAACGCCTTACAACCGCATGTCTGCCCCATTATGGTCGTCTTCCTGTCAAAGCCCCGTTCTGCGACCATCCGATAGCTATCACCTGTGCCACTCTAACCCCATAGGCCATTCCGCCTAGGTATATGAACTATTTGAAAAGCCTCCACTGCCACATACGACCATACCCACTGGAAAACTCAGGATCCCGTCTGATCTCCCATGTATAAGCCGGTGAGGGGTGGATTAGTAGTTGGATCGGTGACGACCAACGAATCCCCACTGTTGTATGTTTTTTGCTGGCCTCATTGTCTGTAATATTTTTTTTGTTTGCCCTTAGTTTGAAAGAAATAACGATGCAATGTTTCAATTAACCGTGTCCTTGTGAAATGACTCAACCGTGACATGAGCGCCAAACTCCGTCGGTCACCTGTGACCCATTCTGTTCCGTCTCATCTAACAGTAGTCATCTTTACCTGCGCCGCCATCGTTGCAGAACCTGTCACAATGGCTGATGTATCGGATCCACCCATGACCACCTTCGCCGCACTTGAAAAGACCATGGTAGATGTCGTACTCCTCGCTAGGGTCGCTAGAGTCTCCAACTCTCGCAAGTTCCGCAATGATCTCAGCCTTGTAGTTACCTAAGTCCCAAGAATCAGAATCCCAGCTGATTATAAGATGTCAAGAGCCTATTGGGAGCAATAGCACCTCGCCTCAAAAGGTTGTAACCACAGTAGACCAGGCCGTCCGTACAAGCTGCGGCGATTGTAAGAGTTGGGAAGAGAATTGCAGAGGCAATGGTGAGAGCAATGAGTTTGACCATTTTGACAAAGAATATCTGAGAACAAGGTGACTGCCGGGGCTATAAAGCTCGATGTGATAAGAGATGTTGACTTGTTGAGACATTTCGCTTCACCGACAATCACACTCTACTTATATGCTGCCTCGAAAGTATGGTTCTATCACCAAGACAGCCAAGTAGCCTACGTGCTTTGGTTGCCTCTCAATACCGGCCGGCATTGGCTTATGTCTTGCATATCATCGGGGTTCGCCGTCGGCAATATCTTGTTCGCCGATTACCTTCCCGCTGACTGGCGTTCAAGACCTGTGCACACAAGCAGTCAGCCCCAGTCGGAGGTCAGGTTCGACCTATGATAGGTCAATGAACCACTAAATCATTATCTCACGGAGGAAACACTTTTACTTGGGCGGAAAGAGATTGAGTAATTTACTACAGGGTTAGCATTGGTGCAACACAATGGAGGTGCTTTCGGGGTCACCGAGCTGCACATTGAAACCGCTTGTCAGCATTACCGAGTCGAGCATCCAAGATGAACGTATGTGAAAAGAAACTTATTGTAAAACAAAATGTCTTATCAATCCTTCGGAGAGTGTCCCGGCCGCTCAACCCGATCTCTGCAAACCGCACCTGACGCGCGCCTCAAGTGTCAATCTATCCCGTTCGACCACCGCGTTTGGATCCTTCCGCACAAGTCCCATTGCTACAAGAAAGAAACAAGTCGCTTGTAAAGCAAGAATAACGCCAAGGGCGACGGTTATGCAAACCAGAGCTATAGGAAGGCGGGCGACCTGTACGGCTCTGCGAGTGCTCTCCTCCTCATTCTGTAGAGGCTCGAATATGCCAGCAAGATAAGCCACGGCCATCTCAATAACAGACGCGGACACTTTTGAAGCTACTTCGGACGCGCTGCGAGAGGTGACGGCGGCCAGTCGAAGACTCTCGTAGATTTGGTTCTGGGCAAAGTTGAGTGCGAGGGGATCGGCCACGACATACGAGGGAGCGTCGTCAGCCATGGTTGCGATGAGTGTCTCGGGGACGATAGTTCCGTTTTGGACGGAATATGTGACGTTGTAGACGTTGACACTGCAGTCAAGAAGGATTGAGATGGCACCGCCCACCATCTTCACCACCTCGGAATCGCTCGACAGGTGGGTTTCGGTCTCGTCGACGACACTCTAGACCCAGTAGTTGAAAGGGTTGGGGGTTCTGCCAGGTCCTAAAATCACATTCCCAGCCCACGATTTACCGACGGAAAGATAGTCATCGCCGGCGCTCTCGTCAGGGGGGCAGAAATGCACAACCCCAGTGTTGTTAATGCTGCTGAGTCGTAGCCTACACTCTTTCCCTTTTGACCGGCATTGCGTGCTGACACCAAGGGTCTTGGATGAGTAGTCGAGTGCTCCGTTGATATTCTTGGGCGCTAGCAATGCGATTTGGTTCTATACAAAGCGTTAGAAGTTGGGCTATATGTATTTCGCACTACATGATGGAAACCCACCTGACTATCGTAAAGAACTTGATTCAAGCTGGACGCATTGTTGACAGTCCGGATACTCTCGGTCGAGTTGGTGAGAACGAATCCACCAGTAACAGGTTCTACTCCACAGGAGTAAGACACACCGTTTGACATGCCTTTCGTATCCAAACACCTATCTGGCAGGACCCTTCCAAAGTGCTGCATGGGGACTTTCACAGGAGTGATGATGTCATGCGTCTCCATCGAGGCGAGGGCGGCTAAAAGAGTAACAAGCCCAACAAATAAGAGGTGGGAAAATGCAACCACTGAGAGAACCGAAGTTGTCAGGGTAAGGTATTCCCCGAGCTCGCTTCTTGGTCCACCTGGAAAGTGTCGTAATAACCCTAGACCTCTTATGGAGGACTCAGTCGGCTTGCAAGCGTGCCAGAGTGCCATCAACGCAGTCATGGGGCTAGCGAAGAAAAGATGCGAAGTGATGGTGCCTTGCTCATCTGAAACCGTCGACACCCCATGGTTCCAATAGCGGGACATGCTTGCACGGTAGCCAACCCAGTAAGAGCAGAGCTTCATGATGTGACCAATGTTCCATGGTGCGACGAGAGCAGCCACCTGAAGCGGCACCAAAAGACGCGTCGCTTCGTATAGCACTAGGATGTACTGGCTGCTTGTATCCACGGAGTTTGATGCGAGTAGGGCGATGAACGTCACAACAGTAACGACTAGTGGCACAACAGATAAGAGCCACAGCCGTCTGATATCCGAGTAGGCCCGCCGTACGTCGTCGCTGGACGAGCCATGTTGGTTGCCCAAATTGGTCATCATCGTCGCTTTATTGTGTCGTGCGGCCGAGGCTGTGGGTGCCGATGTAAATTCGGCGTGCCTGTCGAGGAGAAATACTCACCCCTTAAATTGAAGGGCGAGTTCACCCACAATATCTCATCATTCTCAAATTAGCCATTTTGCCGCATTCTAGGTGTGATCGAGAATCAATAGTTGAAGCCATCTTTTCTCTGATTCGTGACATGTTCCTCAGCCTGCTTCGCCAAGATGCTTGTAGTGGTCTAGAACGGCTGGGCAAATAGCCGACCTCAGCTGAAAGTAAACTGTGCCCCAATCAAAAGATTTGTCTCGCAGAGCCAAACTCAATCAAGAGCCGACAGTGTGGCAAATATCAAATGAGGATGGCGTCCAGTTGCAGCCTCATAGCCTGATCCTAATCTCAGGTTTGAGACCAGCTTACTATTTCAGAAGGAGAAATGGTGCAAGTAATAACAGATGAGGAGGAGATATGAGATTCACAAATGGGAAATCGAGGTTACATCTATTCGTTGCTCTGGGTACTATGGTTCAAGTGGGAGCTTAAACAGCTTGATTGCATTGGACCTGCCCACAGCCTGCTTTTGGTCCTCCGGGAGTTCTGCACCCTTCCACCAGTCTTGGGCTTCTTCAATTGTGTCATATGGGTAATCTGCCACTATTATTAGAAGGCTGCTCTTCATAGAGCTCAGGGACGTACCGATTGAAAACATGCATCTCTCAACTCCTAGCTGCTCAACACAGAACTTCATCACGTCGGTGGAAAAGTTACCCGAGGTGGTGATGGAGACGTTGTGCTTCAGATAGTAGCTGTAGTCATGCTTCGATGGCCTCGTGGCCTTCTTGACGGGCTTATTATACCAATGGTCAGCTCGCCAGAGGTTGAAAGGAATACTGGCAATAAGTGTAAGCAGAGATGTCTCTAGAGTAAGTAAGCACATACCCTTCTCCCATGTGCCCAATCACCACTTGCACTCGGGGGAACTGATCAAAGATGCCGCTCGAGCACAATGCGTAGATGTGGAAGCTAAGGTCCAAGTGAAACTGAACAGCCGCTCCAAGAATCTGCTTTCTGGGTCCAAATTTCCCGTCTGGTTGTAGTTCCGCATCGATTGGATATCGGGGATGCAGATAAACTGGCACGTCCAGCTCTTCGACAACTTTCCAAAAGGGAAGATACTCTGGAGTATCATAATACTTCTTCACACTGGAATCAGGCCCTGCGCTCTGGAAGTCGTTGATCAATGCACCAAACATTCCCAATTCTTTGACTGCTCTCTTGAGTTCGGCCGCTGCTTCAGCGGCATCATGCATAGAAAGCGCGGCCAGTGCTCCAAATCGCTTGGGGTTTTCTGCGACTTGTTTTGCCAACCAGTCGTTCGACCTCACAGCAAGATTAGCTGCTTTCACGGGGTCGAACTCTCCCTGGCAACCGGGAGACGTGAGTGAAAGCAGCATATAGTCGACGCCATTGGCATCCATTGCCTTCAGACGTTCATCATGAATATCGGCTAGCTTTCTGGTGAGAGCGTGATGCTGAGTTTGCCCTGTTTGGTTGGGGGCGTAAATGTTGGCGGTTTGTGAGAGCCATTCCAGGTCTTCGGGATTGACAACGGCTTCTTCGATGGCTACTGTTCCTTTGGCCATTATTTCGGTGGATAGAGTGAAAAATTTGGAATTGGGTGATGGACTTGTATCGAAGGATAGACAGTCAGACTCAAAGTGCTTGGGTGTTATCGAGTTACCCGTTTCTCTATAAGCTTACAAACGTCAACAATCGGTAGATGTGCCCTCCTGTCTCGGAATAGTGCTAATAATGCCAAGGATATCGGATCGATAATTCCGATGACCTCTACCGATACCGAGAGGGGGGACCTAATCTCAAACGAGATGATCAATAAACTGGGGTATGGCATCGGTTCAGAGAGCACGGGATTCGGACATGCCAGCCAGGGTTTCGACAACAAAGTTCCGATTAAGAATACTCTGGCTTGTTCTAAAACTCTAATTTACATGTTGTGACTATCGGTTACATCGCATACAGAAATCAACCCCAGGTAATCAAGCTCTCTCATGTCCCTGGTACAAAGCTACAATCCACCGTGCTATCAACCACAGAAAGCATCTCGTCCAAATTCGGAATGTGAAAGTCCGGGAAAAACGTCCTACCATTTTGTTAGTCTGTTTAAACACTGTGTAAAATGGTGAAGTGCACTCACGGCTCTCCCTGCTGAGCAAAGTCTAAGAATATTAGACCAGCAGGTTGATCATCAACTAGATTCAGTCCCGGCTCGCTGCTAAGAACGCCAAATTCCCGTAGCTGAGCTATCACCTCTGGAAGTAACATTTTTGTCCAAAAGACCTGTTCCATACTCTGTAGGGTGTGAAGACACGTCTCAACATTTCTCATGTGGATCGAAGGGTCAGAGAGTTTCAGACCAAGGAGAAAGACCTGCATATCCTCGAGAATCGACCCACAATCGAGCAGGACCAAGCTGGATAGCAAGCCTCGCTCTCCGAGGAAAAGAATCATCTCTAGCGACTTTTGCGCTGCATCTAGACATCTGGCACTGAAATCTTGAAACGACTTCTGCTTTGGGCTCTGTCCTATGTTGTCCTCTTTCAGAGCGCTGTAGAGAAGGAACGGCCGCGTGGCGTAGATCATGGCACTCCAATATCGGAGGTGCAAAACTGCAACTGAGCGCACATGGAACCTGGCAACTTGATTTGGGTGACGGAGGTGGAACGGGATTTCAGAGTACCAGTTCTCGAGGTCAGAGACCGCTTTGGAGACGGCGTTTATTGAAATGGGCGCCGATTTTGCTGTTGGCTTTTGATACAGAAGCCTTGTGAGACCACGTCGAAGATGAGCTAGTTGACAAGAAGTTTCGAGATAGTCGTGTGGCATACTAGATCCCGGACCCAGAAGCTACTACAGTTAGAATGGCACATGAAGAGAAAGGACGGAAGAGCCCACCTGTTCACACGGAGACTTGGGCAAGTCCGGAACGATGCTTTGATCAATGGCCGGCGGGTTCCCGTAACAGAGAGAAGTGTCAAGATCGAGGATGTAGAGAGTGGAGAAGAGCCTCAAGTCGATTTGTTCTTGCAAGTCAACGCGAGAGCTCTCATCTCGAACATGCCATCCAAGTGTAAAGGCCACCCTGGCAGCGGCACCGATGTACACATATGCCGTGCTTCCAAACATGGAACACGAAAGTGCAAGGCCCTAGATTCGTCCGTCAGTCTATGCCAATGTGAGTAGGCCTTGGTCAGTCTTACGAGGAGACAAAGTGCCCGCACGCTATCCGAGTCGGCATCATCAAACAACGCTGGAACCACAGCCTTGGCCAATGTAAGATACGTGACCGAAGGCCTCATGGCTGTATCCGACCACTCCTTCTGCATCTCACTTTCGCATGTAATGGCAAGGATCGAGTACAAGCTGCATAGCGCAGCGGGAGTTGCAGCCGTAGCATCGCCAGCATATATCCGATCTAGGGTGGCGTGTAGCTGCTCGGCCGAGAAGAGCCAGTACACGGCATGTACCTCACGGAAGAACCGAGCTATGCAGTTGTTGCAGAGCTCTCTGTGGGGTAGGTTGACCTGACGAGGAGTCCGCTTCACTCCCAGCGATGACTCCGGTAGTGGGGGAGGGATGGAGGGTGAGGCTGTGAGGGGAGCAATGATGTCACTATTTGGAGTATTCGGCTGACGAGGCTGTTTGATGGACCGGACGGCAGAGTGAAAGAGGTATGACGAGCTTGGTCCAACATGTCCTGACCAGTTGTCAGCGTCGTCAAGCGATATGCAGCAAGGATCGTGTACTCACTCTGAACACCTTTCGAGTCGACTCTTACACGTCCAACTTCTTGATAAAGCTCAGAAATCTCGTTTGTAATGTCTGAGCTCTCATTAACACTCTCTGGTGCGGTTGATTGAGGACTGACGATGGGATAACTAGGAGTAATGCCATCGCTTGCTGAAGGTGTAATTGGATTATCCAAGGCGCTGTTTTCCAGTGATTTCACAAATGCTTTCAAATTCGGAAGATTAAGCTCAGTGTTGGGCAAGAAATGCTCAAGAATCTGTGTCATGTAGCGAAACTCTTCCTCAGAGACGCGGTAGTATGGACGCTGTCGTCGCCGCGATGGGTCCAAATGACAGGGAGCCGAGATGCTGGCACAAAATTGACAGGGTCCGGGAACTGCATGACATGTTAGGACCCTCGCTCAGATCAAATCGTGAAGCAATTGTAAGACAAACCTGGATCGACACACTTCACGTGTCATTGTTACTCGGTCAGCCTGTTGTCCTCTCACATGTTGATGCATATTGGCCTCACCTTTGTTTTTCTCGCCTTGCACCTGTCGCAGCTCATGGCCGCCCGGCGCTTAGTCCTGCGGTCACTGGTCTCTTGAGGCGTCGACATTGTTCGAATAAGCTTGCATCCGAGCAAAACATCGACATGGGGGGAGCGTCCTCCATCAACCCTCATGAACCTGAAGCCTTACCCGTCTCCTCCTCAAGTTCCCTCGGCCCGTATCCAACTGCCGCGCTCTTGGTTTCACTGCATTCCCCCGCAAATTGAAGCGGGGGTGGCGGCATGATGGATCTTAGATCCGTTGCCGTCTTTGGCTTAAGCCATGTCACATGGATTGCCGAACACCTCAGCATACATAATTAACGAGTAATAATGGCGCTGGAAATCCGGGGTGGCTCCTCCATTGTCTCGTTAGCAAGCGATTCTCTGCCTCTCATCGTCTCTCTTCCCTAGGATCATATCATCAACCGACACAATGCCAGCGCCACTAACACTCAACACCCCCAAGATGCTCATCGATGGCAAAGTAAGTGCATGAGTCGTTCCAGCCAGTAAGACACACGTTATTGACACCTCTTGATCAGTTGGTTGGGGCCTCAGACGGAGCCACTTTTCCCCTCTTCAACCCGGCTACCGGTACCCAGACTGCGGAGGGTAAGACACCACCATCTTGGCAATGCCCACTGGACTCGCTGCTAACGCTAGCCTGCGTCGATAGTTCCTGAGGCAACCGAGCAAGATGTCAACACGGCTGTCGCTGCTGCGAACCGCGCATTCCCCGCCTGGTCGGCTCTCGATCCGGCCAAACGTGGCGCATGTCTGAAGAAGCTGGCCGCCTTGATCAGAGAGCACAACGATGAGCTCGCTCTTCTTGAGGCCCAGTCTATGGGTCGCCCTGTCGACGACTACTTTGAAGGCTTTGCCGCAGCTGGCAATTTTGACCACTATGCTGAGGCCTGGTCTCAGATTCAGGGCACCGCCTCGCTGAACACGCCGGGATATGTCACGATGACGCTGCGTCAGCCGTATGGCGTTGTTGCTGCCATTATTCCCTGGAATGTGCCTGTCCTGTTCTTCTCCAGCAAGACTGCGCCCGCTCTCATCGCCGGTAACACAGTGGTGCTGAAGACGAGCGAGAAAGCTCCTCTTGCTGCGGCCAAGGTCGCTGAGCTGGTCCATAAGGCCGGGTTCCCCCCGGGTGTCTTCAACATTATCCATGGCCACGGCCTGCCTTCTGGCGCAGCACTCGCTGCGCACATGGATGTTAGAGCACTGAGCTTCACTGGCTCAGGCCGCACTGGACGCCTCATTCAGGAAACCGCTGCCAAGACGAACTTGAAGAAGGTTATTCTTGAGCTCGGTGGCAAGTCTCCCGTCATTGTTTTTGAAGACGCAGATCTTGAGTTAGCCGTCAAAGACACAATGCGCAGTGTTCAGTTCAACAGTGGGCAAGTCTGCATGGCCAACTCGCGAGTTTATGTTCAAGATACCATTGCCGATAAGTTCATCGCCGCGTGCAAACAAAACCTTGCAGCTGTCAAGGCAGGCGATCCTACGAAGCGTGGCACTGTCCACGGTCCTCAGGCCGACAAGATTCAGTATAACAACGTTCTCAAGTTCATTGAGGAGGGCAAGAAGTCTGGTACCCTTGCCCTTGGAGGAAATGGCAACCTTGAGAGCACCGGAGGCTTCTTCATTGAGCCAACCATCTTCCTGAACACGCCCGAGAACGCAAAGATCATGAAGGAGGAGGTCTTTGGTCCTGTCGTCAACATCAACGTTATCAAGACTGAAGAGGAAGCGATTCGCAAGGCCAACGATACAGAGTTCGGTCTGTACGCTGCAGTCTATACCAAAGACATCGACCGCGCCATGAGAGTTTCCAAGGAACTCAACTCTGGTTATGTCGGAATCAACTGTACCAGTCCTAGCACCGCGAAGGATTTGCCTTTTGGAGGATACAAGGCGTCGGGCCAGGGTAGAGAGGGTTGGCAGCATAGCATTGATAACTTTTTGGAGACCAAGAGCATCATGATGAAGGTTGGGGCGAGCGATTCTAAGTTGTGAGAGGAGGTTCAGACAGAGCAAGTTTATAATGAAGCCATGCACGAGACATTCTGCCCACTATTGATCCAGTGACTCCTATTTTTCAAATAAAAACCAGTCATACAAAATTATACACGGTTTCAATTACTGAACAAGTCCCTTATTCTCGCGTAAACAGAATGCCCTAGGTCTGGCAGCAAGGAACATGGTTTTTAGGTCAACAGGTCATCTTGGGACTTCTTTCACAACAGGGCGCTGGGCATAGGAACAAAAGCGTCCATTTCTCGATGCAATGCTAACTCTGATGCTAAATGAAATTGCAAAATGCGGCCTATCTACCCATCTCAGTTCACTACCGTAGCCTTGGCTACCCCTTGATCCAAGAAAGTCTCGGCTTTGTCTGTAACCGGACGTGTCTGCTCCTCAAGGACGCTATCAAAATTCTCCTCTGCATACTTCTCAGCGTCAAACCCATGGATCCAATCTTCTCTGGGAAAGCCAATGCTGGAAGGGTTCTCCTTGACCTTGGCCCAGTCTGTCTTGTGCCACAGGTCGCGCGTCGACTCGCCAGTCTTTTGGACGGCCCTTACACGATCGTATCTGCAAATTCTGGTTAGCTCTGTCTTGGGAGTCTCTTCCAACAGGTTGGCATCGTCTTACCTCAAGCCTTGGTGTGTTCGCAGAGCACCAGGGACATTTCCCTTCCCTGCGCGCTTCAAGCAGACGGCGATAGTGACACCATCCTCCATCGCCTGAGTTGCGCCTTGAGCACTCGTTGGCAAGAATGGGTGAGCTGCGTCACCAAGAAGAGCAATGCGGCCCTTCTTGCTGATCCAGGTTGGCAAGGGATCCCGATAGACGAGCTTCCAATCCACAACAGACGGCGTCTTCTCGACAATGGCTCGGCAAGTCGGGTCCCAGTCCTTCAGCACCTCCAACACCTCTTCAACCTTGCCAGGGAATGACCATGACTCGTCAATATCGTGATCATCTTTGTGTGTCAGGACCCAACAGCAGTCCTTGCCGCCCTTGAGCGTGGAGAAGAGGAAGTGGCAATCCTTTCCAACCCAACCGTTGAAGGTATCGCCGTTCTCACAGAACTCCTTTGTCCGCGGGTCCTTGATCATGTCTTTGTTGGAGAACCTGCGATTTACTGGTTAGCATCCATTCCCATGTGCGATATCGATGTCTTACCAAGCTCTCCAAACAGCGTAGCCGCTGCTCTTGGGCTTGTCGAAATATCCCAGAACAAGCTCCCTGGCCTTTGAGCGGACACCATCGGCTCCAATCACGACGTCGCCAAGAATCTGAATCATCTGTCAGTAAGCCGCCTTCAGGGGTCAGATCCACAGGGTATTCAGCTCACCTTCTTGCCACCCTTGAGCACAATTCCAGCGCCCGCCTCGGTCTCAAAGTACTCACTCACCCGCTGGCCAAGGTGAATGGGAATACCTAGCTCATCGCGGGCGTAGTTGAAGATGACCTCATGCAGCTCACCTCTGTGGCCGTTCAACACGGGCGCATCAGGGCTGGGAGGTGCTCTCTTCTGGTGATAGACGACCTCTCCGGTGTCGTACTTGTGAATTCTGAATCCGTACTCCTGAATATCGATGCAAAGGGGACGGAGCTTTTCCACAATTTCTCCGTCGGACCATCTGTAAAAGATCCTTCCGGCATTGGCGCCAAAAGAGATAATATCTCCAAGAACCTTGAGCTCAGGAAAAGATTCATAGATCTCAACATCATGACCTTGTCGGTGGCATTCAATGGCAGCTGTCAAACCGCCAAATCCAGCACCGACAATGATGACCTTGATCCCCGACTTTGTTGAGGACATTGTTGTGATGAGTTGATCGAGTATGGTTGGATAAGACCCTGGCCTGTACAGAACCTTGCTTGCTGAGAACTGATATTAAAGCCAATAAATGCAATCTACATAATCTCGATTGCTCAAGGATTCGGGTATCAATTTCCTCTATTGCCGAGGGGGCGTTTTTCGGCGCCTGTCAAATTCCCCTCACTTCGGAACCATCGCGCCGATGGAGGCTGGCTTCTTGGCGACTCCATGGCATTGCCGAGGATGATAGTGCGAAGAGAGGGAACTTGTAGGGACTTATTGGTCGATTAATAGATAGGGGTCTTGCTTTGAGATGCATTGTCTCACAGCGCAAAGACACGTCACATCATGACCTCCAACTCTCAGTTTGACAACAAGACCACTGGCACGGAAGTAGCCGCAGCCTTTAGCGATGAGATTCGCGGAAAGAATGGTGAGTCTGACTCTATCCAGTAAGAGTTCATTCTTCTCACAGATTTTGATGATTTGTAGTTGTCATCACGGGTGTCAGTCCTTCCAGTATTGGTGCTTCTACCACCCTGGCAATAGCATCACAGGCTCCAGCCACGCTAGTCTTGGCCTCTCGCACCCAGTCCAAATTGGAAGCTGTGGCTGCTGAGATCAAGGAAAAGTATCCAACAGTCCTAGTCAAGATCGTTCTTCTGGATCTCTCATCCATTGAGTCGATCAAGGCGACAGCTACTGAGATTGCCGGTGTCTTGGACCACATCGATATCTTGATCAACAACGCTGGACTCAACCTCCAAACTCGCGATGCGGTCACAACTCCTGGTGGTATCAAGGTTGATCAGCAGCTCTTCACAAATCACGTTGGCCCATTCCTGCTCACAGAACTCCTCCTCCCAAAGATCATCAGTGCCGCGTCAAAAGGCCCAAAGGGAAGCGTTCGCATTGTCAATGTTAGCAGCCACGGCCACCGTTTGTCTCCAATCCGCTTCAGCGACTACGCATTTGAGAAGGACCTCTATAATGGGGTCCCGGAAGAGGAGCGACCTCCAACTGCCGTTATCCCAGGGTTTCTCCAAGCCAAGGACGGTTACCCCGGCTTCATTGGTTACGGGCAGAGCAAAGCGGCCAACGTGCTTCACTCTGTGGAGCTGACAAGGCGGCTCCAAAAGGCTGGAGCCAACGTGTCGGCACTATCGGTGCATCCGGGAACCATTGACACGGGTCTGACCCGCAGTCTAGACACCGAGGGGCGAGGGACCATGGGGGGAACAGCGCCAGGGGGTGTCTGGAAGACGATGGATCAAGGAGCCGCAACAACTCTTGTCGCTGCTTTTGATCCGAAGCTCACAGAGGGATGGACAAAGCCGTACTGGTACTTGGCTGACTGCCAGCCAGCTGATGAGAAGTTGGCTGCTCATGCTCATGATCCTAAGGCGGCAGAGAAGCTATGGAGCGAGACGGAGAAGATGCTGGGTATCAAGTCTATAGTTTGAGGTTACTCTAAAGTATTATGAAGCCACAATAGATGTTCCATTTCTTTGGGATCCAATGTTTCCCTATAATCTGGGCGAGTTTTACTACCTTGACACATGTCGTAGGTTCTACCACTCGTACAGGGACTTGAATCAGGCCACTTCACAGATCTACACACGACGTTATCGAGATCCGAAGTGACATTTTTTGCTTTTGCAAAACCTTGAGGGTCACGAATGCCTGTAGGCTCAGAATTGCGGTGAACCATCAACCAACAAATCCACCAAGTGAAGCGAGACCCCCCCCTTGCCCCAGATCCAAGATCCGTATCCATCCCCCCGGTGGCGTTCCAAGATAAACACGCGCGTATAATCCATGCCTTCTCGGTAAAAATTGCTTAGAAATGTCAAGTACCCCATATGGCTGAGACCTCGTGACGTGCCAAGTTTCTTGTCGTTACTCCATTGCCATCGGATCAATGGTCCCTAGCGCGGCCAGCCTCCTCCTGCACCCCGCACGTCGGGTAACACTCGAATCTGCAATTTTTCATCTTTGAGCGAGATGAGTTGGTCTTTTCTCCACTTCCCCACGGGGTATTGCATGCCCCGGGAATGCGTGCGTTGGACACGGTCCCCTCGTCTTGAGATGGAGTATGTAAGGAACGTGCTCCGCAGATCCTTGACCCTTCAGACCTCAGCATCATCAACTTCATCAAAGAACAATACATTGAACTCGTTGCAATGTCGGATCCCTCTCAGGATACCATCCGGGCGCACTGGAAGTGCTTCGTCGCTTGCGGCATCATCGTCCTGTCCCCCTTCCAGTATGGGCTTGACTTTGGCTTAATCGGTGGCCTTCAGGCCATGCCTGGGTTCCTCAAGGTCAGTGATATCAGATCTATCATGTCTATTACCTTAGAGAAGATCCCATGATACTGACAGGCCATATTTGCAGATCTATGGCTACCGAGCACCGGAAACCGCGATCGGATGGAACATCTCGACTACTCGACAACAACTCATCTCATCCTTGATGACCCTTGGTGCTTTCATCAGCTCCAGTCTTGCTGGCTTCGCCGCTGCCAAGCTTGGTAGAAGGATGTGCCTCTGGATCGCATGTCTCCTCTGTGCAGTTGCCAACATCATTATGATGACTACAACCCACATTGTCCCCCTCTATATCGGCCGTCTTCTCATCGGTCTGGCCAACGGTTACTTCATGACCTTCTCTCAGCTCTACATTCAAGAGACTAGCCCCGCCAAGTATCGAGGTCTCTTCCTCAGCATCTTCCAGTTCTGCACCTCGTTTGTCAGTACTCTCCGCCTTAGAGTCATGATATCGATACTAACTGCTTCATAGGGCACCCTCATCGGTACCATCATCGACTGGGCAACTGCGAAGCGACCCGATAGATCCGCCTACCTCATCCCTCTTGGCATCATCTATGTCGTGCCCACGTTTCTTTTCGTCGCCATGATCTTCATCCCCGAGTCCCCTCGATGGCTCATTCTTCAAGGCCGCTACGACGATGGCCTCAAGTCACTCAAGTGGTTGAGGCCCGAAAATGCCGATGTTGACAAGGAACTCAACGAGATTCGCAACGCTATCAACAAAGAACAAGAAACCGCTAGCGGTGTTGGTATCTGGGACATGTTCAACAACCCTATCGACAGACGACGAACTCTGCTGTCCATTGGAGCTGTGGTCCTGCAAGCCGCCTCTGGGTCAATGTTCATCATTGGTAAGTATTCGAAGCCCATATCCAACACGCAGGGACAGAACTAACCATCTTGACAGCTTACAAGGCCTACTTCTTCGCCATGGCCAAGGTTGACGATCCTTTCGCCATGAGCAACGTCCTCAGCATGGCCGGTCTCATTGCCATTATTGCAAACTCCTTCATCGTTGTTCGATACGGACGTCGTCGTGTTCTCCTCATCAACGGACTCGTTATCTCCGGGTGTTTCCAGCTTATCATCGCCGTCACATACGACAAGAATCCTGGATCCCACGTTACAGGCCGTGTTTTGGTCGCCCTGTCGTGCCTGTACATGATGGCCTACAACGTAAGACCTCTTCCAGTGATAGATTGCATGCCTCTAACTCGTGTTTTTAGGGAATGATTGCCTCATACTCATGGCTTGTTGCGGGAGAGATGCCCTCTCAGCGCCTCCGCAGCTATACATTTGGCGTTGCTGCCGCTGTCGGCTTCCTTGGTGCATGGCTCATCACCTTCACTGCCCCCTACTTTATCAACCCAAGCTCCTTGAACTGGGGTCCACGATATGGCTATATCTGGTTCCCCTCTTGCATTGTTTCTGCTATCTGGGTCTTCTTCTTCCTGCCCGAGGTCAAGGGCCGCACCCTGGAGGAGATCGACGTCATGGTAAGCGCTTGCCCCATCCGCATTCGACGATGACCTCAGTAAGCTAACACAATTCTCCAGTTCAACAAGAAACTTCCTGCGAGGCACTTCCGAACCCACAAGCTCGAGGGCGAAGCCGGAGGCGAGGCCCAGGGCAAGTCAAGTGTCGAAGTCGAGGTCCACGAGGCCGAAAAGGTTTGAGGTCATGTCTCACAGGTTGGGGACCAACTTGGGGAGATTTGACATCAATTAATGTTTATTGAAGCCACCTGCATGGCAATTTGGGATTCTATTAGTTCTATGAGTAGTAGTTATCCTTCTTTCGAGCACTTTATCCTTACACCAGTGATTAGTAGTGCAGTTTTCTTGTGGAGCTTGTCCTGCTATGTGAATCATCATCCTCCCTAATGTCGACGGGAGAGCTAGCAACCGTAGTGTGCGTGGTTTTAATAATGCCACCGTCGGTTGCTCTATCTCGGATCTCCATCTCAATGTCGCTGTCCTGGTCACCAGCCTCGATTTGTGTTGTGTTGCCTTGCCTAAATGTCCCTTGGGCCCCTGAAAGACCATTGGAGAACTTGACCTTTGTCGTTCCTCCAGCGGTTTTAGACTTGTCCCCGGTTGAGGAATGTCGGTAGTAGATATCATCGGAGCCGTGTCGTCCGGTAGACCGCACAATCTTTGTGATCAACTCGGCCATCTTCATCTCAATCTGAAGTTTAAGAAGGTAACAAACAGGATGGAATGACAGGTACCTAGGTTATGTTAGGTCTAATGTTATAGGGAGAGTCAAGTCTGACTTACACCAAGCTACTCTTCATGGACATAAGGCCAACCAAGACAACCTGAAGGACGATGTCAGTGTCAAGCATTGAGGAGGAGCACATCGATAGTGACTTACATCCAATGACAGAGATACAAAGATAAGAACCAAATTCATTCGGTAAAGAGGCGTGTACTTGGTCAGGCCATTCTCAATCAGCCGTGACCGAACAAGGTATATAAAGTAGCCATTCAACGCCCCATCGACCAGGGCAAAGATGACCTTCTCGCAGCGGTCCCAAATCTCGTTGAGATGTACCCACGTGTCGTTGATCTGAAGTCGCGCTGGCATCCAAATGATAAAGACGCTGATGTTGATTGCCAATATGATAACAAAGACAAGCCACTTGAGCTTCGTGGCTTGCCCAGGTACCACCATGAGTAGGCCAAGGCGGTTGAGGATGATCTGGAGAAGGAACTGGACTTGCAATGCCCAGAACAAGGCTAAGAAGGTTAGGTGGGCACCAAAAACACAGGTCACGAGACATACCGACGCAGAAGTAGAAGCCGAAGCTATGGCTGATGTCAGTGGAAGAAAGGAAGATCAACACAGCATCGACTTGCCTTGGGTCTATGTATTGTCGTTGAAACCCCCAAGCCAGAGCACCAAGCACCATGCTGCTGAACCACACGGCCCACACCATGGCCACATATGCCGTGAGCCGTCGAGCACGCTTCCATGACCGCCAACTCTGCTTGCCGGCCTTACCCGCCGAAAAGACTGCAACGCCAAGAGAGAAGCCCCAGAAGATACTGGCGGTGTTCATATCGACCTCGCCGGGAACCTCCCGGACATAAGAGTCCGGGATCAGATATCCATACTTACCCATCGTTGGTAGACAAACGAGAAGTGGACAAGGACGGGAATGCGAGAGGGTCAAGCTTCAGCAAGAAAGAACCGGAGGGGGAGAAAGGCAAAGTTAAGTTATTGTCTTGGCCCCCCCTCAAAGCACGGGACTCTTTGGCATCCAGAGTCAAAAGCTTGGCACGGTGAGTTTGAACAGGGGAATGAGATCAATGTCATGCTCGACGGCTGGCGCATCATCCAGCCGGCAGATGTTGGCGGTGCAACATAACTCGCATGGGATGGCGTCGTCGCGTGGCATGCCCTGCAAGGGTCGGGTACAAAGCCGAGCTATTCATAACCAGCGGATTCAGGGCGGAATTGCCTGGCCGTTACGCTTCTGGTAAGATCGAGGGACGTCTCAGCTCGATGCCAACGACAAGCCGTCGCCCCGCTGAAGCAGTAGATCATCCCGTTTGGGCCAAGATCGCCAAATACGGCACGCTACTCCATGGCACCCCAGGTCTAGTCTACGGGGAAAATTCCTGGGGTCTCGGCAAGGATTCTAATCAAAAGGAAAACTGGACCGTGGCGCTGGGCCAGCGACAAACCAGGCTAGGGGACTCGCTGCTAAAGAATTCTGATCTGCGGGCTATTACGAAAGAGTCGAGGCGTAACCTATCAGGCCCCCAAGCCTGTCACTACAGGTGAGATGAGCTGTCCGAGCGCAGAGGCACGACTGACTCAGTGACAACCTGAACGAGATCTGGGCGTTGTGCCATGTCGACGCCGAGTGCATGATCTGAGCTAGACAGCGCCAACGGACATGCGCCATTGAAAGGATCTGCGCTATCCCGAGTCGTGGTTGGTTGACTCAATGAGCTACCGCAAGGTCCCTTTGCTTTCAGCCTAGCTCGCAACGTCCGCTAGACGCGCTGCCCAGGAACGTTTTTGACGCAGGGGCAGAGCCAAGCTAAACACACCGAGGAGCTTGGACTTTGCGGGAGCTATTAAGAAGCGCTGACACCGAGATCTCGCCGTTTCGGCCGCTCCTGATTCCCGTTTGTAATGATTACGCGAGGGAAATAGCAGATGGCTAGTTCTCTTGACACAGAGACCGTCAATGCTAGCCTCATATTGCCACGCGGATTGGCAGGCTATTGAAGCTAAGGATTCAGGGCAAATGTCGACAGGGGAAAACTTGAGGCTGTTCCTGCCGTCTCTTGCTTAGTTATACTCCAGAAGGAGGATCGAGAACGTAGATCCTGTGTTTTTTCTTCATGGGCTCATACCCTTGGGGTCAGGTGGTCTACTCAGCTACTGACAGCTTGACGAGGGGTTCCTTGCCATGCAACCCTACCAAGACTCCTCCTTCCATCATCGCCCATCATTTCAGAATTTGGTTGCTTGTTACATGCTGTGTTTAGAATAGACCAAGCACACTCACTCGGCATTGACGGAAGAGGGGATGTGACAACAAGTAGTAAGCTGACCATTTATTGTCGCAGAAGCCACCACGCTACTCAAGGTAGAAGCCTAACGACGCCTAAATCTTTCTTGAAACACTGACCTAGCCTGGCAGATTTGCTAGTCTGAGTAGACAATAAGAGCCTCCGCCACGTGGTTCACTAGAGCCTCATACATCAGTCATGCACATGCCAACCTCGGTCCACACAAGCCCGTCAATGTGCCGACGTTGATGCTCTTCCCACATCAAATATAAGGTTCAGGCATATGTCAATCATAATCAATAGTACAACCTCCTTTCCTTGTCCGATGATCATCATGACTTGACAAGCAGATACAATGCCACCTCAGTGTGCTCCGTTCAGGGTCTCCGGGATTCGGAAAGTCACATGTATGCCGGAGAAGAGGGAAGTAACAGCAACCCATCCTGTTAAATCATTGCATATAGTTTCATAGGCCGAACCCATTCATTCAATGCTCGATGAAGTAGTAAAGTACGGAGCTCCCTTGTGTGCCAGTATCAACGTCACATCGCTATCTAGGACTCTACCCCCTGCGGAAGAAACCCCGCAAGATCGTCATTCCCCAGACGCACATCTTTTATCTACCATGCAAAAAAGGGGCCCAGACTATCGGCAGATCACTAGGCACGGTAGTAGTGTGGAGGTATTCCCGCATTGTTCAAGGTTTCAAGCAGCATTCGAGAAAAGTAGGCCGGCCAAATTGTTCCTTGGCGGGGACCTACACCTGTAAACTGTGTGTCTCTAACTATCTTCCTAGACCAGCCCAACTTGAGCCTATCAGGCTGCAGTTGAGATGCTATACAGTATACTTCCAAGGTTGGCAAATATGGGTGCAACAAAGGACCACCACCGAGAGTATAAACCACGAGAGAAAGTCCCGACTGTACCCTCGAGTATAAGGTGGCTCTGCACTTTAAAAGCAAGAACTCCACAGATTCGTATGTAAGGTAAGTTTCACCAGTCCGTCTCTAAGGGCCGGCAGCGGATGCTTCATGGTCCATCCTTAAGATCGGCGAAGGGGAACTCCATTCAGAGCTCAGAAAAGTGGTCCGGAGATTCCATCTCAGACCAACCGATAGGCTCAAGATACCAATTCATTCATCCCGGAGTGTCCAACCTTTTACCTGACGGGTTCAGGCTTCCGGTTTGTACAGGAGTGCCATTTGATACTTGATCCGGCTTCGCACTTGCCGTTACCGGGGGCGGAAGGAGCTATCACGTCGAGTATGCCCTCCACTAATCTCTTCTTACTCGAATAATATCCTAGGTCGGTTAGAACTTGCAGTGATACACATTTTTCTGGCTTTATAAGCCTTGACATGCAAGAGGATACCTGATTCTCTCTCAATTCAGTATCTTAGGACTATCTACCGGCCGCTTTACGTTGTTTTGTATCAGTAAGCCTTAATTCCATTCTGTACTGATAACTGAATTCGTTCTTGCTCTACCCGATGCATTGCTTCGGTGACGTGTCACAACGATCAACAACAATGTCTCGGCTTGTTTTCGAATTGCTCCGAATGAAGTGTAAGGGAGCTTCAAATCCACACCTCAGCAACGATACGCTTTGCTGATCTTTGGGTTTTTCTTCTTTTACGGAGTGGAGATAGAATAGCCATGGTCAAGTTGGTCTTGGAGTCCATTGCGGCATCAGGGCATGGAACTTATGGCCTTCATAGGAATTTTCGTGCTTGGCGGATAAGCATGCCTCGCTCTCTCGCGTAATGCCAGTCAAAACCGTGGTAAGAGCCTCTGTTGTCACTGATCTGTGTCTTCTTGCCTTACCGCTCTTTTTACATTGGCACGGCTAACTTCCTGGCCCCGCTTAAGCACCCGACAGATCCGAATGAAACGTTGAGGTCACCTGTCTTGGACCACAAATCCAGTTTCAAGTGGATGAGAAGATAGAGGTTAATAACAATATCTTCGTTTCTACAAATTGCAACACAAGTAACGGAACTTTTGTGTTTGTTTGTTACTCCTGACTGGTTTGCGATTCGATTATGATGGGACAATTAGCGAGGTGGACTTCATTACAGGGTTGGTTAGTTTTCTACCAGTGATGTTAAACTTCGTCAGTGAATTAAAACATCTCTGACAGATAGACCCATGTTTTCAGCTCTCTAAAAACTCCATTATTTTCATGATATGATGTGTCTTGGTGGGTATCAACTGTTCTCGATGTTTCAAAGTTCGGAATTGCCCAGTCTCGGGTAGGTTCGCTCTGGAGGTGGGTATGACTGCACAACTTGCACTATATTTATGAAATCACATCTTATCTTGCTTGCCCTTCGGCCCTTATCTCCAACACCCATCCCCGAAGCAACGCGCGTTGAGGCAGCCAAGAGTGTGCCATCTGCTGATTTCTCCAACGCAAAGCAAACACCCAAATCTAGACTATTGAACCTAGCAGCCCAGATCGCCAGCAATAGCGCTCCCTCCCGCGTTACCGAGCGGAAACACCCGCTAACCGTCAATCGTGGGAATTTCGATAGCTCCCTGGAAGCTGCATGAGGCGCGTCCCATTGCAGCTCAGCTGAGTCCCAGCGTCAACGTCCCGCCCAGTAATATCGCCTACAACCTGCAGTTCTAGCCCTACATGCTTGCTCTCTTCCCCGCTGCGGAAACGCCGGCTGATAGCTGAAATGCCTGCTACTGGGGAAAAAGTCTGCCAATGCGAGGCCGAGGTCGAAAAGGGCTGTCTGGGGTGAGCCCTCAACGGCGGCCTGGCCCAATCGCTTTCGAGACATTGAAAATGGGGACTTGTCCACAACTGGGTTTGGGCTGAGCTGAATTGCCCAGTAGGGAACACCATGCTGACAATCCCGTCCAGATAGGCATGGCTCTCCCTGCATGACGACGCAGAGCATACGGTGTAGCGGGTCGAGTAAGATGGCTTCTCCGCTGAAAGTCTCGATACGGCAGTGACTGAAGCTTGACGCGCAGTAGCCAAGAGCTGAAGAGGCCGCTAGTAAATTGGCGAATGACAGTTGACGCATATCAGGATTTTGACTTGGAGCCAGCGGAAGTCGAATTCTATTTAACCACCCATCTCGCACTCTTGAGGTTGTCTCGTCTATGTTCTGCATCATAGAGTGTTACCAGCTCTTCTAATTTGTCCAAAATGTCTATGGATTCTCAACGCCCTCTGCAGAATGGCCATGCCAGGTCAGAGTCTGACAGGGCAGACGAAATCGCCAAGTTGAATGAGCAACTCACTAGTGCCATGTACCTGTCTGGTTTTCATGGCGATGCCCTCATTGGAGTAAGTTTTGCGGCGAGAATCTTGAACTACAGCGCTAACTTTCGACAGGATAAGCAGAAACTGAGCGTGGGCATCTTGAATGACCTCAAACGCATCTTTACATTCGACAATGCACCAGACATTATCGACATCATCGTCAAGCTCTTGACAGGGCGGCCTGTGGACGTAAGTACCTCTATCTCACCGGCAATCAGTACCTATGCTAATCAGAGACAGATGAAAACCGGAGCCAAGCTCGTTGCATCCATGTCAAATGACAGCAAACTCCGAGGAAAGCTCATCGAGGGTTCAGTCAAGACCAAATACGAGCGAATGCTGCACCCGCCTTTGACCTATCTTGGCTCAGCATTCAAGTACAGAACAGCCGATGGCAAGTTCAACAGTGCTCTGAACCCTCAGCTTGGTCAAGCTGGTGCCCCCTACGCCAAGACAGTTCCCTCCAAGACGCACCCCTTGGGTGCTTTGCCAGATCCCGCCGATCTCTTTGACCGTCTCATGGCTAGAGATGAGGGAGGCCGCAACAGTGGTTCTGGCCTGTCCAGCATGCTCATCTACCACGCCACTATCATCATCCACGACATCTTCCGCACAAATGATAGCGACAAGAACATTTCAGATACGTCCTCGTACCTGGATCTGTCGCCCTTGTACGGTTTCACGGATGAGATGCAGCGCAAGGTCCGTGACGACAAGTACAAGCTTGGCCTGCTTAAGCCCGATACCTTTGCCGAAGACAGACTCCTTCGACAGCCTCCTGGAGTGTGCATCTACCTGGTCATGTACAACCGCTACCACAACTACGTCGCCACTCAGCTTCGTCGCATCAACGAGAATGGGCGCTTCTCGGTGCCACACAAGTTCGAGGAGGCTCCTCTTGCTGGCTGTGCCAAGGAGTACGCCAAGGGTGAGCATGCGCCGACCAACGCGGAGCTGACCAAGTATACGGAGGCTTGGAAGAAACAAAAGTCTTCGGAAGAGAAGAAAAAGGCTTCTGAGCCTGAAGAGAAGACTAAGGACACTATTGAGTTTGAGAGACTGACCAAGGTACTTCGGGACAAGCTCGACGCTGCTCTCGGCGTCGCCCAGGCAGAGCAGACTGTTGATGCCTGGACCAAGGCTCACACAGATGCTTGGAACAAGCTCGATGACGACCTGTTCCACACTGCACGACTGTAAGTGTATATCTCTTTCTTACGCTCGCTCTGGCTGCTAATACTAGACGATAGAATCACTTGTGGCATGTACATCCAGATCTCGATCCATGACTACCTCCGCGCACTCATGGGCTTCCACAACTTCAACACCAACTTCACCTTGGATCCTCGCCTGGACATGAAGGACCACAAGAACGTGTCTCGCGGCCTGGGCAACCAAGTCACAGTTGAATTCAACCTGCTCTACCGATTCCACTGCGCCATCTCTCTCAAGGACGAGAAGTACGCCGAGGACTTTATGCAGCAGTACTTTGGCAAAGACGGCTCATGGAACGCCAAGGATCTGTCCCTTAAAGAGTTCATGGAGGAGATGGGCAAGGCTCGAGCGAGGGATGCGGGGATCCCACCCAAGGAGCCATGGGAGGAGACCTTTGGTCTTCCTCTGACCGAAGAGTTGTGCTTCAAGCGAAACAAGGTTACTGGACTGTTCAACGACCAACAGATGATTGACGAGCTGACAAAGGCTATGGATGATCCTATTTGTGAGTGTGCAGCTTTGGATTGTTGAATCTAGCTAACCCCTATAGCCAACTTTGGCCCCAGGAACGTTCCTAAGTGCCTGAAGGCTGTCGAGATCCTCGGCATCTTGCAAGCTCGTAAATGGTAAGCCTTGGACACCACCCGACTGAAATTTCCATTACTGACTTATCGACTTCAGGGAAATCGGCACGCTCAACGACTTCCGTGACTTCTTTGGCATGGAACGCCACAAGACCTTTGAGTCCATCACTCGTCACAAGGACGTTCAGGACGCTCTGAGGGATTTGTATGACCACCCCGACAAGGTGGAACTCTACCCAGGTGTCTTCTGCGAGTCTGACGGCAATATGGGCGCCGACCCTGGCCCGAGTGATGTCGACTCGGCCTTGTGGGCTGCCATTTTCTCGGATGCCATCACTCTGGTCCGATCTGACCGCTTCTACACTGTCGTAAGTCCAGTGCCTAGCCCACATTGATTTCACTCTACTCACCAATCCAGGACTGGAACACCAACTCGTTGACCAACTGGGGCATGAAGGAGGTCACACCCGACAACGACGTGCTCAAGAGCTCCATGTTCCACCGCCTGCTCCAGCGTGCATTCCCCGAGTGGTACCCCTACAACTCGATCCGCTTCTTCCATCCCTTCTACACGGCCCAGAAGAACGCCGAGCTCGCCAAGCAGCAGGGCTTTGCCGATGAGTTTGACATGCAGGTCAAGACTAAGGCGACCAACTGGTTGGGCAAGCCCACTGCGTTCGAGTACGACACCTCGGACTCGAACCCCAGACGTCCTTCGAAGCCTGTGTACTTGTTCAAGAAGTCAGAGATCAAGCAGATCCTGGAAGACCGCTCGGATAACATCGTTCACCCGGCCCGTCTTAGGCTGAAGGATTTCCCGGATGAGATTGCTGCTGTGCTGAAGCCTGGCCAAGGAGCCAGCGATAAGGATACAGTCTCAACGAACAACGCCACGCCTTCGGATCATGAGGCTATTGTCGGGTACCTGGTTGATCTTATGAGAGACATCATCAAGCGCGAGTTCATCATCATGGATAAGAACAAGGGAGTATATCAGCTTGACGTCATCCGAGAGTGAGTACCCTACCCACTGCATCAACATGGTATAATAATAACGACCGCTAGCTTCGCGATCCCCGTCGTCACCCGCTACGTCTCCGACTTCCTCGGCTTTGGTCATCTCGTCCGAAGTGACAAGAACGACAAAGCTCCGTACTCGGAGAACGAGGTCTACCAGCACATCACCAACTGCCAAGTCTTCCTATCTTACAACAGCGACGAGACCAAGCTTCTGAAGAGACGCAAGGCCTTCAAGGATTCTATGACCTTCCTCCTCAACCTGACCAAGAAGGGCAACATTTGCAACGCGGCTCGCTGGCCCCCTACGCGCTGGATCCGCAACGGACTGGGATTCATTGCTTCTTGTGGTAAATCCGGGTCAAATCCTATGGAGGCCCTTGGTTTCAAGGTGGCTCAAGAGGTTCTCAAGAATGAGAAGAACGCTGGCAGAGCTGCTGCTATCCTTCTTCTGACTGGTCTTGACAGCGCCTACAACACGGTCCTTGCAGTAAGTTACCCCCCATGATATTTCGTCAGCAAGGTAACTAACAACGCGTGACAGTTCACCTCTGTGATGGACACATTCCTTCGGGAGCTCTACGATGGAAAGCCAAGGCCCGGCTCTGGGGCCAAGCATCCCCGATGCGACTGGCTGGACATCCAGGATGTGGCCTTTGATGACAGTAAAGATGCTCATGACTTGGTCAAGAAAATCGTGCTCAAGGTGCAAAAGGCCAGCGTCAAGCTGCCCATCATCCGCAAAACGACCGAGCCTTTCACATACAAGAGCGCAGATGGTAAACTAGAGACCATCGCCACGGGCTCAACTGTTATCTGTGACATTGTAAGACAGCCAACCGACTCTTTTCTTCCTTTACTGACATGAGTCAAAACATAGAACAGGGCAGAGAAGGCCGACAAATCCGGCAACGATGAAGAAACGAGCTACCTTTCTTACTGCTCAAGCTTCTCCGAGGCATTCTACATCAAGTATCACCCCAAGCATGTCGCCGCTCTCAGTCTCGTCACCATGGTCAAGGTTCTCGCACAGCTCAAGAACCTGCGACGCGGTCACGATACACAGGGCATGAACAAGAAGATCAACATCGACGCGTCTTCAGAGGGCTACTCGAACTACATGGCTCCCATGCGCATGAGTGAGATCCAGATGAAGGTCGCAAAGATGGAGGATGGTGCTTCTGAGGAGGAAAAGAAAGAACTTTCTAGGCTTTTCAACGAACGGCCCATGAAGCCTGCCATGTCTACTTACCTAACGGCTGAGTGGGATGAGATGCTCCCCTTCCCGACCAGTAAGTCCCCTTGAATGCAAACAGAAGCAACGAAAAGACACTAATTACCCAATAGCATGGAAGCTTCGCTTCAACGGCTACGGCGTCTCAGACTACAGCAACGACGACTGGGCCGTGCTGAGAGTCTACAAGCTCCGAGACGACATCCAGCCCATGTACCAGCCCAAGGGTCCCAGCGATGTGGGCGGCTCCTTCGCCACTCCAGTGTGTGTCTGCGCAATCGCAGGAAAGCAATGCCACTGCAACGACAAGGACAAGAAGGAGAAGAAGGATGGGGAGGACCACGAGGACGGAGACTGCAAGAAGGTTGATCCGTCGGCTCCTCCTTGCGACCATCTCACCATCCACAAGCCGGCAACCTCGGGATGCAAGCTGGCTTGAAGAAGTTTCTTTTTGAGGCGTCACGAGCCTCCACTGATGACGAGGAACTCGCTTCATGTGAAATCGACGACAAGTCATAGGCTCGGTCCACGAGTTCAGCCGCGTTTTCTCCACTGGAGATCTCGCCCCCTCCAAGTTGCGGGGTGATTGAGTTGTGGCTTTGGTGTGGAGATTACTGTATCGGGCAAAGGTCGCCGCGGAGTCGTTTGCTGTTCTGTGATGAAGGTATGGTTGAGAAATGTATAAATGATATCTCAGTTCTATTGTAATGTAGCCATTAATCAAGTTTCTCTCACAACACACTCGACTTCATCTTCAAGCGGCTTTCTTTTTTCCCCTTCTCTGTACACTTCATCATGCCTCACGCACAAACCACCACCAAGACACCCACCATTGACAACGTCGAGTTGTACGTCAATGATGGGCTACTAGCTCCCAGCGAAGTCACCAAGCTTCGCGTTTCCTACCCCGATGAACCTCTTGAGGAGCTCTACCAACGCTACATCACAGAAGGTTATGTCTTTGTGAAAGGTCTCCTGCCACGAGAGGACGTCCTTGCCGCCCGTGAAGCCTACTTCACATCCATGGCACCTAGCGGAGTTCTCAAGCCTGGCACAAAGACCGTCGATGGTATCTTTGACGACTCTGCCGACCCAGCTGATTATCCCGGGATTGGAGCTGGCAGCTTCAAGAACTCGCGTCCAGGGGAGACGAACAAGGCTGAGATTTTCGTTGATGCAGCACTCAAGGCGCATACCGAGCCTTGGTACTCTGGATCTGAGGATGGAAGTGTCGGAGGATTCTGCAACCATCCAGCCTTGAAGGACTTTGTCGCTCGTCTCACCGGCTGGGGAGATGCTACTCTGGCAGTTCGTCGCACCCTGTTGCGCAACAACACACCTGGTAACAAGGCAATCGGTGTGCACTACGATCAGTCCTTCATGCGCTACGGCGAGCCTACAGCTATGACAGCCTGGGTGCCCATGGGCGATGTCAAGGTCGACGGCGGAGGTCTCATCTATCTCGAAGGGGGGGACAAGCTGGGTGCAGACATCGAGGAGGACTTTGCCCGCAAGGCAAAGGCTGCTGGAATGAACGACGAGGAGATGCGAAACGCCTTCAACTCCAACATGATGAGCACTGGCTTCTTGTCCGAGGGACCTGCCGACTTTGGCAGGACCTATGGGAAGAAGTGGCTTGTCAGCGAGTACGAGGCTGGAGATGTTGTTTTCCACACTCCTCACATGGTAAGTTTTGACAGACGTGAAACGAACAAGTACTCATAAAATGACCAGATTCACGCCTCTACTATCAACCATGACCCCAGCGGCCGCATTCGACTTGGTACGGATCTACGATTCGTCAACTCAAAGCGCCCTTGGGACACAGTAAGTCAAATCAGGTAATGGTTAGGGGACCAAGCTAACATGTTGAAAGCGATGGAACAAGGACTATGAGTTTGGTGACGGGCTGTAAGCTCTTTGCTGAAAACTTGAACATCTCCGGAACATCCCGGAGAGTTCAACAGGTGCAGTGATGTGCGCCATGGTTATAAATAGCGTCAAGATCGAATAGAAGATTACATTTTTGGTATTACTATCTTACAAGGGCTTCATCTCTTCTCAAAATTGTCCATTTCTTCCCACTCCTTCTCCAATGTGGCGATCAATCTCCTTGTCTTCCATTTTATAACATCATCTACCTTCTGTAGATATTGAACCGTGTGTGCTCTCTCGCAAGGTTGGCGAATGCAATAGCCGCCTGTCAGCCCTGTTAGCAAGACCATATGATGCAGTTGCCATAAGGTGAACCATACAGAGAGAAAGCATGTGTGCGGGCAAGTAGAAGGCGTTGAGGACATGCTCATTAGATAAGGCTAGCCCCATGAGAGTGCACAAGTAGGACGCGATTCGTTGCTGTCCAAGATCAGTAACCCCTAAATGCACTCGATGGGACACGGATCCTACCTCCCAGTCGTGTCTAAGCCTGGCAGCATGGTACCCGATATTGGGGCTGACCGTGTTGCATTTGTGCAAGCATATAATGGCTTTCGCAGCATAGTAGTATTGCATGGCAACAACTGTATATCTTGTTAGTCAGGGGAAACGGTGGCAAAGATCAAGACCCACCAGGAACAGAAGCAGCGATACAAACAACGGGAAATGGACTGTCCTCCTTCAAGTTTGCCGGCTTGTAGTATATGGGCTTGAACGAGACAGGCTTCATTTCGTACCACTGGTTAACCTCCATTTCAACAAGTTCCCATGGCCCAGGCGAGACGCCAACTGCTTGCTTCTCAGAATCATTCAGTGGAAATAATAGCTTCATCATCTTGGCAAACAAGTAGACGGCCCGATTGGCATACGCAGAGTCGTCAGTTCTCCGAAAGACGGTGGATCGCTCAAAGTTCTCCAGACATATCTCAACAGGTTCTCTACGAACCAGGTACACATAGATGGTCTGCCTGAGGTGCACCCAGCTTGCAGCCTCAGCCAGGCCGCCTTGAGTAACGAAGCGCGCAACAGCCTCGTGATTTAGGAGGTTTCGAGTTCCGCTGAGGTGGTGGTAATCCAAGTCGGACTCGTTGTCGTACTCTTCATACAGCCGCGCGATGACGACAGCAGTCAGAAGTTTAGAGTCCCATGTTTCCGGTGGTCGCGCAAAGGCTTCGATGAGTAACTCGATGCATCGGTTGTGATAGTATGTCCCTTCAAGATCGGACTCCGAGTTTGAGCATCGAGCGTCGTAGCGGCTTGCAAGGGCAAGTAGGCCATTCATAATCATGGGTTCTTGAAACGCCAGACGTGGTACTTCGAGTGTAAAGTGTCTGGCATCGTCACAGGCATCTGACTGTACAATGTGAGTATTGGTAGGTCTCTTCCAAGCACCTGGTACTTACAGAAGGAGCCAACTTGTGTATATAAGTTATGAACAAGAATGCTTGCCTCTCAGTGAATCCATACGTATCTTCTGGGTTGATACTCTGGACTCCTGAGCTATGAGCTGAAGAAGGTGTTTCTGGGGGGGGTAGTTGCGACGGAGGCGAGTCGCCTAGGATGTAAGGGATCGAGGAAACGGGGTGGTTCAGGGGTTGTTGGAGGGGTAAGAGACGGGTGCTACCGGATGATGGAGCCTCGTAAGGTGAGGCAATACCTTCACCATGGCTCGTCAATGGACCCCCAAACTCGGAGTTCTCGGGGTAGCATTGGGGAGAAGCAATATGTCTTAGGTTATCCGATCCCTGGTCTTGTTCTAATCCCCCTTGCCCTGAGCTGGATTCGTTATCTTGGTGTCTCGGAGCTACCTCTAGGACAGAACTCCCCGAGTTCAGTGGCGAACGGAGAGAATTGCCGCTTGTTGGGGAGTTGGACCGAACTGGATCGACGGACGTGTTGGGCGACTCGGACAACTCGCCGTCGATGCCTTGAGGTGTCACAAAGGAGACTAGACAAGATCAACAGAAATTCTACAAGTACTTCAGCCATCTCAACCTACTAGTAGATGGCACTCTGGTCCATGTCCTCGGCTGTTCGGCCACCTCCCGATGTTCTCGAGTATAACTGTGCTTGAACTGAATGTCATTCTCAAAGCGACACTCCCGCCCCGATTCAGCACATGCGCCACACTGAGACGCTCCCGGCCGAACAACGCATTTCCTATGCCGCCTTCGACAGGCGTTGCAGCATCCTCCTCGCTTCATCCAGTCGTCTTGTTGATAGGAAAATTGGGTATGAAGGTATCACAAGGTAGGGAGGAGGGGGCGAATGAGAGAGGTAAAAGACCCCGCGGGGAATATATCCTTGTTGGGTCTAGTTTCTCGGAAGAGGGAAAGCCCGCTGATCCAATTACGTGGGGATAGATGATCATGCTGGTGGCCCCTGTCACGCAGATGAAGGGTTAATCTCGTCTCCAGGTTTTATGAACGAGTCTGTGCATGTTAAACGTGCATCTCTATAAGCTGAATGGGCCTTGCTCATTACTGAATAGACTTGATAGACAATATGCCGCAATGCTGACTTGAATGGTGGATTGTGCTCGTTTGGCTAACCGGGATTAAAGAACCCACGGGCCACACCATCTTCCAAGGCCAGTTATTGCTTCCCTTTGCAAGACTCATTTCTGTATCGGCCGAGTTCAAGGCGATAGATCTGATAGCAGCTGAGACATTATCTATCAAGTCCTCCCTTGGCCTGTCTGATACCAGAGCGCGCCCTCGGATTAATTCTCGGGAAACACGACCCGGGTCATGGCCGGCTAAACGGTTAAAATGCTCATCCATGACGAAAGCCTTATCCTTTCCTATTTAGACGAAAATATTACCCATATTTGACTCGGCCCAACCCGTGTCAACTTCAACGTTGTCCGCGGATTCACCGCTAAACTAAACTCTGCAACCTAACAAGACTCGACTTAATCATGTCAACGACGGTAACAGAGACTCAAAATGAGTCCATTGAGCTCAGCAATCTCGAACATCGCGCAGATAGCGACAGGAAGGGAGGCGTTGAGGAGCTCGCGCAACGCCCCACAGCCTCAGATGATGTCCCGCCTCCCAATGCCCAGGCAGAGATAGAGAGATGGAATCATCCAAGGAGCAACACTGCAAGGCTGGCCTTTGCATTCGTTTCCTTTATCATTGCTGGCATGAACGACGCGGCCGTCGGTGTACGTATTCCCCCCACACACAATTGCTCATCGGACTGGGGAAAGCTGACATGAATCCTTCGAACAGGCCTTGATTCCATATGTGAGTTTTTTCGTCGCTCTCGACTTGACGTCTGCCATATTCTAATATAATACAGCTGGAAGAATACTATGACCTCACCTATACCGTCGTCTCCCTAATCTTCCTGACGCCATTCGCCGGCTACTCGGTCGCCGCCTTCACCAATGCCCGGATTCACGTCAAGTTTGGCCAGCGAGGCGTGGCAATCATGGCTCCCATCTGCCACATCATCACCTTTGTTGCTCTGGCAGTGCACCCTCCGTACCCTGTCCTAGTTGTGTGCAACATGGTCAGCGGCTTCGGCAATGGGTTGACCGACGCATGCTTCTGTGCGTGGATTGGTAAAATGGACAAGGCAAACTCAGTCCAAGGTTTCTTGCACTCTTGTTACTCTCTGGGCGCTCTCTTTGCGCCTTTGATTGCTACGTCAATGGTTGATACGGCTAAGTTGCCGTGGTATACCTACTACTACGTCATGGTAAGAATTTATGCTGCCATCCTTACATGAACAGGCTAACGATGCGGCATGTAGATTGGCATCTCAGTTGCCGAACTGGTCGGTCTGACCGTCACTTTCTGGCACAAGACCGGCGAGGTATACCGAGCTGAGCATGTTCGTGAGAACGATTCGGGTGGTGCTGGCACTCGTGAGGCTCTCAAGTCCAAGGTGACATGGCTTTGCTCACTCTTTTTCTTTGCCTACATGGGCGTTGAAGGTATGTATCCTTGAATCCTCTGTAAATCTCGTGTGCAGCTCTCTAAGAAAACTTCCAGTTGGTCTCGGTGGCTGGGTTGTCACTTTCATGCTGCGCGTGCGCAAGGCCTCAGCCCTTGCATCCGGTGCCTCTAGTTCGGGCTTCTGGGCCGGCATGGCCTGTGGTCGCGCCTTTCTCGGTTTCGTCACAGAGCGATACGGCGAACGACTCTGCCTTTCGATTTATCTTGCAATCTCGGTTGGCCTTCAGCTGGTATTCTGGCTCGTCCCGCAGTTCATCGTCTCAGCAGTTGCAGTCGCTTTCCTCGGCTTCTTCCTGGGTCCCATGTTTCCTGGAGCCGTTATGATGACAGCAAAACTACTGCCCGCAAAGATTCATGTCTCTGCTATAGGATTTGCCATGGCCATTGGCGGAACGGGCGGTACAGTCTTTCCTTTTGCCATTGGTGCGATTGCCCAGAGCAAAGGTGTTCAGGTCTTGCAGCCCATCATCCTGGCTCTCATTGTTGTGGTAACGGGAGTCTGGCTGAGTTTTCCACGGATTCCGAAGAAGGATTGAAAAGAGAGGCTTAAAAAGGCTGCATAGCGAAAGGAGCTTCGTACGGTTCAGGGTAGACACCGCAATGGGTCTACTCGCCATATAGTTTCACTTTCGGGGGCGGTTGGCAATTCGAGGCAGGGGTTTAACCGGAAGGAGTCTTTTTTTACTCGTGGATACCTATTCATAAAATGTCACTGTGGAATAGAAAAAACGACAAGGTTGTTTCCGGATGAGCAGTACTGTGTATATTAAAACCGGCGTTTCTCACTCTTGAACACTTTCCTCTCTACGCCAACTCCTAAACGTATATCAGATGAATAACCAGATTTTTAGCACTATAATCGCATCAAGAATACATGTTACATAACATCGTCCTTCTATTGTTTCTTGCTTCTCATACATGGACAGCTCTCCGATCTCCCACACCAACATCATATGTAGAATCATGCTTATTCAACGTATTTGACTCACGTATCGAACCTGGAGCAATGTGACTTACTCAATTACTCGTAGATAGTCGCATTTAAAAAGTTTAAAAGATCACCAACCTTCTACAATTCGCTTCATCCCCCGGAATTACCATTCCCTTTATATCGGGTAGAACCCCGATCCCAATGCCACCCCCACAATCTGGGGGTGGATCATGCCAAGCGCAAAGACCAATCATCAACGTAACAACTCCCGAGATTTTCGGCCAAACTTGCCATTTCCAGCCTTCGGAATTCTCAACTGCGAGTTCCATCGGCGGAATCTCCGTATACCTCGACTCTCATTGGACTCTGCAGTTACTTATTATTACGGCTGACCGACTCTCATTGCTTCTTCCTCATTCATCCATTTCCCTTTGCCCGTCCCCATTTCTCACAGCCCTTCACAATGTCCAAGCCAATCGTTCTTCAGCTCGGCGACGATATCCGCTGGAACCATGAGCTCTACGACGAGTTCAAGTCCCAGTTCGAGATCCGCCGGTCTTACAGCATGCCCCGGGCCGAGTTCATCCAGGCGCTCAAGACAAAGGCCTTTGGTGACTTTTTTGCCATCTACCGCCCCTTCTGGAACACGGGAGGCGAGATGGGTAACTGGGATGACGAATTGATCTCATTATTACCTTCGTCCTGCAAGATCTACGCCAGCGCTGGTGCTGGCTTTGACTGGGTTGACACGGCCCGTCTCGCAAAGCAAGGTATGTTTATGTCTCAAGACAAGCAATAACAGCTACTCATATTGTCTCAGGCGTCACATACTGCAACGCTGCTGCAGCTTGCACAGAGTCAGTAGCCGATGCAGCAATCTGGCTCATCATCTCCGTCTTTCGACAACTGAGCTGGTCCAGCATCGCAGCTCGCTCGGGCGACAAGGATCAGTTTATCGACGCAAACCGAAATCTGGCCCCCATCTCTCGAAACCCCAGCGGTTTCAGCCTCGGCATCATTGGCTTCGGTCGCATTGGCCGACGCATCGCCGAGAAGGCCTACAAGGCTCTCGACATGAAGATCCTGTACAACGATGTTGTTCAAATGCCCAAGGAGGTTGAGGAACCTCTTGGTGCTGTCTTCCACAAGTCTGCCGACACTCTTCTCGCCGAGGCAGACTGTGTTTTGGTCGCCACACCATTCGCCGGAGAAGCTCTGCTCAACAAGGAGGGTCTGGCCAAGATGAAGAAGGGAGCCAAACTTGTCAACATTGCCCGAGGCAAGCTCATTAACGAGGCCGACCTCGTCGCCGCCCTTGAGAGTGGTCACTTATCAGCTGCTGGTCTTGACGTGTTTGAGAATGAGCCTCACATCAGCCCTCAGCTAGTCAAGATGAAGAACGTCGAGCTTCTGTCACACAACGCCGGTGCTTCACTGGATTCGCATATTGGTTTCGAGAAGCTGGGAATGGAGAACATTATTTCTTTCAACAAGACTGGAAAGGCGATTTCACCGGTCAACGCTCATCTGATTAAGCAAAGCAAGCTGTAGATTTAGTTATTTGATGTACAACAAAAGGGATAGGCATGAACACATGGATCAATAAAGTAACATCTTTTTCGCAATATTGGACATTTTCAACTGCCCACCGATCATTTTTCTGTTCATCAATATTTAATACCTAAACTCAAACCAGCATCCAGCCTACGAAGCCATCTAGAGAACCACAGCAGTGAAACACCATGCTGACAGAACCACTTTACTCAGCCTCAGTCTTTCTTCACAACACTGAGTGTCACAACTCCATCTCAGGTGAGAATCCTTCAGAGATAATCTGATGAATCCTTCAACAAGGTAGTCGCCCAGTGGCTCCAGACTGAAACGACTCGAGTCGCCCTACAGCCCAAGAAACGAGCGATGCTGCTTACTTGGGTGATCTTATCCACTGTTTCAGGCACCCATAATATCAAGCTATATCATGCGCAGCAGCAAAACCAAGCTGGTCAATGCATCCACTGACGAGCCATCTCAAAACGGAAGGTCATCCATAAGGCTGCGTCGCGGATCCATCAGATAAATTCGGCCCGGCTCAAACAGGCCACGGGTTGAGATGAAAGGAGCAGGGGCTGGCGTTTAAAGGTTGCCTGCGAACAGTTGGTTCCGCAAGGGAACCCTTGTATGAGAAATGTGTCAGCTTCAGAAACTGCAGCGAATCGATTCCTGTCATTGCCCCTGCTGGAATGTGTCGATCGAGCTTGGGCCAATCCTTGTTTCATCCTTCTCCTCAGCTAGATTATCAGAGGTTTCCAAGATCCTGGTTACATGCCCACTCTCGAACGTTTCCGGTTATAATCCCTGAGAATATCATCGGGGACAAAACGTAGCATGGAATGCGAATGGTCCGTTTGAAACAGTTCTGCTTTCGGGGCTGGGTATATAGTCCTGCGTAGCATAATGGTTGATTGAGCTCTGTAGTTTCTTCATTTCTTGTACTTTGTGCGTTTCTTTACCTTTTCTTCATTCATTCATTTCTTCAGTCGTTCTCTACGAGAATGCGTCCATTCTTTGTTTTGGCTGCCCTCTTGGGCACTGCCCTTGCCGCTCCTTTCCAAACCTCGCCCATCTTTCGGCGCCATGAACTCACTCCCAAGGGCTTCATCAAAGTCAACCCCGGAGGTGCAAAAGATGTCTCTATGACCGATGAGAATATGCTCAATGGAACATATCCCAAGAATAAAACTCATTCCCTGACACACCGCGCTGCTGAACCCGCGTCCTTGCCCCTTAAGCTTGTCAACAACTTTTCCGGCGGAAACGTCAGGGCGTACATCTCGGGCTTGGATTCTGATGGGACGGTTGTTTTTATCGGTGCTGATGGAGGCCTTGTCTATCCTCGCTCTGGAGGCTCTAAGATTCCCGTGGAGATCACAGATAATATTGCTATCCCTCTGCCGCCTCATGGTGAGACGCTCGACTTTACCATTCCCATCTCGATGAGCTCCGGCCGCATATACTTTGCAGATGACGATCTGCACTTCTTCATGGTTGACATTGGAAACGGCGATGGCTTGGTTCAACCCTCCACAAACAACTTGCAAGATCCCAGCGCGGGCGTCAACTGGGGATTTGTAGAGCTCACTTATACCAACGGCGTGCTCTATGCCAACATTAGCTACGTGGACTTTGTCGGTATTGTCCTTGGTATGATGCTCTCTTTGACAGACGGAAGCACTCAGACCACTGCTGGTCTTGTTGCCGACGCTGCTTCCAAGATCTGCGACGACATGGTCAAGCAGAAGGACGCCGACGGCCGAGCCTGGACTTTTCTGTGCATCGCCAATGCTCTTGGAGATCCGATCCGCGTCATATCACCTGGAAATCAATACGATCTGGAGCCCATCACTTTCGAAGATTACTGGACTTCCTACGTCGACGAGGTCTGGAACAAGTACTCGACTCAAGCCCTCACGATCAATACCCAGACCGAAGCTGGAAGTGTCAGCTGCCGAGTCTCGGGTGAAGAACTCGTCTGCGATGGCGACAACCGCGGATACGCTAAGCCCAACACCAAGGATATCTGGGGTTGCAACAGCGGTCCCTTTGCGATCATCGAGGGCGACAATGCCATTCACACTGCCGTTGTCCCTCGACTCTGTGCCGCCTTTGTTCGCTCCACCCTCTTGGTGGAGGGTGGTGATGTGCAACCCAGCCTAGGAGCGGACTCTTACTACAAGAACGATCCAACAAACCACTACAGCCGCATCGTCCACTCCTACGAGGTCGACGGCAGAGGATACGCCTTCCCTTACGATGACGTTAATCCAGATGGCAACGAGAACGCTTCTGGTGTTGTCTCGGGTACACCTAACACTTTGACCATCTACGTTGGTGCTCCGCCATCTTAAGTGAGGGGAACAAAGAAACGCATTTTCATGACTTTTGGGGACTGTTACATCTTCTTGGTTCGTTCGATACTTCTTGGATTGCTGGATCTCTCCGACGTATTGAGAGCGAAATGTACACTAGATTAGATAGGATCAGCTTATTAGGTCCATGTATATACACGTTGATTCAATGACAAGATTTCCATGCAAACTGCTGTGGAAGGGTGCCTGGTCCAACATTAAGCCTCAATTCAGTAGTCTTCGGTACAGTGCCAACACTGTCACCACTTACTCCTGCCCAATGGGTTCCAAAAAGGTCATGTCTTCCTTGAGTTTCTTGTTCTTGTCGCCCAATCTTCCAGCGTACTCTAACACAACGATCTGAAAAGGACATGTGCAAATGTACTGATGTGAACCTAGGTTCTTACGAAGGTCTGATAATGGTCTCAAGAATTAGACAGTCAAACACAATGAAATTATCCTCACGCAAGAGTAGAACGCATGTTATACACTAGATCATACTCATTGATCAGCTCTATTCGCTACTTTACGCAATGATTAATGACAGGAGAACTGCGAGTTCTGCATGTGTACAAGAAACCAATCGGTTTCGGGATATCTCATAATTGGATATTTAAGGAACCTCTCCTCCTCAATTCGTCAGCTTCTCATCAGACATCCCCGTTAACAGGAAACAGTCCTTCAGAAACACACTGAAGGACCATTCAGTTACACCCCCGACACGACACCGACAATCCCCAACCACTACGCCACATCAACCGAAAAGATGCCATTTTGGCCCTTTTCCATCTCCCCTCCCGAGGGCAAGGAGGACGAATTGCCATGGCATGCGGCAATTCTCCCGTACTTGCAGGTCAAGGAGGTGCTCCACACTGTTGTCATTCTCCCTGATCCTGAATTCAAAAGGTATCAGGACCCCGCAGGAACTAGCTTCATGACCCAATTCACCCGGCTTAAGCTATTCTTGGATGCCAAGTTGATCGACGAGAGTTGTCGAGCCTGGAAAGAGTTGCAGGAAACTGATCCTGGCTTCAGAAAGATTCAGATTCTTCACGCAACGTCGGATGCCTATAGAAAGGAGGCGGCGGACATTCCGAATGAGGAGGGGCCAGTTACCTTCCCCGAGGAGTGGAAAGACGAGGACTTCTTTCTCAACTGGTTGTACGTCAACGTCTTGCTACATCTCAAGTGCCTTAGCCTGGAGACGTTGGAGAGGGCCACTCAGGTAATCTTGGACACAAATTACCGGGCACAGTGGGGCCGCTGTGGGGAAGAGCACAAGACTCGTTTAGAGAGGGAGGAGCACAGGGCGGCAGTGAATGCCCAGTATGAGAAGGACAAGGCCCAGATGAAAGCCGACTGGGAGGAGTTGAAGAAGGCGGTCAAAAATGAGGTGAAGGCATTCTTTCTTGAGCGGAAACAGGAAAAGATCGCTAGGGGGCTCGAGAAAGAGAGGAAGAGGCAGGAGGAGAACCTCCTCAAGGAAGTTAGGAGTCAAAGGAGGCTCGACAAAGAGGAGAACTACCAATAGATATCCGATGTCTTGATTAGCAAGACGGGGTAGCTATGCTATGGCGAGTTGATCAGGTGCAGTGGTGAGCACATAAGGCCGCGATGGCTTAGCTAGGGGACAGGCCCTGGCAGCCTTGCCTCACTAGGAAGGACTGGTGTAACATTTCCTTGATATTCTTCCTGGAGTTTTCTGGAGTTTGCTGTTGATTTTTTTCGTCATAGAAGCCTATGATCGCAGTTCAACACAGCGACGAGGCTGTTAATTTACTTTCCTTATAACAGTTGGTCCGTTTCCTTTAAAATTGATTATGGGCTGATACCTGATGGAACTCTTGCCTTTATGGGTGCAGGTATCGTGAGTATTGAGAATATATCTTCAAAAGAAAAGAAAAAAAGCATTCATGATATGGCTCTTGCATAGCTCCCACACTCGAACGCTGACGCAGGGAGTTACGAGTACCTAATAAGTGAAGACATAGTTGATAATGAGAGATGGTGTAGTTATGATCCGGTACGCACGTAAAGTAAATACATCCATTGTCACTTCTAGCTTAATAATAAGTTGTTTGATAATACCACATGGCAATTGTTCAGATGTGAAGCAAAGGCCTCATGAAGGTCAATCAACGGCTTGACTTGAACAACAAAACAGGACGGAATCGCCTTTCCACAATAGGATTGCACCGACGGTACGTCCCAAGATGCCAATTAAAGAAACATGTTCACAGCTCCACGGGATGATGATCAGTTTACAAGCTCTCGCATCGCTGGCCAGCTTGTGGTCACTGCTGTACATTTGCTTGTACTTTCGACCAACGACAGCACAACTGAAAGATCTGTGTACTCTCAAGAAACACATCACTTCCAATCATCGTCAAGCTTTGATATATAAGGAAGCTCCCGTCCTGGCTTCACGCGCTACTCGACAGAGACACTTTGGCACAAACGCATATGCTTTGGAGAGAGACCAAAGCATCTTGCCAGTCCCACCTCTGACAAAGCGCAACAATAAACCCAAGTCAGCAACACCCAACCAACCGCCACGATGCCTCGCTGGCCATTTTCATTTGCACCCCTGGAAAACAAGGACGATAGAGCCCCTTGGAATGCGGCAATCATCCCGTATCTCGAACTCAAGCAAGTGTTCGACTTGGTGCCAGACATCCACATTAGCAAGGCAAAGTATGACGACCATCATGAAGTCAGCTACTTTACCCAATTCGTCCGACTAAAGCTCTATCTAGATGCTAAGCTGCTTGACGAGAATAGCCGAGTGTGGAAGGAGTTGCAAGAAGCAGACCCGGGCTTCAAAAAGATCCGGCACATCCACCACTTTGCAGTCTACGACTCGGACGTAAAAGAGGATGGCTTCCCCGAGGAGTGGAAAGACAAGAAATGGTTCGCAAACTGGGTCCGCACGAACGTCATGAGCCAGCTTAGAATTCTCGACGAGGAAACATTGAAGAGAGGGACCGACGTTATCCTGCACACGAATTACGTGAAGAAGTGGGAAGCCGAAAAGAAAAAGTATGAGGACAACCTTGAGAAACAGAGGCTGGTGCGTCTCTCGAAGGGGGAGCTCGCCCTTGAGAAGAAGCAGAAAAAGTGGGAGGAAAAGCTAGCCAAGGACGTCAAGAACCTGATCTATAATACTTCAAAAACACTGATCGAAAACTCCAAAGAAATTAGGGAGAGCCTTGATAAGGAGAAGCACGCCAAAGATCAGAAAGAAGATTGGGAGACTCATTGGGCAGCCCATATGAAGCACCTGGAACCAGAAGGTACAATTAGGTCGAAGGAGATCTCTGTGAGGGCAGAGTACGCTTACAGCCAGTCACTTAGATGGGAGGCGAAGAGAAATGAGGAGTGCGAGAAGCTGCACAAGCTCTTCAGAGAGCAGGACGAGCTCTTCAAAGAGTTGAAGCACTACGAGAGTTTCCTCATGGACCCTTGAATGGGCACGCCTCGAGTGGTCTCTACTTGATTTTTCCTTTGGGTTTTGCTAGAGTTTAGTGTTGAGTTTTTATTCATAGACAATCTTTTGATCGCTGTTCGATATAACAGCAAGCCTTTTAATTTACCTTTACTTAAACCTATATTATTCTCTCCCTTTGCAATTGGCCAAGTGCGCGATAAACTTTCAAATTCTCTCGCTGACGTTATTGTTGTGATTGCTCATAATGCACTTCAAGAGAGAGTGCCAACCACATGGCTCTTGTGTTACCACTCTCGAACGCTAGTCGGACCATCGGCCGGTGAGTAAGTGGAGGAAGACACAGCAACTAACGGGGATGGTCTAACGGGTCTTGCAAAATAAATAAAAGAATTCTCGCTTCGAGATTGGACATGTGAAATGCAGCGCGTTAATCATATCATACAGGCTCAAAATTCGCTCTTTAGAACAATCACCAGACTCTACACTCAATTCATCACCTCCAATCCACTCTGAAGACCTCTAATGGCCACCATAGCACCCCACGCACCAGGATCAGGCGGCAACTCCGTGCTGTCTCCAACGCCAACATACGTTGCTCTTCCAAGCCGGGGCTTCATCGTCTTTGTCGCCTCGGCTCCTTGTACAGCAGCCTCGACACCACCGACGAAGCCAGCCTTGGCGATGATCTCGGCAAAAGGGATTAGAGTGTCCATGACTGTGCGGTCGCCTACCTTGGCGGGGGTGTACCTGCTCAGGTTCTCCAACGCCAAGGAAAGGGCTTCGCTCCAGAGAGCGATGGGACCATCTGATCGAGCCATGTGGCTGTTCTTCTCGACGGCTGTTCTGAGAGAGACAAAGAAAATGCCGAGGATGCCACCAAGTGTTCCACCCATCTTACTCTCAACAATGTCCTCGAGCTCTTGCAGAACAGCAACCACAGAACCCGACCTTGCCAAACCCTTGTCCAGGGCCTGAATCAGTGACGTCGCTCCGGTCTTGAGCGTCTCTCCGCAGTCACCATCGCCCATGACGGTGTCCCACTTGGTCAGATGAGGTTCCGCCTGGATAATGGCATCGCATGCACTCCGCAACATCTTTTCCAAGAGATTAGCATCAATCTTCAAGTCCGTCTCATCATTGATGATCTTGTCCGCCTCCTTGGGTGGATGCACGAGTTGTTCTTTGCGACTGCACCGTCTGGTCTGTGAACCAGCCATAGACTCCCAGAACGTGTTCGTCTTTGTGTCAAAGAAGTCCAGGATGCGATCAACCGAGTACCGACAGTTCCTTGCCGCGGCCGAAACGTTGATGATGGATACTGAAAAGGCAGGCGCGTTGAGAGACGTCTCCAAGAATCCAGCACAAGTGCGCGAGGGCTCAATTCCCCATTCGTTGGCCAGCTGCTCCAGCACTTCATCGAGAAGAGCTCCCAATTCCAGATGAGAGATGCCACCAAAGTTGCTGATGAGAAGAATCGTCTTGTCTTTGGGCGCAAACTTGACATATCCTCGCGTAGGATCGTTCTCATCCAGACAATGCTTGAGGATCTGCCGCACAAGTTCTGGCGTAGTGGGGGCGGGCGAGAGCTTCATGTATCCCGGCTCATTATGAGGACCAGTACCAAGTTCAATCTCATTGACAGCCAATGCACCATGCTCACTCCTCCCAGGCACATGACAGTGGTCGAGGGTAGCAGCAATGGACACAATCTGCTCCGAGAATGCGACGCCAAGGTTGTAAACGTCATCCAGCGAGTGTCCAGCGCCTGCAGCTCCCCCCATCACCTTGAGAACGCCGATCTGTCCTGCAAGACCTCTCCGGCCCACTATTCCTCCCCTGCGGCCGACCGAGACGTCGTCCCCGCAGATGATCATGCGACACTTGTGTCCCCTGGCAATAGCTTTTTCATTGGCGAGGCCAAAGTGGAGGCAGTCACCGGTGTAGTTTGTGATGACGAGAATAGTTCCTTCATCGCTGGGGACGGCTTCTATAGCAGCCAGGATCTGCTTGGTGCTTGGGCTGGCAAAGATGTCGCCTTGGACGGAGGCGGCGAGCATGTTCTTGCCAACATAGCCAGTCCATGCGGGCTCATGGCCGGAGCCACCACCGCTGACTATGCTGACATTGGACCGTCGGTGCTCTGTATCGTAGACAACTCGGTTCGTTTCATCCAGTCTAAGGGAAGTGTTGTAGGAAATGATGCCTCGCAGCGCCTTGTTGACGAGGCCTTCGGGAGAGTCAAAAAGATGCCGTGTAGACATGGCTGTGCGTTTTGCTGTGATGGTGCGTAGAGATGAACAAGACACTCTCAGTCAAAGAAGACGAGATAATCAGCCCATTTGGGTGCTTTAATAGAACCATCATCGGTGTTACTCTCCTTGATGAGGACGAAGCCGACTCTACAAGTCAACTATTACCACCGGAACTGCACGCAACGGAGAATTCCAGTCTCCCCAAGCTCTCGACTGTTAGCAAGATACCTCTTCCTCTCACTTGTGTCACTTTACCCTCTAAAGCCATCCTGGTATCCCGACTCCCAAAGGCTTGGTCTGCCCAGATGACCTCCCCCGGTTATCCCAAATAGGAAATCCGCACCCCACACCAGCCCGGCCCCCGTCGATCGGCCCCGGTTCGGCTTACTCCGAAAACTCATCTCGGCACGACATTACCACGACAGCAGACAAGCTCGGGTCGGCAGAGCATAATCCTACCCCGGAATTCCCTTTTGGAAGATGGTCGAGATCATCCTTGGGCGGGGTTGGTCGGTCACATGGCTCCTCAGTGCAAGTGTCTCCCTCTGAGTCGACGGCTTGCCCAATTCTGCGACATGGATGGGCCACCACGAGTATTAAAATTGCACAGGAAGCCTGCCCTTTTCTTCACCCTGAGACGAGAGGTAACAAGAAAAAAACACGTCGCTTATCCTTTCCCGAATCAGAAGCAATCATGGCGCCAAAATGGAGAATTGCAATGGGCTGCGATGTGAGCTGTCCCATCATCTCGACTTTGTAATCAGAGCTCACCTTCTCTCAGGAAGCAGGAATCTCCTATAAAAACGCCATCAAGCAAGACTTTGAGTCCGACGGCCGCGTAGAAGAGGTCCTCGATGTCGGCTCCAACCACCACGCAGATAAAACCCCCTACCCACTCCGCGCAGCAGAAGCAGCCCGTCTAGTCGCAGAGGGCAAGGCAGACCGGGCACTCCTCATCTGCGGCACAGGTCTGGGCGTGGCCATCTCGGCAAACAAGGTGAAAGGCATCCGAGCTGTGACGGCCCACGACAGCTTCAGCATCGAGCGGAGCGTCAAGAGCAACAACGCGCAGGTGCTGTGTTTTGGCGAGCGTGTCATCGGGCTGGAGCTTGCCAGGAGATTAGCGACTGAGTGGCTAGACTACGAGTTTGATCCTTCAAGCAATAGTGCCAAGAAGGTGGATGAGATTGTGCAGCTGGAGGCGGTGGCGGCATAGTAGGGACAAAGCATTGTACGATTAACGGTAGTTAGACACGGCTTCATTCAACAAAGGCAGCATTGACTCGACTTGGCTTGAGATAAGATAGAATCTGTGTGAATTAAACTTTTGCGGGGTGCCTGAGATGTCGTTTTCGGACTTGATCGGGGGGTTTGGCGTTGCTGACCAGCCAACCAGGAGACTTTCCGTGTCTTAGATCCCGGCATGCCAAAAGTGGAATCCGGGTTGTAGTGGCACACCTTCGGTTCGGTCTCGGGTCGGACGTGATACGACCCTGTCATGCATCTCGCTCGAAAGGTCTGTTCAGAGGAGAGTCGTCCAGACCAAGAAAAGTCGTCTTTAAGGGCGCGAATGTTAGCTAGAGGTAGGGAGCCTTGCAGGGAATCCAGTACCGGTACTAGCAGATGCTTCCCGGGCTACAAGGCCCTGTTAGGGTGGAGGATGTATGCTGTGTAAATATGTTCAGAGGGTGAGATTGTGGCGACGAAGCACGTATCTTGGAAAGTTATCTAATTCTAAATGACAGACATTGATAATTTCTCTTCCTGGACTTTCCTCCGAGGTTTGCTTAGTCATTGCGGTCGCGGAGTTTATATGTCGTACCCAACCGTATGTTTATACGCAGGTGGTGTCTTCCTGTCTGACGACTACTTGAAACTCCCATTATCAGACAGATGCCCTCACGATGTTACCAAACCTACATGTAAAGCCTTGCTTTTATTATTCGTCACAGCAAGCAGCTGATTATCTCTTTATAAATCTTCTTCTTTTAGAACTACTTAAGGCTTAAAAGAACCCAAACCCTTCACCTCCGTCTCTCTGCTTTCCTCGAGGGCCCTCTGATATATACAACCGATTTAATCTACTTACGCAAGCCTTAATTTCCTCCGCTCCAACATCTCGCTCTCGAGTGTCGGGTAGTCAATAGCTAGCAGACCGACACGCTCCCAATGCGTAATCGCGCCGATCGCCAACGGTGGCACCTCTTGTACAACGAGCACATAGATCTCGTTGGGTCCGTGATCCGTGTCTAATGATGGACCCAGCACAATGCCTAGCCACGACTCCTCGAGCAGCCTTCGCCGTAGACTCGAAACGAACCCAACCTTGTCATCTCCTGACGAGGGAGGGCTGTCTTTTTGAGTAAGCGCGAAATCACCCTCCCACACATCGTCCCCAATACACACAGTGTCTTTCCACTCCACAGAGTCACTGCCGAAGTTGTGTCGCTCGCAGAACCGGGCTGTGATGGTGTCCGCCGTGATATCAAGCATATGGTGGTGAGAAAAGACGGAGCTGTACCGGCTCTCCTTGACCACTGTATTCCTCAGTCGGCCATAGTAGTCACTCCAGGGCATAGGAGCAATGCCATCCGCGAGCACGATAGACACTTCCACATCGAAGCCGTCAGCAAAGTCGACCATGAAAGGCTCTTCAAATTGGTAGTCTACTACACCATGCCACCCCGTCCACGACCAGCTTGGGAACCCGGGGCGTCGGACACCCGGAGACTGGAGGGTCCAACAGAGGCCACTGACGAAGCCGGCAAGGGCGACTCCGGCGTCGTCGTCGTCGTCGCTGCCGCCATCGTTACTGGTGACGAAACTCTGTCGTCTAGAAACTTCCTCCCCTGAACCGCGAAGGATGGGTACGCCGCAGATGTGATAGATCGGGCTCCTCTCGAAGGTGGCGTATATCCGGAGGATGCCTAGCATCGCATTCAGCGCGTCCGACTGATAGGTCAGATTCCGCCTCGTGTACTCGGCTAGCCGCTCGAATAGATCGATGCCGCCCTTGCCCGAAGACACTATCCCTGAGGGCTCGTAGATCCACGAGGGCTCCATCAGACGCCTGTCCAGATGGCTCATCTGTCGCTCGACGCCGGCGGGGAGGCGGATGGCCTCGCGGGCGAGGAGGCCGCGACACTCGAACGACATCTCGCTCTCTGAGAAGAAGAGGCGGCGGTGAGCCAGCAATCCCTCCTGGTAGGTCCACCCCCGCGTCATCCAGGTCGAAGATTTGATTTGATGGGCGGGAACTGGGGGGATCAAGGTGATAGCATGACCCTTGATCCGCACCGAGGGCTGTGACACTCGAGGACATCGGCTGCTTACGCCGGGCAGGCCAGAGGACGATGCTTGTCCGGCCGTAGCCACCAACGTCACTTCAGCATTTGCGTACACAAGGTCCATTCTCTGCAACTGTTCCTCCTTGACCTTACTGTCCCCTTCCTGGAGGATGCAGTGCCTATCCACCCAGAGGAACTCATATCCGAGCCCCAGCGTGACACGGATAGCATCTTCGACAACGGCCTCGATACTCTCTCCTATATCAAGACTATCCCGTGGGAGGTTGCTGTTGCCAAGTTTCAACTTGCTCTTCTCTCCTGAGCCGGCAGTAGGAGGAGCACCCCATACGTAGCTCAAAGCCACATACGAGGGAACTTGGTCACCCTGCTGAACTATCCTCCTCGTCGCACAATCAATCAGCCTAAGATGCGGCACGCGGGCCAGCGTTGGAGGGTTACACCACTCCAAATGCTCCTCGCGACAACATGCAATCCAGCCCTTGGCAGCGGCAAAGTCGACCCCGTCTTCCACCCGAGCAATTGTAATGGCATGTGTCTTGCGTTTGCAGTTGGAACCGAGCCGGCTGATAAAACCCGACCTGAGAACAAAGGAGTTGACGGCATGCTCCTCTCGAATTGAATCAGGAATAACACCGAGGAACATAGTGTCGATCCAGGAATCTGTAAAGTGTTGCCATGAGTCTAGCCCGTTGTTGCAGAGCCACTTTCCTGTGCTGGAGAAGGCGACTAGTACAAACTGGTTGTCGTCTTCATCGGCATCTCCCTCCGCAGCAACTCGCCAACGAGAACTGACGGCTGCAATCACTCGACACATGGGGCATTCCCTCGCCTTCCACGTTCCGTCTATTCTCCCCAGCTTCGCGATAACACGGCCTCTATAGTCGGTATTCCGGATAGAAAACGCCTCGTCTAGGTCGATGGCGTTGCACTTTGCGCATAGTTCTGCATCATTGCCCTCTGCCAGATCGAGATGTTCTTGTTGCGCGCCCAGTGGCAGGAGGACGCTTCTGGTAAAATGCTGATAGATTTGATAAAGTGGCATTCTGACAACGTCTTTCCTGAATGCGGACGAAAGCGAGCTGCTCGGCGATCGTCGCCGTTGTGGGCCAGTTTGTAAATCAACCGATTCCTTTCCTCTGCGTGGCCGTCTAAGATTTCCAATGTCAAGGTCGTCATCCGAAGAGCTGTATTCAGAAGGATCGATGGCTTCAGGCGGCTCGTTGCCTCCGCCTAAAGCGCCTGTTTTGCGCAGTAGCGACATGATCCCCGCATCACCCATCCTTCTCGCGAATTCCATGGGCGTACGTCCGTCCCGGCTTCGTCGGCGCACATCGACATCTTCCCGCTCAAGTAGAACTCGTACAAACTCGTTACCCAACTTGCCTCGGATGGCCCGAATGAGCGGTGTCAGCCCCTCTACGTCTTCGACGTTAGGGTCTACCCCCTGGATCTGGAGAAGCCGCCGCATGACCTCCTGAAGCCGGTCAATTGAGTCAAAGGGCAACTCATCTAGAGAGCGCGTCGGAGCAACAGCCCATGAGAGAGGGTTTCGCCCGGCAGTATCCCTTAAGTCTGGGTCGACACCATCGGAGGCGAGGAGGAGGTCGACCAACTCCAACTTGGCTTCTTCGCATGCCACCGATAGTGGCGTCCTCCCCTCGATATCCGCGGCGTCCGGGTCGATACGTTCTGCCCGAAGCAACGCCTCAATAGCGTCGACGACTCTGGGCGAGCGGTCTGCTGTGACGGCCATACGCAACGGCGTCCAGCCTCTTATATCCCGAGAGTTTGGATCGGCTCATTCGACCGCCAAAAGCCTCTCAACGATGACCGTGTGCCCTCCCCAGGCGGCCATAGCCAACGAGCTTCAGCCTTCAACATCCCTTTTATGTGCCTCTATCCCAGGCTGGGAAAGCAACAACTCGGCCACGTCCATGTGTCCGCTCTCTGCTGCCAGTGACAGAAGCGTCCTTCCCAAACACTCGTCCGGATACGCCATGAGGGCGTTCACGTCGAAATGTCCCATCTTGAGAAAAGCTTTCACCACGTCGACATGGCCCTCACTAGAAGCCACGGCCAGCGGCGCCCTCTTGTCTCCAAAGCCCAAGTCGATCCTAGGATGCTCTAGGATTGGCTTGACTAGACTCACGTCTCCCATCTTGGCCGCATAGTAGAGCGGAGTATTTCCTTCCTCATCTCTGGAGTTGGGGTCGACCCGAGCGTCAGCAAGCAGCCTCCTGACCACGCCATTGTAATTACGAGCGTGGCTCCTGTCCGTCGCTCGAGAGAGTGGTGTTCTCCTCTGGTTGTCTCGGCAGTCTGGGTCAACTGTTTCATTCATGAGCAGGGCTTCCACCACGTCTTCGTGAGCACCCCCTGCTGCCAATGGCAGGGGAGTTCGTCCCCAGATATCTTTCTGGTCAGCCTCTACCCTTTTGTCCGCCACCAGTATTTCGACGATGTCTCGAAATCCGCTTGCTGCCGCCATAGAGAGCGCCGTGCCGCGGTAGTTGTAGCCTGCGTCCAGCCGAATAGCCTCTGCGTCCAGCCGAATAGCCTCTGCGTCCAGCAATAATCTGACGACATGACCGTGTCCTTTCTTCGCTGCTGCCATAAGCGGCGTGAATCCTCGAACGTCATTCTCTCCGTTGGTTTCATATGCATTCTCTTCGGGGTGTGGATATGCGGTATTAGGTTCCACGCCATGCGTTACAAGCAAACTTTCGACGAGGCTCGTACTCCCGATGCTGGCTGCGACAACCAGTAGCTCACCGCCAGGCTCGTGGTAGTCGGAGCTTTGGCCAATTCCATACTTATCAAGAAGTCTGAGAGCGATGACTTCATCCCTGTTTCGTATGGCCAGTTCAAGAAGTGTGTTGGGACCATGTAATCGATTGCAATAAACCTCGGCGTGAGCATCAATACCATCCGCTCGCGCCAGCATCTCCGAAATCTCATGGAACTCATTCTCCAACGCACACGAAAGAGGTGTATTGCGTGTCATGGTGTCGGGGGAGTGCCTTGGTCGCGGGTTCAAGTCGGATAGCTGCCCGCACTCTAGGAGCACTCTCACCACAGCCACATGGCCGTTTTTCACCGCGTACCACAACGGAGAGGCCCTGTCCAGGTCTTTCCAGGTCTTTCCAGTTAGGGTTTGCACCACGCTCGAGTAGTCGCGACACGATAGACGCATGGCCGTTGACTGCGGCGTGGAATATGGGGGTTCGACCTTTGCAGTCTCTCGCGTTGACGTCCAAAAGCGAGTCCGCTAGAAGCATCTCAAGGATATCGTCGTTGCCTGTCTGTGCGATGTACGAGAGCGCCGTACGACCATCATCATCTCTAGCGTTGATAATACTAGACCCATTACTTCGTGCGAGCAGCGCTTCAACGAGGTTGGTCGCGCCAGCGCAGGCGGCAAGATGAATCGCCTCTGTCCTCTTAGGGTACAATTTGCTGCCGAATCTCATGAGCCGCATCTGGGCTGCGGTGTGGTCGACCTGCAGGGCTCCCTCCCTCCGGATCAGTTCCTGGTAAGGACCTGGCGCGGCAGCGAGAACTGAGGCTGCTTGAGAGACGTCGGGCAACGCAGGCACAAACTGAGGGAACCCAGAGGGGGGTTGTGCCACAGCCCAAGGTGATGCAAACGCCATGATTGCCAGAGTTTGAGTGCTTTAGAGAGAGAGAGAAAAAGTAGTGTATTGAGAGAAGTTGGTTCAGGAAAGTTGAACGAGAAAGGTTCAAGAATCCAAAAATATGTGTTGCTAATACGGTCGCACTGAAGAGCCTGATGATTTTCCTGTACTTGAAATAGTCTCTGCATTTGGACTGCTCGCCATGTTCCATTTGTGACTTTCACAAGAGATTCCAGATGTGCGGGGATGGGATGCTCTAATGCAGCTGAGGAGATAGTCTCTTCCAGTATAGGTTTGGGTTCCGCTAGTTGCACTCTCAGCCAGCCAAATTTGGATAGTTCTGTATTGTACCCATCAGCTGATGGAACTATAGTTGTTTTGTCTCAGCTCTCAGACAATATAGCTAAGGTGGGGTCCCTTGCATAAGACTATTGGATATGTGCACAAGCTGGTATCGGCGCTTAACCAAGTTGTACGGATAGAACGGTCTCGATGCTAGTGACGGAGGTAGAAACAACCTCTGGAACTTCAGCTAGCCACAGAGACTGAGATAACCTCGACGCTAGATTTTCAGCCAGCCAGAGCAAGCAATTGGATAGATGAAGGCGAAAGCCTAGATCGTCCATGCAAGCTGACGAAAAACACAGCCCAGAACCACCAACCCAAAATCGGAGAGATGTCCATAAACAGTACTCGATGTTACCCTCGTGTGGGTCAGTCTCTTCGAAAGAAGTCGATAGTCACTGTATAAATGCTTCGCCTTCGCCTGTCCGAGCACAGAGGCCTACTCTGCAATCATAAATCTCTCTTTTCCCATTCCGAAAAATCAACGTATCATGGCTCTCTCTCCGCAGCAAATTGACCTCCTGGCGAGGAAGGAGGACGCTGGCGCTGAGGCTGAACGCATGATGCGCGAGACGAAGAACTCCCTTTTGTTCCAGTTCCGATGGGAGGACCTTCTCATGTCAAGTCCAGTTGTTCTGAACTGCATAAGTGCTTGCATAGTCGCTGCAGGCTCTCCAGATGCCAATGTCACCTTTACGCCTCCCAGGGACGGGTTCAAGTACTTGGTGTATGTTTTGTCTTGAAAAATGCTGAATCCGTGACTGAACTCGACGCAGTGACTTTGGTGGCAAGTACGGACTCCAGGCCAATTTGATGAGGTGCACCGACTTGGGTCGATTTACCTTCATTGAGACAGAGTCGAGCATGGGCAAGATCAACATGTTGGCGCAAAGATTCCACCAAACGGTGAGTGCGACTAAAAATGAACAGTTCAAGATGCTAATTAGGTCTAGTTTGATGATATATTGCAAGTCCTTTGGAGCCCAGAGGACGCAAGGAGGATGCTTCGAGTACAGTTGGAAACATTGTGCCGTTCATCTTTGGAATGCTTCGAAGCTGCGAAGGCAATCGATGAGAAGCTTGAAGAGTGGCTCTACCATGCTTGCGAGCTTCACCTGGCCTGTGTCGCGACCCAGGCTTCCAACCAAGACCACCTGTCTGTGAACGAGATCGAACTGGCTGTCACCAAGGCATCAATTGATTATCGAAAGCAGACTGCTGATGAGGCCAAGGCTGTAACAAGGAACCTGGAACAGTCCCTGGACGCAGCTACTGAGGCATATAAGAAGGCCTCGGATGATTTCCCAACTGGGTGAGCGTGTCCATTAAACTTCAATCCTGGCTCAACTTCAACTTACATCTTCAGTTGGGATATCATTGGTGAGCGCATTGTCGAACAGCTGGCTGATAGCTTGACCACGGCCTTGAACCAAGCCATTCCCGCTCTAGTATCCAACTTGAGCCCAGTTGCAAAGGCTTCAGCGTACACTGATATGGCGAAAAGCATAATCGGCAAAGATGGCAACAAGAATGCGACGCCCGACAACGGCGTGGCACCAGCTCCTAACGCTCCGAGTGCGACCAGGCCGAAGGATGCAGCCGACCCTGCTTACAACCAGGTTGGGCGTGGCCTGATTTATTGGGATCTCATCAACGCTGTCTTCATTGGCACGGACGGCGGCATCGACTGGGACAAGGCGAAGGGAGAAGCAGGCAAGCCTGGCCAACCTACGGCCTTTGCGGCCAAGATGCTGGGTAATTTGCAACAACTGTTTGCCTCTTTGGCCACTTCTGCAGAGCCCAGTCAACAATACAAAGCCGCTTTGGAAACAGTTTGCAAGGTTCGTAATGCATCACTCACTGCAAGTATCCAAGCTTATGGTTATTAGATCGCAACTGGTATTGTCGCCGAGCTGGACAAGGCCACTGCGCCAGCCAAGGATTCGGCTCTTGTCAATGGTTGGCAGAAGGACTTCCTGAACGCGTATGCAAAGGCAGTCGAGCTGAACACAACCGCCAAAACCCTCCCGGGATCGATGGCTAATGGAGTAAGTTGCCCCCCAAGCACCGTATATGACGCATGTTAACAAGACAAAACAGAGCGTTGTGCCAGCCAGAGGCGTTGACCAAGATACCCAAACAGCTCAGATCCATGCCAAGACAACACAGGCCCAGGCGGTTCTTGAATCGGCGAAGAATCAGCTGAACACTGCATCGGCAGCCTTGACTGCCACCCAGGAGACCTACCAGAAGTCCACTGCACTTCTTGGTGAGCAGAAGAACAAGTTGGGTGAGCTCAATGCCTCGCTGGATCGCCTCAAGGCTTCGAGTCTGAAGATGGTAAATATCCCCATTAGCTATTACATTTTGTATAACATAGACTCACCATTACTTTCAGGATGCAATCAAGTCGATCCTCGTTCATTGCATCACATTGGTCCTGAAGCTCAAGAACGAGATCACAAATCTCGTGCGGTTCTTCAAGGCCATCGTGGCGATCATTCAGTTCGTCGCTGAGAAGCATGCCAACCCATACATTGAGACTCTCAAGGTGATCACCAGCGGCGGTGACGATCCAGGCGAATCGTACAAGCTCGGACCGTACACGTTGACGGACCTGCAACAAAGTGTAAGTCGATCCCCCTATACCGCAAACTTGGCTGACAACTCTCTCAGACGTGCTTTAACAGCATCATTACCATTCGATCTTACTACTCGGTCTTTGGCGACATTGGTTCCATGTGGAACCAGGTCTCGCGATCGTCCGTCTTCCCGGGACTGCATATTGTCGACCAAATTTCCTCTTTCGACCCAAGAGAAGACTCTAGCATGATCCGCAGGAGAGCAACTGAGCTTCAAGAGTGGTCAAAAAGGGCAATCGACGATATTACGAGGAAGGCGAAGGAAGTAAGAGGAGATTTCAAATTCACCATTCCATCACTAGGCTAACGCATTTACAGAGACAATCCAAGATCAAAAACGCTATGGAGTCACACGTAGCCGAGATCGGCGAGAAGTCCAAGAGGCTTCCATCTGCTGTACCCGAGATCTCCAAGGCCATCACTTCTGGAGCAGAGACAGCTCAGAGAGCTGCTCAGCAAGGGATTCAAACAGAAGCAGACCAAAGCCTTCTGATGAAGCCGCTCGCCACTCGGGACACATTCTGAGAAGCGGGCGAACACCGTCGAGGGGGCAGTGGACTTGGGTTTAATTGCTGGATGGGCGATGTCAAGCATTGAGTAAGGGGGATCATATTCCACCAAGTCTATCATTCAAGTTTGACAATCTGATCTATATTTTTGCAACGGATTGGAGCATTGCGAAAACCGAGCTTTCGAGCTGCTGTGAATACGACCATCTCATACAAGACACACCATCTCCCATCTCCTGTTTGTCAGCTGATCCCATTCGTGCTCCCAGAACCATACATGACCGATCCTCGATCTTCCATCGTTCGAGTGTTTCTTAACCAATAGCACGCTAAGTCGGCCCTGCTCTCGGCCTCTGTCTAAGCTGTCTCGTCCAATGACGATGCATTCGACCCGCCTCCTCAAGCGATCTTCTGCCTTCTTTCCCTTTCAGTCCCTGATGAACTCCGGATACTGGTCCCAGATCACGTCCATTTTTGTATCTTCATCGACCCACAAGCCATAGATCTCCTTCCAATCGCTATCCTCGGGCATGCTCGTGTCATTCTCAAATGAAAGTTCTGCGATGCTAGTCCACAGGGCCAATAGCGAGAACTGCATCTCTGGCACTAGCAGCGCCGCAGGTATGTCCTTCAGGCTAACCTTCGCACCTGTATCCCCTCTCCAAACAGGGTTCTTCCACCGCGACGGCTCATACGCAGCTTGCAAAGGCTTTTCTTTATGGGGAATGTGCTGCAGAACAAGATTGTCCTCTCCCGTGTCGCTGCTCACAATGTGGAGAACTCCAAACCGGCAGTGGGACCCATGAAATCGCTTGGCTCGGCCCAGATCTCCCCTCCCCAGCCGACCCACGACCAACTAGGGAAACATGCCTGGACTGTCTCAGTAGCTCTTCCACTCTCATCGCCGGCACCGACCTCGATACGGCATCATCCCGTCCGTCGATGCGGTCTTTATAGACAGCATGGCCAGGCGATGGCGACAGCAAAAAACTCTTTTGGCAAGCCCCAGAGGAACTCGAACCCAGTTACCTCTGTCATAGCCCTTAAGACTCGCCTATCGCGTCGAGGCCGTCACTCTCGTTGGTAAGGTCTCGCTTCAGGCAGATCCTGGAAAAGATGGCTATTGAAGGCCGGGTCGTAGATGATGGTTTGTTTCTTCTCATGCTATTGGGGAAGTTCCCAGCATGCATCTTCTCGCCATGTTGCTTGACGGCACTCCCAATACACTTGTTCGGGAGTAAAGATGAGCCTACACGGCGAGAGCGTGGCTTCTTGATAGTTCCATCTGCGCATAAGCTAGCAAGAGTCTCCGACTCTATAAGACACCTGTTACTATAATAAATCATGATGAAGGCAAGGTGTTAGATGTCTTGAGAAATAGAGTAATCCATTATCACATAAGAACCGCTATCTATATTTCGATACTAGCGGCAGTTCCCAGTACTAGTCATGGCCCTAGGCCGGCCCTTCCCCGTTTATCATCGTCCCTTCTTAGGCTTCCCCTGTCCATGTCACATCCCATGAGCAAGATCGATCACAGAAGGAACCGCTTCTTATAGGCAAGAGCCTTGTCGTAGCCCTCGGTATCGAAGCCATACTCTGCCTTGTCATCTTGGTCCAACATGATCATTTCTCTGACTATCTTCCAAATGTTTTCCACCTGCCAGACCTAGTCTGGATCACCCTCTTCCTACTCCTTCACTTTGACCCAGCAATGGTGTGGCTCAACGGGAGGAGCCGGTCTGCCAGGCTCGATTATCTACACTCGCGATACCAGTTGTGCGTTACGTCTATCCTTAGGCTCACGCTTGAGGGTTTCTTGTTTTTTTAGTTGCGTGGCTGATCTCGGAGAAGGCCAAGGGGCTGAATTTGACCTCTCCCGTGTCGGTGTAGTAGCGGAAACCGGGTCATTTGCCCCCCATGGAAAAGTTGCCTCGGCGATATCCGTAGTGACCGATGTAGGGTGTGTGACTTGGCCTTGCCTGCGTGCATAGTCAGTAATGAGTCTACTTCGTGTCCGGATCGCTGCGCTCCCCTCCATTGGTCCGTCACTCCCGTCTTCGCTTAGGCTCAGATGTTTTTACTTAACCCCATTCCCATGTTCGTCACTCCGTATCAACACTTCATTCAATAAAGTTTTATTCCATCTTCTTGATGTTATTACATAACAGTCCTTCGTGCTCCTTCGTCACACTCGTACTGCCCGTCGCCCTTCGGGCTCCGTAATTCTTTACACAGTTCCTGCTTGGGCATGGGATTCTTCATCTGCAGATGAGAAGACTATTGTCCATCCCTCCGCCTGCGTCGTTCCTCCTCGGCTCCGGGGCTCATTTAGGTTTTAACATTTCACTTATCATCACTCGCACACATTACTACACTCGCTCACCCGATTACGTGCTTATGGTTAGGTTTGGGCTCGCTCGTGATCTTGTTACTGCTCGCATACTATTATGTCATATTCAAATGAAGCTATCTACAGTGCCAAAAAAGGAAACTCTCGTTGATAAATCAGGTTCGGCGACACCGTCACGGCGTTGACCGTTCTGGCCAGGCCCCAGGGCCCCAACTACCGCTTTACCTGTAATAACAGGAAGCCAAGGAAGTTTGAAAGGGTGAGGGGCTTCCTGACCGAATTGCTCGAGACAGTTGGGCAGAACCCGAAATAGTTTGACCCGAAGCCACTCAAGAATTACGTCTTAGGCCGCATCTTGGAGTAGAGGTTGGCAATATTCCAGGGTCTAGAACTATGTCCTGGAAAGATTCTTCTCATGTTCTTCGTCTAGTAATTCGTAATCCCCCTAGACGTATTCTAAGGTTAGGAATTGTTAATTGACTGGTTTCTATTCCTAGCGCGGAGGCAGTGTCGACAGGCGACATTATACCCCTTTTGACGGCAAAGCTCTCCAGTAAACTCCATCAGGCAACCTCTTAACCCTCAGTAGCAAGAAGCTTCCAAGTTCAGAGCATGTCATAGGTGTGAGCCACACTCCCGTGCAGCCCCTTGGCAGCATGACGTATTCATAACTCACTTACCTAAAGGGCTTAATTTTCAAAGAACGCGTTAGAGCAATAATGGAAAGCCTGCCGACTTTATAAAGGAAAGGCAAAGACAGCCATCAGGATGATCATTCAGTACATATAAACATGCAACTGTAGGCTCTTAAAACATATCTGAAAAGCTTTCTGCCCCAAAAAGTGATGGAAATCCAAGTGCAATCATGGCCACGTTACCTAGGGTACCGGCAAGAGCAGTGAGAAGCTCGGTTGTAGACCCCTTCCCAATCTTTCGGCTCTCTAGCTCGGCGATGCGGGCCTCCAGAAAGGTCCTCTCCTCCTCTCTGATCCTGCTCTGGTTTGCACGTAGCTGATCCACAACTCCTTGGAACTGCATCTGCTGTTCAATCCGTTCCGCCTTGAGTCTCATGGCTGCATCCTCATATTCTTGCTTCTGTCTGTCTAGGGTCTCTTCGTACCTCTTGTCCTGGCTGTCCCTCATCCTCTCCATGTTGCTCCTCATCTCTCGGAGCTCAACGCGGAGGGACTGGGCGGCCCGGGCGTCGTTTCTTGACTTGTAGTGCAGGTCATCATGGGCTCTTCTCGCACTGTCTCGAAGCTTCATGATCTCGGCGCGAGAAACCTCGAGACTCTCTTGGATTTCAACGTCCTTCGCCTCAATTGCCTCCCTCATCTCGCGCTGAACCTGGGCCAGCTGGTCCTTGTACTTCTCCTCGAGAGCCTTCAGCTCCTCGTCGACAACGTTCCCAGCCCTGGTGTCAACCAGATTTCTGTTTTGCTCCACCAGCTCCGCCTGGATCTGGAGCGTAAGTGGCTTTTGACCCATGAGGGTGCGAATGATGGCAATGGCGCTTTCAGGTGAGTCCTCGAAGCGTGCTACCCTTGCATTGCGCTTGATGAGGTTTTTCCAGAACTCTGGAGCTTCGCAAAGCTGTCTTTCATGCGCGACAGCCTTGTGGTAGCCTCCTGTAAGTCTGACGGCACCCCAGCCAGAGGTGGTGAAGACGACGTTGCGGAGCGGGTTCTCGCCACAGAGCTCCTTGAACATCTTCAGGTTGCGCAGGCTGGATCCGTACATCTTCCTGTCCGTGATGGCCTGCATGTAGATGATGCCACTAAGCTTGATACGCGGCGGGTTTCGAAAGCTGTAGTCGAGCCAGTTGGCGATGTTCTTGAGAATCTCGGACTCGCTTCGCAGGCTGTCGTTGAACCCTGGGGTATCGATCAAAACGACCTCGTGTCCATCTAGCTTGAATCTATATGGTACAACGCGAGAGGTGCCTATACAAGATCGGAAGTGCGTTTAGTCTCATCGTTCGACCCTAGGTCTCGGCCACGCGGGGGGAGGCTTACATGAGAGCATGTCCTCGCCGATCGCAATGTCTTGGATACCAGTGGCAGTTTTGATGAATGTGCTCTTTCCAGAGCCGGTGACGCCCATGACGGCAATATAGATCTTGTTTTGCTCCATCCTCTGCCTTTGGTAGGTTATCATCCAGCTCTTTGCATGGAGTAGAGGAGAAGTAGAAAATCTTAGCACAGCCTAGATATGCGAATTCCTACCCGCAACTTGGTGCTGACTTTGCACAGATGTGATGCGGCTGAGTAGCACATCTCGTGAGCATATTTGGCGCCACGTTGAGCTATTGAATGCTCTCGCTTGTTCTAGACCGCTGCACACTTTTCGCCCGACTTCAGCTGGGAGACGGAATCATTACTATTGTCGGCAATGACGGCAAGAAGCCAGTAGCCACAACAGCAAGAGACCGAATCATCGACATCCACACCTGCACAAGGGGCTCGGAGCTGAAGGAGAAAATTTGATGTCTTGGATGCTCATGTCCCCTCCTGTACCTCAGTTGTACCTTTCGACCGGTCTCGGTCTGAGCCTCGTTGCCAAGCCCCTGCAGATGTTCGGACTTGATGAACCCCGCGGCTGATTGCATAGCCTCAAAAGTTAAATTTCAAGATAGTGAAGGAAGCTGAGGCGGAAATTTGTGTCTTTTCGACTAGTACAAACGAGAAAAATAGAAAGCCATGACTTGATTAGGAAGACGAATGTTCCCTCAGCTGTGAGCCTCGCCGTCCGCCCAACCATCCAACATGACGCAAGACTTGACGAGAACCCGGTCTGTCTCGTACCCCTCGCCGTCGTCATTTCCCCGGAGGCGGATGGTCGGATTCATCACAAGACTAATCCTCTTGCCATCCAGCTTCTCATCATCGTCGTCTATCAGCCCGTAGGCTCTATGGGCCTCAGTAGACCTCTCGTACACAGAAAAGGGCTGATAGATTAGCTTTTTCGGGTCTACAACGCTAACCTCCGGCAGACAGCGCTGCATAGTGGTAGATAGCTCCCCGGCGCAATAGTAGAGATCTTTGAGGCTCTTGATGCATTCGGATTTCTCCATGTCTTGGTCCAAGGTCCGCAGGAGATGCCTCGCCGGGCCCTCCACGAATGCATTGGCAAGGGATGCACTGGCTAGCTCAAGAGAACTTAGGGTTGCATCCAGAACGCCAGGCTGGGCCTCGGCTGCCTTGGGAAACAGATGTCGGAAGGCCTGGGCCCGCCACTCGTGTGCCTCCTTGGGGCTCGCTGGCTGCACTGTCAGTTCGAACATTCCTTTCCCAGTGGCCTCCCTCGGAGAAGCTAGACATACCGTTTCTGAGTATTCTGTCCACGAGCATGTGGCACGTGTCTTGCTTGTCTAGAATCTTCGTTGCGGTGCTCTGCCCTTCTCCCTGGTCGTTATTGGCTGCATCAAAGGCGAGAAAGAAGAACGGGTTTCCAAACGTCTTCATGAACAGATCTCTCGACACCAAGGCTGTGAGGATGACAGTGAAGATGCGCTCGGTGGCTGGCTGTGCTGGGTCAAACAACCAGTGTGGGGTGCCGTGCTGCACAAGGTCCGTGACCGTAGCCCAGGAGTCCAGGATTTCGGTCTCTTCGTCTTTCCCCAGCGACTGCAGAACCCCCCCGTGGTACTTGTTGACCCAACGCGAGACATTTATGTTGAGGTCCCCGAGCGTGTCGGCGAGCCTGCTCTCGTCCTCGGACGTCCAAGATGCCTGGGAGCTTTGCTGAATCCCCGCCAGCTGGGCTTCCCGAATGACAAGCCTGAGCCCTTGAATGGTTGATTTCATGGTGCTGATCACCTGGAGCTGTTCTTCGCGCTCTTTCTCCATGTCAGCCTTCATACATGCTTTTTCCGCGTCGCGGCGATCCAGCTCATTTTCGTAGGACTCTTTGAGCTCGCGTATAGTCTTCTTGCCGCCACATGGGCATGGAATGGAGGGCCAGCTGGAATATCCAGTGATTCCCTGGGTCGGTGGCTGGGAAGGTCTCTGATTCTGGCCTCTGATACCCCAGGACCTGAGCGTGGGGGCGTAATACCCCTCAAGAGGCGGAGCCTGTTGGGAGATGTTTGGTGCAATCAACTGCCCAACTCTAGGATCTGGTCTGGCTGGATTGAATTGGTTTGTATAGCCAGCCTGCTCGTCGCCTATTCCATTGATGTTAGGCCCTGACTGGTGATCATGGCAAACAAGCTGCTTCTGCTACTCACATGTGCCTTCCCTCTTTCCTTTCTTCGGGTCAGAGTGAACAGAGGTATGAATTTTTCCAGGAGGGTTGATCGGTAGCCTTTCGCCGCCCACAGGCCTGTGTGGCATGGGAGGATGCTTGGGCGACCCGCCAGGAGGATCGATCTTGGGATACTCGGGCTCGTCAGGAGTTTGATTCAAGGCCATCTTGGGATTTTGCTCGCTCGTTGTGATGCGTTCAGGGGAGTCTCTGTCTTTTCTCTTTCCTCTTCCTCAAGATGGATGCGTTCTTCTTTGCATTGACGTAGCCCGATGTCTTAAGTAGCTACGGTTTCAATGCGAATTCCACTTGGCCGCTAGCACTCCCACAGGCGGGTGGGCGGGCTGGCATGTGTGGTGGGCTCGTCAAGCTGTTGTAGCATGTGCCCATGCCTCTAGTTGAAATAACTGGAAAATTCGAGTGGTACTTCGAGGTTCAAAAGAGGTACGTCTAACTTGTCGATCAGACAGAATCAGGCTGTTAGTTTATCGTTCGTATTTTGCCAGCCACCAATGTGATAGCGGCGCTCATGCAGGTTCCTAGCATCGAAAGAGGACTAACCGTATGCCAAAGGGGGCGGACTAGGCAGCTCAGCTGGCGGATTCTGTCGTTCACCAGCGATCTAGATCGTGCTCTCCTTCAGCCGCTTATTTCTGTCTCGGCTTTCAACAACTGCCGATGTTCTGGACCAGCCTTATTTCTTTCTGCTTTTTTCTTTGGGCCAGAATTCTTAAATTACGCCCTAATGTCTGGGTTCCCAGGTAGTGGGTGTCTCATTCTCTCAACACTTTTCAAGCGCCCCCAGTCATAGCCACCAACTTCTTACACGTTCGATTTCATCAGCCGTAGACTTTTGGAGCAATCTCAGGGTGCTTACCAAGATGTCACGTCTCGATGATGCCCTGCGGTCAATGGGCGGTTTGAACCTGAACCAAGGGGATGGACTTCGCCTCATTGTCGGATTTGACTTTGGTACAACTTACTCAGGTATGCGCCCACCATATTCTCCTCTTCATTAAGCCCAATGAATGATTTTGATGCGATGGCCCAGGCATCGCATGGGTCCTGTCAAATAGGACAAAGGCGGACCAGATTGAGGTAATCAACATCTGGCCAGACGGCCCTTTTCAGGTGCCCAAGGCTCCTAGCGTCATCGCGTATGCGAGCGAAAACAAGGACCGCAGGGTCAAGGAGGACAGATGGGGCTACTCTGTCGTCCCCGGCATGTCGTCTTACCTATGGACAAAGCTCCTCCTTGGAGGAAATGTCGCCCCGGGCGAGTATGACGACCCTGCTTTGAAGGAATACTTCGGGCCGGGTCTGTTGAGTTTGCCCCCAGGCAAGACGGCGCAGGACATCTGCTCCGACTACATGGCCTGTCTATACAAGTACTTTGTGGGCAGGTTCCAGGGCGGCACCAGGGTCAACCTGAAAATCACCCCAATGGAGGTCTGGATTACAGTTCCTGCCATCTGGACCGATGCTGCCAAGCGACGCACCATGGAGGCCGCCAAAGCCGCTGGGTTTGGCTCTCGGATATTTTTGGGGGACACCATCTCCGTCATCACGGAGCCAGAAGCTGCTGCTTTGACCATCCTGAAGCCTCGCTTGGACTCGCATGTTCTCCCAACTGCGTCGGTGAGCTACCTTTCCAGTGCTCCCTTGACCGAATAAAGGTGCTAACGCTCTGCCTGGTAGAGCAAGAATGTCCTGGTTTGCGATTGTGGAGGTGGTACGGTTGTAAGCATCGCGCCCTGTGATTCGTAAACGTTGGTTTGAGCGCTCGGTACTGACCTTGATCAACAGGACATCATCTGCTACAAGATCAAATCGGACAAGGCAAGGGCAAGTTTCAAGGAACTCTGCCGAGGAACAGGTGAGTCGGTCTTGTTGACTTGCACGCTCCGAGGCGTTGGAGGTTGATGAATTAAAGGCGCCAAGTGTGGCTCGACCGCCATTGACCGAGCCTTTGATACCTGGATGAAGCGCCGATTTGGAGACGCTTACAAATCGGTTCCTCTTGGTCAAAAAGGCCCGGGGAGCAAGTTCATGACTGCATTTGAAAGTGCCAAACGAAGATTCAGCGGATCAGAGGATATATTCGAGATCTACCCTATCAATTTGGCTGTTGCGCAATCCGAACTCTACGACAAGTCAAACATGACCATACTTCTTCCATCGTAAGTATGACGGTAATTAGCCCTCCATTTGTCGCTACCTAACATAGTGTAGGGCCGACATGCAGTCGCTGTTCGACCCCGTCATAGACTCAATCATCCGACTGGTAAATAATCAGATTGGCGGTGCGCTTAGAGATCATGGAGAAAGAATCGAGGTTGGTTCACCCGCTCCTAATCCCTTGTTTGTCCAACAGCAGCTGACCTCATGAAGGAGGTGTTTCTTGTAGGAGGCTTCGGGGACTCGTTGTATTTGAACCAACGAATGACAGAATCATGCAAGTCGGCCGGGATAACCGTAGCTTGTCCACCACAATGGTAAGTTAATGACAGAGCAAATACATTAACTCCCGGGGTAGTGGCGAGGGAGGAAAGGGGTGTTCGATGCTAACTCTGAGGATCAAGTCAGGCAGCCATTGCGACGGGTGCAGCTCTGCGTGGCTTGTTCGGGCTGAAGCCGGACTCCCGGATATGTCGACGGCATTACGGTTACAGCATCAGGATGCCTTTCCGAGAGCGGGTGGATCACGAAGATGATGCCAGTTACTCATCTTGGGACAACACCAAGATGTGTGACGGGAGAATACAATGGGTTGCCAAACTGGTAAGATCATAAACTCGTTGAAACTTGGAGACAATTCTGGTTGATACCGACTCTCTATCTGTCTGTTAGAATGAGCACGTTGACGACGATACAACTGCCGGCTTTGGCGTCAGCTGGGACCTGGAGAATCATACTGGCGGGGCTCATCATAATAAGATCGAAATCTTTTACAGCGAGTGGGAGCAAGCGCCAGAGTATACCAAGCATTGGTCTGTCAAGAAACTGGGCCTTATCAAGATCACTTTCACGTCGGACGAGATCTCCACGTGCGAAAGGACCTGGAATAGTAAGCTCGGAAAGAAGATCATCAAGCTTCGGTGCACCGTCAAAGTTGATCTAAATGCGGATACGGGGCTAATCGAGTATCGCACCATGATCGGCGATAGAGAGGCTGGTTATGCAAGCTTCGAATTCGACAAGGAGGAAGCAACCTAAGGTGGAACAACCTCCGGTTGTGGACCATGTTATGACTGCAGCACACCAGGTGACCCAATGGAGTTTTCGGTTTACCTCTTAGTTCAAGATAACCTTTTATCTTTTGAGATTATAAAACAACTTTACGGTTCCTATGGTCAACTATGTTAGGTTATAAATATCGGCATGAGTTTGATAGCAACACGCAGTTCTTAATCATTTTGTCCTCTTCTTAGGTACATTCGATTCAGATATGCCTGTTGGATAGAGGAACAACGCAGGTCATTTATCCCCTCTGAAGATAAGTAAAGGTACCATCTTATACATGAGACGCACCTTTTCATCTGATTCTTCTATGGCTGCCGCCAGAGGAAGCCAACAATCGTGTTATGGTGTTTTACGGTCCTAAAACACCTTGTCCCGGCCAGCGACAATGACCATCTCAAAGTTTCCTCCCTATTTGCCTCGAGACAAATTTCTTAGCTGCGTATGCTTACTTAGCTTTCACGTGTGTCAAAAGGAAGCAGGCGTATCAGTCAATGGCATTAAGTTACAAAAGGGGCTACAGGGTAAGTAGGTCACCGAATGTTGGGCAGAATGGCTTGCGCCCTGGAAGACTCCAGAGGCACCTACTTTAACCAAGTGTGCGACAAGAAACATCTTATTGCATTTTCAAGTAATATATTATCGGGCGCTTTTCACCCGAGGAAAAGAAAACATGAGCTCAAGGGAACTGCCGACCTCAGCAGTGTCAAAACTACAAAACGAGTATGTGCGAGACTTTTCACACCCCTCTACCTCCCACCTCATTAATAACGCCAACGTAGACCCCTAAATTTAGGCAATATCACTGTACCTAGTCATACTTAGGCTTTCTCTATCTACGACTTCTACTACGGGTGGATGTGCCTTTCAACACAAACACAAAATATCTGCCATGAGACCAAGAACTACCAACCTCGAATATGTCTTGCATGCAAGAAATGACTTGGTTCCCGCAGGTATCTTATACTGATCGAGGTAAAGTAGCAAGTTAGTGAAGCTATCAAATCCAGCGTCAGATCCTGTTGGCAAGAGACATTCTTACGGGGCAGCGCAACACGGGGCTTTATCCCCAGAACTAGGACAGTCGGGATCAGTGATCCCAAAAGTACTCTCCTATATATCTCTCAGCCCCTCGCTCAACCCACCTCAACCCTCGGCCCGGAATCCTCAGCCTAAAGCTGCAAAGGCTCAGCTCTAGAAATGGAAATGGATTTCAGTATGCTTGAGTCTCGTCTCTGAGTTCCTTGGTATAATCTCTACATTGTCTTCACCTTTTCCTCTTTTCATCTCAACCTTGCATCTCAGTTCGGGGTTGCACTTCAAAACTCCCTCTCAACAATTCATGCTTTCTGCACAAACTATTGTGCAGCCGCTTCCCTCAACCATCCTCCTATGCCGAATTCTACCGTTTCGGGGGCACCTCTCGAAGCCCCAAGATTCTCCAGCAGATTCCTCGACTTGGCTGATGCATCAATCAGCGTGTGCGTCCAAAGTGCTTGAGTGATGACAGCCTTGGCACAAAGCAGCGGGCCTGATCGACCTTCAAGATATCATGGACCTGATTTGCGCCAGCATGTACTCTCCCAACCTCCTCCATCTTCATGACCTGGTCATGGGGGTCGAGAAATAAACAAGGCACTAGAACATAAAGTGAGTTGCCTAACTCCTCTTAATTATGATGAAGAAATTTATATAGTTTAACAAAGTAATAAAAAATATATTATAATGAAAGTAATACTTTAGAGCCTCTTTTATAAATCTTATTATTATCTTTAGGGGAGAATCAGCTAGGACCTCGCCCAACGTTTATCTTTATCTTCCCACTCGATACCCGAGGCTAAACTAATTACTCTTAATAGGATCTCGTTAAGTTCGAGAATTATTTCTGAACCAAGTGCTCTGTATCTTCGCCCACACCGAGTTTGCAACTCCGATTTGCCTAGAAATGGCTTCCATATCATCTCCCACGGCCAAGAGACTCAAAACCACACTTGTGATGCCGGAATTCCGTTGAGTCCCGTTCTAGCCAGGTGCACGAACGTAGATAGAACCTGCGCAAGATGAACATAATGGTTGATTTCTTTAACCCTCCTCTAGCACTCTAAAAATGACTTTTCAGATCCGGCATGCCAATTCCGTGGCAAACCCCTCCGGCACGACGGCCATTCCTTGCAGAATGCTAACAACAATTCCCAAGCGACAAAGTTTCATAAAGTCGGCAGCTCACGTCGCGGAGCAGATCATCCACCAAGATCAGTCTACAGCGAGCTCTTGGCAGCCTCAACCCGCTTCTGGGCTAGACCGCCCAGCTTCTCGGCAGCGGCACCGAGGCTCTGAGGGTCAGCGCCCCGGATCATGGCCTGGCCGTTGACGGCGACCTGGTTTCCCTCCTTGAAGAAGAGAAAGGTGGGCATGGCGGTGATGCGGTAGGTGCGGGCGACGTCCTGGACGTGGTCGACGTTGACCTTTGCGAAGGCGAGGACGTCGGGGACGCTGTGCTTGGTGGCGAGGGTCTCAAAGACGGGGGCGATGGCCTTGCAGGGGGGGCACCAGTCGGCAAAGAAGTCGACGGCGACATAGGTTGTCGAGTTGAGCAGGGATTGGAGCTCCTCGGATGAGTTGATGTGGTGGATCATTTTGGCTGTTGACGGCGCTTGTGAAGAGTGTCTAAGCGATATCTTTTGCTCGGGAGATGAAGAGCTCGAGGCTGTTTATCGAAAAGGATTTTCTTGCGATTTCTTGACTTGTTTCTTGGATCGTTGAGGCCTTCAACTTGTTTATATTTTCCCCTCGGCAAATGCATGGATCACGGCAGAATCCCACAGACCAGCTTTGAAATCCCGAGTCCACGTGACGTTACGCCATTTGCGCAGCTGATTCCTCATTTCAGCTGTGTAAGCCACAGGTAACAGCCACAGTGATCATTATGTAAGGATGCTGGAGCCGTGGCGCATCGCCAAATGATTTGTGATCTTAGTCAGCTGTCGGCGAACAGATTTGAAGAACGCCGAATGATTCCAGAACCACCAGCAATTGATACGGGGGCAATCTCTATGTCATGGGGAAGATAGGCCAACTAAATAAATTCAGCTAGCCTTATCGCATTTATTGACTACTCATGTCAAATCACGCCACCTTTCTTTCAATTAGTATGATCTGACGGCGCAACTATCTCTTGCTGCATGTCACTCTCATTTCTACTGAAATACCCTAGACCATTCTGCCACATTTTGTCCGCGACTCAATGAGGTCCCAACCTGTCTACATCTCGTGTGGCTCCCCTCCTGAAACCCTCGCTTCTGACAGACTTGACAAATGACAGATCCGGGGAGCGCTTCCGTGTGCATCCCCCTCACTCTTATCACATCGTGACAAATGGTAACGGTAACGCAACGGCAAACCCACCTGAGAGGAGTAACAGGGAAGCCACTTTATAACCTTGCCGTGCGGGAAACCCACGATGCCCCTCAAAGAAGGCGAAAAAAAGGCACGAGACCCGTCGCGACAGGCACGACAGACGATTGATGTGTCGTCAATGACATGTCTGCTCCAGACCCCAAGATGGCCCGGAGCAACGCTCCGCAGAAGAGAGATTGGGTTTTGCTAGCCTCGGATCAAAGTTGCTAGTTGACCCCATCACGGATATGATTTCCGCTAAGAAGTAGCCGATTTGCACAGAAGACGATGCGTACAATAGATCGATCAGGTACGAGACGGGAACGCGTGACGGCGGTTTGAGTTTTCTTGTCGCAAGAAGAAATAGGGGGCAGGAATTATAAGGGGATCTGACACAACCAGTTACAAATGGCCCGCCGAGGTGTTTCCATTTGTCCACTAAAAGTCAGCATTATCACTGAGAGATATAGTGGGAATGGTCCATCGTCTTGCGGCGCAGAATGACGTGCCCCCTCTGGTTGGACAAGGGAGCTCGGCTGTCCCTAATCGGCAGGTGGGGAGCCGCAAAGGGGAAATGCTTGCGTCGGGCTGAGAGAAGGCAAGGTTGTCCGCGGAAGACGTTACCCTCCGTCGGTACCGTCGTAGACAAGAACGGTGGCTTCGGCGGATGACTCGGACCTTTAAGGGACATTCTTCCGCGACCAAGACGAGTCTGCAGCGTGTAGAACGGCCACCGCAAGCCACTAAAAGGCTATACAGCGCATGATAAAGATTTCCGTTCAGGGCCACCGTCGTCTTGTCGCCACCCCTGTGGCCTGCAGGCTTTGTCTCCGAGAGGCCCAAGAGCCCAGACCCTTCTTAGTAGGTCGAATCGAAATCTCGCGCGCCGAGGCACGCCATATGGGCCTTGGCCAGGGCCTTGTAGCGTCTCCACGTGGTGGAGAAGTTGTTGTGGAGCGATTTCCTCGAGTCAGCAGTCGTCTGGCCAGAGCTCCCGAGTCAGTCAGTCAGTCCACAAGAGAGTTAGGAGGTTCGAGAGAAGGTCAATGCAAAGCGAAGCCACAAGGGTGGGTGTGTGTGTGTGTGTGTGCTTGTGCTTGTGCAGCGGAATTTATGCCGTACCCACGTAAAGCTACTCGAGTGCTTTGACATTCATATCGCGGAAAGGGGGTAGACAAAAAGATATGACAAGATAACAAAGATGGTCACATCTCAACATGCAACAAATGCTTCCATTTTTCTTCTCTGCCTTTGCCACCCCGTAAGCCATGTCGCCACCCTGGCCCTCGACATGCTGCACTCGAGCAAATCTGTTGGTTCGTCGGCCTGTAGCCGACCATCAAGGAACTCGCGGGACGCCTCTGCCCATTGGCCAACCATAGGTCCGTGGCGCCGACGGCTTGATTCGGTTGACGGAGCAGAGAACGTGGCACCATGTCTCGCTGAGCCGCGATAGCGTTCTTTTTCCTCCCTTCCTTGTCTTTTACCCCTGGGGCCTGGCCTGTACCGTTCCTGTGGGACGGGCAAGACGTCCGCGCAGCCCCGGCCCATTCACAGCTCACGATTATCGGCCGAGGACTGGTGATGTGCCCAGTCAAAATGCGAGTTTGGAAGCTCCAGAAGCCCAGCTCTGGCGTCCAGGCTAAGCCGACTAGTGAAGAGCTGGACTGGCCGGATCAAGGAAAGCCCCTGAAGGTCCTGCACCCCATCCCAAATAAAAAGTAATGAGGCCATCCCTCTTCCTCGCCCACCCCCGCGTTGCTTGCTTTGCGCATTTCCTTTTTCTCCTCCAAAGAATCAGTGTCTTTGCGGAGAAAGGACGAGGCCATGCGTCGTGGTAGCATCGTCAACCCTCACTGACGCGACACACCCGCCGATCCCCCTCCTTTTCCGAATCGATACCCCGTTGATGATCGCAATATTGTCGAGTCAAGAGTGTTTGATCGTTGCTTCGTAACTACCAACCATGTCGGCCTTTGTGACAGAGATATGGACGTGGTATGCGTTGACGTGGGTGATTGTCATCTGTAGGATGTACGTGAGATATTGAGCCTCTTCCACTGTATCACCTAGCTAACCATGGCTTGGGCAGGATATCACGACGCATGCTACTCGGATCCATCAAGAAGCTCCAAGTTGAAGACTACCTGATGCTATTTGCCATGGTCCGTCCGCCCCTCCGATCGAATGCGCGAAAGCGAATCCTCCCCTCGTTCTAACACGCCGAAATAGATCACCGACACGGTGCTCATGGTCGGCATGTCGATTGTTTCTCGGACGAGCAGCAACCTCATCGATCCCAACGATAAGCATGTCATGTCCCAGGCAGAGATCGATGAGCGAGTCCGCGGATCCAAATGGGTTCTCGTGGTTGAGCAGATGCAGATCATCACCATCTGGACGATGAAGTACTGCTTGCTGCTCATGTACAACCGACTTACGTACGTGATCTGTGTGATGTTTCCTTTAAGGAATTGCGACCCTAACGTTCTGTAGGATGAGTTTGCGACAAAACATTGCCGTCAAGTTTGTCGCCGGCTATGTCACACTCGGACTTGTTCTTATGGAGATTCTCTACCTTGGAGTTTGGTGCCGACCCTTTAACCAGTTCTGGGCTGTGCCTCCCAAGAACAGTACGTGCCAAACATGGTCATCTACGTGGGAGATCAATTGCTAACTGTCATCAGCACAATGCGCCACCCAGACAAACCATCTCATCGTCAACACCGTCCTCAACATCTCGTCCGATGTCATGATCATCCTGATCCCCATGCCCATCTTCCTCAAGTCCCAATTGCCCCTGAAGCGCAAGCTTGTTCTCATCGGTGTCTTTGCCCTGGGTGCCTTTACAGTACGCCGTTCTACTCTCCTTTTATCTCCAACCATCCACTAACACTCCTCAGATCCTTTCCGCCATCCTTAGCAAGTTCTACAGCTTCAACGAACCCTTCGGCTCCAACTGGACCTTCTGGTACGTCCGAGAGTCGTCGACGGCCCTCCTCACCTCCAACCTTCCCTACATCTGGACCCTCCTCCGCCGCCTCTTCAACCTCGGCTCCTTCAACGGCTCGTCCTATGGCAAGCGTTCGACGAACCCGTCGACCGCCTTCCGATCCAACTTTACCAACCACCGCTCCGGCGTGCGCTCCCAGGTCAGGGCCGAAGGAGGCACCCTGCACCGCCTGGACAGCGAGGAGCAGATCAACGCCACCTACTCGATGCCTCTCAAGATCTACCAGAAGCACGAGGTCGAGATCAGCAGCGAAGAAGCTGGTCCCGAAGATCGACGAAGTCCTCCGGGTGTTGTCCCTCGCGACTTGGAGGGTCACAAAGACCTGAGCACATGTAGTTCATCACGCGACGACATGGAGACTGGCTCAGAGAGGTCAGCCGTGGGCGTCGTAAAGGTGTTCCACGGAGTATGAAACAAAGGGGAAATGAGGAACATTTCCGCCTAGGGTAAACTTGCGATTGTTTTGTTTTGTATAAGTGATTGAAACGTGAGGGTATCATAATGACTGGAATGGATACCCAATAATGTACAAATATGTTTAATACATAGACCCCTGTGCCGATTGAATGGCACTGATAGAATAACAACAGCAATGTCGCTACCCCTGTTTCTCTGGGTTGCGGTAAGGACCGTCTGAGGTGAAACGTGAGCAAGGTCCGTCTATTTCGTCTATATGGACCCTGGTTGAACAAGATTAAAGGAAAAACATTACATCGTATCGTCAAATATCGTGAAAAGGTGGTCAAAGGTGGTTAGCCAGCGCAGTAAGGGCTCTTCTTCCTAATCCATTCACCCCATCGCCAGAGTACACAAGGGACAAGCAAGCAGAGAAACATGGCCGTACCAGCAAGCAGACCGTTTCCCCAAGCAATGCCCAGCTTCTCGTACATGGCAGGGGCAAAGAGGGGAAAGCTGAAGCCAGCCATGGTTCTCACGAATGCTGCTGCCCCAGTGGCACTGGCGGCGTATCGTTCGTAGGAGTCGACAATGTATGTTTGAGCGCATTGGAAGGACTGAATCAAGCCTGCTGCGAAGATGGCTGCACCGATGTTGGGTATGATCCAATGAAGTTGGAGATGGGCCGAGACACCGTATAAGACCAGACCAGCTGGTGTTACAAGTGCTGTGGGAAACATTAGGGGTACGCGAAATTCGGGTCGGCCGGGGTGGTTGTAGTGATTCTTGAGGGTAGCGTAGACCTGCAGATCAACTGTTAGTAACTTATAGTAGGTAGGTATGAGCAGCATGGGAGAGTGACCTTGTCGATCAGAGGTCCAGAGATCTGAAGACCTATCACAAACCCAACGCCTAGGGATAGGTAGTTTAAACTTGCTCGGCCGGGCTCTTGGTCGTATTGCTCTTCCCACACCATGGGGAACGAAGCAAGTCTTGAAGGTTGTCAGCTAAGACGACACAAGTTGAGAAGCATAGGTACTTACACCAAGTACATGAGGCCATAGAGATAAGCTCTATATAACGCCGTGATCTGAATAGCCGGCTGCGTAAACAACATGATGAACGGTCTCATCAAATTCTTCCGTAGTGACTGCAAGAATGTTCGATCGGGATTCTCAAACTCGGTGTGCAAGGCCAGGTTGCCGGTCTCCTTGCGGAGCTTGTCAGCCTTTTTCTTGAGAATCTTGGGAGGATACGTCTCGTTCAGGAAGAGAAAGGCGAGGACTTGGACGAGGGCATCGGCCATGGAAACTACCCAGAAGACCCAACGCCAGTTCATATACTGGGTCAGGTAACCTCCGGCTGTCTCGGTGTTAGAAGATGTTGGGTATCGAAGTGATGTTATCGAACACTAACCGATAGGTCCTACAGCAGGTCCAAGGAATGGAGCAAGACTGTAGATGGCTGTTGCTGTTCCTCGTTCTTCAGCTCTCCAACAATCACTAAGGACACCTCCTCCAAGCTATCATGCCAAGTATTAGCAGAGTCAACATCAAAACGACGAGTCAAACTTACAGCTTGTGGAGCACTCCCACCAAGACCACTCAAGAACCGAAACACAAGGATCTGGTTCTTGGTCTGGGAGAATCCACACACAGTGTTGAAGATGAGATAGATCATATTGGCAGACTGGAGAACAACAACCCTCCCGTACATCTCGGACAAGGGTGCCAACAGAAAGGGACCAATGGCGTAGGCGAGCAGGAAGATGGACATGATGAGATAAGTCTCAAAGTCCGACTCAATGTCAAACTCATCTGCCAAGTCGGGCAAAGCCGGGGCGAGCATGGTGGACGAGACGGGGGAGATGAAGGTGAAGCAGGAAACAAGTATAGTTGAAAGCCACTTCTTGTGCTTGGTCCAGTTGTGAGGGTTGGCAGGATCCTTGCTGCCATCCCAAGTCACCTTTGCGTCAACGGGTCAGCACATTGCATAGAAGGCGTGCTAGAAGCTCAAGACAAGGGGGTGTTGGTTAGCTGCTTACTAAGTTGGGGTCTTCTTCTGGTGTTTCTAGAAGAGTTTCCGGATCCGACTGCTCCTCTAAATCGCGCACCGGACCGTACTGTTGTTGACCAGCTTGATGTGCGGCATCCGGAACTTCGATAAGAGAGGGCATTGGTCGTGGACGACGTAGAGGAGTAATGTCGGGTGGATCATGTCCTTCTCCCTCGTCCATCAGCCACGGGTAGTTGTGGCGTGATTTCTCATAGTTGGTGAGGACGTCGAACCTAGGACTCCAGGACCTCCAGATGGAAGACCGGGAGTTGGCCCGGGACAGATTATGGACGCTCATGGTGGGTAGTGTAGTAAGAATAGCGAAGGTGTAATTCTAGACTGAGCTGCAGTGCAGGGCACAGAAGAGGAAAAGGGCGTTTGTGAAGAAACGAGAGAATGGTGTTAACGAATGAATCTGTGTGATTGATGCTTGACATGTCTCTCCCTCAAAAGGATGATCATCACAGCGGCATTTTATCTATTCATGCCAGAGCATCAATCCGTCACATACAAGCTGGCAATCGCCTCCAGCCCCCCCATCCCATCAAGATCCAAGATTACGATCAAGGCACAGCCCTTCGCTAAAGGAATAGAAAAGAAGAAAAAGGGTCCACACGCGCCATCATTCCGCATCAGCTCTCGTGGCGGGTCTAGTTGCACCGCCTAAATGCCATGCCATCACCAACGCCGATGCCGTCATCAAACCCAATGAGATGCATTATTCTCGCATAAATGTTTCAAGAGCACGAGACTGACAGGCTTGTGCGGGTCTTTGAAACAGCTGTCACTGGTCGTCTCTTGGTTACGCGGCCCCGCAACTAAGCTCCATGATCCTTGTCGGTCATCATGGTAGATTGTTCGTCATGGTGGTGGCTGATGGCTCTTATCACAGCCTCTCTCATGCTCTCGACATCCTATTCGTCGAGAAAGAGATGCCAAGAGGGACAGATCAGTTAAGGTTTGCCAGAGTCGATCTTGGCCCCGTTTCAGCTGTTCTAAATATGAATGCCCTCCTCAGCTGCAGCTGCCGTGGAGGCATCTGATTGGGAGCGGTATTCCAGTCTTAAACGCGGGTCACGTTAGGCTCGAGGGCCAAGAATTTCTTGACCAAGAAGCTAAATTCGACCCCGTCTGCCACTTTACAGTACACTCGGGATGAGCCAAGTCCCCGAGTTTCTCATCCTGCCCCGGTACAGAAATAAGCTTGTCTGCATGCTCTACCGAGGACGTGAATACCAAGACTCGATGATCGACCTCAGCCTTCTGCCACAGCATTGGCAATGACGCGTCCACAGTCCTACAACTTTGCCCGACTCACCTTATTCAAACCGTCCTGGTCCTTTCACTCTATCAGTGTCTAGTGGCTGGGGCTGCTCGCGTGACGTGAGTGGATGTCCTTGTCCCCGCGACACTTTCTCGACGATTCCTGTGTGAGAAGGAAGACATACGACATGTTGCTATTCCGGGTAATGCCCTCGATTCCTCTCCCAGCGCCTTCTTCTTGGCGGGTAGGACCCTACGCGAGAGAGGCTGAGCGAGAGAGGCGAAACGTGCTGGCCTCGAGAGTCTGTGAATGAGGATGAACACCATGACCTAGATGAACGGAATTAGAATGGTTGGACTGTCAGGAATATCTCGTCGTACAAGGAAGATATTCCATCTATAAAACGATGCATCTGCACCCGTGAATCCATCTGGGAATATCATCATCAGTCCAAACCAACACTTTACATCTCAACATTCGCTTCACCCTCAGCCCTACAACTTGGCAACTTACATTCGCTCTGAATAATCACAAATCTACACTCGCTACCCACACACTCTACCTCTCAAACACTCTTATCACACGCTCTTATCACACGCTCTTATCTCACACACTCCTCTTGACTCTTCCTGACTCAGCAATGGGCTCTATCCCAATGCCAAGCGCCATGAGAATCCTCGTCTGCCCTTCCGGCTTCAAAGGAAGTCTCGAGCCCGGAACGGCGGCCGACTGCATCGAGGCCGGCATCCTCGCCGTTGAGCCTCACGCCTCGGTCCGTAAAGTCCCGCTCGTCGACGGGGGAGAGGGCTTCACCCGCGCCATCGTCTCGGCGACCGGAGGCACGCTCCACCGGGTCCCCGTGACTGGGCCCGTGGGCGAGCCCATCTCGTCCTTCTTTGGCATCTTGGGCCGCTCCGGTGGGGAAGAAGCGGAAGAAGCCTGTACTGCTGTGCTGGAAATGGCTGCTGCCGCCGGTCTCAGCTTAGTGCCCCCCAGCCGTCGCGACCCCGGCAGCACCACCACCTTTGGCGTTGGGGAGCTCATCCTCGCTGCCCTAGACGCTGGGGCCACCCGTATTCTCGTCGGATGCGGGGACTCTGGAACCTGTGATGGTGGTGCGGGGATGCTCCAGGCTCTTGGCGCGACTCTACTCGATACCAACGGGCGCTCTCTGCCAACCGCTCGAGGCGGTGAATCCCTCCTTGCCCTCGACTCCATCGATCTGTCTGGGGTCGATCCTCGCATCTGGAAGACCAAGATTGATGTCGCTGTCAACTGGCATAATGTCCTCTGTGGACCTGACGGCGTAGCCAACGTCTTTGGTCCTCAGAAGGGATCTACCCCAGAGCAGACTCAACGTCTCAGCCTCGCCATGGAGACTCTAGCGGGCGTAGCCAGCCGCATCCTCTGCGACAAGACTCTCCGACTAGCCCCAGGCGGTGGTGCATCGGGAGGTCTCGGAACAGGTCTTCGCCTGGTAGGGGCGCACCTTAGACCCAGGTATGAGATTGTGATGCAATACATCAACCTCCACAGCATCTTTGACGAGTGCGACCTGGTCCTGACGGCCGAGGGTGGCATCGACGACCAAACCCCACGGGGCAAGATCCCCGCAGAGGTTGCCCGCCTGGCCAAGAAGCACGGCCTCCCCGTCATCGCCATCGCGGGGACGATTGGGCCTGGCGCCAGGGTCAACTACGACATCGGGATCGACGCTTTTACTTGTATCATCCAGCGGCCCATGTCATTGGACGACGCCGTTAGCGAGGCCGAGAAGCTGACCAAGGAGAGCGCAGAGTCGGTCATGAGGATTGTGGAGGTTGGAAGGATGCTCGGAAAGACGTATTAACGATTAATGATTACTGTATGTTCATGACTAGCGCAAATGCCTCAAATATTGACCCCATAATGAAACACTGCCTCCCACCGTTGGTGACACCCTGCAGGGGAAGAGCCCAAGGGGGGGACTCGGGGGGAGAGAAGATGACGCGGGGAAGATCCCCTCTTCTTCGACTGCTATTCGCCAAGAGGCACTCGGTAGTCAAAACTAGCTCCATGTTCACTCCGCAAACTCAATGTTTAAGCTTAACCTCCTTCCGCAATAGGAAGGGTTCTCTTTGCGGGCGTACGGGAAATGCCGCATATATTTGGCGTCTGTATGGGGCACTAGATGGCTTAAAATCGTCCCCAAAAGAAGCGTACGCGACCAGATTGCTCCCTCTTATCGAACCACGTGCTATCGACCTTGGCTGGCCCTCATTCGACAGTGGCCTCTTTCCAGAAGAAAAGAACCACCCGGGAAGGCTTGGTGGCCAGATAGAGTTCAAGCCCGCGCCAAACACCCTGGCTTTTATTGTTTGACATGATGCTCTGACTGGTAGATGAGGATACATGGCTGTCTCGCTGCCTTGGCGACTACTCCTACTAGGCTGATCTTCGCTCCTTGGCGCATCATTCACAGCTTGGCTGTTGGTTCCTTCTCGTCGAGTCGTATGAGGGCCAAGGACGGCACTTGGCTCGGAGAGAGCTAAATGTCTGATGTACAAGGTTTCTGAGGGGGGAGATACAAGGGGGGTCATCTCAGAAGTGTGTCCCCCCTTGTACCCCAAGTGCAATCTAGATAAGCGCTACGACCAAAAACACGCACCAGAGCAAGGGGGACCGCCTGGGGTAGCAGGATTCTAGACCGTCTGGAATCTCGCAAGCTTCGAGATGTTCGCCCGCACGACATGCTTGGACTCCATTACCCCATTACTCCGCACCCCACATCCCGGGACGGGTCGGCGAGATTTCCGGGGAGAAAGACAAAGAGGGTTAACGAGAGTCATTGGGTTTCAATAGGAAGTGATTGACACTGGAGGGGAAAGACGTTGGAGCCGGACGGGAGAGTACATAATGGCTTCGTCTTCCCCTCGAAAAAACGGTTTCTTTTCTTCCCCAAGGCACTCAACCGTCTTGACTGCTCTCTTCTCCTTTTCAGAGTCAGCTAGACACTGCTGTATCTTTTCTATCAGGTCTTTGCATCATCAACATCATCTTGACACATCTCTGATTGTTCATGACCATGGCTACCACTGCATACGACGAAAAGACCGACGTCCGTCGCGACGTCGAGCCTCAGATCTTTCAAGATGAGAACCCAGAGAAGCCTATCCCCAAGGTCGAAAAGGTTGATTACTCTGGTGCTCACGAGAAAACGGATCCCAAGGAGATTGCTCTCGTGAAAAAGCTTGACCGATGGATGATGGTGAGTGACCTTTGCGAGATACGCCTTGACTCTGTTGCTTATCTGTCTAGCCCATGCTTTGGAGCATGTACTGGCTCAACTATCTGGACCGAAATGCCATTGCCCTGGCTCGTCTCAATGATCTTGAGAAAGATCTCAACCTCAAGGGCACAGGTACACGATCCCCTTGAACAACTTCTCATCAGTGCTATGCTCACATGCATTCCCCTGTCTAGAATACCAAACCTGTGTTTCCATCCTGTTCGTCGGCTACATCCTCGCCCAGATCCCATCCAACATGTTCCTCACCCGAACACGCCCCAGCCGCTACATGGTCAGTAACCAAGACATCTGCTTGATAAATCTCCTTCAGAAAACTGACCCAGCTCAAAGGGCGTCATGATGATGCTCTGGGCCGTCGTCAGCGCTCTCACCGCCGTGGCCAAGGACTTCAAGGGCCTCCTCCTCACCCGCTTCTTCCTCGGTCTCACTGAAGCCCCGTACTACCCCGGCGCCGTCTACCTCCTCTCCATCTTCTATACCCGCAAGGAGGTCGCCACCCGAATCGCCATCCTCTACACCGGCAACATCCTAGCCACCGCCTTCGCTGGTCTCATCGCCGCGGGCATCTTCTACGGAATGGACGACCTGGCCGGAATCGCTGGCTGGAAGTGGCTCTTCATCCTGCAGGGCGCCGTCACATTCGTCATTGCCGTCGTCGGCTACTTTGTGCTGCCTGATTTCCCGCAGACCACCTGGTGGCTGACGCAGGAGGAGCGTGACCTTGCGTACAACCGCATGGAGCTCGACACCGTCGCTAACAAGGGTGAGACATCTACCTGGAAGGGTCTGCAGCAGGCCGCTAAGGACCCCATGGTCTGGATTTTCTGCTTCATGGGTTAGTGCTACCTTGTCCCCCCCACTCCACCAAAACTTGCTAACAAGATATCTCAGCTGTAAGTTGACCGTTTCGCCTCAAACCTGGCTCATTTTTAACGCATTTAACGCATTTAGCACTTCCACTTGGCCGCGAACGGATTCAAGAACTTCGTACGTGAATTTCAAGCCGAAAAACCAGGTTTCGTTGCGTGCTGACGAAATTAGTTCCCCACCGTCGTCAAGACCCTCGGCTTCAACACCACCATCACCCTTGTCCTCACCTGCCCACCCTACCTCATCGCAGGCGCCAGCACCATTATCGTCTCGTATTCTTCCGGAAAATTCAATGAGAGGACGTGGCACATCACTGCATCCAAGGCCGTCGCCGTGATTGGCTTCGCCGCTGCCGCCGCCACCCTTAACACCGCCGGACGATACGTGTGCATGGTTATCTTTACTATTGGCACCTACGCCGTGAACAGTCTGATTCTCGGTTGGTGTGGCTCCGTCTGTGGCCAGACCAAGGAGAAGAAGGCCGTGGCTATCAGCATGGTGACCATGATCATGAACATCAGCTTCATCTGGACGCCCTACCTCTGGCCCTCTAGCGACGAGCCCCGCTACGCTATCGCCATGTCCAGCAGTGCTGCTTTCAGTGTCGCTACCGCTGCGCTCGCTTGGCTGGCCAAGGTTATCATGATTAGGCGAAACCGCAAGCTCCGCAGCCAAGAGAGCGAGGCTACCGTCTTTTACGTGTACTAATCACGAAATCACGAATCTACGAAGATGGAATCAAGCGATGAGAATGTTGGAGTGCGGAGGACTCTATGGAGGGGTCATGGGGAGCTGGGGGATAGGACACTCCTTGACGTTATGTTGATATGAACCACTGGCAAGACGCCATCGACTGAGCTGTCGCCAACCAACAGTTTGTACAGTTGTACATAGCAAATCAAATCAATGGATTCAGCAGCACATACCAACCTCCTGAAGACCGTGCGCTCCCATCTGTGCATCGTTGTGCAGCCAACACATATCCCTGGGTATCACACCCTTACGGGGAATCCACCATGGAGGTTTGTTCACCATGCAGGTTGCAACCACTGTGGACCCGAATCTGTATGAAGGATCGTTCGAGGCCCTGCTGTTCTAGAAGTGATCTTCCATTATACGCCGAGCTCATTGCGGGGAAGGTAGCATTAGAAGTCGGCGACCCCGAGACACCCCGGCATCTCAAGTCTTGGCTGTTGGGGAACACCACAACGAGGAGATGCCATCCCCTGCTTCCACGGAGAAAGTGTTGCAACTTGTTGACCTACCAACCCCCCTTCCTCTGGCATGACGTAGTGAAACCTCAACCAAACCCACCATCCCCCTTAAACCATGTTGGACAAAACTCCCCATCTGCGGAGTCGGTGAGGGGTTCACCTTGCCCGGTTGCTCCCGATGCAACCTCGCACTACGAAGCGCCGATCCCATTCGCTGCTCCCTTCCTATACCAGGCATCAATTAGTCAAGGGAACCTCTCAGCTGCTTCACTTAATCTCGCAAACATGCAACTCTATCTCCATCCTTAACCCGTCTCCCCATGTACTGTGCGCATGTCTCACGGTTAGGCCGAAGTTACCCCAGAGAGTGATTCCCTGGGTCTGACATCTTGCAGGTGTTACGTCACACCGAGATGGTTTTGAGTCTCAGGGATGTAGATCCAACTTGTGCCGTTGCTGCTGTCTTGCGATGCAAGGTCGCCGGATAAGGCAGGTCTGATTGCCATGAGGGTTGCTCGCTACAGGTGTTCTTTCTACACGGGGGAGCAAATTTCCTGATGTTCACGCCTTCTCACGATCGTTGGCAAGTGTCAACACCAAGCCAGGTGACCTTGAGAAAGTGAGAGATGAGCTATCAGCAGGACAGGCTCTTGTGATATTCGTAGGTACAGAGAACATCGAATCTGGTGTTACATGCTGATGATCATCAAGGTCTGTACCCTCATGCACGTTCCCAAGGTGCAACCTGATTGACTTCCCCAGGTTCTTTCCCCGCCTTCACTATGTGGACCAAAACAAAGCCCGGGCCATCTCTGGGGGTGACTACAGCGGCACGACGGGTATGGCTTGCCTCAAGTCGACATCGGGGATACACGGAAGGACTAAGTGTTTAGTGGTCTTCCACCCGAATACACCCTTGACGCGAGCCTTATCGTGTCCTATGTATCGCGCATCCCGTTAGATTACGCGAAGATACTGTTGGGTATGAAATAACTCGGGTTGACCAATCCACGACTGGCAGAGGCTCTTGGCAATACCGGACCTGCAACTTCCGGGCTCTGGCGCCGGAGGAGGACGGAAAGCGGCCGCCGTCGACAATGATATGGTTGGCCATAGCGTCGCCGGCGCTTGGGGGTCTCTGAGACGAGTCAGTCTCCACGACGTCCAGGCACCCTGTAGAACCCTACTCCGCGGACGTGGTATCTGCCGCATCTTTATCTGTTGGCGTGAGATTGCTCCTCCTGCAATCCCTTGTCTGGAACAAGATCTAGATGTTGAGTGAGACTTATTCCAAGGGGTAGCATTGGTCAGCGCCGACCTCCCACGCGAAACTTTCAATAGTACCTCTGGTAAAGGCAATAGTTTAGGAAAGCATAAACAGTGGCGTGGACGAGGCGCTTTCCACGGTGCATGAACCCACCCTCCTTGTCCGTTACACGAGGCTGATACGCGTGGACCACAGAGACCTCGATCTGGACCATGGGGGGAGGATTCCTCCGGGGACTCATCCGATAAAAATGCGGGAGCGAACGTAAATCTCTGAGAACGTTTTATGTCTTCGGACTCATTATCTGGATCAAGATCGACAGCGGGGTCTGAGTCGGGGATCCCCATGCCACGAGCGCCCCCGTTTCCGTTGCTTGTGGAGTCTGGAGATGCAGGCAAGCCCGGGGAACATCTCTGGTACATCTGTGCGGGCGCAAGAACGCTGGCTAGTGGTGTGTCAAGCCCACAGGGCGGAGATAGTACCCCAGGTTGATGCGTAGACCCATTGGTGATCTAGGGACTGACAAATTGGGGATAACCATCACGAGCGGGCGTTACGACGGGGGTCGAGAAACTGTATTTCCTCTTTCTAGCAGTGATCACGTCAGGTAGTTAGTTGGAGGACGAGATCCGTCGGAGGCGGTGGCTTGGGCCATGTTGATGGTCGTCGTCCAGGGCCACTATCGTTGGATGAGTCTCAGATTCCACGGGTGAGGGAGATGCCCTTCGGAAGGGAGCCAAACAGCGAGCCCCTGTGTGGCATGGTTGGTGTCCATTGTGCCTTTGAGCCGTCGGATCTGAGTTGAGAGCTCTGCATGTGTCTGGTAGACTTGTGGGCCCGTATTTGATATAAACCTGGTGGTAGTCAGGGGTTGAGACCACCTTGCTGATCCATCAGTCCACACAAGGAGAGTCTCCAGTGAATAAGAGAAGCGATAGAGCCTGTGTTTCTTGGCCAGGCGGTCTCCTTTGAATAAAAAAGCCCACTGCACCATCGTGCCAAACTGCCTCCTAGAGAGGAGTTTAAGCCGTGTGCGTGATTCCTGTGAGCTGTCAAGAGAGGGAGTCTGACTTTGAGGAGCTTGGCACACCATACCTACTCACGGTTGGAGGCACCCCGATGTTTTACCAAAGAAGAGATCAGGCGAAAGGTTTCTAATATCCACGATATCTATCAACACCTAGAGGTACTTAGACGTCAATCGCGGGGCGTCTAACATACCATTCGGGTCTCTCATATAAGATATCCGCAAACAAATAAAACTATTTAGCCTTCTTTGTATACATCGGGATGCCTTTTCTTTTTATAATTATTCTAGAGCAGCCTAATACGCAATGCAAATATCGACTTGCACTATTTCCTTTATCACTGACGATCCTGAGTAGCTGATGGTTTTGTCTGAGCCAGTAGTAAACCAGTGAGCCAACATGAAAGGTGAGTTACCAGTTCTGGTTTCGGCCCTTGGTAACTATTTTTGTAAATTGTTATGACGTGTATGTAATAAGACGATTCATGCATGTTGCATCTATTGAAGGATATGTTAGCCGCGTTGAAAGTGAGGCTGAGCTCATTGCAGCCTGATCTTCAAAACAAAGCTTTCGCATACTCACGCGCATTCAAACTACCGGCTATCGCCCGCAATGTCATTCGGGTACGCCATCGGGGACGTTATTGCCGTGCTGGGCCTTATCGAACGCGTCGCCGTCGAGCTCCGCAACTACAAGGACGCCCCTTCCCATTTCCAGCAGCTTCGTGTCGAGCTGGACCTTGTCCACAGCACGCTACAACATGTCTTGCTCCTCGAACCAGAGAGCGACGAGGAGTGTCAGACTTTGGATCAGATCCGGGCAATTGTGGTCCACTGTTCGCAGCCTGTACAAGCCATGGCCGACAAGATGCGGTCTAAAGAAGGTAGTCTCGGTCATTTCCGAACGACAAGGAGCTTATCCAGCATCGGAACAAGACTCCACTGGTCCATGGTAGCTCAGAGTGATGTAGACGCATTCAGAAAGACAATAATGTCTGAGATGGCAGCTATCAACATCCTCTTGAGTGTGCAGCAATTGTCCGAACACCCATCGACTGGCGGCTAGACATGAGAGCTAAACAATTATAGGACTCGAGTTAAGCAACTCGCATCAAAGTCTCGATGTATCGGTACCTCCCAGGCGCTGGCAGTAGAGAGACACGCAAATGCCATCGCTGGCCATGCCACGTCCATCTTGAGCATAGCATCAAAAACGCAAAGCACCGTCGATGTCTTGGTGGCCAACACAGCTGTCCAAGCGGAGACGTCTTCAAGACAAGCAAAGGCCTTGGACCGAAACTTGAAGGCTATCGAGACCAAAATCGATGACCTATCACGGAAAGCTGGAAAGACTTCAGCAATGATCCATCATCATGCCAGGCGTCTCCTTCGCCTGATGCAGGACATTAAGAAAATGTTTACTCTGTAAGATCCCTCATACAGACCTAGCACCTCAGCAACTAATTTGCTCATTAGATTTGCAAAATGCTCAAAGGAAATGCTTGAGGCAATCGGTCGAAACACGTAGGTCTCCCTGGCGATGCTGAAGCAGGTCATTAACCATTGGATGTAGCCGCATGCTTCTCGACATCACTGGCCAGTTGAAATGTATCATGCGAGCTATCGAAGCTATTCCGCTGCATCTCACTCTTGATATCGTGAGGCTTGATGACGCTCACGGAGAGAGCTGGGCCCTACCGCTCCAGGCATGTCGCACTTGGAATGTGAGTCTCGTCTGTAAGAAAGTACTATCAAAAAACGAATGAGAACTAATCGCAGCAGTCATTTTCCGACATGCTTCGGCTCGTTGTATATGCCAATGAGAGGCCCGGAGCAGATTTTATCGTGCAGAACCGGTTCTCCATCATGATGGCACAAAGTGGTATGGAACTTAATGAGAGAGTCTGGGGGACTTTCATAAAGCCTGGGCTTCACATCGAGCAGGCCATGGTTGTCTCACGAGCTGGTTGGGAAGCCGAGGAACCTACCACCAGTCAGAGGCGAGCGACCAGAAAACCATACGATCTTCTAGCTCAGTTAAGCCATCCAGGGCCGGGCTTCAACTATAACAAAGGAAAAATTATCAGAAAACCACACATTGGTCCCCAGTTGCCCCCCATACAACTCGAAGAGGGACCTGAAGCCTTCCGCAGGGTTAAGTTCTACCAGGCCTCACAGCCTATTAAAAACCTTGAAGACGCCCGATACCGATTGGACAAAGACGCCAGGGACCCAGCTGCGAATGCCTTCTTTGGATTTACGTACCTCCAGGATGGGGAAGAGCGCGGCGACGCTGACTTGTTCCGAAGGGCAAAGCAGCACTTAGAAATCGCTGTCACATTAGGTAAAAGAACCCAACATACACAGTTTACGCTCGCCATGAAACCAGAACTGACACTAAGATACTATCTAGATACTTTGAACTTTGAAAATTGGTACTTTCTTGGTAGAGCATGCATCCGGTTGGGAGACTATAGAGAGGCCTATGAAGCTCTTCAGCAGGCTGCTTGGCGTGGAGGCCGGTGTCCCTCAGTCTGGAATACGATCGGGGTGTTATGCTTCCAAACTAACCAATATTTTGGCTCACTATATGCTCTCGCCAGAGCTAGTCACTTACGTCCGAGACTGAGTGAGACCTGGTACAACCTGGGCGTTTTAGTAGGTCTCCCCATGCTGGTATCCATCAAGGAACTGACACACATATAGTCCGCCCACTGTTGTCAACCTAGCGATGCAGCAGACGCCTTTCAAAAGCGCATTGAATGTAATCCGGAATTGCTAGATTTTTACGCACAACTCCGATCTCTCAACAGCGTAATTTCAGGAATGTCAGCTCCTAATAGTCAAGTATCGAGTGATAGCCAAGCATCGAGTGATGACTTGATTGTCTGTATGTATGATAGCCCGCTACGGATGCGTTACGATGGGGTCCCAGAGGCTGAAGGGGACAACCCCATACGTGAGAGGGGAATATTGGAAGAGGACGATTACAGCGACGATGACAATGACTACGAGGATAGTGAGTATGAGGAAAACGGGTACGAGGATAGTGTCTACGAGGACAGTGGCGGCAAGGGTGATGATTCCCGGACTCGGCTAGCTGAACCTTCTATCTCGAAGCCGATGGCCTGACGTATTCTTGGTTGTTGGAAGGAAAACTGTTATCGGATGACACCCGGGTAGTAGACGGATTAACGACTGGCAGGAGAGATGTGATGAGTGCAGTTGAGATGAGGACGGGGCTCGATGGGAGTTGATGGGCTCGGAGTTATAGAAACTTAACAAGGGAATGAGAATGCGAAGAAGAGATAACGAACAGAAATCCAAGGCATCCGAGATTGATCAGAGGCAAGAAGCTGCAAAGTCGGATCTGTGGTGGCTCGCTCAAGGTGTTTTCCAGGCTCCCACACGTCAAGCCTTCGCAGCTGCTAAGCCCTCCCAGGCAGCGCACTTCTTCAACAACGTGATCCGGTGCTGCCCGGTTAGCTCAATCGGTAGAGCGTGAGACTCTTACGAGTACACAATCTCAAGGTTGCGGGTTCGACCCCCGCATCGGGCTATTCCTATAAAATGATTGAGAATTTCTTTTTTGCTGGTTTGTTCTTTTTGGCCGACCCTTGTTGAGGTGTGTGAGTTGTTCTTGTCTTTGTTTGGTCATGGGAGGCGGATTGGACATGATGGCCGAAGGTGTGAACTCGAGTGATGACAAGGAACGCCGGCGAAAGAGTCGTCAGGGCTGACATTTTCCCTACTATCCTTGCATCATATCCCTCTTTCTCCGATCCATTCGCTGTCGAGGGGACTTTATGAACCTTGCCGTTTTTGCGATACGCTTCAAGATTTGGTAAGGAGCGCACAACTCAACGTTTGCCTCCCAAAGATCGTCCATTCCTACGGCCATTAAAATAATAAAGTAGCAGAAAAGCCCCCGTAACCGCCTGCAAAGTTGGCTGCGGAGGTTCTGCCGTTCGGTTAGAATAGAGTCATAAAAGAGTACTCATACTTTAGGTTGATATTTGATATAATATTTCATGAGTGTGTCCTAGTTTTATGTATCTATCACCGCATTTTGAGTAAATGTTTTTAAACCATTACCTAAAATCCTCATAAGACAAGCACCATTCTGTCAAAAGGGCCAAGGATGCAACGTAACCAATCCTTGATTCTATCCACAAGACCGTCATGACGCCGAAACTCCCCACTCTGTAACAATCTAATAAAAACCCGCCTCGGCTTGCCTCGCGAGTTCCGTGGACATTCCCTCCCCTAACTAACCAAAGCCGGCTGATAACCTGCTGGAGCGTGGAAATACTGGGTGGCTGTTCTATGATGGTGGTTGAACAAGCACTGTGAAAGTTGGTGCCGAAAGCCCTGAGCTGCAGCGATGTGATCAAGGTACTGCATTCTCTATTCTTGTCGTTAAATCGACGGATGGCTACCTCACGGTCCAAAACAGTGTGCTCCTTCAAGAGGCAACTAGCGAGGATATTCGAGGCCACCATAATGGCGTTGAGCATGCTTCACCCAGATTCGCGTTCTCCCGGTTAACACTGTCCACGCGCGGTGAGTTGGGAAAGAAACGCCACTGTTTGGCTGCATGTGATAGAAGTACCACTGAAGTCCGCCAGTTCTGTCGTTTTATGTTACGGAATTGCGTTCCGCAACGTTGACTGAGGGTGGCATGGACAATACTCGCGGCGGTTGGGTGACCCCTTCTGTTGTCCGTGTAGATGACGTAGAGGGGACTGGCCACTCTCGCCACTGCATAGATGGTTAGCTCTTATTCATTCGCAGTGAAAGAAGGTGGACGTACCATCGCGATCCAACCATGTATACAGTTCCGGAGTGGTGTTTAGTCTCCACCAGACCAGCAGCCAAGGGTCTAGAATCAGCGACGCCGTGATTGAGAAAGGTGACACTGGGTAGCCGAGCCTCCGCTTTGTCGTTCTCGGCGGCCATTTTCAGCAAGGCGCTCGGTGGAAGAATGGTCAGGTGACGGGCGAAGTCTGACAGTCGCCTTACGGAAGGCAACAGAAAATCGCGGTGCTATGGTAGCCCCGACTCCCATTCTTCCTCCGTCAGCCTCTTTCCGCAGTCCTTCTAAGGAATTGGCCGAATGCTCAGTGGGCGTAGACCTCGACTGGCGGGCGACAACGCAAGGAGGTACGCCAACAAACTGTCGTCATCTTCAGGTTGATCCTGCTGCTCACAATCTGACTCAGGTGGCAAACTTTTGCTAGGCGGAGGGGAAGCTTCTCTCCTTTTGACGATGAAGATTGCGCGGCATGTGTATTGCTCTTCCTCCTCTTTGCCGGTGCTGATGACTTGATGGGCCTTTTGTAGGCTATTTTGGCGTTTAAGCTCACGACTTTCCTGCAAAGCCCAACTGCAAGAGTACCCGACAACCCAGAGGAGATTCAGCCTTGGAAAGACACCGAAGAGAACCTGAGTGTGACGCCCACCATGTTCCAGACCATGCGAAGCTTCCCGAAACGTTTTTGCACCTTCGACATCGACTCAGAGCAGCCCCATGAACACACCTGGGGCTTCCATCACGAAGACTGGACTCGTGCATCTGTGGTTTATTCGCAATAAAAGCGACGTCGGTTCACGAAGCTGTCAGATGAGCTCAAGATCACCAGACAGAAAGGCAGCACGTCATCCTGGCTTTGTCCCATACGAAGAGCCCAGACGCAGCGAGACTACAAAGCAAGATTTGGTCAACCTTGTCGTCCGCCAGGACATGAAGAATAAGGCGCGGATCAGTTTCAAACACATTCCAACCTTCAAGGGTGACGAAGTTCTTGACCTTTCAACTTGCAAGCAACTTGTCGACCTGCTCAACGATTGACCGATTCCTCCTCCTACCTTTTCATCCTCGGTAAAGGGGCAATAGGGACTGTGTTGGCCGTTTTGAACCAAAGGGGGTGCACCAGGTATGGCAAATGAACAGGCGATAGAAGCAGGAAACACGTAACGATGATGAGAAAATGTTAAACCAGCAAGCCATAGAGTAGATAGAAGCCCAAGTATGGCAAACAGTTTCTTAATTAATACATAAGAGAGTTTGGCGTAGGGCCGTGACGGTAGGGGAAAAACCTCAATCGGATACAAAACCCCTACAAAATAGTTGAACAAGATCAAAACGTCTTGAGCCGCGAGGGAGGAGTCCTAGTAGTTTTGCCGACGTAGCCCGTCTAGCTTGAAACCTCCAGGCTGCAGCTTCTGAAAGATTGAGTCAGGGTCAAACTTGGCTGCGACTTGCTTCAAAAACCTCTTGTTCTTCTCCCCGTAGGAAGCAATCACGTCTTGTTCCAAGTGAGCGTAGTTCATATACTTGAACCGATGGTATCTGTCGCCTGCAAGCTTCCGGATGCCCTCATCGAGCCTCCGATATGTGTTCAGCACCTCGCGGTCGAGGGACTCATCATCCCATGCCATGGCGAGCATAATGTTGATAAGCGGCTCATCAGGTCCTTCAAGACCCATCGCATTCGCCGTGCCGTTGCGAGCAGCCCAGTTCCGCATTCCGGGAGTGATGATGTTGAAGTCGAGTCCAGCATCAACTCTCTTGGAGATATCTTCAGTCGTCTTGATCCAGAAGTCGACCACGGACTTGATCAGGTCAATATCAAATTCGACAGCTTGGGTCCAGCCGGCATTTCTGCGACCTCTGGAGTCGATTGCTTTGGCTTGTTCGTCAGAGAGATCAGAGTAATTTGCTAGTCGCAAGGTATCGAGAACACTCGGGATCGAACGAAAACTGTCAAAGACTGGCGGATCTTGGACCGGCTCTGGATAGGCCATGAAAGTAACGCCAACGACGGAACCGTTTTGGCGGGCAAAGTCCACATACAAGTGTGCCTTTCCGTCGGCGGGCAGTCTTTGAATATAGGTATAATAAGCGTCCCAAAGGTCATCGAATGTGTCTTGTGAATGAATCCGAAGACCACCCCACATGCCGTTGTAGTCATAAAGTTTGATCGTAAGGTCGACGACAATGCCAAAGTTGTGACCTCCACCGCCTCGAACCGCTCTAAAGAGATCCGGGTTGGATTTTGCGTTTGCAGTAACAAGTTCACCGCTGGCGAGAACGATATCGAACGATTCGAGGTCATCCGCAGCCCAGCCTCGGACACTGGCCAAATTTGACAGGCCGCCTTGGCCAACCGTTAGCATATTGGGCTCATCGACTCGTTCGTCCCTCGCACTCACCACCAAAGGTAAAACCTGGAACGCCGACGCCAACATCCCGACCACCTACGGCGATCAATCCTTGGCCTTCGAGAATCTTGAACAGCGGGCCCCATCGGACACCTGGACCAACTGTCAGGCCCCGACGGTCTTGATGAATATTGATTTGGTTCAAGTTCACCAGATCAAATTGGAAACCTCCATCAATGCTTGATCCTCGAGAGTTGTAGGAATGGCCACCCCCCTTGATGGAGAATAGACATCCAGCTCGTTTGACGTGAACAATTGCAGCCTGGACTTGTTCGGCCGACGTGGGCTGGAAAAAGCATGCTGGGTCTCTTGACCGCTGTTGTTCGCTCCAGTATGATTCCTGCGCCTTTGCATAGGCAGAGGAAGATGGACTAATGAGTTGTTCTGGGTACAGCTTGGCTACAGAAGAGCACTAAGGCTGTTATTAGCACTGAACATAATAAAGGACAAACTGAGACTTACTGCAGCCTTACATTTCCCCCTCGTGGACACTTCCGGAGAAGAGGCAAAGACGGCTGAAATGGCAACTGCCACTAAACATAATGGCTTCATCTTCGGGGAGTTGATGGATACTTGGAGTATCGGGGCGTATCTTGAGTGTTCAAGGCGGGCTCATTTGTTTAGAGATGTGCATTTACTCTCTGACCCGACTGAGGCCTCATGTCTTTTATACACATACCATCATTCTCTATAGAGACCTCTGCGGACCCGAACAACCCGTTGTATTATGGTGCCCACTTAACAATGACTTGTCCGCGGCCTCCGTGCATGGGCCTAATGCAGCTGGGGAGCCTCAATTGAACTACCGATCAAATCTTTCCGGGACTGCCGGAACTTAATTTCAACGTGTTGACAAACACGTCGCATTATTGACTACGAAACTCTCAAACGGTTCAGCATCAGCATCACGGGCTCCGCGGGCATGGTATCGGAACTTCCAAGACGCAGTCGGGTTGTGACGAAACCCCGTCAGGACCGACGTTTAGCCCCACCGAGGACCATCGACAGCTTCTCAACCGTCTGGCCGAGGGCCGAGTTCTACTGTTTGAACTACTACCCTTCTAACGGCAGATCGACTTACTACAGTAACTGCAACAAAGGTGGCGCGCACGGTGATTCTTGTCTCTTAAGACATGGCAGTTGCCAGCCCAAGCCAGTGGTGAGCAGAGTCTCGCCATCACCAATGACGAGTTCTCGTATCTTGTTCTAGGCGAAGGACATTACTCAAAGAACTCCATGTCCGAAAGGCACAAGTCCATCCGCATGGCCAAGCGGGAGAGTCTTGTTCTTGTTCCAGCCACGCCGATTGCCGACAGCACACGCGATACGGTCGGATACACTCAGCTCATCTGGGATTCCCCTGTATCCCTTTGAGAAGGAAGATTGGATATCTCCTGAAACCTGGTATGAAGACCAACGCTGGACCGCCCTAGTCCACGACAGACCGAACAGCAAAACCACAGCATATCGCATCTTCTCCCAAAGGTCGAAAGATGTTTGATCCGAACCTACACCCTTCGAGCCTCGAAATTCTTCAGAACAAGAGTACCTTGATGCAGTGAGGGCTGGACGTTCCATTTTCCTGCTCAACCCTGTCTTCTTTGAGGCTTTCGCGAAACAGCACAATACGCAATACGAATATCGACTTGCACTGTTTCCTTTCTCACCCACGATCCTGAGTAGTCGCTGCTTTAGCCTGAACTGGGTAAGCATCGTAGGGAGTCACGGCCAAATCGCCTCATTTCCCCATTGGAAACCCGGTTGACATATTAGTAGGCACGGCTATAACCTGAAATGGGACTCATTCTTTGTACAATGAGCCTCCTATGGGACTGATTACTCGTAGGTGGAAATAAGATCTTGATGCCCCATGTGGGCGGTGATACCAGATTAGATGATAACTTGAGCACTGCAAATGTCATCTTAATCTCTACAGCCTATCCCTCTTTTGTTGGTGCGCTATCTATACTTGGCCTCCTCCCTCCGGTTTGACACAAATGACTGATAGAAAGACGTCAATCATTCGATCTTGGTAAGCTCACCCGCTTCGTTCACGTCGTAGTGGTAGAAGTTAATCAACTCGACAGCCAAGGCGAACAAGGCTATACTATCTAAAGGCAAGCCGTCAGCATCCATGCCGTCTAGTCACGTCGCATGGGACCGGGTACTTACCAGCATTCGAATGCTTCTTTAGTCTCACGCAGTTCTTCCAGCCGTAAGAGTTGGGCAGCTCGACGTCTTGTGTGAGCCTGCCGGCAGTAGTGTGCGTGAGCTGCGTTAATAATTAGTGAAGTCCTTCCTTATCTAGAAACGGTCTTGGTTTGATGCGTAGCGTACCTCATGAAGCATGGTTGACTCGAGTCTATCCAGCAAATCAATCGGGGCCCACGCATATTTTGCCAACCATTCTGGCGCGTTGGTCAAAAACCAGCGGTGCATCCTGGGATTCGCGGCGGCCTCGACGGCGGCCTGGTTAATCTTGATGCCACCGAAGACAACGTCGTTGCCAGGAAAGCCGTCCCAGTTGGCCGCAAAGTACAGCTTCCACGGGCTGTACGCGACGATCTCGGGGGCGTCTTGATCCCATCCCTTCCCACTAGGCGGCGAAACTGGCGACGTTACTGCGAACGCGGACTTGAATGGATTCTTGAGACCTAGGATCGCGTCATCATCATGTACAGGCTTTTTCTGAATCGTGTCTTCGTGGTGGATATTCGGTTCTTTGGGATGTGGATGGGGCTGAATGTAGTCGGCGTTGCAGTGGATTTCCTAAAACGTGGGTGGGTGAGGTGAGTCTCATTTGGGTGAGTTCGCGACGAGACTGATGGATTGTATACTTACTATGTCATGCATGGTCCTTGCTGTGGACCATTGGCCACCTGTCATCAAGTCGTTCATATACTGGACCTCAAGAAGTCTGTCGAGGTGACCTGTTGGCCATCACTGTCAGCTAGCTATGCCAACCGTGGTGATTGCCAAACTATACTCACCAAAAACATAGCTCACTTTTGTTCGCGTGCCCCCCGCCCCGAACAGCAGGTCGAAAACGTTCCTGATGCGGCCGTCGAAAGTATCGATAGAGGCACCCTCCTGTGCCCATGGTCGCAATGCATCGATGGCCAGCCCTGCCCTGATGATGGCAGACTGGTAGGCCTCCTTGATTGCATCAAAGGTTCTTTGGTTGGCTATTTTCTTTATTAGAGGTCGACTATACTGACGCCAGGAAGAACTGGAAGCCTGAAAACTTACAACAGCTGACGGTATCAATGTAGACACGGCGCTCCTGGCCGATTACGGCCTGTAAGAGGCCAAAAAAGAGGAGGAGCTTCTTCAGCATCATCTTTGCTGAAACAGATGCTGTGTTGTTGCGGGTGTACTGGATAGTCTTGAGTATTTCTGCAACGGCAGACGTGGATTATATATACGACAGGGCACGGCAGGGTTGAGACCGCTCACTTCCACCACAGCATCCTTATCTTACCAGTCAAATCTTTAGACCCCAGACGTTGGAAATTAAAGACCCTATGCTGACAGGCTGCAATATCAGGTCTGAGAGCTGGGCACTGTGTAGATCATGCCAGAACATGAAGGAAAAGAGCGCAGGAGCAAAGATATATCGCCCTTACTGGTTGGGTATTTCCACTCAAAAATGGGCACCTTATGCTAGTCCAAATCGTCTTACTCAGATTACAATTGCCCACATGTTGGAAGGCTCGTGATCCTTGCCGCAGGACCGCAGAATGCAACCGTTTGCGGCTATTTTCAGCGGCCATGCAGTTAATTAATGTAACAGAGAAAGACATGCAAGAGCACGAGGCAATAAAACACAATCATCCAGTGAGATATTGGGAAACCTTCTTTCCGCGACCTTCCTAACTTGGGCGGATGCTGCGGACCTGGCCATATAATCAATATCATCTGTCACTGCTTCTTTGACCGGATGAAACCATATATATTAAAACGAGGCTATGGGCACCGCACAGTGCCAAATATTTATCAGAGTTGAAGTAACCATGTAAGACAGGGAATCAGATAACACTACTCTTGGGCCGAAAGCAGATTACAAAAGCTCGCACATCGGCACGCCCAACTCTCCAGAGGCTTCCCATCATTACCAAAGCTGAGAGGGAAGTGGCACATGCCACTCAAAAGCCAACATGCTTCTACAATCCCTTCTTTTTCTTGCTCTTTCGTCTGGCCCTTTCTGTCTCGCCCAAGATGCCTCTCCTACTGTTACCGGAACAGTTCCTGACGGTGCTGGCGTCTTGGCCGCAATCCCCACGGCGTCCGGCCAAGTTGGCATAACTCCCGGCGATATTCCTGAGGAGGACCAGCTGTATATTGCCTCTCTCCATGCTTGGTATCCATCTAACGCTTTCAAGGGCCGCACCTGTTGGAGTTGATACGGACTTTCTTGAGGAGGTAGTGACAGGTGATAGCACAAGCACGAATGTGACTTCCCCTTTCTGGTAACCTCTAGGCCATACTGACATGATCAAGTGGATTGGAACTACTTCAGACTTCGGTACTGCAACCATCACCACTACACAGGACGGACAGACTGGGGAGACAACCATCCCCCAAGGTCTACGTCTGGTCCTCAACGACCAAGGGGAGATAGAGATCACCATTAGTCAGCTCGTCCAGGACGAGTTGAACAGGATAGAAGACGAGATCAAGGTGCCAAGGTGCGAATCACTGCAAAAGCGGAACCTTGACAAGCGTGACGAGCTTGAATGCTCAGGCAGACGCATCGTCCCCATCATTGGTGGCGTCATCGGCAGCGACCTTATGATGAAGCAGATGAACTACGCCGAGGAAAAGACCCTAGAGTACATGAAGCTCAGCACGACCTACCTGGATGAGAAGGACCTGATGATATCATACTTTGACGGGGAACTGACCCACGACGCTCTCAATGCCACCGAGGCGGGAAACCCTGAGCTATTCGGCACGATGCCTGACAGATTCGGGGGTGCGGCCGCCTCTTTCGGCCTGTTTACTGGCATGCATGGCGATGCCGACACCCTACACAAGGTCAAGGCGAGGGTGCGACTTATTCCCAAATATCCCCTTCCATCCCCGTCTGAAAAGTGCGAAAAGGATCTCGCCTGCGCGGGCGTGCGCTGCAAGGGTTCAGTCGGCGTATGCACCAACGAATGGAAGGGCTGCCCATGTCGACGATCCGGCAACGCGATCGTGGATCCTTTCTTCTGGGGTTCGAACTGGGTGTGGTTCATCAGGAAGTTTTCTCAGTTCGAAGAGGGCGAGGAAGTCCCTGCTGCTTCCTGCAGCGCCAATGATGGGGCTGGCAACAATAACGTTGCCAACGTGGAAGCCAAGACTTGGACACAGTATGATCCCCCTCTGATCCCTCTGTTTTTCTCCACTAACTGGAATAGACTGATAGATAACTTCTGCAAGAAGAAGCCCAACTTGAGTGGCTCTTTCAGCGAAAATTGGAAGCCGGCCGATTTGGATGTCAGTGAATCTTCCGACTGGACATTTGACTTCAGCCTCGAGGCGTCAGGGGATGGCGCCTGTGCCGTCTACAGCTGCGACGAAGTCTTTGGCAAGTTCAAATCATGTAGGTTGCATCGACGTTCCAAGAATCAACCCATAACTGACATGTCAAACCAGGCACCTACAACTCCCACAGCTCATTCCGCTCGGGCGAGGTGAAGCTCGACTGCGGCACAGCCAGGTACAAGATGAACGACCCCCGAGGCTCGCCAAAGACAAAACTGGTCAAGCAGAACGAGCAGTGCTACGACAGAGACCAATTTGGCAAGCACATTGACGTCGAGCAAAGCACGCTCAGGTGGCAGGCCGGTTTCCTATGCACGTTGGGAATAAGCAAGCCGAGGATCAAGGCCGGAGACTCGAGTACCAACCAGGATTGGTACCAGGTGAAGCCCTATCAGTTCAACACGTACTGGAGGAACGGCTGCGAGCTCGAGACGGGCGAAACTGAGATGGGCATCTTGGATCCGCTTGCTACGGGAACCGCCAGCGTGGACACTTGCGTCGAAATCTTTTATGATAACTGGAATAGGTGCAACAATGGAGGCACGGGTGGGAGTGTGCAGTATGGGTGTCTGGTGTATGAGTTCAAGGCAACCAACGAGAAGGCTTGAGTATCAAGCTGGTTGGGTGAGCTAGCCTTGTTGAGGTTGACTAGTTCCCCGTACATATACTATTCGATTAACTTGTGCTATTGCAAACCTTGGCTTTGCTGTACTTAATCTTTCCGGACGCGACGATAAAGACAGAATGTTTTTGTTCGAAATTCCTTCACAATACCTGATCATCGATCCATCGTATCTGCCAAACGAAAGTTTACGCTTCTTCCACATTGATCCTCACTGGGTCGACGCCCTCATCGATGGGGCCTTGAGCATCGCCAATCACATTAACAAAGACGACGATACTCTGCGTCAGATTCTGAAAGGCGCCTTCAACGCATATTTTGCAACGATTGATCCTGATACTGACTATCGACCGCAAATCCCGACATATGGCTGCTTCCTGCGCTCTGGTCTGGTTAGGGACTTCCCTGACATGCATGTCGTCGCTCTCTGTCGAGAAGACGTCCCCCCCATGTCTGCCAAGGAAATGAAGCGTCATGAAAGAGCTCCTATCTTACGCCAGGAGTGCCTTGCTGGAGACATGCTGCTTTGCCTGTTCGACCGCATCCCAAGCAACCCACTCGCGTCTTGGTAAGTTGCCACCCTTGCCTGTCAAACGATTGCAAGAAACTAACTTTGCTGGAGCATGCTCAACGCCATTATGATTGCGTCAAATATCCCCGCCATCTATTGCTACTTTCTGGGACCTTCTATGTATTTGTTATGTAGTTTGCTAGCCTGTTTGCCTGTGTGACTTGCCTATGATGCTTGCCTGTGAATGCAAGCTAGGCTGCCTAGCTAGGGATCAGGTATAAATACCCGACCCACCTACGGCTATGACGTTGATCTCTCTCCTATACACACCATAATAAATAGAACAAGTCCATCCTTACGCCGCAGAAGAACAATGATTCGCTATCTGCCGTTTTAATGATAAGAATATATAATACCGCGCCCTAATCACATCGCTTGAGCTCAGCGCTTTCGGTGCCAACTTCCACCACGCTTGCTCAACTGCCATCATTGTTGAGCCGCCACCAACTGTTCTTACATATATACAAGCCATGGGCAGGCTCTTTCGAGTTGAACAGAGAGAGTACGTCTACATAATCGATCTCCACCTGCAATTCTTCTACGACTCTTTTCTGGAGGCATCGAATCTGGAGAAACACGCCCACACGCTGGCAACACAGACCGATATTGATGTCCGAATCAAGGGTGACTACGACTTGTATGTGCATACGAGATCACGCGGAAGCTCTTTGGTCACCATACCAACAAGTATACCCGACTCCGAGTGACATGGGACAAAATGTACCACCCTCTTATTGCTCGTGAGGGGCTGTTCTACTCTGCACTGGCCCAATTTTCCATGGAGAACCCAGATCACGTTCAACATCTGGAAACGAAGGGCAAAACCGCCCACATTGCGGCATCTTGGATCCCTGGGTCCGAGTTGACGAAGGAGCACGTTGATGGGCTTCTCCCGAGCCTAGGCGAGGCGGGCGCGAAGCTTTACAACTTTGTGATGGATGATGAGGAGTGAGGCGACCTTGAGAGGGAGTTGGTAGAGGAAGAGGAGATAGAGGACCAAGCGGAGCTCAAGGATGAGGACGCAAGATCGAAGGCTACGAACACGGTCCAGTTGACCCTGAAAAATTAGGCGACGGTCGTGAAAGGAAGAGGAGAGGCATTGGCAAGAGGAAGATGTGAATTGGTTCGGTCGTGGGAGGATCTTAGACTCTTTAGACCTAAAAGTGCTATTAGACGTACCTAAGCTATTGCTAAGACTCTTCTAGTTCCTTTACCACTCTACATAAAATTTATATCTATTTCAGCAAACTTTAAGGTGGTACTGAAGAGGCATGGACGTCCCGGTCTTCACCAGACAGCGACACTTCCCTCATCACGTATGCACCACGTGAGTTCTTCGTGTCCCCAAGATTTGAAGGCTGGCAGGAAAGCTTCCTCGCAAAAACCTTCCCAGCCATGTCTCAAGCTTCGAGATGAAGATTCGGCTCATCGTTTCATCAAACCTTTCCAGCCATTCATCAAAGTGCCGCTCCGTAGACCCCACACTCATCGCTTCACTCGACCCGTGCCCGCCTGGTCTGCCGAGACCTAGAGTTATCGCTTCAGGATTCTACAAGCCCGCCAGTGGTCAGTATTGCATCCTACAGTTGCTAGCTCCGCCGACACCAAGCTGGCCGATGCCTCCTAGCCCGGCACACACCCGAACGCCTTCTCCCGCTTTCCGCATGACTTCAAGCTGGCTACTCGAGGCAGGTCGCGTGGAGATGTGAACCACCCACGACGTGTCGTGAACGGCAGGCAACAACCGATCAACACTTCCGCCATTCCCAATACCCTCTTGTTTGATGCTATCAGCTTCGAGGTCAACTCTGCGTTGATTCATAGGCGACTCCACCGGCAAACCACACGCTCCAGCCTCGGCCTCAGTTCATCAGCCGATCAAAAGAGTCCTCCTCGGCGGTAGATCACGTTCGTCAATACCGGTTCCGAGCCTCCGACTTCAGAAGCTGATCGCTAAAGCGCCCCTCAGCGTGTTTCAACTTTTTTGCCTCAAGTTTTCGTCTCGTCTCACTCCAGGCGCCCTCAAGATGTCCGACTCTACGCCTCTCCTGCCATCAGCCCTCTCGCTGAACCAAACATCGCCTTCGTCAGATGTGTGCCAGTCTGGCCTGACTGTTCAGCCCTGCCGCTAAGAGACTGTCTGCCGCAGGGGATTCACTGATAAGCGTCGGGTTTTTCTCTCTTCGTCAGTGGGAGCGACAGAACTTCCAGCATGCACACCGTCTGAGTCATGAAGCGGGCATTATTCTACCAGCACCTGTCGAAGGACAAGAGGACGTTGAATCGGTGGAGGCTCAGTTTTGTCGACATATGGCAGGGAAACGCCCCATCACACCTTCCGATCCTAACCATTTATCCCAAAGCACACGAAATGCACAAGGCGTTCACGCTTACCCAGAAGAGACGGGCACGAGACAAGATGGCAAAGCGCTGCGACAAGCTTGTTGATGCGGCGGAGAATGTGTGGCCAAGAAACACGGGCTCTATCGGTGCTCTTGTACGTCGAACGCTCGCCCGGACTGGCATCGTCGGCAGCCGTGCCTCTCGCTTTGTGGTACCCGCCAAAACAAAGTATCAAAAACAGGCACGCAAATCTGCCAAACGCATGCAGGGCCTCCAGAAAGAGTTTCTGCGAAAGGTCAACGATCCAACTGATGCCATGGACATGGAGCATGCTATCCAGGAGCTGTGTGATACCAGCCCCCCCCCTGTGAAGCAGCAGACGTCACCCGCGAGCGATGTTCCACCCATCACGAACACCGATGCTCCGCCCTCACGAACCCGACCTGTCGGTGCGTCCTCTCCTCTGGGTGGTGTGATTTCTCGTCGAGGGGAAAGACTCAATGTCACACAACCCCCCAAGTCACCCGTGGTCACCCTCGCAATACCGGTAGGCTCAGAAGCTGAGCCGAAAACCCCTCGGATCAGTAGTGGCCAAGTCACCAATGGCTCTCCGCGCCCGACCGGGGTACTGTTTCTCCATCCTCGCTCTGGCACACTACTCAGCAGCATCCAACCAAATGCACTGGTGACTGGGGAGACAACCATCCCCCAAGGTCTACGTCTGGCTCCGTTATCCCATCCAGGGTCTGGGGAGACAAGACTGTAATTGCAAATCCCATTGAACCGCCAACCTTGTGCAGTGTGAAACTTGAAATGGCACAGCCTGCTTTGAACAACTCATCCAATGGCTTTTGCTATTGCTGCAGCTGAAACACTGAGTGATTGGTTGAGAAAGTGAGGCGAGGGCTGCAAGGACGCCTTGGTGGCTGAGCGACATCAGGCCGGGAAGTCATCAACCGAAGGAGGGGTTTTCTCTCATCATCAACATTCTTTTCCCTCAACGGAATCGTCAAAATCATGGCCGAACCCATATCTCTGATTGCCTCTGTGGCCGGCCTGCTCGACGTTTCAATTCGCTCGTCCAAAGCCCTGCATAGCCTGCAGCCCCAGCTGAAGAACGCGCCCAACTTGATTCGGGCTCTGTCCAATGAAGTTGAAGATCTCAAGGCAGTTTTGGCTCGGGTTGAAGACACAGCAAAGGCTTCAAAAGCCAGCGCCCAGCATGCCCCAAGCATCACGGCCACCATAATCGATCTTGAAGCGCAACTGCTGAAGGCAAAAGTCATCTTGGCTGACCTGGACACCTTGACCAAGAAACTCGCAGCGGAAAAGCCAAAATTGAAGAGAATCAAATGGTGTTTGAAGCAGTCTCAGGCTTCAGAACTGCAGACTGACCTCAAAGAAGTACTGGCCACAATCAATGAGCTTCTTATGGCCCACAACAGGCAAGTAATCTGACCCCGAGCGACCATGTCTAATTTAGCTAACTCAAGGCATAGCTGCATGTCGAGCCGGATTCATCTGGAAGTTTGTGATGTTCGTCTTGAAACGCAGAGGCATCAAAGCACCGTCATCCAGAGGCTAGACGCGAGCTCGCAGGCGACAACCAACCAGCTGATTTCACTCAACAAACCATCACCCAGAATCATGCATATATGGTTGCAGGACTTCAGGCACTTCAAAAAAAGACACCAGACCCGCCACCAGGATGGCATCGGGCTGTTCTTGATCAGCCCTCAACCATCCGTGAGGAAACCAAGGCCAATCGAACGCCGACAGTGATGAAAGAGAGAACAACGCAAGGCCCATTTGTCACACAAAAGAATCCGGCAGAGATGAAAGCCCACGCATACACAGGTCGAAGCGAGTCGGCATTCCCTCCAGGCTTCATGAATTCCTCCTTCTTTTTCACATTGGGGATGGTGAAGTCTGGCTGCCAGTCCAGTTGCCCATGCGGATGTCACTTCCCAAGGTCAAGACATTCTTGGAGGCTCCCTAGGGTACTTGATACAGTCATTGGGTCCCTTTTCATCGGTCATACAAGTAACCCTGTGGTGTCCTCAAAGTGCAACCTAAAAGAGTGTTCCAAGGCCCGATCCATCAGACTCAGGCTTGCATACACCTTTCCACTTTGGTTCCTCAACCACACCATCCACATGCTCGTCGAGGCATCGACATCAAGACCCTTCGCTCTTTCCCTCGTGTCATACCGCCGGAGAAAATATACGGTGTCAGATAAGAACATTCTTTTCCAGGCTCGCAGTGGAAATCTCACTGGGGTGCAAAAGATTCTTCATACCAATCGGGCAGCCTTCCTCGATGTTGGTACGGATGGCCGCACTGTCTTGATGGCAGCTCTATGGGGAAGGGGTTCCTGGAAGAAGACACTTGAAACGATTAAACTGCTCCTCTAAGCCGGTGCAGACCCTGACCAAGAGGATGATTACGGAAACTCAATGCGGCTTGAGGTGACCAGACAGATCACGAGATCTCCAGGCCGATATCATCAGCTGCAAGGGCTCTTTCCAATGTCCAAAAGTACCGACATGCTTGAACTGACATTTCTTCACAAGATAATTGTAGGCCAGTGCCACGTCGACCTTGCCACAACGTTGCAAAGCGGAAGTCCAGATATTCTTGCTCAGATTGATGTGCCAGATATCATCGGGGAGACTCCGCTGATGTACGCCGTCCGGCTGGGCCATGTGGACCAGGTCAAGGCTCTGATCGACGCTGGCGCCGTCGTCAACATCAAGAGTAAGAATGGAAGCTCAGCCTTGAGTATCGCAACAAACACGGAAATTGCGGATCTGGTCATGAGGGCCGGCGCGGATGTTCATGCAACAGACGAATATGGTACCACTGCCCTTCACACAGCAGCTCAAAAAGATTTGTCGAAAATGATCGAAAAGTTACTATCCGCGGGCGCTAGGGTCGATTCTCGGACTTTTCGTAAGGGGCCAACATCTCTCCACGCCGCTGCGCAATATGACTGCCCCGATGCCGCTCGACTGCTGTCTAGACGAGGCGGAGATATTGATGCGAAGGACTACTGTGGAAGATCACCTCTAAATTTCGCTATAAAGTTAAACTCTCACGACACGATCGCTGCTCTACTCGAGTTGGGAGCTGATTACCTCTGTCAAGACCATGGCACATCTTTCCTTCTCTGTGCAGCCAGACATGGGGATGAGGAGACTTTGAGAATATTGGCAAGTTTTGAAGTTGGAGGTATTGATATCAGCGCCGTCAACCGACATGGACGGACGCCGTCTGAGCAGTTTGAACGGCGCTCCGAGATTTCAAGCAGTCTTCGATCAGCTTTCCGTTCTTTACTTGAGGTCGTCGGTCGGAACCAATCGAGTGAGGATATTTCGGAGGGCCAGCATGGTTCTGACGACGAGACATACGTCGACGCGGCTGAGTTTCTATAAGACTGAGACTCACAGAATCAGCAAAAAGCAGGACGAAACTTCAGTGATAAAATCACGTGCCAAAAGTTTAACAACACCCCCCGCCCCAACCCCGCTTTACGATGCGACTTCGCTATGACGATTATGTATTTTACAAGGGATAAACCAGTCATGCTAGGTTTATATTAGCAGAGAGTACTAGGCATAACCTAAGTAATAATTATAAGTTATATCTAGTAATATACTTAAAGGTATTAAATATAACTAAGTTATATTAATAACTAAGGTATTATAGCCTTAAAAAGGATTACTAGCACGTAACATAAGTAGACCTAAGGACTATGAATTACGAATAGATCACTAGGATCACACCATAATCTAAATAAGCTAGATTAATAAGATCACTAGGTAATCCTTATAATCTAATTTAATATTAAGAATAAATAAAATATATTTATTATATTTTCTTATATAGTAATTACCTTAGCTATTAATATAAGTTAGTTATATTTAATACCTTTACGTATATTATTAGATATAATTTATACCCTTTGCCTTAGAGTATATAACCTAATCCTTTATTAATATAAACCTAGTTTAACTAGTTTATCTCTTAAGAAATATGCTCTTATTATATATTAATAGCTTATATTTAATAGATTACTTATATTACTTTAAGTAATATTATATAATTACTAGTATATTAAATAATACCTTTATTAATTAACCCCTAGCATATATTACTCTACTAAGCACCACTAAAATAGCTATTAAAGTCTAATAGCTATAGGCCTTTGTAAACTAACTTAGGGCTTAAGTTAATTAACAACTAGCATAATAGCTAGTATTACCTATAGCTATATAAGCTAGGGATATTAAAGAAGCTATTAAACCCCTTAAACTAATACCCTTTAATAGAGATACTAGGGATATTATTTTATTTCTTACTTGCTATAAGGGATACTTTATATTCTTTCTAAATAAGTTATATAGTAATAAGGCATAAGCTCTATTTATAAGATAACTTATAGAAGGCATAGCTATAGTATAAATAAAACTTATTACTAGGGATTTTTTATTAAATAAAAAAGGTAATTAAGACTAAGATATTATTAATATCTTTTTAAATTAAGAGAACTTTAAGGTTATACTTAAGGATATATTTAGCCTTATTAATAAAAAAATAATAAGCTACTATATAATTATTTACCCTTCTGTAAAATAAGTTATGCGCTGCCTATATAACTTGGTTTAAATAGCTAGCTTTAAAGACTAAATTTAAAGATACATCCCTTATAAAAATCTTTTATTATAAATTAAAATCTAAAGTTAAGAATAAACTCTATAAGGCTAATTAACCTAATAACCTTAATAAATATATTACTATAGCTGTTAAAACTAATAAGTAATAATCTAAAAGATATAAAGAAAAAGCTATTAAAAAAGCTAGGCTAAGAGAAATAAACTTTAACCCTTATTTCTTAAACTAATAATAGTAATAAAAGGGGAATCCCTATTTATAGCATAAAGGAACCTTTTATAAAATATATATAAGACCTATAAAACTTAGGGCTACTAGAAGGAATAAATAAGACTACTATAAACTAAAATATTAATATTATTATAAGATAAATTATATTAAGAAGGTCTATTATAAAAAGTAGCATAATATTAAAGAGGGGTATTATTAGCTAAACTAATAATAACCCTTACTAGAAAAGAAAAAATACCTAGATATAACTAATTAAGGCTATAAGCCTTAGATAGCTATTTATATTATTAAGATATTTAAAATAGTATAATAAGGTTATAATAAAATAGGTATTTAGCTTAATAAACTAGATATATTATATAACTAAATATATTTATTAAAGGTATAAGCTAAATATAATATAATTAGTTATAATAATATAAAAAAATAACTTTATAAAGTAAAATAACCCTATAAGCCTAACTACTTATATATTATAAACTATATAAAATAAAAGCTACTATTAAAACCTAAACCTATTAAGAATAATAACCTAAGATAAAACTTATAATAAACTATTACTATAATTAGGCGTATTAAACCTAAGTAAAAAGGACCTATAGTATTAGCTTTAGCCTAATAATTACTACTAATAATAAAAAAAATAAGCTAACTTCTAAGAAGCTACTATAGAAGGGTTTAATTATAAGAAATAGATTATAAGATATAATAAAAATAAGTAATCTTAGATACCTACTATAATCTATTATAGGGATTATTAATAAAATAACCCTATATAATAATTATAGCCTATGCCCTTACTACTAAGTTAAGGCATTATAAGAATATAATAAAGTCTATAAATTATATAAAATAAATTAATATCATAAGCTATTATAAAATAATAAAATTACTAAAGTAAATAATAGTAATATTAATTAAATTAAGTTTAAGTATAATATTTAAAAACTATATAAAGAACTATAAAATAAAAACTCTAACTTATAAAAACTATAAAAGAGTAATAGAAAACTATAAAAAAAAGCAAGCTATCCCTAACTCTATAATAAAAATAATAGTTATTACTAAAATAACTTATAAGAAAGATATATCTAAATAATATAAGAATATATAGAAATAGTAAATAAATAAGAAATCTATATTTAAGCCTATTATAAGAAATTAGCTAAAAACCCTTAATACCTAAAACTACCTTTTAATCTATAAGATAGTATAAAAATATACCTAATATATAAAAAATATATTAATATCTCTTAGATACTATATTAATACTATTAATATAAAATTTATTATATTAGGCCCCTATAGCCTATAGCCCTATAGGGCCTAATTATACTATAATTTATTAACTAAGATAAGCGCGGTAAACCTTTTAGCCTAATAGCCTAGAGGTATAGGCTATTAGGGCTTGTATTTTCTTTTTTATAATATGTTATAAAGAGAAATAAAAATAAGACTATTTTCTTACTATATTATTATATTAACTAAGTAATAAGCCTTATTTAGAGTATAAAATAAAAGAATATAAAGTTAGTTATTAATATAAATCTATTAGTATAATAAATAAGTAATATTTAGCTAAATATTATTATATTTTCTAAGATAAAAAATAAATTACTTATTAACTAAAGATTAATAAAAATATATTAATAAAACATAATTATAAAAATAAAATAACCTTAAAGCTAAATAAGAATAATAATACTAAGATTAGTTATATAGCTAAGATAATATATATAATTACAAGGTATATAATAATAATATATATAGATATAATTATATTACTTATATCTTCTTAAAAAACTAAAGAACCTACTTATTATAGGGCTATGGGTAAATAAATATAAATAATTATTATAAAAAGCCTTATATTTTATTAATAACATATCTAAGTAATAATACCTAGAACTAAAAGTATAAATTAAGAGAAAATAATTAAATATTTTAATAAATAATAAAGCTAAGTAGAATTACTTTAATCTAATAATAATAAATAAGCTTAAGCTATTATAGAGATATAAATAAATACCTTACTTAGTAATTAACTTAGAAAGAATTCCTTTTAATTATAATAATAGAATTATTAACTATAAGATTAATTATATTATAAATCCCTTAGCTCAATTAAGGGGTTAAAATATTATTAAAAGTAAAGGGCAAATAGCTAGCTCTAGGAATTATCTTATTAAAAGAAATATAAGTTATAATATAAAAGAGATATATTAAAGTAATTTAAAGTCTAAGTTATTAAACTTATTTAATAGGTATTAGATTTAATTGTTAAAGAGCTATATTTATTATATAAGGTACCCTTATAGCTAGATTATATAATATTTACTAGGGGCTCTAAAAGCTTTATTATCTTAATAAACTCTAAGTTTTTACTCTTTTTATTCTTCTCTCTTAGATCTAATAATAATATATTTTATAATTATATTTTAAGTATTCCTTAAGCTTTATAATTCTTTTTATCCTTTTTTTATAAATACTTAATTTCTTAATCTTTTTATTTTCTTTTTTTAATCTCTAAGGCAAATTTAATATTTCTTTTATTTCTTATTAAAAATCTTTTAATCTTAATTAATTTTATTATCTTTAAGTCCCTTAGTCTTATTAATTAGCTTAGTAGGTCTTATAATATATTTTTTATTAATTTTAATAAATAATTAGCTAAAAGGAAAGGCCTTAATAATACCTCTATAAGTCTTAATATTACTATAAGTAATTAAATATTATAGTATTAAAGTTTTATACTTATTAATTAAATCCTTAAGAACTAAGATTAGCTTTAATTTATAAATAAATATTATTTATTACTTATTTATAAGTTATTTCTTATTTTTAATAATAATAATTTTTTAAACCTTAGTTATAAATTTATTAATAGTTTTATTAAAGTTATTAAGTATTTTTTTTATATCTTTATATATAATAATTTAAGCTAATATATATATATAATAAGTATAATAAATAAATAAATATAATAAAAATCTTAATCTCTTTAATAAAAATCATAATAAAAATATAATAAATTATTTAATTAATTAAAATTATTTATTATATTTTTCCTTAGATATCTTAATTATTACCTAATAGGTCTTTATATTATAGCTAGGCTTACTATAAATACTATAATATTAAATACCTAATTATATTAACCTCCCTTAATTATTACTTTATAATAATTTAGCTATTACCCGCGTATTTATATCTATTTAATTAATTACTTATCTTTTTTCCTTTATTATTATTACCCCTCTTTTTTATAGCTAGGTCCTTTTTACTCTCTAGCGCTAGCTTAATATCTTATTTGCCTATTAAAGGTCTTAAACCTCTGCCTAAATAAGAGCTATCTTATATATAATTGCCTTTATTCCCTTCATAAGAGACTTTAATACTTTAAGAATTAACTCTAGAGAGCTACTTTAATGCCTTTTAATTTATCTCTTAAGGTATTTAAATTAAGATTAGGCCTTAAATATAATCTTTAGGGTCTTTAATGCCTAAGAGGTTAATTAATTAAATACCTCTTTAATTAATATTAATATCTATAATTATATATTAAGCTTTAAGATTATACTTTTTAGATTAAGAGAAATAAGCCTAGCCTTTTTAAATAATACCTTAATATTTCTTTTTATTATAATAGCCTTATATACTATATAAAAGGCTAAAAAAAACTTAGTCTTTAAAATATATATTATAAAGTATTTAATTAAATACTTTATTTCTTAATTATAAGCCTTCTTTAATATATTAAAGTATTTAATATTAAAGGGCTAAAATAAATAAAAAGAATAAAATAATATATAAAGCTAAATAATATTATTTTCCTTATAATATCTCTTAAATTTAATAAAATAATAGCATTTATAGCTATTAAGAATTAAGAGATAATAAAAATTAATTAATTAGTTAATTATATATTAATTAAAGTTTTTAAGTTATTTAAGACTACTTTTATTATTAATCTAGCTATTTTAGGTTATTATAATAGCTTAATTACCTAAGAGGTTATTTTCTTAGTATTAATTAATAAGGTAATATTAGCTTATATTAATAATAAATAATAAAATTAATTAGTTTTTTATATTAATTACTTAGATTATTATAATTTATTCTTAGTTTCTAAGTTATATTAATTTTAGCTTTAAATGCCTTTCTAAGCCTATAATAATTATTTTATTTATAATTATATCTATAAAGAAGCTAATCTTATTAAAATTATAAATATTATTTAATTAGATATTATATTTTATAATTATATTTACTATAAGCTAAAATTAATTATAAATAATAATTAAATCTTTATATTTAGTTTTTTAGTAATTATATTTCTAAAAAAAATATATTTTAAGCTCTTAATATTACTTAATAAAGTTTAAAGCCTAATATATATTAATAGGTAATATATCGCGGTTAATAAGTAATTAATTAGTTATTTCTTTAATACTATAAAGCTAGAGGGGAAATTCTCGCAAATCTAGGTTAAGAATAAAGTAAATAAGGATCTATTCCTTTAGATTAGATAGCTAATATAATTTCTAGATAATATTGTGTTGAGATTAGATACCTTACTATTAGTGATATAAGGTCTAATAATAGACCTTATAGATAGTAGTAGCCTATTAGAGACTTAATTTTAGGTTATTTTAAATAGCTTAAAGTGCTAAAAGTATTCTAGCCTTATTACTAGGGCTTAATATATTAGGTAGTTATAAATTAATTAATTAAATAAAGAAGATATAAGGTAAGGGATTTTTATTATACTTGCTTATCTATTATACTTGCTATATATATATATTATTTAGTTATTAATCTCTTAATAATAATAAATAGATTTATTACTTAATTTATTAAATTTTTTTATTATTTATTTATTATTTATTTATTATTTATTTAATATACCTTTATAATTAATTAATACTAAAGTTTAATTATATTTATTTTTAACTTATTAACCTTTTTTAATATAATAATTAACTAAATAAATAATATTAATAGCTATTATAGATATATTATTATTAATTTTAATCTAATTATTATTAATTTTAGTTTTTAGGTATTTCTTAATCTTTATTATTTAGAAATAATATATAATTTAAAAATATTTTAAGATAATTCTATTAGCTATATTATAAGGATTAATAAAATAAGTAAATATAAGATTAGCTTAATTAAAGAAGAATTTAATATATTATTTCTTATTACCTTAGCTAAAGTTATATTTACCTATATAGTAAGCTTTTATAATATCTTATATATACTTCTTAGTTTTATATACTAAGTTAGATTTTCTCTAAGTTTTATTATACTTAATTCTAATAGGCTTATTTTTATTACTTAGTATATTATTATTATAATTTTTATAAATAAAACTTTTAAAATAAAAATATTATTTATAATATAAATAAGTATTATTAGTCTTAAGGTAATTAAAACTAGGCTCTTTTCTTACCTAATAATTTAAATAACTTAATTAGAATTTAATATTAAGGTATTAAAAAGTATCTTATTTAATCTAGACTTTCTTTATATTAGATCTTTTAGCGAGCCTATTATTTTTAAAGTTAATATAGCTTCTTATTTAGTTAAATTTATTTTTATATTTGTACTATTAATAGCATAGCTACTTATTAGCTTATTAATTTGTTATTAATATTATTAATAAAATATATCTCTAATATTACCTTAAGGTATATTAAGAAGTATATATTAATTACCCTTTTTAATAAAGTAAGAGGCCTTAATTTCTTTAAGGTTAGATTTATAATTAAACTTAGAGTTACTTATAATAATATTAAGGTTCTCTTAGTTATAATTATTATTATAATAATTAAAAATATTATTAAAATTAATTATACTATATTTAGTTATAATAATAGCACTATTTTAATTAATATTATTTTATATAATTTTATTTTATTTAATATTGCTTTTACTTATATTAATTATAAAATTATTAATTTTACCCTTAAAATAAATAATTTTAATATTAGGGAATAAAGTTATTATTATAGCTTATATTAGATTTAATAATAGCTAATTAGCTTTATAAGGGCTAATTATTAATAATATTAATTTTAATAATAAGTATTTAAGTATATTAATAGCTAATTAAAATTAATTTTATTAATATAACTTAGATTTTATTAATATAATATAAGATAAAAAATTAAAAAAAACTTATATAGGGCTAATAAATTTTATATATTTATTTTATTATAATAAATTTAATTATATTTATTAGTTATTTTATTTTTATTTATTTTTAGCGCTAAGTTTATTTACTTATTATAATATTTATTTATGGTTTTTTTCTTTTTATATAGGTGCTAAATCTTATATATTTATTTTTAGTAAAGGTTTTAATTTAAGTTTCTTTTTATAAAATAATATTAGTTTTTAAATATAATATATAATAAAATATAATTAAAAGTAAAAAAATTATAAATAAAAAGAAATCTCTTAAGGTTTATAGTTTTATATTATTTTTCTTATTTTTAGGTTTAATATAATTTACTTATTATTTTCTTTTTAGATTAAAAGATTTAAATATACTTTTTTTTTCTTAAATGTATTTTCTTAATTTACTTAATTTATCTTATTTTATACTTTAATTAGGCTTTTTATAATATTTTATAATTTAGGTTTATTTATTTACTTATTATTTTTTATAGTAAAGCCTATTTATGTAATTAATATATCTTAAAATAGCCTTTTATTTTTTTATTAAATGTATTATTATATAATCTTTTTTACCTCTTAGTAATTTATAACCTTATTATTATTAATTATAATAAGAGCTAATAAGGGAATAATATATTAATAAGAGTTATCTCTTTATATTAATTTTTATAAATAGCGATTAAAATAATTAAATAAACCTTTTAATATTCTAAAAAGTTAAGCTTAAAGGCTTATTATTTAATCTTATATATACCCATATAGGGTCTAGCTCTTATAAGAGATTATTTCTTTCTTAATTTCCTAGGTAAATAATATCTCTTATATAATTTTAAATACATAATATTACCTTCTTTAATAATAGTTTTTTTTTATATTTTATATTATATTAGAGTTTAATAAGTAATATTAAAGTATTAATAAGAAGTTTTACCTTTTTATAATAGATCTTATATAATAGTTTTAGTATTTATATATTAATATCTTTTTTTTTAATTTAAGAGTTAGCCGCGAGGTTAATAAATCCTTAAGGATAAAAACCATATATTAAGTTATTTAATGCCCTCTTAATTATATTTAATACTATATTATTAAGGTTATATTATAATAATAATAATAATATTAGCTATAATATATTTAAATTTATTACTATATAGTATTTAATTATTATTTTAATTATTTAATATTCTTTTCTAAAATCTTATTAATTTATAAATAATAAATTATTAATATAATAAAATTAATTCTTAGAAAACTAAAAATAACTCTTTAGATCTAAGATATAAATTTTAGATCTTAGTTATTAATATTTTATATTAAAATACCTTAGTTTAATAATAAGAGTATTTAAATAAATATAATTACTTAGTTTTTTATTATATATAATATATACCTTATTAATAATATTATCTTTTTTAAAAATATATTAATTAATAAGGGCTAAGTAATTAAGCTTATTATAGCTAATAATAGCCTAAATTATCTTAGTTATAGCTAGTTTTAAAAGGTTTATAATAAAATTAAAGGTAATTATATAAAAAGGCTATAATATTAATATAATTAATTATAATTTCCTATAGGTTAGCTTTTTACTTATTAAACTCTTATAATATATTAAGTAATAAGTAATATAGCTATAAATTATTTTAAATATTTAATAAAAATAAATAAGGTTTAATTCTTATATTTTAAAATTATTTCTTAAACAGTATTTAATATTATAAATTATTTTAAGAATAGGTTTAATAAGTAGCTATAAGATATAAAGCTTTTATTTCCTTTTATATTTTATATAATATAAGAGATCTCCTAAGAGCTCTTATAATTAAAAGGGGACTATCTTTAATTATTAATTTTAATACCCTAGGTTTTAAATATCCCTAATATAATCCTATATATAGCCTAACTTTATTTTTTTATTATATCTTTTTATACTTTATTAATAAAACTCAGAGGTAAATTTAATTTATCTTAATTTTATTTATATTAGCGCTATTATAAAATCTAATTTATTAAAGCTATTTCTAATTATTTATTATATTAAGTAATCTTTAATTAATAATCTTAAGAATATATCTAAGATAATATTAAGTATACCTAATATATAAAAAATCTATAAGTTAAAGTAAGATAAGTAATTAATAGCTTTAATTAATTTTAAATTAATTTTATTAAAATTTATTATTTTTAGTAAGCTATAAATAATAATACCCTTAGCTATTATATAATTTATAATAATATTAATTAGGTATTAGCTTAACTATATTAGCTTTCTTATTATTTAGATTACCTTAGCTAATATAGTAATTTTAACTTTTATAAATTTATATTTAGTTTTTGCCTTAGAAGTTAAATAAGAGATAAAGCTAATAAGCTTTAATTTTTTACTTAAGATATTTTTTCTTAGAATTATTTTTTTAATTTATTTTTTTTTTAATTTAAAAAATAAAAAGTCTAAATATATTTATATAGGTATTAATTTTAAAAAATAATAGCTTCTTAGGGTTATAATAATATAATATAAATTATTTAATAAGAAATTATTATATCTGACTAAAGGTATTTTTTTTTATACATATAAAGGCTATTATTAAGGCCTTTAGCCTTTTAAGTTAATTTTAATATTTTAGCTTATAATTTAATAATAGCTTTAATATCTTATAAAAGCTATATTTTATATTTAAGGAGAGGGCATAAATATATATTATATTATAATATCACTTTTTATAAATATCTAGTTATTTAAATATAAGTTTTAAAATAATAAAAACAATTAGAATTATTATTTTAATAAAAGTAGTAAGTTAATATTATATCTTATAGAAATTATTATTATTAATTATATATCTAAGTAGCTTTATTATATTATATCTTATAAAAGATTTATTAATAATAATTTTTAATTAGTTTTTATTAAGTAACTTTAATATTACCTCTAAGAACTTAAGATATTTCTTAAAGGTATTAAAAAAAATACTTATATTATTAATATAAATATATATAATTATATATTATTCTAAGAATATATTATTTATAAAGTATTAATTAAAAGTAAGAAAATTCTTAAATCTTATTAGGGCTATATTAGAAACTTCTAAGCTATAATTAAATATAATTATTATTTAATTATAATATATATTATAAATAAGTAACTAATAAAAATAACCTTATATTATTAAATATTAAAAAATACCTTTTTCCTCTTATATTTATTATAATATTATTTAAATTTAATAAAAGATATATATTAGGGACTATAATATTATTTAGGGGTTATAAGTTAATTATAACTTTGCCCTTTTTTTTATTATTTATAATGCTCTAAATAATAAATATAAGATATATAATTAATATTAGCTTATCTAAGTAATATATCTTTTAAATAATATATAATTTTTTATAGACTTTATTTAAAAATAATTAATTTTTAATCCCTATTAGGTAGGCTTTAATAATCTTTTTCTAATTTTATTAATTATTTATTAAGTTAATTTTTTTTTTTTTTCTTTAAGTATAAAGATAATACTTTTATCCTTATAAATATTATATCTATTTATTAACTTAAGAAGCTTTATTATTTATTTATTATTAAGATTAATTATTTTAATATTAAAGTTATTTTTTATTAAAAGTATACCTTTAAGGTAATTAATATTATAATTTAAACGTTTAATATTAACTTATATAGAGTTATCTCTATTAGCTTCTCTTAGTTTTTTAATTAGCTTTTTTAATAATATTTTAATTATTAATAGGTTTTTTACTTCTAATTTTAGCTAAAAGTCTTAGCTAATTATATTAGGAAAATTTATAAATTTAAAGGGGCTAATAATAAAATTTATAGTTTTATTACCCTTCTAATTATAAATATAACTAATATGTTTCCTCTAGTGGATCTAGATATTCTTTTCGCTAGAGTTATAAAAACTAGCTATCTTAGGGGTATTTTTATTAATTCTAATATTAAAAAAGTTCTTATTTTTTCTTTTAGAGTAAAAGGCTTTATCCTTACCTCTAGGGCTATATATATCTAATAGGTTTTTATAAATAATTAAAATAAAAGTAATTTTATTTTTTTATATTATTATTATATAGGCGCTTTTTATTATTTTATTAAATAATAAAATTCTTTTTTATATAAATCTTATTTTAAATAATAATATTATAAGTAGCTTTAAAAATAATATTAAGGTTAATAAAATTAATTTATACTTTATATAAGGGAATAATATTAGTAATACTTATTTATCCCTTACTAGGCCTCTTAGAAGTTATAGGTCCTTAAAAAAGGCATAGATTTCTAAAAGGGATAATAATAAGGTAAGAATTTAATAATAAATTATCTAGTTTACTTAGGGGTTCTTATAAGAGATTTCCCTAGGAATTCCCAGGGATTTCTCTAGGAAGTCTCTAGGAAAATAGGTCTAAATTCTAGGGAATTCCCGGGGATTTCCTAGGGATTTCTTAGTCACATAGTTCCTAGGGATTTCCCTAATAAGTCCCCCTAACTAAGATAGGCGCTATCCTTAGTATTTACCCTCTGCCTAGCTATATCCTACGTAGTAGTTCTATTATTATAATACTAAGGGAATATTAATAAGAGCTAAAATAAATAAAAGAAATTACTATCCTAATATAATAATTATATCCCATAAATATATTTTCCTCTTATCCTTATGCTCCTTATAATTATTAGTATTATATATATAGTCTTTCTCTTATTATATATTATAGCTTCTCTAGGTATTATCCTGCCTTATTAATATACCTCTTTAGGCATTATCGCCTCTATTACTTACTATATTTCTATTACTATTATCCTTATTATTATTCTAAATAGGCTTAATACTATAAGTATCTTAGTTATATTAATCTTAGTAATTAATCTCTAGGGTTTATATAAACTTATTATTATTTATAATATAATAAGGGTATTAAAATTAGCTATTATAGCTAGCTATAATTAATATAGGTCTTCCTAGGGTAAATATATTATTATTCTTAGTTAGTCCCTATAGGATTAAACTACTTATAATAATAGGGATATAATAGTTAGTAATCTAGGTATTTTATATAGCCTAGAGGAAATAAGTAAGCCTATTATTAGGGTTATCAAAGATAGATTAGTCTAATATATTAGGGATTAGTTTATTTATATTTAGGTAAGTAAGCTATAACTTATATAATAAGAGGTTTATTATTAATATAAAATAGTTATTAATCTTAAGGAGGTATATAGCCTTAGAAAGGGAAAAGTTTTTCTTAGTTTTATTTTATATTATCTTAAGGGTAATATTAAAGCCCTTAGTATATATATTATTAAAGAAAAGAATAGCCTAGTTAATAGAAATAACCTAGAAGTAAGCTACTAGTTAGTTATTTATATTATATTAATCTTTAATAATAATATATCCCACGGGGAACTTCTTTTTATTACTTATAGCTATGCCCTAGTTCTGCCTAGCTTAATACTTAATAAATCGCGCTAAGGTATTATTATTATTATCCTTTGTCTTATTAGGGTAGCCTCTCTTAGATAATTTTACTTATAAATAGCTAATACTAAAGGGAATAGGTATATTATTATAGTTTCTAGAGGTATAATTAGTCTACCTAATTAATTAAAGGTAAGACCTAAAGATAAGGGTAAAAGGCTAGGTATTATTAATATTATATTACTTTTAGACCTAGTTATAAAAGTTAGTAATACCCTTAGCCCCTCTAAGCTCCTTTAGTTAATCCTTTATGGCTATAATAAGGTTATTAAAGACCTAGGGCTAGGTAAGCTAGTTAATAGCCTTAGAAAGGATATAAGCTATCTTAGCTAACCCTAATATATTACTAATAATATTCCCTTTTTTAAGCTTATAATTACCTTAAAGCTAGTTATTTTTCTTCTTAAATTATTTACTTAGGCTATAAGGCTATTTTTATATTATTATAAATATAAAAGTAGGGATAACTTTTAGCTTATTATTATTATTATTTATCTTAGAGAAATCCCTAAAAAACCATATACTTAGAATATATATAATAGTTTTTTATTTATATAGAATAAATAAGATTAATATAGAGGGCTAATTATAGGTAATAGAGTTATTTTTTTTTACCTCTAGGTACTTAAGGTAATTATAATAAAGGTTTTTAGATAAGAAGTAAAGTCTTTATTATAGGTCTAAGGCGCCTATAATAGGGTTATAGCTATCCTAGATAGCCCGAGCTTAAAATAAAGCATAGATAATAAGGTTATAGCTAATCTAGTAGCTAAAATAGTTAGCCTTTTAGGTATTAATAATATAAGCTTCTTAATTATAGATCTAAATAGCTTAGATATACCTATTATATAATAGATTACCTACTAGTTTAGCGATAATATAAAAAAATAAGGCATAATAAGTTATATCTTTAGTTAGATAAGCTTAGGCGTTATAGGGGGAAAAGCGCTTAATAGGCCATAGTTTACTTATTATAATCTAGCTATATTAGTAAAAAAGAAGGAAAGGTAGGTCTAAAAGAGCTAAGAGAAAAAAAAAATAAAAGTTTAGGGATTAAGCGCGCTAGTTTATTATTATTATAAAAATATATTATTAATACCTAGGTAATACCTAATTATTAGATTAGTAATATTAATTATATATTAATAAGGAAATTATAAAAAAATCCCTTAGATTTCCCTAAGAATTCCCCTATATATATTTATATAGCTAACTTAGCCTTCTTTTTATTAATTCTTTTATTTTTAATATAATTAATTTTTTTATTATATATCCTTATAATAAGTGCCTTTAGTTTAATATAAAAAATACTTTTTTATTCTTAGCTTATATTTCTTATATATATACCTTAGATTTATTTATAAATACTTAATTTCTATTTTTTTTTATTTAAATTTAATTATTACTTTTAATATATTAATAATATCCTTATTAATCTAATTATTAAAATTACTTAAGTATTTCTTTTAAACTATAAGGTATTTTATCCTAGGCTTATTATATCTAAACTTCTTTTATCTTATATTAATAATTTATTTTATTTTAAAGTATTAATAATTATTTCTTTATTTCCCTATATTTTCTTTAATTATTATAAGGCTTAATTATTTTCTTAGATCCCTAATAAGTAAGAGGTAAATAATAGAGATTATTAAGTAAATAAAAAGGTTATCCTTTATATTAAGGTAATATATTAGTTTTTTTACCTATTTAATAATATAATAAGAGCTAATTTATCTTTCTTTAAGCTTTTTTATTTTATTATTTACTACCTTATAACCTTTTTTTAATTATAATAATACTTAGTCCCCTAATTTAAACTAAAAGGGGTAATACTTTTTATTATAAGTATACTTTATAATAGCTTAAGCAAAGATAATTAATAGCTATATATATTCTTAGAGTATAGCCTTATTAAGCTAATTTATTATATCTCTTATATACTAGAGGTTATTATTTATTCTTTACTTAGTAATAAGTTTACTAAGAGAGGTCTAAATTATATTAATATAGATATTATTTATAATTAATTATAATAATATAACTATTACTATTTATAAAGCTATTAGGTTATTACTTATTTAATATTATAAAATAATCTTAATAGCCTAATTATATTATTTTATAGCCTTATTAAATTATAAGTATTATATTATAGATATATATAGCTTAATTTCTATAGCGGCCTAGAGTATTTACTAAAAGGCACTAAGAAACTTTAAATTCTAATCTAATATAATTACCTATAATAAGCCCTAGTTATACCTTCTTAGCTTATTTATTAGGGATAGGGCTTATTATTTTACTATAAACTCTATATAGCTTAGAATAACTAAGGATATATAGCTAAACTTATATATAACTATAAGAAAGGCATTAAATATATTAAAGCTATAGTTTATTTATAATTACTTTTCGCTAAGGATATCTAATAACCTTATAATAAAATCTATTATAATAATATAAAATAAAACTAATAAGGCTTAAATAGGTATTAATTTATTAAGTAATATACCTCTATTAATCTTATTTTATTTATAAATATTATATTATCTTTATATATCCTTAACTTTATAGTTAAGGTAATTAATTATAAAAGATTTTTAGAGTTTTTCTCTTATTATTTTAAGGCCTAGGTAAAACTTCTAGTTATATATATCTTATATTAGGTTTATTATAGTTTAGTTAAGAATATAGAGTTAATAGTAATTATTATACTTAATTAGGTATAATAAGCTATATTAATAAATAAAAGCAAGGCTATCCTACTTATTTTAATTTCTTAGTTATTTAAAAATACTTTTTTACTATATATTAGTCTTATATTATTATAAAATAATATTCTTAATAATAAGGCTTATTAATACTTTTAAGTAATAATAAATATTATTATATAATCCCTTAGTATCTTATCCTTAGTTAAGCTCTCCCTTATTATTATTTAGTAATAATTAGGCCCCTAATAGCTATAAAAGAGTATCCCTAATTAGGTTAATAATCCCTAGTATATATTAGACTATAATAAAGTATTAGCTAAGGTACTAAGATACCTAGATTAATTAGTTATTTACTTATAGGCTTAATAAGAATACTATAAGCTAATTTATAATATTATAAATAATAGCATAGTTAATAAGGATCTATACTTTACTAAACTAATTAAAAAAAAATATTATATATAACTTCTTATATACTTATATTAGGCATATAGTCTTTAGTTTTATAAGCTAGTATTATATCTTAGTACTCCTTAGGGCATAGCTTAGGTATAATATTAGCTTAATTATTATACCTAGGATATAATCTATCTTATTCTAAATATAAGAGGGATATAAATAAAAGATTATAGCTCTTAGCCCCTATTTAGATATATCTAATATAGCTAAAAGCTCTTAATCTAGGTTAAAGTGCTATATAGCGCTAGTATTAGCTAGCCTATTAATTATATTAGTAAAGGCCTTTTTTTTTTTTTTTAATATTCTCTTATATTATTAAGGAAATATATCCCTTATGCTATTAATTAGACTTTAATTTCCTTAAATTATATCCCTTAAAGAATAGCTTTACCTTTTATTTTTATAGTAATTTAATCTAATTAGAAAACTAAGGAATAAAGCTTTAAAGCTATTTAATTATATTAATCTAGGTTTTTAAATTAGCTAGGGTTTTAGGGAATTCTAAGTTATATAGGGCTTAGACTTATTTATTAGTATTTAATAATCTTAGATTATCTACCTTAAACCTAAGTAATTATATTAATAGGTATATTAAAAAAGATTTATTTATTAATAGAGTTATATTTTAATCCCTAAAGAAAGTAAAAAAGGCATAAAAGTATTAAAGGTATTTTTCTATAATATCTAAGAAGATTATAATATTATTAATAAAGGCTATAATATATTCTTAATATAATCTTAGGATATTATTTATAAACCTTTATATATATACTAATAAGTTTTTAAAACCTATAAGAGTAATCTTAAATTATTTTAGCTCTTAGTAGCTAATAATTATAAAATAGTTTTAATATTTTATATAAATAAGAAATTAATAAAAAAAAAATCTAATATTTATTATATTAATATATTATTTTCCCTTAAGTTTATTTATTACTTTATTTTATAGGGGTATTAAGTATATATTAATAAGCATAACCTTATTTAATACTTAAAGATCTATTATAACCCTTTTTTTCTCTTTTTTATTAATTACTTATTAAACTATAAATATAAGGCTTATAAATAATATAGGTTTTTACTAAAACTCTATTTAATCTTAATTATAAAAAGCTCTAAAGGTTTTATTTAAGAATTTCTTAGCCTTTAAGCTAAGTAAGTATAATTAAGACCTAAGCTTTTATTAATACTAATTATTAATAAATATAATTCTTATTTATTTATTTTTATTAATAATAATTAGTCTTATATCTTCCCATAGGGTTAAGAATTCTATAAGTAGCGCAAAGATTATATTAATAATTAGTTTACCCTAATTATAAATTTATATTCTTAGGTTAATAATAATTTCTAAGAGGTTCTTTAATTAGGCAATTCTTAGCTTAAGTCTTAGATCTAGCTTAGATTATTAAAGCTAGTTATTATATAGGGGGCTATCTAGTCCCTAAGGAGCTATAGTTTTATAAGCTAGCTTATACTTAATTATATATCTAATAAAGCCTTCCGTGAAAAGTATAATAAGTCCCTCGCTAGGTTTAAGTATTATTACTTATAAGAATATTTACTTATCTAATATAATATCTCTATATATTACTAAAAGTTATACTTAGTATTTTTCTTTAAAGCGCTTATTAGTATTAGCTAGCCTTAAAATACCTATCTTTTAGTCTTAATAAATAATCTAGGCTTCTAGGGACCTATTATAAAAAAAGATATTATTGGTTTTTTATATTATTATTAATATATTACTTTTAATATATAATTTAAAAAAGAAATTATTATTTCTTTTTGCCTTATATATTTTTATAGGGATATATACCTTACTATAAGCTAATATATTAATAGCTACCTAGGCTTTAATTTATTAAGCATAGAATTATTTAAATTAGCCTAGGGTTATTAAGATTAAAATCTTTTTAGCTAATTTAATATAAATATAATTTTTATTATTAAGGATATTTAGTTTATATAAGGTATTAAATTCTTATCCTAGGAGTAATCCTATACTAAGTTAGTTTATAATCTAGGCGCTTATTTTAGCTTTAGCTATAATAAGCTATTTATTCTTTATTTTAGGGATATATAAGGTAAACTTAGCCTATTTAATAATATAAGATTACCTTACTTTATAAAGAATAATAATTTAAGTAAGGTCTTATTATATATTTATTAAAAAAAAAAAAGAAATCTTATTTAATAATTAAATATTTAGCTCTTATATTAATATAGACTTTTCTCTAGGTTTTATTACCTAGGGAGTTTATAATTTATATCTATATAAATATATAAATAGCTAATTAGCTAGGTCCTAATATAGCATATATAGGCTTATATTTTATTATAATAATAAAGATTAGCTTACTATATATTTCTATTATAGATTTTACCTACTATTTATTAAGTATAAAATTTATATTTTCTAAGATCTTAGCTATTAATAGGGCTTTTACTATTAGGTTAATTACCTTTTTATTTAGTTTATTAATAATATTATAATTAAATATTACCTAGGTAAAATATATATAAGTTTCTTTATTTTTAATAATAGCTTATAAGGTAATTTATTATTTCTTAGTAAAGAAATATTTATTTTTTATATTTCTTTATACTTTTTTAATAATAATAAATACTTAAATTACTAATATAAAGGCTTAAGAAATATTTTACTAAGTATTATTCTAAAAAGGCATAATATTATATATATTCCTTATATAATCTAGGGGTTAATAGCCCCTAGCTAGGCTTACTAGGTTATAATAATTACCTAGGCCTATTTAGGCCTTAGATATATAAACCTACCTAGTATCCTTATTAGCTTTTTTTAAATTAAAAAGGCAAGGGATTTATATAATTACTAGGGCTATAAGTTAATAAGTTAAGGCGCTCTTTTAGTTAGCTTAATCTCTTATTATTATTTAGATATAAATATTTAATATTTTCTATTTATAGTCCTCTATCTAGTTATTAAAGGAGTTTATTAGTTATAATTAAGAAAAGCTTTTTTTTAAGTAATTATTAAGCTAGATATAGGCTTATATAATTAACTATAAGTTAGGCTACTTAGTCTTTATTTTTATATACTTTAAGGAAATTACTTAGCTATAAAAGTTTTATTTCTTATAGATATTATTAATAATAAATCTTTCTTTAAATAAGGCCTAGAATATTATATTTAGTTATAAATAAAATTATTTATAGAAAAAGTCTTTTTATCTCTAAAAGCTCTATATATCCTATAATATATATCTTTTATTTATATTAATATTATTAATATATTATTCTAATATTATCCTAAGGAGTAAAAATAAAATATTAAGTATAAGGGCCTTAATATACTCTTAGCTTTAAGTATAATATTAATTAAGGGTATTAATAAATTATATTATACTTTAAAAAATTATATAAATACCTTAAATAATTATCTTATTATAAATCTAATTATAATTATTAGCTAATTAAAATTTTCTTATATCCTTAATATAAAAATAAACTTAGGATTAATAAGATCTTTATATAATACTTATTAGTTATTTTATTTAATCTAGGTTAAAAGTATATATTATTAGTAAGGGCTATAGCTAGCTATTATTATTATTATTATTATTTAAGCTTAGGCTTTAATAGATTTAATCTAAGGGAATAAAATTAATAAGTAGCTAATTATTATTATTATTTATTAATATACTCCCTAGTTATAATAATAGTTATATTTTTATATTATCTTAATTACCTTTATTAATAGCTAAGGCTTATTAGGGATCTATATTTTACCTTTATAACTAAATAATTATTATCTTATTATAATTACTAAAAGGTTTTATTTTTAGACTTCCCGCTATTTTAAAGGTTATAACTTAGGTAGCTATTATAAGTAAGCCTAGGGAATCTAACTCTTTTAATTTAATCTATAATAATTAGTTCTAAAATTAGCGCTAAGAGGTAATCTAGGAAATACCTTCTAAGGGTAATAGAGATATTAATAAATTCTTATACTTATTAATTTATTTAAACTAAGTTTTAAGTCTAAGTACCTATAAAAGTAAATAAAATTTAATAAATTAATTAAATTAAATTAAAGCTAATTAATTTTAATTTAAAGAGAATTATATAAATTAATTAGCGAGGGAACTATTAGTTTCTTAAGACTTATAATAAAATCTTATTTTTAAAGAGATTAGTCTTAATAATAAGAAATACCTAGGAAATATAAGTAATTACTCTAGCTAAGAGGTTATATCTTTATTTATTTACTTTTATAAATCCTTTTAAATATATATATATTAATAATATATTTATTATTATTTAATATTCTTAGCTATAGCTATAGGCTATTTTTCCTAAGAGGTAAATAAAATTATTTATTTTATAGCCCTAAGGTATTATTATTTAATTATAAATAAAAAAATACCTTAAGAAAGTTAGTTCTTAAAATAAATAAAATCTATTACCTATAAGTTCTTATATTCTTTAAGCTCTTTAATAATAAGATTTAAAAAGCTCTATAGGTATTTATTAATTTTATATACTAAGTAGAGGTACCTTTTAAGTAATTCCTCTTTAAGTATAAATAAAAGAAAATAAGGATTTAATAATAAGTAATAGTATTATTAATTATTACTATTTATAAGGGAATAATATTAATAATATTTATTTATCTCTTATTAGGCCTCTTAAAAATTATAAGTCTTTAGAGAAAATATAAATTTCTAAAAGAGATAATAATAAGGTAAGAATTTAATAATAAATTATTTAGTTTACTTAGGGGTTTTTATAGGAGATTTCCCTAGGAATTCTCTTAGGTTTCCCCTAAGGATCTTTTAGGGAATTCCTAGGGAATTCCTAGGGATTTCTTTAGGAAGTCTCTAGGAAAGTAAGTCTAAATTCCGGGGAATTCCTAGGGATTTCCTAGAGACTTCCTAGTTATATAGTTCCTAGGGATTTCCCTAATACTTTATATTTATATAGAAACCTTATTCTTAGTAATATATAAGAATTAAGTTAATTAATTATATTAATTATAATTATATAATAAGCTTTAGTCCTTATTTCTTATATAATCTTAGGGAAATAAAAATTAAAAATTATTAATTTTATAATATATATAACCTTATTTATCTTATTAAATGTTTTTTACTTTTAATCTTTTTAAATTATTTTTTTCTTTTACTTTATAAGCTATTTTTTATTAATTATAATTATTAATATTTTTATATTATTATATATTTAATAAATTATAGTATTTTTAATTTTTTTAAAAATAAAAAAAATCTAAAAGTAAATTAATATTTTTTAGTTAAATTAATAACTAATATTAAGTTTACTTATTATATTAATATTTTAATTATTATTAATTATAAAATTAATATAACTTATGTATTTTATATTTATTATAATATAAGATTTCTTTTTATAATTAATAATCTTAGTATAATATATTATACTTTTATTACTTTTTTTAAATTCTTTTTTACTTAGAATATCTTTTTTTATATAATATACCCTCTTAGGCCTATTTTAGTTCTATACCTTATAGTTTTAATATTACTTATTTTAGCTAATGTTTTAGGGCTATTAATAATTTATAAGGTATTTCTTTTTATTAATTTCTCTTTATTCTTATTTTTACCTCTCTTATAATAAAGTTTATTTTTATTATTTTATTTTATTTTAATAAATTCTTTATTATATTCCCTTAGAAATCCTTAGTTATCCCTTTATCTTTTATTTTCTTATTAATTTTATACTCTTAGTTACTAAGTTATATTATTTAATTATAAAGAGGAAAATTAGTTATTATAAGTATTATTAATTTTATATAGCCTCTAGCTATATAATAAATAATTATAATTTTATAGCTTTAATTTATAAATAATTAATACCCTATAGCGCTAAGCCTTTTTAATTTAATTTTTTTTCTTTTTCTCTTAATAATATAAGTATATCTTTTATTACTTTAACTTTCTTCTCTTAATTTTACTTTTATTAATATATAATATCTTTAATCCTAGTAATTTAATTAGGTTACTTATTATATTTATATATTATATTTATTATTATTATATCTTAAAACTTTGCTTAGAATTAGGTTAATAAACTTTTTATTACACTTTTATCTAGGCATTAAAAACATAAAACCCTATTTTATTTATTAAAAAACTTATAAGTTAAGCTTCTTACTTATTAACTTTCTATCTAAACTTACTCTATAGAATAAAAAAGCTCTTATAATTATATTTCTTATTACTATAAGGTAATAAGAAATATTAACTCTTTATTATATAAAGGGTAACTATTTTTAATATACCTAGTAAGATTATCTAGAAGTTACTTCCAATAATTAATAAAGTCTTACTTATTAGGTGCGAGAATAACTTAAAGCCTAAGTAAGTAATAACTAAAGAAGATTAAATTAACTCTTTAGAGGTCTAATAATAGCTATAAGGCCGCAAAGAGCTTTTTTAGCTCTAGTAGTCTTATAAGGCTAGTCTACTTTAGGTAATCTAGGGTAGCTTTAAGTTTCTACCCTAATAAAGTTAATATATTAAGGGGGCAAGCTAATATAATCCTATATTAATTTACTTCTAGGCTTAGGTTATTTAATAGGAGAATATACCTAGTGATTTATATAAGAGTCGCTATTTTATGCTATATTATTACTAGTAATAGTAATTAGTTATTATTAGAGCGAAGAGTAAGCCGCTTTTATTATTATTAACTAGTAATATATTCTTAGTAAGATAAGATTTATTAAGGCAAAGTATTAAGCATAGAAGTATCTATAGAGTATATTTAATATTAACTCTTGCATTAAAAGGTATTAGGCATAATAGCTTAATTATATATAAAATTATATTTCTCTTACTAAGTTACCTTAATTTATCTTTAGGTATACTATAAGGTTAAATTACTCTTTAATATAATACCTTTAAATTTATATATAAAATCTTTTTTTTATTTATTATATTATTATATTTTAATTATTTATTAGTTATTATTAGTGCCTTATAGAATTAATATAATTTAAGATATAACTTAATATAAAAATAAATAATTAATTTAAGATTAATTACTTTTCTTATTATTTTAAATATATTAAATATTTTTATAAAAAAGTCTTAAGACAACTTATTACTTTTAATAGTATTAAAATTAAAATAAGCCTAATCTAATTATTTTAATATATCTTAGAGCTTTATTTTAAATTTAGTTTATATTATATTAAGGAAAATACTAATAATTAAAATATAGCCTTATTTTTTCTCATTATTAAGTAATCTTTGCTATAATATTAATATATTATTTCTAAGGAGTCTTTAAATATTTTTCTTAATAAATATAACTTATTAAATAATATTTCTTTTTTTATAAGACTAGACTAAGTTAACCTATAAATAGGTATTAATATAAATAAAAATAGTCTTATTATAAAAGATTTCTACTAAGGGGTCTCTAGATTTACCTTTTTAGAGTATATCTAATTAAAATAGGCTAATATCTATTAGCTTAAAGCTATTATTATTATTCCTTTTATTTACCTAAGTTTATTACCTTAGTAATATACTTTCTAATAAATTTAATCTAATTATAAATAAAATAAATTATTCTTAAGGTAATTTTATTATTTAATATTATCCTATTAAATTTAGCTATAATAAAAAATAACTCTTTTATAGTAATATTTAATAAGAGGGTATTATAGCTATTATAATATATAAAAGGTATTATTATTACTTAGTAAGATATATTATTAAGAAAGCTAAATATAATATTATTAAATATAATTTATTTTACTTTTTATATTACCCTCTTATATAAAATTATAATAATATTTATAATAAAAATATTAAAAGTTATTCTCTTTTAAGTAAATTTAATAGCTATAACTAGGGCTATAGGCCTTATATTAATTAGGGAGGTATTAGTTTTAATAGTTCTAGGCCTATATTCGCCTATAACCTAATAGGTTCTTAGTCCTTAAGCTTAAATTTATACCTCTTTTTAATAAGTTCTAATATCTATTAAGTAATTAAGAAGTATTAATATATAATTTTTTATTTCTTATTTTATTTTATTTAAAATTAATATTTACCTTATTATATTATAAAACCCTTATAACCTTATATTTATTTAATTAATTACCCTTAGCTAAAATTAAGATATATAATTATTAGTAGCTAAATTTAATAAGTTTATAGCTAAATCTTAGTGCTATTATATCTCTAGTTACTTATATAATTAATAAATTATAAAATAGTTTTATTTTTTTAGTATTAAGTTAAATAAAAGCTAATAAGTAATAATACCCTTAGTAATAAAGTATTTAGTATTAAGAGTATTAAGACTAAAGCTTTATATAGGGTTTAATAGTATTAGTTATTTTAGGGTCTTTTATTTCCCTAGTGCTAATGAGTTGGGGGAAATAGGTGCTAAGCCGTTTTGGGCCATTGGGCAATTTCTTGTACGTAGAAAAGGAGTCAGAGGCCTTGGACCTTGGACCACCATTATCTTCTTCGTGAGTCAGGTTAAGAAGCGGGAGCTTTGGGCTTTCTTTTCTGACGTGATTATTATTACTATTAATTGATTAGTTGCCCTTACTATTTTCTATGATATTAAGATCACGGAAAAGTGTGTGAAATCCTTCTTCGAAAAGTCACTGAAAGAAAGACGCATCAGAAGATTTTGCCTGTGTGGTTAGTGTGTTCTGTTTCCTCTAACAAACTAATATTAATAATATTAATTCCCTAGGTTTTTCTAATTATTAAAAAGAGGTTACCTTTAATAATTAAATTATTATATTTATTAACTTAAGGGTTATATCTATTAATAAGTTATAAATTAAGAGTTTATTATCTAATAATAATATTTCTTTTTATCTAGCCCTCTTAATAATCTTTTTAATAATTCCTTAAATTTCTTTAATAAGATAGGGGTTTATTATATTTTAATAATATAATAATAATTTTATAATTAAGGCTATTTCTCTATAAAAGGTATTAGATTTATAAGTCTTTTACTAAGAAGCCTTTATAAAGTCCTTAAGTATTACTAATTTAATAAAAATATATTTTTTATATTAAAAAGTTAGGTTTTATAATATAAAAGTCTAAATTTATTATAAGTAATTAAAATCTACCTTTATAAGCTTTACTTTTATTAATAATCTCGCAATTATTTTATATAATAATTACTTAAATAAGTCTTACTTTAATAAGCTTAAGGTTATTATAAGGCTAATTAATTTTATATAACCTAATACTAGGGATATATATATAATAAATATTATTAAAAGAAACAATTAAGGCTTTTTTTAGTCTTTTATTTATTTTTAACTTTAAGTTTATTAAATAAAGTATAAGTTAAGTTAAAAAAAGTATTAATTATTATTAATTATTATAAATCTCTTAGCTCTAGCAAGGGGTTAAAGTATTACTAAAAGCAAAGAGTAAATAATTAACTCTAGTAGCTATCTTATTAAGAGAAATATAAGTTATAATATAAAAGAGGTATATATAAATAATCTAAAGTCTAAGTTACTAATCTTATCTAATAGCTATTAGATCTAATTATTAAAGAGCTAGACTTATTATATAGGTACCCTTATAGCTAGATTATATAATAATTATAATATTTTATAAGTAAGATTTAGCTAGGTTTAATCTTAATTAAATTAATTATAAAATAAGAAAAAGTAATAAAAAAGATATAAATAAAGGCAAGGCTATTATTTTTATATATAAATAAGTTAATAATACTTTTACTTATTATTTTATTTAGTTTTTATTTACTTATTTATAGTAGTAAAATTTTTAAGGGTTTTAAATATATTTATCAATTAATACTTAAATTTTTACTAAGACTTTTATAATGCCTTAACCCTTGCCTTATATATCACGGCTATGACATAGGTCAGGCGGGGAAGCCTAGCAGAATAGCCTAACTAAGCAAGGGACTAAAGGGACTAAACTTCGTTCCTATCAGTCCTAAGACTAAAGAAAAAAAACATTAGTCCTACCCTAAACTAAACTTCAAAACAATTAGTCTAAAAAGACTATTATAAGTATATAAGATATACTTATTATACTTTCTTATATAATAGCTACCTTAGCTATTAATATAACTTAGTTATACTTAATACCTTTAAGTATATTACTAGACGTAATAACCCCCCCTTTATTTAAATATAGTATAATTAATCTCTCTATTAATATAAACCTAATATAACTAGTTTATCCCTTGGGAATATATATAATTATTATATTATAAGTAGTATTAATATTTATTTTATATTTATATAAATTTTTAACTTCTTATAACTATTATAATATCTACTTAGCTTATTATTAGCTAGTACTTATTTTAAATATTAATAGACTTATAGTATATAAGTATTAAAAAGATTTTTATATATAATTAATTATTAGCTACTAGCTAATATAAGTTATAATTATTAGGATTATTCTACTAACTATTAACTAGTGCTTATTTTAGTTATTAGTAGACCTAGATTCTATAAGCGCTAAAAAGTTTCTTTTATAAAATTAATTATTAGCTACTAGTCAACGCAAGCTATATAGTAACCTATTAAAAGTCTATATCTACCCCACCTATTACGTAATATATATATTTTAATTATATAACTTTACTTATATATTCCTAGCTAAAATAAAGTCTTATTTAAATAAATAATATATTAAAATAATACCCTAATTCTCCTATTTAATATTTAATATATTAACCCTGTGCTTAAATCACGGCCTATAATTATCGCTTAGTTAACTCTAAAAGCTCCTAAATTAAACTCTAGGGGATAGAGTTTTATATAATCTTAATATATTATTAGAATTTAACCTTATTAGTATAATTATCCTTTAGATTTCTTAGATAAGGGAATATTTTATATAATCGCCTTATTAAAATATTCTAAAGGTTCTTAATTAGGCTTATATTAGGTAAGTAAATTAGCTAATTTAAAAGGATAATAATATAGCACTTAAGCTATATAGTAATCTCTTTTAATTAATAAATATTAATATTATCTTATTAAAACCTTAAAGTATTATTATATATATAAAGAAAATTATTATACAGTATAATTTTATAACTCTAAGAGGAATATTTATTCCTAAGAGCTAAAAAGTTATACTTTATAAAGATAATTAATAATTTTGTTATTTTTTAAATTTTTCTTTAAATATTATTAAAATTAATAATTTAATATAATCTCCTTTATTAATAAGCTCTTAATTATATTTTTTATAAGCTTTTTAAAAGAAATAAATATTAAGGTTACTTAATTTATTATTAATAGAAAATTTATTAAAATTAATTATTTAAAAAGTAATTAATTTAATATTATTATTAACTTTAAATAGCTATACCTCTTTAAGTTTATTAATTTATAATAATTAAAAATATATAAATTAAAGCTATTTTCTTATTTTATTAATATTAAGTTTTAATTTCTTTATTACTTTTTATTTATACTTATAATAATACTTTATAATATATTAGATTATTAATTAGCTTATTTTATTATTAAACTTAGAGATAAGAGTATCCTAAGAGATAAAATAATCTAGGCAAATAATATATAAAATATAGCGCTTTTAGGCCTTATTAAAGACTAAAAGATGCCTTAATTAAAGCTTATTTTTAATGCTGTTAATCTTATAGAAGTATTTAAGAACTTTAGCGATAGCGCTATAACTAATTTTAAACTAATATGCAATAATATATTAGCTTAAACTAGCTTTTAGTATTACTAATATAGCTACTTTAGCTTTAAGAGAAAATTTATAGTTTTTCTAGTGATTTCTAGATATAATCTTACTAAAAGAATATTTTTTTAATATTATAGTAAAAAGTTATAAAGGGTTAAAGTAGTTAGGGTAGTCGCGACTGCGTTATAGAGAAAACGCGGTCGCGTCAGGTAGACATAGACTTTTGACATATAATTGTAATTATTAGGGACCTGCCTATAGTTTCCCACCGATTATCTTAAGATCACGACGGATCATGCCAAGACCAGTATGAGCCGGCCATGATCCCTAGAAGCTCACACCTGAATCATGACCTTGTAACTATGATCCCCGATGATCCAGACAGGACCACTTAAGTATATAAAACACCCTCATCTACACTTTCTTATATAGTAGCTACCTCAGCTATTAACTTACAACTTAGTTATACTTAATACCTTTGAGCACATTACTAGACGTGGCTTATAACCCCTTTTGCTCAGACTTCGCCCTACACGCCTGCTCACATAAACCAAGTACGACCGGTTTATCCCTTGGGAAACATATAATCGTCACAAAACTACTATTACTTAATCTCTAAGATTGGGAAAAATATAGGACTAGTCTTATTTTATTGCATTATTCTTAATTATTTACATTATTCTTGCTCTATTCTGACTAAATTTTGTTTTTAGAACTCACCTGCCATCCCTTATTGCTATATTCCCATATGACACACACGGGCTATAAACCAACCTATGGGTACTCAAAGATTCCCACGTCTCCGCCAAGCATAACATAAACCTGCTTTCGCCGCTCCATCTCCCTCCTTGCGAATTTCTCCATTCCATCATATCTGGCATCTATCTCTATATGCTTGCTCGCCATGTCCCTGGCGTAGTCGATGGGCTTTGCCCCCTGTGAGTCTACAATGTCTTTATCGGCGCCCATTTGTAGCAGGGCTGCAACGACTTCGATGTTGGCGTTCTCTGCGGCCACGTGGAGCGCCGTCATCCCTTCTACGTCTCCGGGGCCCGTTTCCTTGCTGCGCATGTTGACAAAACTTGGTCCTAGGTCTCCGTATGATTCCTTCAGGTAGCTGACCGTTTCTCGCATCAGGTCAGCAGCATACGTCATGGTTTTCGTCCTCCTCGCTGCCACAGCGTGCCACACCGTCCAGTTGGATGCATTGCAGATCACTGGCCTTGGCTTCTTGTAAGGCCAGCCGTTCTTCTTCTTTCCCGAGTCGTCATACCCCAAGAGGAAGCGGGTGGAGGACACAACAGCTGGGGTGAGATATGCCAGGATGGCACCAAGGATCGTGATTCGTGCAGATATTGCTTGGCCCGAATCTTGACTGCTCCTGTCGTCTATCAGAGTGTCGAACTCAAAGTCAACATTAGCACCAAGACCAAGTAGAGCGCGGGCAAGGCCGAATTGTTGGTAGCGGACGGCTACACAGAATGGAGACTCAAAGACCTGGCCGTCACCACCCGCGGCGACTTGGTTGCCTCCGCACCCAACATCAACGCCATCCGTAAAGTGCGGAGTCAGCGCATTGAAAATGCCCATCTGATGAGCTGGCGGAACAGAGTTGTGAATGAGAGAACAGGCATGCAAAACAGACACGCACGACGGCGCCTGATGGTGGTTGGGAGATTGCTTGGGCTGTGCTCCTGCAATGAGAAGAGCTTCGACAATGTCCAGGGAGCCATTCTGTACAGCGAGATCCAAAGGTCTCAAGGACTCGTTTCCGCAAGGGGTATCCAGGAGGGAGGTAGGTTGGAGCAAGGTGCTCGACAATGCTTCTCTGACGGTCTCTATCGAGCCCGACTGCACGGCTCTGTACAAAGCGGTGGCCTCGATGCCTGCTGTTGTACTCTCCGCCGTCGCCACTAAGCCAGGGTTCGCATGACGTGCCGTTAATATTGCAACGGTATCCCTCATTGCTTGTGCATCCCTTGCGTGAACTCCGTTCTCCACCAGACCCTGTAGTCTGTTGTATCTGGAGAGGGCTATGTGCAACAACGGCGGGCCAGCGACTTCATTCACGTCGGTCACGTTCATCTTTGTTAGCATTTCTTCGACAACACTTGCGTGGTGGCGGCCACAAGCAAGTTGTAAGGCTGAGAGTTGCGGTTTTCTGATATCCATCTCATTGGGGTCTGCGCCAAGATCCATGAGAGCCCCTGCAACGCCAGGTCGGTTGAAGTGCACGGCGCGATGCAGTGGAGTGCCGGCCGGGAACTCGGCACCCCAGTAGGTTGAGTAGGAAACAGCGGAAGCCTTTTGGTGTAGGTAAAGCACCCGTTGTCCTGGTTCAACAGATTGTAGCATCAACCGGGCGATATCGGCAATGCCTATGTAGAAGGCTCCGAGCCAGTGCAGTGGCGACTCTCCCAGGTTGCTCGGACGAAGATCAGCACCGTTTCCAAGCAGCATCTTGACTGTCTCAGATTGTCCAGCTCGTGATGCTGAGAGCAACGCCGTCTCACCGTGCTTGTTCACAACGTTGATGTCAAGCTGGCCTTTGAAGAGACTGATGAGAGAGCGCGTTGCGCTCACGAAGCCGCATGCCGAAGCATGATGCAGAAGGCTGTCGCCGCGCGAATTGACCTGGAATTTGTTCACATTGAACCCAGCCTCTCTCAGGAGCGCTGAAAGCTGCTGGTGAAACTCGTCTTCATCCTCGATAGAGAGTGGATTCAGCCGATTCCCGACAGGGTCTAGGAAGTGGTCTGCCCCAACACCAGCAGTGAAGTTGCGAAGACGACAGAGAGCTTTGGTTAACAGTGCGCCGGGGTTGGCATGACCTGTTGAATGGGCAAAGTGGGCAAAGTCCTCCATAGCACCGAGAAATCCCATCTCGACGCTTCGGAGAAGCCACTGTATTGGTCTGGGATGTTCCAACGGATCGAGGAAAGCCACTACTGCACGGTAAGCGAGGGATTTCGCGATGTAATTGCCATGCTTCGCCGCCTCCAAGACATGCTTGCAGGCGTTGGCCTCATCGACCTCAGTGCCGATACCCTGCAAATAACAAACAAATAGCCATATGTGGCCGACGTGTGCTGTAGCATCCCCTGTACCCGGTGGTGTTGAGATGCTCTTAGAATAGAATTGAAAGATGTCTTGCTGCACAGCCCAAGGCAATTCATTCAGGGACAATGGGTCAACGGAAGGCTGCACGCTATTAGTGAATAGCTCTACCAAAGTCCTCTGGTATAACAGCTACTTACCTCTGGGTCACAGATGTAGGGCTCCATGTTCTCTTGCTCGACCTCAGCACTTCATAGAGGGAAACTGTAAGCTACAGGAATCAAGAGTGAATCTTGCAGCGGCAACGTACCTTTCATCAAAGTCTACCAGCCCCTTGAGGCAGCCTAGGCAATCATCCAAATTTCTTCTACTTGGTTCGTAGCGCAGACTGCTATCAAGCGCTGCGTTGAGAAGAGCGGCCTCGAACTCAGTGACACCAACTGCAAGAAACAGGCTTTCTTTGGCCTCGGCAGCGAATCGATCGTCTGGCCATGCTTTGAGGGCCTGAATCTGGGCATTGCTTGGCCCACCATCTTCCTTGGCGAGTGAGGAAAGGCGACTAAACGGATCCGAGCCAGGAAGAATGGTGCGCCATATTAGAAGCCCGAGGCAATACACATCGGTCAACGGCAAAGTCTCAGAAGACATATCACGACCCCACTCCGGACAGTTCCAGGGTGGTGATGCACCAAGTAAGCGAGTGTGCCGTCCTGGGTTGACAATTGAGCACCCAAAGTCACTCAACTTGGCAACCGGCCTCTCGCCCTTCCAGAAGAGCAGCACATTCTCACTCTTCAGATCGCCATGGACGATTCCGCAGCCATGCAGCACTTCCAAACCCCTGGCGACGTCAATCAGAATACCGTGTTTCCACGAGTTCGTTACATCTGAACTCAGCAAGAACTGGTCAAGTGTGCCGCAGGTAGCATAGGGCATCACCAGAACCGGGCGTACTTCCTCTGACAGCCCAGTCTCCCAGCCAATCGCCAGCAGGTCCACAATATTGGAACTGGCTGCAATGGGTGGGTGAAGAAGCGTGAGGACCTCGAGTCGCACGTCTTCCCAGCGACTAGCAGGCCCTGGGTCGATGGAGTTTGCCGGAATCTTGACGACGACGGGTTGTGCCTGCGCGTTGGTCTCGGAATCCACGATCTGAGTGAATTCAACGCGAAAGGAGTGACCCTCTCCGACACACTCGCGTTCGGCCCTGGCCAGATGTTCTAGAGAGATTCGTGGCCTGTAGTTGCCTGCAATGACGGCTGTTGCGAAGGCGATGGAACTGGGCAGCGTCGATGTGGGAACGCCAGTAGCCCCGATACCTGGTCCGGCTAGGCCAGAGACCTTTCGACGTCGTAGGTTTAGCATTTTAGGGTAGGGTTAGCGTGAAATTAACGATCTTGTGGTTTGAGAGATGAATATGGGAGAATATCGGATGCACAATGAGGTGCTGCTGACGGGTCGCAGAGTCTCAGAATGGGCGATTCACTTGGAGGCACGTGACTCGGGATTACTCGATGACCCGGCCGATGTGCATGCTGGTAGACAGAACGAGGCGAACATCCAGGGGCGGGGAATCGACTCCAGCCTGATTCCTACATCACAGCCATCCTCCGCAGACAAGCTTCCATCGTGTCTATGAAGGACACAATACAAGCGAATAGGCATGGTGTCTTCCTCTGACTTGACAAATCTGCTTCGTCAATGCCTTGAGGGCTACGCCCAGGCCGTACAAGTTTTCGCAACAGATGCCTCAGGCAATGTCGAGAGCCTGGCACAAGATGCTGTCCAAATGGGCCACTGGGCTCGGCTCATAGGCTTAGACAGTGGGAATCTCGACTCCCAATTGAGTCGCTTCAAGCCATACTTGTATGAGGAGCTCAGCCTTCTCCAGCGGTCCTTGACAAGCAGTATGCTGAGCACGAGCGCAGGCGCTCCCGCCGGGTAAGTTGATAGCCAGAGCAATGAATCTTGGGGTTTTATTTCTGGTTCGTTTCCAATATAATCACTGACTGTCACGTGTTTGAAAGGGAGACTGAGGCCAGATCGCAAATTCTCTGCGGCTGGATCGACGACATCCTTATATCCGGAACCTACGGATGCAACCACGATGCCTCGTTGAACTGCATCTCTCCCACTTCTATTCTTCCACCAAAAACTCTCGATCAACTGTCAACACTTTCTCGCGGTGTTCACAAGGCCCTTCTCCGCCTCCTATCCTCATCCCAGAAAACGACATTTGACAGAACTATGCAACATTGGGCAGAGGGCATAATATCAGGAGACAACCTGGCAGCCGTCATGATGCTGAGGCACCGGCCAACTACTTGCGCTGAAGCCATCAATTCCATAGACCTACGAGCTGAGCATAAGCTCCATTCATGCAAGGAGGAGACGGAACTGCCAGCTAGACTCTTACGAACGCTGGAACTTTGCTCAGAGGAGCTCCGGTGGTCCATACCCCTGGACCAAGAACCCGAGATCCTCCAAGACCTGTCACGCAGCCACTTCGTTGGACGATTCAGGGGCGACATCGTCTTTGTGGAGAAGCGCCAAAACCTGGACTGGATGGCCGAGGGCGCCGCCGCCATTGAACTGTTTCTCCGAATCGACAGCCTTGCTGCAAATCTCGCCAAGAGGCCAAAACCAGCGTCGTTTTGCGCTCTCGACCTTGTTGGCTACTTCTCCGATCGGAAGAAGAGGGAGTATGGCTTTGTTTACGAGTGGCCCTGGAACCTGGGCCCTGCGTGGGATCAGCGATACCGGCCGAGAACGCTCAACGAGTTTATTGCTGAGAGTGAGGATGATGCCGTGAATATCGGACCCTCGCTTACACGGAGGCTCGAGATGGCTCAGACTGTTGCAACATGCGTCAAGATGTTTCACCTCTTTGGCTGGCTTCATAAATCGCTAAATAGTCACAATGTCTTGTTGTTTCCCAAGCCGCCATCGGACCCGCCGCTTGCCGGCATCCAGGATCAGCTATTCCTCGTAGGGTTCGAGTACAGCCGCCAGTACGGGCCCAATTATGCAACCGAGCCCATCACCAAGCTGGGAGACTACGATATCTATCGACATCCCGAGGTGACGGGCTTCGAGCAAAGGTCGCACACAGCGCTCAAGATTAACATCTTTGAGAGGAGACACGACATCTATGCGCTTGGAGTGCTGCTCGCCGAGATTGGGATATGGAATCGCGTGGAGGTGATGCAGAACGTCATGTCGCCCTCCGGCACCGATGACCATTGGTCGAGCAGCCCGGCCAAGCCCGTCCCAACGCCCCATGAATTCCGTGATTGGATAGTGCGTGGTGGACAGGGCTCCGTGGAAGCTCTGTTGAGGTTTAGCAGTGGAGAGAAGTATGCGCAGGCGACCATGGGCTGCCTCAGAGAGGAAGTTGAGGATGGCGAGGAGTATTTCTCCCATCTATACACAAAGGTACTGGAACCTCTGAATTACTGTTCTGTGTAGCCGGCCACGGGGTAGCTCTTTATGCAAGGAAAATTGGTCGTGGGAATGATGCCATATGCAGAATGTCGATATAGCAGTGTAGCCATTTTTGATGAACACCGCTGTAGCCGACGCTGAGGAGCGGCTCTGCTCATCCTTGTTCATCGCTGTTGACTGAGCGCCTGACTGCTCGCATCAAGGGATGATCGGAGTCGAGAATGTCGGCCAAGTTTTCCAAGATGTTTCCAGCCATCACACTCGACTCTGGGAGTACGGCCGGCGTCCTCGCAGTCATGTTGGGCTGTGCAACTGCTTCAGCGGCGTCTTGTAAAATGCCTTCTCTCGCAAATATGGCCTGAAGCTTTCGGAGTGTTTCCGAAGCTCGGGGACGAGATGCCGGATCGGAAGCTAGCATGGCCTTCGCAATACCTAGGACATCGATCAGAAGGTCTTTTCGACGATAGTCGTGGCTCAGGGCCTTATCCCTGAGAATGCCAGCCCACTGCTCGACTTCAGGCTTCATCTCCACCATGTTGTGGAAGTAATAGTCGATACCCGTTCCTGATTCTGTGCTTCGGTGACTGCGAAAGTCGTGGACACCGCGGGAACTAAGAAGAATGAAGGTCAAGATTTCAAGGATAATGCAGCCCCAAGACCAGACGTCCAGCGCACGGCTGAACATGATCCTGGAGCCCTGCCTTTGTGTTTCAGGTGCCCCATAAGTGGCTGTGCCGTGCTTATTCTCCGTGCCAGAGTCCTCCCCGGTGGCCTTCAGGCGGGCCAGTCCAAAGTCAGCGAGGAAGAAAGAGCTATCCTTGACAAGGATATTACGCGGCTTAAGATCATGGTGGTAGCCGATGTTCTCCAGAGTCTGCCCGTACACGGGAGTATAGCGAAAGTCGTGGAGGGTAGCAATGGCCGAGGTTATTCCCAAGACTCCCTGCCAAAGAGCGTCGTCGACGATACGCACGCCGGATCGACCATCCAGAAAGGCTGCGAGGTCGGCATCCGCCAAGGGGAATATCATGTTGAATCTGTCGTGGTGAATATATGAAGCTAGCAACGGTACGATATGCGGATGGCGAACGAGGTTGAGCATATCCAGCGTGTGTTTTTCCCGCTGAAAGGCGGGAGTGCCTCCTCCGCGGCGTCCCGCCTTGAGCTCCTTGCGGGCAAAGTAGATGGGCTGCGTCTTGTTTAGCTGAAGAACATGTATGATTCCTGAAGCTCCCCATGTGCCAAACATACCGGCGTACTCCAATGGTCATGTTTTACGAGCTCCTGATACTGGGGAATCACCTCGATCCTGTGTACCGTCGAGAAGCCACCTTCAGCGTCCCCGATGGGTTCATCAAGGGCAAACGGGAGAATTGTTTCTGGCCCCCACTCTGCAAAGAGTCCACTGACAAGGGTTGGCGCGAGGAAGTGGTGTTGCTCGGCTAGAAACTGGTCGGCGAACAAGGCTGGTAGTTCGGATCTGCCGAGCGGTAGCTTCCTGTCCCAACGACGGGGGAAGATGAAGCAGTCGAGCAGAGAGCTGGTGCGGCCGATACAAACCAAGATGGCCAATATAGTGACGGCGTGATCGAGGATGGTGGTGGTGTGCTGGTCTGCGAGAACTGGCTCAACGTGGAGGTCATCGATAAGCAAGCCATGGACTCTCTCAGGGGTTAGGATGAGGCGGATCTTGTCCTGTGTAACGATGTGTCGGTGGGAACTGGTTGGAATTCTCGCCTCCAACAACTCGAGATGGAGTTGTCTATACCAAGAAGGCATGCTAGGCTGCCATCAAATTGCACTGCCGGCGAGACTGTGGCATCACAATGCGACGTGGAGCGGCGCCAGTCGGCTGCTTTATCACACAGCCTTGGCAATCACATGTTCCGCCCCCCCTCGGTGGCGCCCTGCACATGCTGCATAAGGCATAAACGCCATTGTGATTAGGCAGCAATGCTTTTCCATTGAGCCATGCTGCTCGCTTTATCAGGTATTTCTCTCACTATGCGTTCCCGCCATCCAAGTACTCCCAAATGCCTCAAGCCTGATCGGCTTCCCCGCTCTCAACAAGAAAGAAACAAGCGGCACAAGTCAGTAGAATGGTGTTTCAAGTCCTCGAAGGGAAATACCTGACACGCTCGTATGTGGAGCAAAAGTTGGCTGAGCTGTTCCCAGGCAACTCTGACGTCCGCGTCGATGTACTGTGCCCCCTTCTTATATTTTACGGTGTAACTTCCCCTAAACTCTTTGTGCCCATAGGTTCTGCCTCACGACCAGCTCCGCATCAAAGTGCCCCGTCGCCTGACCACGGTAAGGATGGCTTGAAAACCCCGCTGCTATGTCCTCCGCTCACGGGGTACAGGATGAGATCCTTGCCATTCAGGAGCCGCCGAATTGATTGGTGTGTGGAGCCGACTGGGCGAAGTCCAAGTTGCTGGGCACATCCTGGGCTGCCTCTCATTGCCTTTTTTGCATTGCCTAGGCGTCTCTACCCTGACATGTTTTTTTTTTCATGTGTGACCCAAGTAGAGAAAGAAAACCATGGTTTCTCCCCTTTTATTCCGCTATCTATCCCAAGTGTCTGTTCGGCACCGCATCTCAGATGTCTTCAATACCCTCTCGCCTTCCCACAGCAACATCCCAGCTCTGTTGGGAGCAATTCGACCAGGGTGTGAACAACCTGTTTTCGGATGAAAGCCGGGTGCAATTTGTCCAACTTGCTTTCAGAAACCCAGGTTGGTACCGTGGTCTTTGGCGCGCTATCTAAGGCTAATATCTTGCCCTCACCATACCAAATCCATCGTACCATCACCAGCCCGTCGGAATGGGACGAGATCGTTAAGGTAACTAGGGATAATCTGCGAGTCCTGGCTCTCTAATTCTGAATTCTGAATTCTGAATCATGGCAGATAGCTGGTGACCAGTCCTTGGAGCACTTCTGGTAAGAGACGCCCCCGCCCGATCCAGACCCTGAGGGCTAAGACTGTCCAGCTTCATCACCAAGCGACACTCGTGGAGTCGCATCCTCATCACACGGGAGCTTCTTCTTCGCATCATATCCCACTACTCCATCTTCCTATCCTTCCTCCGCCTCGTCCGGCTATTCGGGGCGAGGTTATCAGAGGGAAACCCCTCGGGCGGCTTCTTCTACAGGACCTGGTCTGCCGAACCATTTAGCTCATCCGACGACTCTCTGCACAAGCCCTGCACCGGATATGGTACGTGAAGTCTTGTGCGGATTTTTTATTTTTGACCTTTTAATCACTCTGGCTGACCTTGCTCGCGGCGCATCAGAACTCCACTACACTTTACGATATGTTGAGAAGCATTCCCGTAACATGAAGATCCCCTGGTCGATGCGACAGATGGCAGTTTGCCATCGCGCCAATATTGACAATCAGTTTTCATCCTGGATTCTTGTGCATGCAGGCCATGACCTAAAGGAGAGCCTATGTGCGAGGACCGACGAATATCTATCAGACGGGGTGGAAGATCGGGCGGCAACAGTTCACCTGACCATTCTGCACTTTGCTGCCAGAAACTGGTCCGCATATTTGGATTACCTTTCGAGCGAATTCAAGCAGATTGTAAGTTATCTCACAATCCGTCTCCAATTCTCCGCCCTCTCCCCTAACGCTGCTGAGAATTAATGATGTCGCGACTGACCCTCTTGATGTGTTCTAGAGTGATAGAGCCCGCAACTGCAAAGTCATCAAGGCCAAGCCCGGAGAAGACGATGAATTTGAAATCGGCATCCAGGATATGCAGTGGCTCCAATGGCTTGCCGAGCACCTCCTAATCACTAAACACAACCTTGCCGAGAATTCCCACACGATCAACGGTCTCGGCCAGTATCTCAAACGTCCAAAGGCTGTAAAACGGCAGGGGAAAGAGGACCACGGACATGACGGCTTGGCTTGCGGCGAATTTCCCATGTGGGTCGCCGCTTGGAAGGATGAGACCAGATCGAACCTCGATACCTTGCAAACGCTCATGGGGCAAGTTCGAGAGTGTACTCAGCTGGTGCGTTTCTAGCCTCGTTGGTCTTTCGTGGAGCAACTGTCCAATAATTTCTGTGCCCACAGGTCTTCAACATTCTAAAAATCAAAGACGCTGAAGTCATTCAAGCGCATGGACAAAACGCCAACACGCTCAACGAACGGTCGCAGCAGCACAGCAATGCGCTTTTGCGCCTCGCGTTCGAATCCGAGAGCGCAGTGCGGTCTATGAGAACAATCACCCTCATAACGCTGCTCTACTTGCCCCCGTCCTTCCTTGCGGCAAGTCTTCATCTGTGCTGGTCACCGGGGCTCTTGCTGACGATGAATCTTTAGACGCTCTTCGGGATGAATTTCTTCGTCGTTACTAGCAACGGCGACTCATCCAGGCTGGGTCTTCTCAGCGACTCCTGGCTGTATATCGCCACAGCAGTACCTCTCACGGTCTTGACGGTGGTTGTCTGGCTTTGCTGGGATTATCGGGAGCAGCTCAAGTTCGCAAAAGCTCAATCATTGGCTACGTCGGGATGAGGGGAATACTTCACAGCTCCATCAAGATCCAGTTTGAAACTGTGCATCATATACTTGGGCGCCTTTCTTCTCCAGTGTGGCGTCTTCACTAGTTACAAGGCTCTAATATTGACACTGAGGCGGCGGCCCCCGTCCCTGGACGTGTTTACAGAGGCAAAGCTGGAAGCTGAAGTCGTGATACTTCATTTCGTAGGCGGATAGTGTTAGTAACAGTAAAGAAATAACAAGTCTATCTGCTTCTGCTCCTAAAATATCCCGCCGTGGCTTTTATAATAATATTTTTATTATTATGAAATTTTTTATACTATATCTTATAAAAAGGTTAATAACTACTAAAGAATTTACTTATTTTTCATGTATTTCTTTATAACTTATATTCTAAGGAACTTATATAGAAGGTAGTTGCCTCTAGTAGAATTAGATTAACCTACTTATCTTAATAAATAATAAAAAGAGTAATACTTATAGGAGTAATATTACTTAGAGAAATATATTCTTGAGAAGTAATTATCTAAGAAATATTAATATAAATAAGTAAGATAAAAAGATTTAAGTTATCTTAGCTATTAATATAATATAGTTATATTTAATACCCTTAAGTATATTACTAGATATAATAACCCCTTTTATTTAATTTTAATATAATTAATTTATTGATACATATAAGCCTAATTTAATTAATTTATCTCTTAGGAATTTATATAATTCTTATATATTAATAGCTCTTATTTAGAGAATTATTATTAGGCCCCTAGCTAAGGCCTAGCCCTATAGGGCATAATTATACTATGATTTATTAACTAAGATAGGCGTGGCGGACCTTTTAGCCTAATAGCCTAGAGGTATAGGCTATTAGGGCTTATATTTTCTTTTTAATAATAATTACTTATATTTCCTTAAATAAAATTAAATATAATAGTAATTTAAGTAGCTCTTATAAATAAATATTTATAAGTTTTAATTATTAATTATTTACTTATACTTATTATATTTATTTTAGATAATTAAAAAGGTAATATAATAAATTATAATAATTATATATTTCCTAAGAGATAAACTAGTTATATTAGGCTTATATTATAATAATTATATATATTCCTAAGGGATAAACTAGTTATGCTAGGTTAATATTAGTAGATAAGATTAATTGCGCTATATTTAAATAAGGGGTTATTATATCTAGTAATATGCTTAAAGGTATTAAGTATAACTAAGTTATATTAATAGCTAAGTTAGCTACTATATAGGAAAGTATAAGGAAGTACATTCTATATACTTAGCCTTATAAGCAAAGCTAATTATAATAAGGCGCGCTATTATTCTAGGACTGAAATAGTCTAAGAATAATATTAGACTTATATATATTACTCTTATTATAATAAGTATTAAGGTCTTAGGTCTTATAGAGGATATATAATATAGCCACGGGGGCTATGTTATATATTCTCCCCTCTATTAGTCTTATCCTTAAGGCTATATTTATAACCTTAGATATTTTATATATCTATATATATATTAATCTTAGACCTATAAAAATATTGTATTAATATATCTAATTATTTTATTCTTTCTAAGAAATAATTAATTAGCTTTAAATTAGGCAATATTATTAATTATTTTAAATTTAATATTATAGCTTATTTATTTTATTATTTTTATAGCCTTTATTATATAGCCTTACCTAAGAAATTAGATTACTATAAGAAGTATACTTATTATTGCCTTTCTTATAATATATTAAGAAATATCTCTAATACTTATTTATATATCCCTATTTATAGGGTTTTTTTATTATTAATAATCTTTTAAATATATTATAGTTATAAAAAATTTAATTATTTAAATTCTAAGGAATAACATATTAAAAAGGACTTTTTATATTTATAGTAAGAAGCCTAAAAAGCTTATATAAGGGTAAATAAGGTTTTAGCTTATTTAATTTAACTTTACTACTAAAAGTATTAATTATATATTAAAGGTATAAAAATGATTATTTATAGGCTTTATTTTTTAAATAAATTAAAAATAAATAAAAAATTAAAATTAAAAGCTATAATTATTATATAGTCTATAAGAGCTATAGATATTATTAATTAGAGTATTATAAGTTTTAAGTTTATTTTTTCTTTTAATATTATTAATAAAAGTTCTTTAAAAGGTATTATATATTAATAAGGTATTTAGGTAGCTCTTATATATTCTCTAAGTCTATATAATTCTTTTATTTAATAAAATATATTATTTTATTATTAATTTTATTTATATAAAAAATTATTTTTATAATATATTTCTTTAACTTATTAACTTTAGTTTTTAATTTATTTTTAATTTTAATTTAAATAATATTTTTTTTATTTTAAGTAATAAAATATAAATTATTAAATATAACTTAATTTTTAATAATAAGTTAAATTTATAATTATTTTCTAAGATCTTTTTTTTAATTATACAAGGTTAAATATATTTATAATTAATTTTCTTATTTTCTTATTTTATTTTAGTATTTCTTATTATAAAATAAATTATATTTCTCTCTAAGAAAATTAATCTCTTAATTCGTTTTTTATTAATAAAATATATTATTTTATTTTTAATAAATTTTATATTTATTTTTATTTATTTATATAAATTATATAATTAATTATTAATAAAAATTACTTTAAGGTTAATAATTATATTTCTTATTTAATAATAGGCATTTAAAATATATTTAAAATTTATATAAGCTAATATAATTTTTATACTTTTATTTATAGCTATATTATATATTAATTATATAAATAATAGCTTTTTAATTAATTAATTAATATATAATTAATATATTAATATATAATTAATATATTAATATATAATTAATATATTAATATATAATTAATATATTAATATATAATTAATATATTAATATATAATTAATATATTATTAAAGGTATTATTTTAATATTTAATTTATTTATTTAATTTATTTATTTATTTTCTTATAATATATTATAGAGAGTTTATAACTAATTCTTAAGTATATTATAAGGCTTTATTAAAATTTTAAAATAAATAATAATCTTTAATTTATAATAATCTTAAGTAATATATTATATATTTTATTAGTATAAATATATAAAAGGTAAATAAATTCTTTTAGTATTATTAATTTCATATAAGGTATAAAATAAGAAAATTTTATAAGTCTATTTATAATAATAAAAATATTATTATAGAAGTTTTTTATAATTAATTCTTTTAATAAGAGTAATTTTATAATAAAATCTATAACAATTAATATATATAGTTATTATATAACCTATAGTAGTTATAATTTACTATAAGGTTTATATTATTATGCCTTAGTTTCTATATAAAGATTATATTAATTAATAATTTATAATATAATTTTTTTTATCTTAGGAAATATAAATATTAGTTTAACTTATTTTAATATTTTATTACTTTCTTAGTATTTATATAATAGGTATTTATTATTATTTAACTTTATACTACTTAAAATAGGGATTAAAGTATTATAATTAATATCTAAATAATTTTAATAATTAAGGCTCTATACCTAAAGCTAGAGGTCTTAATAAGCTTAAATTAGTAAGGTTTGTTTATATAATTATTAATAGCTTTAATAATATATTAAAGCTAACTCTATTTATAATAAATAGCTTATATCTTAATTAATTAAAGAGGTTAAAATCTAACCCCTTTATATAATAGCTCTCCCCTCTAATATTAACCTTCTACTTACCCTTATAATTGTTAACTATTTAAGATTGAAATTACTTTTATTATTCTTATAAGAAGAGATTTAATTATAATTAATAGTAACTATAATTAATTAGTTAATTAATCTATAACTAATTAATTAATTAATAATATATTAATAATTATAATAGCTTTCCGCAGAGACCTTTAATTAAATAATTAAAATAGTTTAGCTAATACTAATTAATATACCTTTTAATATAACTAAGATAACTTTACTAAGGAAGTTTATAAGCTTTATAAGGGCATAAAAATATATATATAATAAGCTATAAGAAATATTATTAAATACAAACCTTTAGAGTATTATATTAAGTAATAATCTTATTTATTTAAAATATATTAAACTTATAATCTTTAACTATAGTATTTTTCTTTTTTTACTTAGCTTCTTTTTACTTAGTTATAATATTAATAAAAGGGTTAATTTTATTAGAGAAGAGCTTTCTTTATTAGAAGCTCTTAAAAGGAGTTTAAAAAAAGATAAGTACTTATAAATAAAAAAGATAAATTCCTTAGGGACTTATAATATAACTAATACATAGCATAGCTTATAACTCTTATTTTAAGTATTAATACCTTTTGCTATATTAAATAAGAGGATTAAAAAAGTCTTATTATAGCTAGCTAAGATCTAGCTATATAGCTAAAGGCATAACTATATTAGGAAATAAGGGTTATTAGCGTTATAGGTTTTAGAAGTATTAATTTTTAGGGTTAGCATTAGAGTTTATAAACCTAAAAAGAATTAGCGCTAAGGCTTAGCGCTATACTTAGCAATAAATAGAAATTAATAGGTTTAATTAATTAAACCTATCTAGTTAAATATATAATATATATATCGTAGCTTATATAAATATATAAATAATAATAATTTTAATAATAGTTTTAATAATAATAGGTATTTATATATTTTATATATAAGGCTATATTATAATTTATCTAAGACTTATTACTTATTTATTTTCTTATTTTTAGAGATTATTTATTATATTCTTAGATTTATCTTAATAATACATTACCTTATTTTATTATATAAGTTATTTTAAGTATTTATTAAGGGTTATATTCTTTATAATATTATAATACCCTTTAAATTTCTTCCCTAAATAAATAATAATTATAAACTTAATTTATAGTATTAAATATTACTTAATAGTCTCTATTATAAAGAAATTAATTATAATAATTATAAAAATTATTTTAAATACTTTATTAAGAATTATAGTTTTTTTTATTAAATATAAGAAATCTATTTTCTTAGTAATTATATCTTAATATATAACTAATAGAATTTAAAATTTATTTTTTATAATTTTAAATATATTTAAGGTATTTTAATTATAATATAGCTTTTAAAGTATTTAAGATAAACTTTTATTTAAGATAGCTTTTTAAGATATAACATAATAATTAGTTTTTTATTTTAACTTTTCTTATATCTAAGTTAAGTTATTAGCTAATTATATTAGCTTATTTCTTTTTCTATATATATAAATAATAATATAATTAAATTCTAAGAGATATTTCATAAAATAAAATTACTTTTTACTAAGTTATTAAGTTTTTATAAAATAAATAATATTTTTATAATCTATATATACCTTAATTTAATATTTATTTTAAAGAAATTAATATTAAAATTTCTTAAAATTATTAATAATTATAAGGAATTTTATATTAGAAATAAAATAATTAAGTTTAATTTTATATAGCTTATAAAAATTAAATATAATTAAGTATAAAAATCTTTTATTATTTTATTATTTAATCTAAGCGCCTAATATTAAATTTAAGGTATTTATTTTAAGTTTAATTTATTATAATAAATTAAATATCTTAAATATTAATTTATTTAAGATTAATTTTTTAATTTTATTAAAAGCCTTATTAGCCTTAATCTTAAATATAAAGATATTATCTTTTTTTATACGGTTAATTAATAATATTATAATATTTCTAATAGCTTTAAAGAATTTTTAATATTAATTAATAAATCCTAAGAAGGCTTATATTTATTTAATATTACTAGTCTTTTTTTAATTGTTAATTACTAAGACTTTCTTAGGGTTTATATATATTTTATTATAAGAAATAATATATCTAAGAAATTTTATTTTTAAGATATAAAATTTATATTTCTTAAGAGCTATTAATAATTTTATATTTTATAATATTTATAATACCTTATAGATATATCTTATATATTTTTTTTTAGTTTTAAAAAAAATAAAAATATTATTTAAGTAATATATAATAAATATATTAAGATATTCTTATATATTATTAATAATTTATTAAAATATAATAAGTATATTAATAAGTCTAAAAGGTATAATAAGATATTTAAATAATTTATATTTAATATAAAAAGTAATTTATATTTATATTTTCTCTAAAATTTACATAAAATTATAAGCTCCCTTAAGATTAAGGATTATAAAATAGTTTATTTTAAAGAATTAAGCTTTTAATTTATTATGAAAAGGTAATAATATAGAATTCTTAATTATAATAATATTAATTATTTAGAAATTAATATAAAATCTAAGTTTATTATTTTTTTTAAAAAATAAATATAATAAGGTATTTAATAAGTATTTTATTTTTCTTAATATATCTTTTCTTAAATATATCTTTAATATACTTTTTTAATATTTATAATTATATTTTATTAAATATAAAAAAAAATTAAAATTAAGTTACTTTTTATTGATAAACTTAATTTCTAAGTTATAATATATATATTTTAATAAACTTATTTTAAGTTTTTTTATAAAAAGTTATTTATAAATTTAATATTATTATAATATTTTTTAGAATTACTTTTTTTTAAAGTTATTATATAATTTCTTTAATTATTTAAATTTCTTCTTAAGCTTATAAAATTATTATATAACTTATATTATTAGATTTTATTATTATTATTCTTATTTATTATAATATTTATATTTTCTCGTTATAAGTAAAAAAGTATTATATATTTTTTTCTTTTTAATCTTTCTTATTTTATAAATATATGCTTAAAATCTTCTGCTAAAGTTATTATTTATTATAAGGAATACCTTATTATTATAAAAAAATACTCAATTAGTCTTATAATTAATAACTCTATTATTATAATTAAAAGGGGTTTCTTCTAGGTTAATAACTAAATAAGGCATTTATTTATATCTTTATAGTAATTTAAGCCTATTTATTATTATTAAGTTAAAATAATTCTTTTTAGCTTTATTATCTATTAAAGTATTTAATTATTCTCCCTTAGTTTATACTTTTAGTTTTAGGCATTATTACTTATATATTTTATTAATAAAATACAAGGATTTTTCTTATAATTATATATATTTTTTTACTTATAGCCTTATAATAAGTAGATTCCTTAGTTTTTTAAAAAGGCATAAATTATATAAGTATATTTATACTTATTATTATTATATATCTTATAGTTATATATATTATCTTAGCTATATAATTAATCTTCGTATTATTATTTTTATTTAATTCTAGGGTTATTTTCTTTTTATTATTTTTCTTAGCTAATTTATTTTTATTAGTTTTTAATTTTATAAGTAATTTATTTTTTCTCTAAAATACGAAGTATTTATTATATTAATAGATTTATATAAATATATAATATTATATCTTTTTATATTATATTATAAGTAAAGTTTAATATTGAATTAATATAATAATATTATATAGTAATAATCCTACTTTTATTTCTCTTTTTAATAGAATATATATTAATAATATTAATAAGATATCTAAGAGATATTAATATTTTTCTTATATATAGGGTATTTCTTTAGATTACCTTATAGGTTAAAAAATAATTCTAAATATTCAGAGTTTTTAGTTAATACCTTATACTAGGCTTAAATATAGATCTCTTATTTATTTACCATTTCTATATATTTTTATATAGTCTAGATATACCTCTCATATAGGCTATTTTAATATTAATTATTAATTTTATTATAAACTTAAGAGTAACTTTTTTCTTTTTATAGCTTTGTTTTTTTTTATAGCTTTATTTATTTAAAATATTATTATTATAACTCTTTTTATAATCTCTAGATATTATACTTAAATTAAGTTTAACTAATATTATTATTATTTACCTTAGTAATCTAATTATTGTATTATAAGTTAGGGGAAATAAGTGCTGAGCCGTTTTGGGCTCTTAGGTAATTTCTTATATATAGAAAAGGGTTAGAGGCCGCGCCCCCTAACTATTATTATTATCTTCTTTAGTAGTTAATTTTTAAGAATAAGGAGCGTTTAAGCTTTCTTTTATACAAGGACTATTATTACTATTAATTAATTAATTACCTTTATTATTTTATATAATATTTAGTTTATAAAGAAATACTTAAAATCCCTCTTTAGAATATTACTTAAAGAAAATTATATCTTAAGATTATAAATATAGTTAATATATTATATTTCTCTAATAAATCTAATGCCCTTATAAAAGATTTTTAATCTTTTTATTTTTTTAATAATTAGTATATATTAGAATTAATTAAACTAATTAATTAGATAAGAAAGTATACTCTTATATTACTAATTAATAGATTATAAATATAATTACCTTTATAAGATTAAAAAGAATATAAGATATTAAAGAATTATAATAAAAAAGATTAAATAAGTAATTAAAAGGGCCCTAAAAATCGCCTAGCTATTATTAAAATTTACTATAGCTTAATTTTATTTTTTTCTTAATTACTAAAAGATTTAACGTATTTAATTATATTACTATAGATAATTAAAGTTAATATAAACTCTCTTTATACCTTATATAAAGTAAATATTAGTTATAAAAAGAACCTATTTATTATAGATATAAAAAAAAAAAAATATTATAAACCTATAGCTAGTGCAAAAGGGACCTTTTTTATTATAGCTAATAAGCTACTTTTACTTAAATTACTTATAAAGGCACTTATAATATAATAATAAAAAGTTATAATTATTAAAATACTTACTTTATAGCTTATAAGAAGTAAAATACTTATTGCCTTTACTTTAATCCTAATAATATTTAAGGAAATCCCTATAATAAGATCCCTTAACGCTCTTAAAGGCATAAATTAAAAAGAAAAATATAATAATAACTTAGAATTATCTAATTAAATAATAATAATTATAAATATTATATTAATAGTATAAAATAATAAAGGCCTTAATCTTATACTAAATCGTAATATTAGCTAAGGCATAGAGGCTAAGAATAATACTAAGGTAGCGATTAATAAGGCCCTTTTTAGCTTATTTTAAGAGCTTATAAATAAAAGATTAAATAATTCTTTATTTATAATATTATATTATTTATTTTTTACCTTTAAGAGGAAAAATATAATTAAATACTTATAAAATTTTAATTAATAAGTAAAACTTATAAATATTTCTTAAAATAAAAAGCTAAGACCTTTTAAATTATATATTAACTCTAAGATAAAGAGAGAGGTTTAATAAGCTATAAAAGGCTTTAATTAAAAAGAGGCCTAAGAGAAATTAAAAAAATCTTTTATAAATAAAGACTTTAATTAAATTAAAATATTAAAAAAAAGCTTAAAATATTTAATAAGGTTTAATTAAAGATTAATTTTTATATTATTATTAAGTAATTAAATAAATATTAATATCTCTTTAAGTAAATTAATAAAGATTTAATAAACTCTTATATATAGTCCTAAGTTATCTATAAAGTACTACCTAGGGAAATTATTAATAAGATTTATAAAAGATATAATAAAAGTATTAAGGAATTTATTATAATAAATTATTATAACCTTATAGATATAATTAAATAATATTATTAAAATAAAATTAAAATTAAAAAGACTTATTACTTTAAAAATAAAAATAATACTTATAAGATTATTTAGGCTTTAATCCCTCTAAGGAGCTCTAGCCCTATTTTAAAAAATACTAAGACTCCTAGGATCTTAAGAAAAAAGCTTAATAAAGTAATTAACTTAAAAATTAATAACCTTATTATAGAATTAACTTAATTCTTAATTTATTTAATAAAAGGGTAAGAAATATAGCTATAGCTTGCATAGATTATTTAGAGAGAAAATACTAAGTAAGCTATTATAAGAATAAGCTAACCTTTTAGGATAAATACTATATTATTTAATTAACCCTAGAATTATAAGAATCTTTATATATATATAGCTTATAGATTAAGGTAAAATAGTTATGAAAATAATATTATATATTAATATTATATAAGAAAAAACTATTTCTTTAATACCTATATTAACTTAGCCTATAATATAAATACTAATATTATAAGCTATAACTCTTAAGATAAAATAATTTTTCTTAGAAAAAGTAATATTATATTATTATTAAATCTTATATATTAATTTAAGAAATTTAAAGTTTAAAAGCTTATATATAATTAATTAAGATATTTCTTAAAATTAGATTTATATTTATTAGCGAGGTAGCTTAAAGAATATAATAAAGCTAGACTTAGGTTTATATTAATTTAGCCTACGAATAATATTATTAATAATTTTATATAAAAAAACCCTAAGTCTTAAATCTTTATTATTTAAAGTATAAATCCCTAGAAGGATTTAATTAATTACTTAAGGAAATTATATATAAAGACTAAGATATCTTAGATTATTAAAACCTATTACTTAGAACCTTTATTAATATAATCTTAATTAATAAAAACCTTATATTATTTAATTAAGTAAGGGTATCTTAGATATTTATTATTATCATTATTATTATTAATACTAAGATAAAAAAAAAAGTTTATATTAAAGATATTATTAAAGTATAAAAAGCTATTTAGCTAATTAAGAAATTAATTTTAATTAAGAAATTAATTATTATAAATAAAAAAAGAGCTAGAGGTTTTAAATACTTAAAGAAAACTAGGCTTTAATTATATAAAAGCTAAGAAATAATTATTAAATAAAGAAAATCTTAATTTTAATTAATAGATTATTTATATTATTACCTTAGTTAAGTAGAGAGGTAATAAAAGATTATTAAGATATTATTAATAATATAAAATATATTACTTATATTAAACCCGCGCTATATTACTAGAGAAGGGTAAGTATTATTTAATTAAAAGGTTTATTACGCTAATATAATCTAAGTTAATAAATAAGACTAGGGGGAGGCTTATTAGGTAATAATTAGCGAGAGAGCTAATATAAATATAATTCTTATTAATAAAATAAGTTAAATTAATTAAGCTAATAATAATATAAAGGACCTTAGCCTAGAGACTATATTATTATAATTAATATAAGTATAATAAATAAAGATATAAAAATAATAGAGGTTTATTAAAATAAGATAAAAACCTTAGGAAAAATTATACTTATAGCTAAGGATAAAAAATTAATTAGTTAGATAATTAATAATATTAGATTAATAATTAAGGGCTAAGGTAAAAGAGTTACTTAGTCTTAGGAATTACTTTATATTTTTATAAGACTTAATAACTTAAAGGGCAAAGTTATTAAAGCTATAATAAATATAAGCTTTAAAGGGAATATTATTTTATAAGAACTTATAAAAGCCTATAGCCTTAAGGTTATTTTAGCGTATGCCTTAATTATATCTTTCTCTTAATATTAAATTATTATATTAAGTTAGATTATTATTTAATTATACCTTAGTAATATATAGATTTAATAGAGGATATATATAATACCCTTTAAGAAAATCTTAATTTCTTTTATTTTTAATATATTATATATTTACTTAGAGAGAGTATTATTTAATTATTTAATAAGAGATAATTTTATATTTTTTTTAATATTAATTAAGTAATACTTATATTATTACCTTAGCTATAAGGTCTATTAAGTGAAGGGCCTTAATTTATAATATAAATAATAATATATTATTAAAATAAATATTAACTTTCTTTTTAAACCTAAGATTAATTAATAATATAACTTAGAGCTAAATAATATATTAATATTACTATAATAATTAAATTAAAAATAAAAAAAAGAAATAATTAATATTATTAAAATAAAAAATAATTAAGTATCTTTATATAGCCTTAGAAGATATAAATTATTTAATTAAAAGATAAATAATAAAGAAATATAAAATATAAAGAGAAAAAGACTTATTTAATTAAGATAAATTAAAAGAAATTTTAATTAATATTCTTTATAAAAGAAAGAATATTAAGGTTTACCTAAGAGATAATATTTTATTAAATAGATTTATCTTAGAAAATAACTTAAAATAAAAGGCTAAAAAGTAAAAATAAATAAAAAAGAAACTATAAGAGTATTTAAAATATTAAGATTAAAGTATTTTAAAATTCTTAGATATTAAATAAGAGACCTAGATTTATAAAAAATAACTCTACGGACTAAGTAATAAAGTAAATAATACCTTTATATATAAAAAATTAAATATATTCCTTAAGATTATATATAATAAAGAAATAATATTTATAAAAGAGTTTTTAAAATATAAATAACTTAATTTATTAATTATATTATTATAAATTATAAATTATTAAGCTAATTAAATATAAAGCCTAATAAGTAAAAGGTATATTTATTCCTAAAGGATATAAGAGAGAGGTTCTTAAGCTCTTAAGAACTTAGATATAAAGAGAGATTTTTAAAGAAAATTATAATTCTTATATAAATTTATTTTTTCTTATTTAAAAAATAATAATTAGTTTTAATTAATTAATTTAATTATATTAATAAATAAATAAATAATATATAATAGTTTTATCTCTCTAGGCTATAATAAGTTCTTTGCGGATTTTATTATATATAAGATATTATTACTCTTAGATTTCATTTAAGATATAATTAAATAAAATAAATATAAGATAATAAAGACTTAATAACTTTTATAATATTAATTAAATTACTAAGGATATATATATTATTATAAGGAGTTATAAACTTAATTACTTACTTTACTTAGAATATCCTTTAAATCCTTAAAAACTTAATCCCTAATATATATTAATCTTTCTTAAATAATATAAGGGACTTATAATAAATTATAATAGAGAGGAGGTAGCCTTAAGAATATAATATTTTATTTTAAAGTACTTAATTAACCTTAATAAAATACTAATAAATATTAAGCTATTATGCTATATAATTATAGGCTAGAAATCTTAGTTTTATAAAAGAATATTAATAATTATTAATTATCTTTATTAAAAAAAAATACTAAGTTTATTTAGGGATTAAACTAAAAAGAAGCTATAGAGATATTAAAGGAAAAGGTTATAGCTTTATTAATCTTTATTACTTATAATTACTATAAAGAGGCTAAGAAAATAATTCTAATAATTAATATAAGCCTTTAAGCTAAGGATATATTTTATTATAAGTAATTAATAAGAAATAAAAACTAATTAAATTTAAATTTAAATTATAAAACCCTGCTAACTTAAATATAATATAATAAAAAAGAAATTTAAGATAATCTTTTATACCTTTTATTACCTTATAGGTATAATATATTATAACTTATATTTTTAAGATTAGTTTATAAATATTAATTTATTAAATTAATAATAAAGTAAATAATATACCTAATTTCTTTATCTTAAGATAAATTAATTATTTTTTTTTCTAATTTTATAATTAGATATATTCTTAGAAAGAAAAACTATATAGCTAATAGATTATTATAAAAGTATTTAAGGTTATTTAATTAATTAGATATATAAGTTAAAAGAAATATTAAAGACTTTATTAATCTTTACCTTAATATAATTTATATTAATAAGAAACTTAATATCTTAAATAATATCTATTCTTAAGAGCATAAAGATATAGCTAAATACTTATATACCTTTAAGAAGCCTAAGGGATTAATTTATTTATAATAATAATAATTTAAGAAAAAAATACTTTTTTTTTATATAAAAATAATATCTTTAAAATTAGCTAAAATAAAATTATAATTTACCCCTATTAATAATAAACAACCTAGAGATATAAAAAAGGTTAATTAAATTATATTACTTTAATAATAGCTATAAGGGTAAAGAAATAACTTATAACCTTATAAAGAAAAAATATTTCTAAGATAATATATAAAACTAAGTCTTTAAAGTAATATAATATTACCTTATTTATTAAGCCTATACTCTTTAGAGGCTATTAAAGGCTATTTAGTATATTAAATTATTTAATCTTATAATTAAGTTTTATTTTAATTAGTAATATATATTATTAACCTAAGGATTTAAGTACCTTGCAGAGGTAAAATATAATATAATAAAATAAGTAAAAGTAATTCTTTTAAAGAAGATTATAATTAAAATAATAAGGCGCTTTATAATTAATTTTATTTATTAATTTAATATAACTTTTATAATAATTATAAATAATAGATTTAAATTTATGAAAAAATTCTTATTTTTACTTAAGCAATTAAAAACTTTATATATTATTATATTCTTATATAACCTTAAAGCTAATAATATTAATAAAAAAAGATATTATTTTATCTTAATAGCTTTAAGGAAGGTAAAAAATAATAAAGAATAAAAATAATATAATAATTTAAAAAAAGTATTTTTTATTAATAAAATAGCTATAAAAGCGCTATATAGATATTTCCCTTTTTATTTTATCTATAGGTAAGAGTTAATATACCCTTTAGAGGTTAATCTTCTTACTTAGTAATTAATTAATTAAGATAAAATATTAATAGCTAAAGATTTAATCCTTATAAGGATTAAGATCTTTAAAAAGAAAAATATAAATATAAAAGTAATATAAGAAATAATTAATATATTTAAAGTAAAAGTTATAAAGAAATAAAATAATAAAAATAACTATAGGTTAATAAAAATCCCTCTAAAGGTTAAGGACTTAATACTAAGGTTTAATATCTCTTAATTAAATAATATATTAATAAAGATAAAAATAATATATAAGTAATATAACTTATTTTATATATTTAAATTTTATAATAAGGTAAATTCTTATAAGCTTAAGATATTTAATAATTATAAGATTATTAAATTTCTTTATAGGGATTACTTAAAGAAGTTTATAAAGGATAAAAATAGCTAATAAGAAGAAGAGTTAAATAAAGAGGAGGTCTTAAAAAAGCTTAAGGTAAAAAAAAAAGCTTAGGGGGTAATAATAAAGAAGAAAATATATAAATAATAAGAAGTAAAAAGGCAATAAATGATTAAATAATAAATTAAGGAAGTAAAGATAAAAGTAAGAAAAAAGATAATAAGAAAAAGAATATTAATAGGAAGAGTAAGAAATTATATCTAAGAAGAAAGACTTTAATATATATAGAAGTATAACTTCGAGGCCTTATTACTAAGTAAGCTACTTAATATAAGAGCCTTTAAAATAAAATAAAAAAAAAGAGAGGTAATATTAAAAACCTATAAAGACCTTTAGGTTTTTAATAAGAGAGGAAAAAATAAAAAAGAAAGTTTTAATATTATAATATAATTATTATAATTTTTAATAAATCTATATATTTATTTAATAAGAGATATTTAAATTATTTAATTAAATATTAGAGATATAACTTAATATATAAAAGATATTATCTAAGATAAATAATATATAATAGGAAATAGCTATAGTATAATTTATAATAATTTAGATATAATATTTAAATTTATTATTTATTATTTATTAAGAAATATGCTTAATATAAAGCTTATATAAAAATAATTAAAGCTAAATAAAAGACTTAATAAGAAAATCAAAAATAAATAAAAGTAAATAATTAATTAAAGATAATTATAGATATAGAGTTAAATCTTATTATTAATTAAATAAAAATAATAATATTTTATTATACTTAAAATTTATCCCTTAATAAGAAAGCTCTTAAGACTTAAAATCTACCCTCTATTAAAACCTAGAAGGGTTAGTTTTCTTATTAAGAGCTAATTAATATATCCCTTAGAGAAACTAATACTCTTATTTATAATTCTTATTTTTAAAAAGATATAAATAAGAAATATATAAATAAGATACCTAATTTAATAAATTAATTTTAATCTTATTAAATAAATCCTTTAAAATATCTTTCCCTTATAAAGCTTAATCTTATTTTTAATTCCTATCCTTAGAAAGGTATAAAAAAGAAATATATAAATAAGATACTTAATTTAATTAATTAATTTTAGCCTTATTGAATAAATCCTTTAAAATATTATTCTCTTATAAAAGTTAATCTAAGGGACTTTTAATAATAGATTTTAGCTAATACCTAAGTAAAAACTCTTACTTATAAGCCTTTTAGTATTAAATATAATTAATATATTTTTTATTTATAAAACCCTTAATAAAAATATAAAATAAGAAAAAATAAAATATATATTTCTTATTTTAATTAATATTAATTAAGTAAGACTAGTAATAATATTAATAAAAAATAAGGTTATAAAACTTAAAGAGAGTAATTTTAAGAGCTTTTTAATATTTTAAGTAAGTAATTAATTACTTATAGAATTATCTATAAAAATAAGTAAAATTTATAGAGATATAAATACTTTAAAAGAAATAACTTAATATTAATAAAATAAGCTCTCTTATAATTATATTAGGGGAGCTATAGCGCTTAAAGAAATATTTTATAATAACTTTTAGCTTTTTATAGCTTATATTATTAAAAATAAGCTTAATATATAAAAAGAAATTATTTTTATTAAGAATAATATAAAAATAAATCTAAACCTTAAGATATTTATAGACTTATTTAATTATTTAATTAAAAAGATTATTAAGAGTAGAGAGGATATAAAAATAAGCCCTAAGGAAATTAATTATTTAGGCTTTTATAAGAGTTGCCTTAAATGTATTATAATTATTTTATTAAGAGGAAATATATTTTTAAAAATTAATATAAAAAAGCTAATATTAAATAAGAGTTTAAATATTAAAAAAGATATTGTATTACTTATTAGTAAAAATCTTATAGAGAGTCTATATAAATATAATTAATTAATTAATTAAAAGTATAAATAAAAGTAATAAAATTAAAAAACAAAATAAATAAATAAGTATATAAAAATTATATATATATATAAGATTAAAATATATAAAAAAAAAAAATAATATATTTAAGTAATCTCTATATAAAAGGCTATAATATATAATTATCCTTTATATATATTAAAGAAATAAAATAAATTCTTAATAGAGAAATAATATATTAGTCTTTTTTTATATTTTCTATATTAATTTATATTTATTTATTATTTTTAAGGCATAAAGATATAAGCCCTCTTTTATTTATAATTACTTATATTAATTATTTAATTAAAATATAAGGCCTCTTTTTATTTATTTAAGAATATATATTAGTTCCTTTTAATAAAATAAGGCTTTTTATTTAATAATAATAAGACTAATATAAATTAATAATTAATCTTAAAATTAATTTCTTTTTATATTTTAAAACTAATAAGCTTAAAAGACTAATTAATTACCTTTTTATTTAATTATATAAAATCTAATTATATAATAGCTATATATTATATATATTATATATAAATTATTAGAAAAGACCTCCTTATAATAATAATATTATATATTAAGTATGTTTTAAACCTTTATAATATTTTTAATTATATAATTAAGTATTTTTTTTATTTTTATTAAATACTTATAATTTATAAAAAAAAGGAAAATAGCCTACTTAGTAGCTTAAATTAATTACTTTAAAGAAATAAAAAGCTTTCTTAAGAAAAATAAAACTAGTCTTAATAGTATTAAAAAAATTATATAACTCTAAGTAATTACCTTTTTTTTAACTATAATAAGATTAAGATTATTAAGACCTTATTACCTTTAAATATATTAAGTTATTAAATAATTATTATTTAATTAAATAAAAGCTTAAAAAAGATAAGCTCTAATAGTATTAGTTTAATAATTTTATTTATAATATATTATAAGGGAAGTATATATTAATTTTATAGCGCTTATATTAAGATCTAAAGAAAAATAAAAAGATATTTCTTAATAATTTAATCTTATTAATACTATAAAGACTTAAAATAGCCTTAAGAGAATTATTATAATTATATAATATAATATGAATATTTAAATATAAAAGCTAAAATAGTAGTTTTATTAAAAAGAGCTTTTATTTTATTTTCTTAATAATTATAAAAAAGTTTTAATAAAATATAATATAGGTTTTAAAGGGATTTAAAGGTAATATAAAGCCTATAAATAAAGATTTTTTATAAGATTTTTTAAGTTTAAATATAATAAATATTATATTATATTTATATTATATAAATTTAAAGATAACTTTTATTATTTTAATACTTATTTTAATTTTTAATTTTATAAAATAATAAATATATATATATATATATATATATAATTTTTCTAATATTTCTTCTCTTTTTTAAACCCTTAAAGGACTTATAAGAATAACCTTATATAAATTAGCTATAATTTACCCTCTTATAGCCTTAAATATTAGTAAAAATAGAGAGGTACTCTTATAATTATATAATTTATTAATTTATAATTAATTAATAAACTTATAAACTAAGAAAAAAAAGCTTAAAAATATTTTATATAATAACTTTAAAGGGATTTAAGGTATTTATTAAATTATAATTTTTAATAAGCTAAGAATTAAAAATAATTATTTTTAATATAAGTATACTTATAATAAGGTTATTATAAAGTAATAAGCTTTTTATATAAACTTAATTAATTATAGTTTAATTAAATTTACTTAAAAAATACCCTAAGATTAGCTTTATATTTATAATAATTATATATATTCCTAAGGGATAAACTAGTTATATTAGATTTATATTAATAAATAAGACTAATTATACTATACTTAAATAAAAAGAAGGGTTATTATATCTAGTAATATACTTAAAGGTATTAAATATAACTAAGTTATATTAATAACTAAGGTAAATACTATATAAGAAATATAATAAATATATCTTATATATTTTATATAATAAGGCAGATTATAATAGATTATAACTTATAGGGCTTAAGCTATTATAATCTTACTTAATAAATTAAAGGGGATTATAGCCTATAGGGCATAATTTATCTTAATTTATTAATAATTAATAAGATAAGGTAAGTACTCCTTATTATATAGCCTAGAGGTTTCTTAGGCTATAATAATATTAACTAGGGAGGATATATATTAATAGATATAAGAGATATTAGCTATATTAATAATTAATAATCTTATTACTTAATCTTAATTCCCTAGGTTAATTTAAGTAATATAATAAAGTTTCTTTAAGGGCTAGGGCTATTTATAGTCCTTAACTCTAAAGTTATATTTCTTAACCTCCTTATATAATTAATTAAAAAATATATTAACTAAAGGGTAAAAATTATAAATACTTTTCTTATTTATTAAGAGGGTATAATTATTTTATATAATAATAATAAACCTAACTTAATAGTAAAAAAATTAATAAAGAAATTAGTTAGCCTAAGACCTAAGGTTTAAAAATAAAGTAATAAATCCTTAATTGTTATACCCTTTAATAAGAAAGATTAGCCTTAGACTCTAAGTAAGCCCCTTAAGAGTTTATTTCTAAGGACCTTAAAGTAGCTATAACCTTTATTAAATAATAGCTCTAAGTATTAATAAACTAAAAGCCCTTTTTTATCTAAAGATATAAAAGATATAATTATAAGATAAAAATTATTAAGTTTATCTAATTAAATAATAATTAATTATATACAAGGCTAAATTAAAGATAAATACCTTTATATTATTAAAGAAAGACCTTATATTTAGAATCTTAAAAATATTATTTACTTAAATTATAAGATTAATAAGGAAATTATATTAAAATTAAAGATAATTAAGGTAAAAATAAAAATTATATTAATTAACCTAGGGAAAAAAAGCTAGCTTAATATAATATATAATTAACTTTTATAGTAATTATTAATTAATAATTATATTACTTATTTCTCTAATAAGATAATAAGATCTTTATAATAAAATAAGCTTTTAGTTATTATTACTTAGCCTTAGATATTTATTATAATATTATAATAGAGCTAAGATAAAAAAATAAAAAAAGCATAAAAAATAAAAATACTTAATTAATTAATCTAAGGTAGCTATATAGTTAATATAGCACTAAATAAGGTATAATAGGAATAATAAGTTAGGGGAAATAGGTGCTAAGCCGTTTTAGGCCATTGGGCAATTTCTTATATATAAAAAAGGAGTCAGAGGCCTTAGACCTTCAACCATTATTATCTTCTTCAGGGTTAATTCAGGAATAGGAGAGCTTTAGGCTTTCTTCCTAAAAATAACCCTTATTACTTTTAATTAATCAATTGCCTATATTGTTTTATATAATATTTAGTCTACAAAGAAGTATGTGAAATCCCTCTTTTAAAAGTTATATAAAGAAAAATTATATTCCAAGTTTCAGCTATAGATGGTATTACGACCCTCGCGGCTATATCACGTGGTCTCTATAAATCCCAAGTCCTAAACCACTAATCATAATAAGACTAATATACTAAGGACTAATATTATTCCTAGATTATATCGGTCCTAGAATAATATTACGCTTACTTGCGATTAGCTTTACTTAAGGAAGTTAAAATATATAAAATATACTTATTATACTTTCTTATATAATAGCTATAATAGCTATTAATATAACTTAGTTATATTTAATACCTTTAAGTATATTACTAGATATAACTTATATTTATTATTACTTAGACTATGCCTAGTATTTTCTCTTAATATAAACCTAATATAACTAATTTATCCCTTAGGAAATATATAATTATTATATATTAATAGCTCTTATTTAGTAATATATTATATACTCTAAGTAATACTATTACTATAGCGCCTAATATTAGATCCCCTTTTACCTCTTATAGTAAGCTATTAGTTACCCCCTAATAGGGATAGCCCGCGACTAAGCTAGAGGAACCTAATATCCTAATAGATATAAATAATAATAATAAGGAATATATTATCTTAGCCTTATATAAGAATAAAGTCTAGAAACTTAGAAATAAATATAATTACCTAACTACTTAATATAATAACCTCCTAGATAATATATATAATAATACTAAGATTACTTAAAAATAATTAATAAATATAAAGGTATTTATAAATAATATATAAGAATATTTTTATTAAGCTATAAAATAATAATAATAATAATATTAATAAATAATTAATAAATAATAAAATTAAATTAATTAACTTATTATACTCTAAGCCTAGTAAAATAACTTAATATAATAATAAGTCTATAATCTTAGTAACTTAATATTTAAATATAATACTACTAGTATAACCTATAAAGATATTAGCGAGATTATTAAACCTAAGGACCTAGAATTATTTAATAAATAAGCTATTTATATTAAGATATTCTTTATATCCCTTAGGGTATATTAATAATATTTCCCTACCTAGATAATAAGTACTAAAAGTAAGGTTTTATATACTAATAGATATCTTATAGGTAGCGCACTTACTTAGTTTAAGCCTAAGCTATATAACTTTCTTAGAAATAAACCTACTAAAGAAACTTAACTCCTTTTTGCGAAGTATAAAAACTTTAAAGATATAATTAAATAGAACTTTAAAATTATTAATAAAAAATAATAGGCTATATAGAAACTTAAAAACCTATAATAAATAAAGGCTACCTTAACCTATATAGCTAAATTTATATAAATTACCTTATTCCTTAACTAAGGAATAAATACCCTCTAAATTATATTTTATAAAAGACTTAAGGATAAGGTAAAAAATAAACTCTATAAAATAGAAAAACCTAATAACCTCTAGGACTATATTAATATAGCTATTAAAATTAATAACTAATAGTTTAAGTAATATATAGAGAAATTTAATAAAGGATAAATCTAAGGCAATAAGAATAATACTAATTAGTCCTAGAAGTAGGAATAAGCCAAGGGCAATATATCTTATAAAACCCATATAGGACCTATAGAACTTAGAGTAACTTAAAAGGATAATAAGGGCATTAAGTATTATTATTACTATAAGAAAAGCTATAAGGCTAATAAATATAAGAAAAAATAATAAGATATCTAGGAAAAACGCTATAAGCCCCGCGAATAATAACCCCTCCCAGAAGGTAAGAAATAAGTAAGATTTACCTAAGTAAATACTAAGCTATAAATAGCTATTTATACTACTAAAATACTTAGAATAAGATAAAAGGGATATAATAAGACTAATATCTAACTAGATAAGTTAGATATACCGCATAACTAAGTATACCTCTTAGAGGAATAAATAAAAGGCAACTATATAATTAATAATATCACAAAGGAATAACTCTATAGACTAGCTAAACCTTAAAAAACTAACTAATTATATATCATAGACTATATAAAATAGAAGCTGCTACTAAAGCTAAAAGCTAATAGAAATATAAACCCTAGGCAATAGACTATCGCCGTAATTAGATACGCCGAATGTAAGCTAGAAACCTTAATAGCATTAACCTCTACTTAGCAACCGCTACTAACAGCGAATAAATAAGCTAACTTCTAGGAAGCCACTATAAAAGGCTTCCCCTACGAGAAGTAGATCATAAGATATAAGAGAAAGGGATAAATTTTAGTACTCGCTATAATCTACTAAAGGGACTATGGATAAAACGATCCTATATAATATAACTATACCCTATGCCCCCGATACTAAGTTAAGGCATCCTAGGAGTATAATAAGATCTATAAATAATAAAAGGCAAATTAATAAGACAAACTACTACGTAATAATTAGATCGCTAAAATAAATAATAGTAATATTAACTAAACTAAGTTTAAACACGATGCCTAGAAACTATAGAAAGAACTATAATAGGAATACTTTAGGAGGCCCTAGAAGAGTAATAAAGAGCTATAAAAAAAAGAAAACTAGCCCTAACTATATAATAAATATAATAATAAATACTAAAATAACCTACGAGAAAGGTATATTTAGACTATATAAGAATATATAAATATAGTAAATAAGTAAGAAATTTATATCTAAGCCTACTATAGGGAATTAGCTAAAAACCCTTAATACCTAAAAGTATCTTTTAACCCATAGGATAATATAAAAATATACCTAATATACTAGGAATATATTAGTATTTCTTAAATATTATACTAATATTATTAATATAAAACCCACCGGAGGGAAAAATAAAAACAAAACTATTTCCCTATTATATTATTATACTAACCAAATAATAAACCCTACCTATAATATAAGACAAAGGGTTATAAGGTAGTATACTAATATAAATTAATCGGCGTCGCAAATATATAATACTCCTTAGAACTCTACTACGCTATTTAAGAGAAAAAACAAATTACTTATAAAATTAAGGACTAATAAAAAATAATTAGCTAAGAAGATAAGAAAGACCCTAGAGCTAGATAAGAATAGTAATACTAGGACTAGCTATATAGCTAAGATGATATATATAACTATAAAGCCTATATAAATAGTAAATACAAATTTAATTATTTTAGCTATATAATATTAAAAAACTAAATAGCTTATCCGATATAGGGTAATAGATAGATAAACATAGGAATATATTACCCTAGAAGGCCCTATACTTTATAAATAGAGTATATAAGTAATATTACCTAGAACTAAAAGCATAAATCAAGGGAGAATAATTAAATACTTTAATAGATAATAGAGCTAAGTAGAATTACTTTAACTTAATAATAGTAAATAGGCTTAAGCTATTATAGAGATATAAATAAATATCTTACTTAGTTATTAACCTAAAAAAAACCCCTTTTAATTATAATAATAATATTATTAATAATAAGATTAATTACCTTAAAGTTTTTATTAAAAAAAAAAACTAAAAGATATTATTTAATATTATACTAAATAAGTAATATAATCTTATACTTAGGTACTTATAGTTATACTAATTTAATTTATATTTTAATTAGAGAATTAGCTAAGTGCTTTTTTTTAATAATAAAATACCCTTTATATTAAATAATAACTTAGATATAAAATCTTAAACTTTTATTAGAGATATTAAAGAAGTTAGGTAGAGATAAATATAAGATACCTTTTTACCTAAAGGGATATAATATAAATATTATAATAAATAAAAATAATAAAACTAATAAATAATTATATATATTATATAATAATTTTATAAATTAAAAGAAAACCTTAAGTAAACTAAGAAGATATTAAAAGAAAAATAACTTAAGAATATTCTATTATAATATTATATCTATAAGAAACTTTTTATAAAAAAACTTAAAATAAGTCTATTAAAATATATATATTATAACCTTAAAATTAAGTTTATTAATAAGAAATAACCTAGCTTTAATAAACTCTACCTACTTAATAAAGCATAATTATTAATATTAAAAAAAATATATTAAAGATATATTATAAAAAAGATATATTAAGGAAAATAAGTTATTTATTAAATATCTTATTATATTTATCTTAAAAAAAAATAAAAAGCTCTAACTCTATATTAACTTTAGAATATTTAATATTATTATAATTAAAAATTATATATTACTACCCCTTATTAATAAGTTAAAAAATTAACTTTTTAAGATAAAATACTTTATAGTATTTAACCTTAAAGGAGCCTATAATATTATCTAAATTAAAAAAAAATATAAATAAAAAACCGCTTTTTATACTAAATATAAACTATTTAAGGACCTAATTATACCTTTTAGACTTATTAATATACTTATTATATTTTAATAAATAATTAATAATATATTATAAGAATATCTAGATATATTTATTATATATTACTTAGATAATATTTTTATTTTCTTTAAAATAAAAGAAAAATATATAAAATATATCTATAAGGTATTATAAATACTATAAGATACTAAGTTATTAATAAAACTTAAAAAAAATAAATTTTATATCTTAGAAGTAGAATTCCTTAGATATATTATCTTATATAATAAGATATATATAAACCTTAAAAAGATCTTAATAATTAGGGATTAAAAAGAATTAATAAATATTAAGAAAATATAAGCCTTTCTTAGCTTTATTAATTACTACTATAAATTCCTTTAATACTTTAAGAAAATTATTATATTATTAATTAACCTTATAAAAAAAAATAAAATATTTATATTTAGGGATAAGATAAAAAAAGCCTTTAATATAATTAAGGAACTTATCCTAAGTAAACTAATACTTAACATATTTAATTTATCTTAATAAATTAAACTTAAAATAAATACCTTAGACTTTATATTAGGCGCTTAGATTAAATAATAAAATAATAAAAGACTTTTATATCTTATTATATTTTATTCTTATAAATTATATAGAGTAAAACTTAATTACTTTATTTATAATAAAGAATTCCTTATAATAATTAATACCTTTAAGGAATTTTAATATTATCTCCTTAGAAATAAATATTAAATTAAGATATATATAAATTATAAAAATATTATTTATTTTATAAAAACCTAAGAACTTAATAAATAATAACTATAATATATTAAATATCTTTTAAAATTTAATTATATTATTATTTGTATTAAAAAAATAAAAAATAATAAAATAAATATTATTAATTAATAACCTAACCTAAATACTAAAAAGATTAAAATAAAAAAATAATTCCTATAGTTTATATAAAAAGAATACCTAAAATAATAAATAATTACTTATATTAAGTAATAAATATTATTATATTACTTAATAAATAAATAAAAAAATAAAATTATTATTAATAATACCTTTAGAAAACTTAAGAGACTTAAAAGCTACCTTAACTATAAAATATATTATAATAATATATAGCTAGGAGATAAGAACTTATTAAAATTATATAAATATAACTAAGTTATAAGGATATCTTATATTATTATTAGAAGTACCTATATAATAAAATAAGAAAATTAACTCTTAAAATAAATCTAAAAATATAATATATAATTCCTAGATAATAAGAAAACTAATAAATAATAAGTCTTAGATAAACTATATTATAAACTTATATATAAAATATATAATTACCTATTATATAAATACTAAGGAATTAATAAAACCCTAGAGTAAATTAAAATAATATTTATATTCCCTAATATAAAAAAAATAATTATAATAATTATTAAATAATATAATTTTTATATAAAAACTAAAATATAATACTATAAATCTTATAGAAAACTATAACTACTCCTAATTATATAATAACTATAAGACTTAATTACTATAGACTTTATTACTAAACTACCCTTATTAAAAAAACTAATTATTAAAAACTTTTATAATAATATTTTTATTATTATAAATAAACTTATAAAATTTTCTTATTTTATATCTTATAGAAAATTAATAATAACTAAAGAATTTACTTACTTTTTTTATTTTTATATTATTAAGATATATAATATATTACTTAAAATTATTATAAATTAAAGATTATTATTTATTTTAAAATTCTAATAAAGCCTTATAAAATACTTAGGGATTAACTATAAGCTCTTTATTATATATTATAAGAAAATAAATAAATAAATTAAATATATAAATTAAATACTAAAATAATACCTTTAATATTATATTAATTATAAATAAACTAATTAAATTAAAAAGCTATTAGCTATATAGCTAGCTTATAATATAGCTATAAATAAAAGTATAAAAATTATATTAACTTATATTAATTTAAGATTTATATTAAATATATATTAATAAATATAAGATATTATTATTAACCCTAAAATAATTTTTATTAGTAATTAATTAAAAAACCTATATAAAGAAATAAAAATAAAAATAAAATTTATTAAAAATAAGATAATAAATTATATTAATAAGAAAAAAATTAAGAGATTAAGTTTCTTAGAGAGAAATTTAATTTATTTTATAATAAAAAATATTAAAATAAAATAATAAAATAAAAAACTTAATTATAAATATATTAAACCTTATAAAATTAAGTAAAAAATCTTAGAAAATAACTATAAATTAAACTTATTACTAAAAGTTAAGCTCTATTTAATTATTTATATTTTATTACTTAAATTAATTAAAAATATTATTTAAATTAAAGCTAATAATAAGCCTAAAATAAAAGTTAATAAATTAAAGAAATATATTATAAAAAATATCCTTAATATAAATAAAATTAATAATAAAATAATATATTTTATTAAATAAAAAAAACTACCTAGACTTAGAAAATATATAAAAACCCCTAAAATACCTTATTAATATATAATACCTTTTAAAAAACTTCTATTAATAATATTAAGATTAAATAAAGGTAAAGTATTAAAAAAATTATTACCTAAGCTAAGAAATACTTAATTAATATTATTAGGGATATAATTAACCTAGAGATTATAAATAATAGCACCTTTATAAGTATCTAATATAAATAAAATATTATTTTATTACTTTACCTCTTAGAGACCCTAATAAGTAGCCTCTAAATACTTCTTCTTTACTTAGGCCTAAATCTTATAAATATACAATAAATAGCCTATAATAATCGCTAAGTAAGACTATAGCATAGTTATTTCCTTATAAAGCCTTAATAAATTATTACTAGCCTTACCCTTATTTATCTCTAATTTCCTCTCGTATTTTATTAAATTAATAATTATAAGATAATATTAAAAATAAAGAATATAATAAGAAAATATAAAAAAAGATTAAACTTATAAGATAATACTATATAAATATTATTATAAGACTTTTTACTATAAATATACTTATTATAATAAGTAAAATCTATAGATATTAGGCATCTTTTACCTAAATAAAAGTAATAAATATAAGGTATATTAGCCTCTTTATTAATAAACTTAATAAAAAGGGCAAATATATTAATTTTTCTATCCTTATAGAAAGACTATTTAGAGATATAATTAAATATTATATAATATAATAATAAAAAGTCTAAGTTAAGATATATTAAAAATAAAACTAAGAAGATAAAGGTATATAGGTCTTAAAAATAAGACCTAATAGAGAGAAGATATTATATTATAACCCTCGCGGCTATATTATATAGTCTCTATAAATCCTAAGTCCTAAACCACTAATTATAATAAGACTAATATACTAAGGACTAATATTATTCCTAGACCGTATTAGTCTTAGAATAATATTACGCCTACTCGCGATTAGCTTTACTTAAGGAAGTCAAAGTATATAAAATATACTTATTATACTTTCTTATATAATAGCTATAGTAACTATTAATATAACTTAGTTATACTTAATACCTTTAAGTATATTACTAGATATAACTTATACCTATTATTACTTAGATTACGCCTAGTACTTTCTATTAATATAAACCTAGCATGACTAGTTTATCCCTTAGGAAATATATAATTGTTATAGATAGTATATTATGTTTCTTTAATAAAATAATATATAAAGTAATAAGATAAGTTTAATAAGGCTTTTAGGAATTATAGGGATAAGTATTAAAGCCTTATAAGGAGCTATAAGTTATGGGAAATAAATACTAAGCTATTTTAAGCTATTAGGTAATTTCTTATATATAGAAAAGGGTTAAACGCTGCGTTTCTTAATTATTATTATTATCTTTTTTAATAATTAGTTTTTTAAAAATAAAAAGCTTTTAAGCTTTTTCTCTAAGAATAATTATTATTATTATTAATTAATTAATTACTCTTATTATTTTATATATTATTTAGTTTATATAAAAATATATAAAATCCCTCTTTTAAAAGTTACTTAAAGAAAATTATATACTAAGTTTTAGCTATAATTAGTATATTATATTTCTCTAGTAGTATATCCTAATATAATTTACTAATATATATCTTAGCTATTATTATAAATCTTTACTTAGGAGTAAATTTATAATTTTTTTTAGCGATTTTTACTTATTTTATTACTAAAATTATATATCTTAGGTATTATTTTAGGTAGTTATTCTTATATTAAAATTAAAGCCTATATCGCAAAGTTATATTATAAAGCAGGGTTAGGGCGGGGGGTATTATTAGACTTTTAGCTCGTGATTTTAATATTACTTAATTATACTTAATACCTTTAAGTATATTATTAGATATAATACCTCTTTTTATTTAAGCATAGCGTAATTAATTTATTTACTAATATAAACCTAGCATAACTAGTTTATCCCTTAGGAATATATATAATTATTATATTTAAATTAATATACTCTTTTGCTTTATTGGGCTTCTTATTATTATGTAATTAAAGGATAAAGATAATATGTGAAGATGGGGGGGGTAGTAATGTGGGTCTATTATTGTCAGGCTTTTGGCGTAACATCTTATCCCTTAAACCTAACCCTAAGGGTGGTTGATATAAACGAGTCTACGCTTACTTGGGGGAAGGGGTGTATAGGTTTTTTACATCTTCTTCATTTCTTTGTTTTCAGATCTCCCTAGATTGTTATTGGCAACATGAGCACAACCTGGTGTATTACGTTTGCCCCGAATCAAACATCAGAACTCTTGCATCAACACAGCCGTGGTTGTTCCTCTCCAGGGTTGTGATTTCTGGAGTAAAGCCTCGGATTCCCAAAGTAGTGCTCTTTGCCGCCACTCTGACCTACCCTAACCCTCCTGTGTATCCCATCTGACCACTCAAAGTCCTCGAGCAGAACCTGGGGTAGCGTGATGGGGGAGGAAGCCATCCGCAACCCTTTCCGACATGTTACCGACCAAGATCGACGTGGCAACCCCCGACCAGCCCAATAGGCGCTGCATCAGTCACACTCCCTCGCCAAGTTCCTTGCCGCATTCCTTCAAGAAAAATGAGGGGTTCTCGGCCGGGAACACGGAGTTGCTAGGAGTCCGTCCGTCGAAGCTCCGTGGTGGTGTGTTCAAGTCGGCGGATGCCATGTCCGAGAATGCGTTGTAGTTGATTTCCGCTCCGCGTCGTGAGAGTCAGAAACGGGAGGATTTACGAAGCCAAGTCCGCATCGTTGTGTGTGTGTGTCGATGCAGGGATATCGACCAACTACGAGATTAAGAATGGGGCGGAGGTTTTGCGTATTGGGACAACTCACGCGATGCTGATGTTGAACGGAGCAATTATCAAGCCCGGATACCGTTCAAGATTCGCGAGCGGTTGCGAATTCCCATAATGAAGACACCGAGTTGCGCTATTTGATCATCGCCAATCGGTTACCGCATTCCTAAGCGATGCGAGAAGTCAAACCGACAGGCTAAAAGCGGGTAATCTACTCCGTACACTGGAATCTATAAAAAGAAGAACATCTTCATGATTCAAGAGAAAACACGCGTATTGGCCCGCGGGTTCGGGAAACGGGTCTCTCTTAGACCCCGATGTCGACAACTTCAATTAAAGAACGGTGGGTTATGGGGAGACACATGGCGATTAAGCTCATGGCATGCCATGAACAGCGGTGCCACCCGACCCTCTAGGGTGACGCTATGTGGTGATCTTTCTGGTCACCAGGCCAAGGGCCCCCAGGCACACCGAATCCCATTGGTCGCTCCTCAGCCCTGCTCGTCAACCCTGGCTTTTAGCGCCTGGTGGACACGACTGAAGGGGGGCCAGATCTGTCCGAGGACCTCCAAGTCCCCCGAATTTTGGCGTCTGCGGATTTCGGTTCTTCTTTGCCCGACTTGCGCACAGTGTGTAAGCGGACATCGCGATATTCCCCTCAAGCAAGGCCAAGCAAGGGGTGTGGGTATCTGAAGAGGTATTAAACCATGCATTCCCGTGCTTTGTATATAGAAGTAAGAAGGACTGTCATTATCGATCGTATACTATCATCCAAGCTCCTCTCCTCGACAACAGCCATCTCCAAGTAGAATGGTTGCAAACCTGGGGTTCGCGGGGGGTATCGTTGGTATATACAAGTCGGCCCATCCAATGCCGTCCTAGAATTCCGCTCCGGCGGACAATTCAGGTTTCTTGAAGAGAAAAAGATGGCACTTGGCAGGCGTGTGATTGGGATGGGTGGTCTGATTCCAGATCAGAGTGTCGAGTAGCGACATCAAGAGACGTCAAAAGGGCCGTTGGAAAATGTGGGCTGCAAAGGAAAGGCCGGACGTTGTTCCTGTCAGAGGATCAATGACCCTTTCACTTGGTCGCCGTCGTATATGGCTCTGGGCTTGATCCTCTCTTGATCTCATCGTCGTGAGAACTAACAGGAGACTGCTCGCACTGCTCTCGGGGGCTGCTCTCGGGCGTTGGGAGTCGGATACAGGTGCAGTGCCTGAGCAAGGCCTCACATCTTGCAAGCCTCTCCAGAAGATCTTGATTTGGACGTCTGCGCTTCCTTGGAGGAGCGGGCGTGCTGGGCGTGCAAACTGCTTTGAGCTTTTATGGTGAGTCTTCTCGATGATTGCCATTGACTGTCGAGGTGTCGTTACCTTGATGCAATTGGAGCATGGGCTCTTTCTATCGCACTTCTTCTTCCTTTGCTGGCAGAGAACACAAGCAAGAATCCTCTTGCCTGCCGCCTTCTTTGGTTGATCTGGGTTATTTGGCGACATCTTGGTGGGTGCTCGACCGTACCGGTCCACCGAATTCGAGACTGTGTCGGACATTTTTCGTATACGCTCTTTCCGAGAATTCGCATCTACGGGATTTGCGAGATGCTGGTTTTACAGAAGATGTCGGCTTTAAAAGTTTAAGCAGCATCAGCTTAAACTTTGGGAATATCCAACTACCGTCTGAGCCCTTGGATGAGACCCCAGGATATCACGAGGGTCCACCAGGCCAGACCTTGATACCCCATCAGGTAACAGATCATGCAACAATCCAGTGCACGGCTAGGTACAGGGGTGGAGAGATGTTATTGGAGGTTCGCAGTCCTCGAGGAGGGGTGGGCTCTGCCACACCCGGGCATCGGGTTCTAGATACGCCCCGAGGGAAATCTCCACTGTATCGTGACATTTGTTGTCGAGCAGGGGTGTCAGCTCGGAGTTGAACAATGCCAGGGAAACACTTTTCCTGACGGGTCGTTAGAAAACGCCGCTGGACCGCTGACACTCGTCGCTTTCGCATTTCGGATGTTGCGGTTTGCTTAAGCCCGCCTCTCCCTGAACTTCATAAGGCGAAGCTCCTCTTCGACTTTAAGCTCATGAGACATGGTTCCCAGTCAGCTTAAGCACCCAATAGCGGATCCCGTCATATTCTTATTCTTTGGGGTACAAGGGTTCTTTACGACCCAGAATCCGAGTTTTCGGATGAGTCTACTGATGCACCAGTGAGGCCTTCACTGTTGTCCACCACTTACTTATACGGACATAAGCATCCATAGTCCTCACTCCAACATCAACACGAGCCCATCTACTAGTATCCTTGGACTCTACACATACCTTTACTCAAGATAGCTGTCTACTCATTCCACAATGGCATCCAATTCCCCGGAGGGCACCACCTCCCCGCCGGGAGACATCAGCCTTGATCCAGCAGCCATACAACCTCCCAACACTGAGACACATTCCAACATGGGGACCGACTCGACTGCCAATGACTCAGCATCGAAAGATATCTCTGCCGGCAATGAAGCACGCAAGGAAACCGACACCCCGGTACAGACAAGCACGGAAGATGAAGATGAGGACTCGGAGCTGGAACGCAGACACAGCATCGTTCGCGACCTGGCACGACAGTACACCCACCAGAGCCAGATGTCCTCTGTCAGCGGAAACCCCTTTTTGATGGAAGACGAAGAAAGCCCCCTGAATCCCAGAAGCGAAAAGTTTAGGGCCCTCACCTGGGCAAAGTCAGTGGTCAAGCTCCTCCACGACAACGGCCTCTCATCTCGAAAAGCCGGCGTCTGCTACCAGAACCTCAACGTCTTTGGCTACGGACAGCCTACCGACTACCAAAAGGATGTTGCGAATATCTGGTTCGAGGCAGCTAACTGGCCACGACAGTTGATGGGGTATGGAAAGACGCGCATTGATATTGTTCGAGACTTTGACGGCATTGTACGGAATGGGGAGATGCTGGTGGTTCTTGGCCCCCCTGGTGCTGGATGCTCGACGTTCCTTAAGACCATCAGCGGAGAGACGAGCGGTATTTACGTGAACGATGATGCGTACTTTAACTATCGAGGTAAGCCGTGGCAGAGGTTCATATGGATTGCAAGCTAATGCCACGATAGGAATCACGGCAGAGGAAATGCACACCCAGCATCGTGGTGAAGCCATCTACACAGCCGAAGTCGACGTGCACTTCCCCCAATTGAGCGTCGGCGACACCCTGGATTTCGCAGCCCACGCCAGAGCCCCAAGAGATGTTCCAGCTGGTATCGACAAGGAGACATTCGTTCGCCATCTCCGTGATGTCGTCATGGCCATGTACGGCATCACCCACACAGTCAACACACGCGTAGGCAACGAATACGTCCGAGGAGTGTCTGGCGGAGAACGCAAGCGAGTCACCATCGCAGAAGCTTCACTCAGCGGCGCCCCCCTACAATGCTGGGACAACAGCACCCGAGGTCTCGACTCTGCTAACGCAGTGGAGTTTTGCAAGACCTTGCGTCTCCAGACGGAATTGTTCGACACTGCGGCTTTTGTCTCGATTTATCAAGCTCCTCAAGCTGCGTATGATGTTTTCGACAAGGCGTTGGTTCTGTACGAGGGTCGGCAGATCTACTTTGGTCCTACCAACGAGGCGAAGCAGTATTTCATGGATCTCGGCTTCGACTGTCCAGCCCGTCAAACGACGCCCGACTTCTTGACGTCCATGACAAGTCCCCAGGAACGAGTTATTCGAAAGGGCTTTGAAGCTCGCGCCCCGAGAACCCCAGACGAGTTTGCAGCAGCCTGGAAGAATTCTGCAGCCTACACCAAGCTTCAGCAAGAAATCGAAGAGTACAAGCAAGAGTTCCCTATCAACGGACCCGAGGCAGAGCAGTTCAGGCAGATCAAGCGAGCCGTGCAAGCCAAGAACCAGCGTCTCAAGAGTCCATACACCCTGAGCTACGGACAACAGACGTCGCTCTGTGTGTGGCGAGGCTTCAGGAGGTTGGTCTGCGATCCGGCTTTGACTCTATCGATGCTTTTCGGAAATTTCTTCATGGCCTTGATCGTTGGAAGTGTTTTCTACAACCTGGATCAGTCGACGGGTAGCTTCTATCAGAGAGGCGCCTTGGTCTTTATGGCTTGTCTGTCTAATGCTTTTGCCAGCGCTCTGGAAGTATGTCAGAACCCCCCCTTTGCGAAGATCTTGAGACTAATGGTGATATCAGATTCTCACTTTATATGCCCAACGTCCCATCGTTGAAAAACACAACCGCTACGCCTTGTACCACCCGTCAGCAGAAGCAGTCGCCTCTATGCTCTGTGATTTACCGTACAAAGTCCTCAACGCTATCGTTTACAACCTCACGCTGTACTTCATGACCAACCTGCGTCGAGAACCGGGAGCCTTCTTCTACTTCCTATTTATGACGTTCCTGGTAACGCTCTGCATGTCAATGATTTTCCGTACCATCGGTTCAGCTTCGAGGACACTTTCCCAAGCCATGGTTCCCTCGTCCATTCTCATCCTGGCTTTGGTCACGTTTACTGGCTTCATCATTCAGATCGACTACATGCTGGATTGGTGCCGATGGATCAACTACGTCAACCCCCTCGCATACGCCTTTGAATCGCTTATGGTCAACGAATTCCACGATCGAAAATTCGAGTGCAACGTCTTTGTTCCCGCATACCCCGATGCAGACCCGATCAACCGCGTTTGCTCAACCGTCGGCTCCGTCCAGGGCGAGCCAATGGTCGACGGAGATGCCTACATCAACCTATCCTTCAAATACTACCACGCGCACAAGTGGCGCAACGTAGGCATCGTCATCGCCTTCACCATCTTCTTCCTCATCACATACATGGCCTTTGCCGAATTTGTCAGCGCCAAGAAGTCCAAGGGTGAGGTTCTTGTGTTCCGAAAAGGCCACAAGCTCGCAGGAGGAAGGGGAAACGATGCCGAGTCAAGTCCAGCAGGCCGCGGGGCCATCACCGAGAAGGAGGGTTATGGAGAGGGGCAGCCTTCCAACTTTCAGTCGACGAGTGTTTTCCATTGGAACAATGTGTGCTATGATGTCAAGATCAAGAGCGAGAACAGGCGAATTCTGGATAACGTTGCTGGTTGGGTCAAGCCTGGTACAATGACGGCGCTGATGGTACGTCTTCCTTTCTGAATGTGTCAGATCTGATACTTACATGTTACAGGGCGTTTCTGGAGCTGGCAAGACCACGCTTCTGGACTGTCTGGCAGACCGGACGAGTATGGGAGTCATCTCAGGGGACATCCTAGTCGACGACGAACTCCGCGACGCATCCTTCCAACGAAAGACAGGCTACGTTCAACAGCAAGACCTTCATCTGTCCACCACGACCGTTCGCGAGGCCCTCAACTTCTCAGCCCTCATGCGTCAGCCAAAGCACATCCCGACAAAGGAAAAGCTAGCCTACGTCGACGAAGTCATCAAAATGCTCGACATGCAAGACTATTCGGAAGCAGTGGTCGGAATTCTCGGCGAAGGACTCAACGTCGAACAACGAAAACGTCTCACAATCGGCGTCGAGCTAGCCGCAAAGCCCCCAGTTTTGCTCTTTGTCGACGAGCCAACATCAGGTCTCGACTCTCAGACATCATGGGCTATTCTTGATCTGTTGGAAAAGCTTGCTCGAAGCGGTCAGGCTATTCTTTGTACCATTCATCAGCCTTCAGCTATCCTCTTCCAGCGGTTCGATCGACTATTGTTCCTGGCCAGCGGCGGAAAGACGGTTTACTTTGGCGACATCGGCGACCATTCTAGGTCTATGATTGACTACTTCGAAAAGAACGGTGCAGATCCTTGTTCGCCAGACGCCAACCCAGCTGAATGGATGCTTGAAGTCATCGGAGCAGCCCCGGGCTCAGAGACGGAACTCGACTGGCCACAGGTTTGGAGAGATTCGCCCGAACACGCCGCAGTCCAGGAGCACCTCAAGGAACTATCCCACCATCACATCGAAAAGGACACAGATACATCCTCATACGACGAATTCGCGGCAGACTTCAAAACCCAGCTTGTCCAGGTTACTCGTCGTGTCTTTGAGCAATATTGGCGAACGCCCTCATACATCTACTCCAAGGCAGCCCTCTGTGTCCTTGTTGCTCTATTCGTCGGTTTCGTCTTTTACAACGCACCAAACACGACTCTCGGCTTGCAGAATCAGATGTTTGCCATCTTCCAGATCCTGACCGTGTTTGGCCAGATGGTGCAACAAACCATGCCGCACTTCGTTATCCAGAGGGATCTTTACGAAGTGAGGGAGCGTCCATCAAAGACGTATGGCTGGCAGGTCTTTATCCTGAGTCAAATCATCGTTGAGATCCCCTGGAACACGCTCATGGCCGCTTTGATGTACTTCTGTTGGTATTATCCCATCGGACTGTATCGCAACGCTGAGCCGTCTGATGCCGTCGCTGAACGAGGCGCCCTCATGTTCCTGCTGCTTCTTGCTTTCATGATATTCACTTGCACCTTTACCGACTTTGTCATCGCAGGCTGTGGATCAGCAGAGACGGGCGGCAACATCGCTAACCTTCTCTTCATGATGTGTCTCATCTTCTGTGGTGTCCTCGCACCCCCAAGCTCTCTCCCTCGCTTCTGGATCTTCATGTACCGTGTCAGTCCGTTCACATATTTAGTGTCCGCCATCTTATCAACAGCCGTGGCGAATACAGAGGCCGAATGCGCACCCAACGAGTACATCCAGTTCCCGCCACCATCGGGACAGACTTGTCAAGAGTACATGGATCCTTATATGAGCAAGGCCGGTGGTTACCTCACAGACCCCAACAACACCAACGAGTGTACCTACTGCACCATTGGCGACACGAATCTGTTCCTTGCTGGAGTGCAATCCGATTATGCAGACAGGTGGAGGAATTTCGGTCTGATGTGGGTGTACATCATCTTTAATATCTGCGGCGCATTGGCACTTTATTGGCTTGTCAGGGTTCCCAAGAACAAGAAGGGCAAGAAGCAGAAGAAGGAGTAGGAGTGATAAGGGGCGTGGAGCGCGCAAGATCGCGGCAACATAGACGGGCTCATTGTTCTGTTTTGTTTTGTTTAGTTACCATAACCGTTACTTTCAGCAAGTGTATATCCTAATAGAATAACCAAAATATGGCTGGTTTCCCATGCGTCAACGAGTTTTCCTTACTCCTAGGATCGGGTGTGATTTAGATCTTGCTATTTCGTGACGATCCAGGTCTTGGTATTTTTCACGGAAAACAGAATTTGGTGCGACCATGTTGGGCCAGTGCATGCGGATTCTGGGATAACAGCTGATCATTCCCATTCACAGGCTCCGGACGATTTCGAACGCACAAATCAGACGATGCTGACCTGTAATGCTCTGGTGAATCTCGGGGATCTTCTGGCCCGAGATTACTTCATACTTCTGGGGTGAGGATTCTGCAATGATCTTCGCCTCTTGCCAGGCCAGTTGGCACTGCTCATGTGCGTCAAAGGTGTCGTCGATGTGGGAAGCGACTCACACAGGATTGTGCTTCATCCCAATGTGATAGAACGAGCGCTGGACGGTCATCATGGTTCGAACGTCGTCAGGGTACTGAAGGAGGATTTCAACATGGGAAGCACCATAAAATTTGCATCCATCTGCGCCTCGTACAAAGGAAGTGATGAAGACATCAATTTGCGAATGCTTTTCGTCGTTGAACTTGAAAATGGCGGTGGCTTTCTCAGTAGAGCTCATGTGGCAGAAGTCAACGGACTTGAGTCCGGCCTTTCTCATCTCTACATTGGTCGACCTGCCAAGTTGTAAGCCATTGGCAGCCAAAAAGGGCAAAATGAAGGCAAAAACTCACTTCGCTGCCTCGTCATCTCTGACGTAGACCAAGACACGTTTGCCTTTGGTCTTGAACTGGGAAATGGTTTGGATGACATGGGGAATCTTCTTTTCCAGGGCTTCATCCCGAAGCACCTTGGTGAAATAGGCATCCGATTCTGGCCCGAAAGTCTAGACTATCTCTTCACCCCATGGGTGAGTGATCGTCGTCCATGGAGAGTTGGGAGGCATAGTGGGGGAGAACGGCCTAAGAGAATGTCAACACTAACTCCAAGGTACACCAACGGCGTGCTGTGCGATTCTGATATTGTACTTACGGAACAAAAGCGCTTTTCCGTGATACTGAAGGCAGAATCAAAGGGCGTTTGACGTACAACCTGAACATTCGCCCTAGGTATAGGGTAGGTAAGTAGGGGGGCAGTTGTTGCAGTGCCTAGAGAAAGATGAGTGACTCTTAGAGTACCGCTTGAAAAGGATGATAAAAGGGAGAGAAAGAAGAAGAGTCCGAGGAGGGAGGAGAGAGGCGTTATATACCCGAGAGAGGGCGTTTGATAGTGATTCACAGTCGAACCAATCAATAAATGAACCAACGAAGGCCATTGAGTCTGGCAAACAGCCGATATCAATGGACAAGATTCTGATTGTTCTTACTCAAATTGGGTATTCAGGCCACCGGCTATTTGTACTACTGGCTACCGATGAGCCATCGCAGCTTTGTATCACCAGAGGAGTAAATAGCGAATTCAGCTCCCTGTAATGTGAAAGACAATACAACAGAACGCCATACAACAGTCTTGGTCTCATGGGCCCGGAAGCCCAACCAAGAACGTCTTCTCCCAGAGCCTGGGTTGGTCGGAGCTTCTTTCTCTTCTGAGGACTCAGTGGTGTCGTAGACAGCGCCAGACTAGCCTGAGGACGTGGGCGACTGAGGAGGGGGTTGGGGGTTATGGTCAGCGGGCTAGATGTCGCCTGGATCCGAAGACATCTTGGTTCCGGTTGACCTCTCCTGATATCTTGTGTGGATGTGCCACCTTCGAGATGATGTGGGTGGTAGAACTTCAAACCCACCTGTTGTTCGCTCATTGGCAGACCATGCTGCAGGTTGCCTCCAGGGCCTGACGTGTATTGTCAAGTGAGCCTACTTACCTTAGCCAGATGTTTCCCCTTCTCTCCATTGGCCGCTGAGCGTATCGTGGTTTTGACGCAACCAGCAAGCATGATCATAGCGTCCAACATATTCTTCTCTGTTCCATGAACCGCTTCTGATGGAGAACGCCCACCACGTGCACGAAGTCCCTACACGAACGATCCAGTCGATCGCCCTCTACTACCAGCCAGGACAAGAATTAATCGCGCATCATATTGACAGAAGTCTCTCGCAATCCATGAACGGTGTGGTTCTACACAGCGTCAATGGCCGAATAAAACTTGCCTTCCCTTTCGATCTCAGGCTTGTCCCCGTTCAACTGATTGACCATGCCTCGAGGATAATGCCTAGGCCTCTAGCGAGTGTCACCTAAAGAGATACACAGCCATAAAACAGCACGAGACACCGAGGAAAACACGAGACAGGACTCCATATTAGCTTATCCTTCCCTAAGGATAGTTAACGAGAGATCATAAAAAAGAATAAAAAGGCTCTAAAGCATTCCACTTATTATACAACATCTGCTATGATTTTGTTATATTTTAGCTAAATCTCTTTACAATACTTAAGAAGAATTAGGTAACACTCTTTGACGTTCTAGCGTTCGTTCATGTCTTGATTTACGTGCCTGGCCACGGACGTTCATCCACCTTGTGGGAGCATCTGGGTCAGGTCCTGCGAACATGAGGCCATTCGCGATTCACGCACCAACCTAATGGATATGGATTTAAATATGAAAACAAGTATATAAACTACAATGGTCTCAAGTCTTCGTGCATGTATATCAAAATGCATCAGACGACTCCTGACTGTCCGCAATGACTGAGTGGTTCAGCGCGGCACCGAAATTGAATACACTTTTCTCCTTGGGATTCTCCCGAATACCAGAAGATTCTGGATCATTTCCTTGGCCAAACTGTCTTCCAGGTGACCATGCCCACCGCACCAGTGGTGGCTTGCCAGCAAACACAGGTGAGCCAGAGGGTGCCCCGTTACTTGGCTTTTCAAAATCCCGCGACCGTCGCGGTGAGTCTGAACTTTGACAAGGCGAGCTGGTGCTGATTCGACCCCTCGAGGTGTTTGGCGTGGGTGTGGTCTCGGCTGACGCAGTGATTGTGCTTCTAGAGAACGGTGCCGAGTCGCGACTTTTTAAGCTAGAACGTCCACCTGTCGAAGATCTTGGCCGTGGTGTTGTCATAGATTTCCCATGGCGCCACAGGGTTGTCGTTTTTTCAGAGAATTCATGGTCCGAAGACTGGGCAATTGAAGCTTCAGCATCAGAAGCCTCGGCGACCGTAGCGTCTTTATCAGGAAATTCAAGGGATGACGCAGCCCATGACTCCCTGTAGTCGGAATCATTGGGGTCATCGTTGTCAATCGGCGGCTTCTGAGTTACGGGGCTTGTCTGTTTAAGTTCGGTCTCGACGGATGCCTGGGTTGCCTTGGTTTGCGGGTGACGGGTGGCAGGCAGCTCCTGGGTCAGACCGAGAGCCACCAACTTCTCCCTGACAACCCGATCGACTTCATCAGATAGAAACTCCCTCTCCGACGAGCAAATTTGGTGCATAAGCAAACCCAAAAGCAATGGTGTTACCTTTTGATGAGCCGTGTTGTCAAGCTCCATGGTGGCGTGGTCTTCTAGTAGTGCCTGAACTATAGGCAGAACTTTTCGGCGTTGCTCGGTGGTCTTGTGACGACGGAGCATTACCTCGCTCCATGGGCTTTGAGTAGCTTCACGGTCGAAACTTGACCTACAGTGTACATGATCCCATTGCTCAATGTATGAGGATATCAAAGGTTTGAAGGCTCGCACAGCCCAGGTGTGCGTGTTCTCCAAGATGATCTGAAACCTCACAACATCAGCAATTCTGGTCATGTCGCCGCTCCAAATGGTTCGCATGATCTAAACACTCTATTAGCACAAGTGGAAAGACTGATGGTTGCACTCACGTAGCCCTTGTCACGCTTTTTAGTCATCACCTCTTGCGTGTCCCTACGGGTACAAGGCGCATCAAAGTTCTTGGCAAAGTACATGAGCCAGACCGTAACACGGGGCCCGATGGTCGTCACTACTGGAATCGGTGGGATGTGCCCGTGATCCGGCAGCTCGACGGCGTACTGCGCTGCATCTTGGACCAGTCTGATGGCGCACGCCGCGGCATTGGCGGCCTGGCAACACACAACGCGTCCAGATCTTCCCTCTATCTCTTCCTCCTTTTTGTGCTCGACAATGAGCCAAGGATAGCATTTGAGATTTGCCTCCATGGGTGGTTTCTGAAAAATTCGAAAAGGGGTTGGCTGCAGGCCAAACTCATGCAACTTCTTCAAAGTTGACCATGAAAAGGGCTCCATGATGGATGTTTCTTGATGGAGGTTCCATTGCCGAGCCTCGCGATCCACTACCGTCGGAATCCCGATCTGAAACCCAGAGTGGTACATGGGCAGGTAGAATGCCTGATCTGGTTTTGGGCATTTGAGGCTCTCAAAGGACCCAATGCCAGGGGTGCCATTCGTCTTAAATAAGTCCCACAACTCATTGGTTTCTCTTGTATTCGAGTCAGCTACAGTATAGGAGGAGAATGAGTAACCGGGCACACCTTTTCACGCCATCGTAGTAGTAGTTACATCGAGAGACCCTTGGTATTGTCGTCAGCCCTAGGTGTTTAACTGTAGAGGGATGGTACGTGTTCTTACCGTCGAGAATCGTCTTTGGACACTGAAAGACTATCGCTAAGAGGCTCAAAGAAATGTGTCTCGAAAAAATTCTCCCATTTCTTTTCCAAGTAGCCGCCATTAACTATACTGGTAGCTTTATTGAAGGCATTGCTGGCGGCCTTCAAAGCAGGATCTATGTCTGAGCCGTCGCTTGGGCGCTTGATTTGTCCGTCACTGGAAACAGCATCGAACAACTCTTTGTGACCACGGATTGGGCAGGAAAAGTCCAGCATGCATCTTCGCACGCGCACTACGCGCGGAGGTAGCACTTTGCCGATTAAGTGTATCTCTTCATCATAGAAGATGTTCTTCTGGCCGAGCTCATACCGGTCCCAAGGCATGTTGAAAAGGTGATGGAGGGGACGAGGAAATGAAAATTAGGAAAAAGTGAAGGGCAGCTGACGCAGTCCTTGCCCCCTCTTTTAGTCTCGACTGCCCAGGTTGATGTATGTTGGTTGATCGATGCATCTTACAACCAACTGCATAACATCCGTTTCAGCTGGCGACCAGCAAGGTTGTCGTTGTATGTGATGTGGAGAAGGGTGCGGCGATATGTCCAGATGTGGTGTGATCTCCGCGCCCGTATTGGCAAAGGTAAAATGACGAGGGCTTGTGGGATAAGATGCAGTTGCATGGGGCTGTTGCCATTATTGCTTCCTACAAGACTGAGAACAATTACTCACGGGATGAACCGGGCTCATTTAGTTTCTGCACGGGCGGATTCAGCCATATGGTGCCAGCGTACGAAAAGGAACAGACTCATTAATGCGCGCATTCGCACTTAACTGCTTTGCCACCTTGAAGTAGCTGTTATAGGACCTTCTCGGGCAGTAGCACATGTATAAGCTGACTCTGAGGACATGAATAGCGTCTATGAGAGCGCGACCATATAGAATAGGTTCACCCGGACGGGGGGCAGAATACAGGCCGAGCCTTGGTGGAATATCTCAAAGGAAGAAGTCACATGTCTACCTTGGTCTGAAGGGCCATCGCGCAAGCCACAAACTTGTCTCCTACTCGGCGGCTCCTCGTATTAACTCCTTGCAAGGAGTTACGATGCTTATCTCGGCCGACAAGTAGGCATAAACACGCACCCATCCACTGCAGCAGAGCAAGTTCAATCTCCACGCCCGCGACAAGACGAAAGACTTCACATCCCACAATTGAACCGAGGGCGCTACTCAGCTCCCGCTGCAATGGCCAATCGGGAGAAGCATAGGACGCCACGAAAACAACAACAGTCCCCCAGAAGCCCACCGCCGCTCAACAGGTTGCGGGAGTACATGGCGTTGGGGGAGTTTTGGGCTCGTGGTGAGGTAACGTATCGTAGGTGCAGAGGACGCTAAATAGCTGTATGCACTTATGGTGGAGAGAGAGACATGTCAGTCTTGGAGTCATGAAGGTTTTGCCATGTCTTTTGTCGCTCTGTTGAAATGATATTTCGAACCGTCAATTGGCTCATCGTGCATGAGCTCATACCAGTCACGTCTTTCACTACACACGCGGCAAAGCGGTGATAATGAAGAACGGCGATGATTAAGCTGTTCAGTCGGACAGCGCAGCTAATCAGTCAGTTAGGTGTTCACTCGCCGAAGTCAAGTCATGTAAGAAGCTAACGCAATTTCAGTTTCTCCTTGTACTTGTGTAAAAGAACCTCCGCAGCCAACTTCCGCTAAACTGGTCTCCCCTTTTGTTGTTCATGTAGATCCTCATCGCGGATCCAACATCTCCCACCCTCTCACTCCATCCGCCACCTTGTCCAGCCTGCATATTTAGTTGCCTCTGAACCATGAGAAGAAGCCTCTGCCTGAGCCCTGTGCAGCAGACGACGCATCCGACCATTGCAATCTTGAAGTTTCCAGAAACACCGTTGGAACCTTCATCTTCATCCTCAACCTTGACCCCATTGACGCCGCCGTGCTCATTTCCTCGGTGGGAGTGGGCAATGCTGGTGTCCCGCATCGCATTCCCTGCCTCTGCTGTCGGACTTCTCGTGCCTGCGAGTCCAAGTGAGCGTTGTTCGGCGATGGTGCCATACCAGACGGCGTCCAAACTGTCCCTTTCGCCGGGACTGTTGTCCGACTTCATGTTAGTGACGCGCCTCTTCTTGAAAGCTCTGAAGACGAAGAGAGCAGCCTGCCAGTTATTGTGCGTGAAACCCCAGATCTTGGGCGATTGGTCATCTTCTTGGGGAAAGCGCTGGGGAAACGACGTGAGAAGACGGTACAAAACGGCGATGTAGGACAGCATGGGATCCACTCCGTGGTGGGTGATGGTACCCAATTGTTCGACGGGGACGACGCGGCGGTCGCGGATCACAACTCCTGGGTTTGCGTCGAGTTCAGCACGGAGGTCGCGATGGTAGGTGCGGGCGAGGGAAATTTGCTTGACCATGGTGGGAAGACGTGGTAGCTTCTGACCATTCGAGAGCCGGAAGAAGTCATACACAACCCGTGCAACTGCAACAAGAATCAGTACCAAACCACGAAATTTGTGCAGGAGATCACTTACCATCTCGGTCGAGCCAGGTGTGGAGCTGATGCGTGTTGTCAAAGCCGACGAGGCCAGCAACTCAAGTTGATTCCAAATCACCAGGGTTCAAAAATGTGACACCAGCAAGTCGACTGTGCACCTTCGCCTCGTGTTGCCGGAGGTGATGGTCCAGATTGGTGAGCTGGCTCACCTCTGGACGTCGGAAGCGTACAGATACCTGAAAAAAGCCGCGCTTGCTGCCCTCAGGCCATGGAGTGCCTGCCTTCCACTGGTCCTTTGTGAGGATAATCATATTGTTGATGACAGGAATTGGGTGGACCTGGACAGGGCGAATGCTGCTGCCGTTGTAAATGGGCGATGGCAGATGTCTCAGGGGAGCGTGAGAATCCTGAGCGGCGATGGTTATGACCAGGGGAAGTTCGGGGTCGACATCTTCAACTTTGATTTGACGACTTTGATTCGCGGGACCAGCTGCAGAGGATAGCCCAGGTACGTTGGGAGGCATGGTACCGGCGATGTTTGGTCGGAAGGGACAAGATGGTAGCAACTGGGTTGAAGATGAAAGTGAGGATGAACGCCGATTGGTTGCGTTTACAACAATTTGTGAGAGTTGGTCATCAACTAAAAACATTTGAGCTTCCCTCAGTATGTAAAAAGCAAGACTCAACTTGTCCAAACGGAACATCTGAGGTTGACCGACGAGGAAGAAAGGCGGTAGGTTGATGCAAGGCTCTGGTGATGTGAACTGAAAAGGGGTAAGGGCGAGGTAGAGGCGGTGCCACGTTGACACAGGCAAGGTGAAAAATGAAAGTGCAAAGTGAAAGTGGAAAGTGTTCATCGATGAAAGGTTGCTAAGTCGAAGTGAACACCCTGAGTGCAAAGAGCGTTGACGTGCCACCTCCAGTGGTGGATAAAGCAGGACTACCTCGAAGGGAGGAAGTGGTGGGGATGAAGGGAAAAAAAGAGAGACGGCTTGGGTCAAGATTTGCGGCTTCTGATACTTGAAAATCAACGGAATGACAGTGATTCATTGTCACAAAGACTCAGTCAAGAACTTGGACTTGGTCAACGACCACCGTCTTTCCATCGTCTGATTTATTTGCCGTGGCACTTTACATGTCTCTTTTCAAGGGAACTGCCAGATCTTCAAATGTGATACTGGATGAGTGGATGCCAGAAATGGATGCTGGCTTCCATCAGCTGATGAAAGAGGGCCCAATGAACACTGCTATTCCCTAGGGCCTCTTTCATCATATGATAGAAGCGGCGCACCCTGACTGCTGTTATGCTCTCACTTAGTCGACGTAGCACGTTGAGAATCTCGCACACACCATTTCTCGAACCTCGACTTCGCTTTACACGTGATTTCAAATCGTATCTCACTTCTCGTTAATACCCACTCTCTTCCTGTTCGCTTATCTGCAACATCCACACCACTGATCGGCAGCTGCCCGCGCCTCTCTGCGTTACTCAAGGTGGCACGTTGAAGACTTCGCCTCGCTCGTTTCTTGTTAACCTCTGCACTTCCCTACGACTCCCTCTTCTCTCCTCAATATCTACCTACTCACATCTCTTTAACATCTTACTGCTCCTCAACGTGGCACCTCGAGAATCCCGCCCCACGCATTTCACTTCGATTTCTATGCCTCTCTTTAACTTAGCCATCCCTCTTCGATCTCGACACTTCTCTTCAATATCTGCCTACAAACAACTTCACGCTTTTCTCAACGTAGCCTATTGATAAAATGGCCTCACATGCTCCTATTTGGCCTAAGTGCTTTCCTACGACCTCCTCTCTACTCAATATCGACACACACCTATTCGACCTCTGCACTTTTCTCTTCGGTATCAACACACACGTTTTCTTTCTCTCAAGTGAAATCTGTAAAAGTATACCCTACGCGCTTCTTCTCACCACTCAAAGTAGCACGATCCAGCCTCGATACGTCACACACCACCAGCATCAGACTTAAGCACTCACCCTCTCTCCAGCACCCACCATACCACAGTCACGATGGAGGACACCCATACCAACGCCAAGAAGACTGCGTTCGTCCAGAATCATGCTGACAGCGACGAAATGCTTGTTGAAAGCGACAACCGGATAGTCCTTCCCAGCAGCTTGGCCGAATAGTGATGGACCATCCGACGAAGACGAAAGGCACGCGTGACGCAATTGCAAAAGAATGGAGCTGTCAAGACGCTCTCAAAGCTCCACGCTTTAAGTTCTGGTTGCATAATCCCAACAAATACTTCGATGACATGCCTGACGACCATGACGTTTGGTATGTCGATGAACACTTTCAGTACGACTTGTACACGCAGCTCCTCGGCCGGAACATTTGGCATCATTCAGAACTTCAGGAGTGCTATATCACCAGCTCCTTGTTCTTTCTCAAGAGAAAACTCTAATTGTTAAGCCTCAAGATGAAACGCCAGCCGACACACATCGGACTCTCACGGTTCATTGCCAATGGAGTCTGATTTTGTAGGCCAATGGAATTCCCAACGTTCTCCTGTCATATGTGGGCATGGATGGGGAATTGGCAGCCATGCATCTTTTTGTGAACCCACGGTGCTTCGCCCACGACCTTGAGTTTTTTTGTATGTTGTGTTTGAGATCATGGACGGGGGAGTTTCATGATTTGCCCCAACGTACGACTTCATCGGACAATAGTCGAACTTCAGACTGACCACCTGAACAAGACCTGCTAGCAGAAGATGCCATACCCAAAGACCTCGCCAGCTCCCGCTTGGGCATCCTGGAACTACAACTTTCACCTTATGCACAGGAAGTTTAGCCATGGCAGTACAGTAGTTAGTTACTAGTATTAGGCCTCCCCCACATGATGACCAGTTTAGGACGGCCAGGGGAGAAGACTCACAGAATAAAACGCCCTCAACAAACACCATACGATCTTTAAAATTACCCCGGTATTCGTGGTTACCCCTGCAAAAGAGATGAGAGCCGTGCCCCTGCGTGAGTGTGCGTGAATTGTTCCAAACTAAGTCGCCTTTACACATTCATGCCCAAAGTGATATCATTGGAGTGATGGGGTAGCTAGCGGCTGTTTTTGCAGAATATCCATGAAGAGATTGGTCCCTGTTCCTGATAGGACCACGCAAGCAGATGGCATTTTACAGAGCCATGCAGGACGAGGTAACTGGTGATCCTGTTTAGGTTGAAGTGCCAATCGAGCAGACATTAACTTAGGGGCTGAGTGGGACGTGGACGAGAGTGCCGTCCGATGAACATCGCCATATTATCATTGCTATGGTGGGAGCAACATTTCCCCGCCAGACTGGGAGAGGGCTGACAGTTCTACTCATCCTTAGGCGAAGAGCGAAGGCCGAGATGCGGTGACTGTAACTGGACTGCCGGGGGTTAGTAGGATGCCTGAAAACGCGAGGCGTTAACTATTGCGGTTATTCGCGCACTGCACTTGAGTCCCATGTTCCTTGTGCTGCACCGATTAACTTTCCCAGTAATACAAGCAGTTTTTAAGCCCGAACGGCGGCTGGAGATAGAGTTGGAAGTCCCTTTTTTTTTTTTCCCTTTCCCGGGGGGTTTGGAGGGGGGTTGGAGGGGGGTTGATCAAACTCCTCATTGTTGACGAGAGTCTAGGAGGCGTCGATTCTGAAGGCCGAGTTTGATCAAGGGGTAAGATGACCTCGAGCTATTTACACCCTTTGACTGCGGAATTCAGACAACTTTCCACGGAAGCACATTACAGCACCTGATCATGGTTATCTTGGCTTATGAGTTATCGAGACTGGCGCTGGAACAGTGACGGAACTAGCCAGCTTGTCATCATGTGACAAAGTGACCATATTCGGTCGCCGGCCGTAATCACAGCCGGGCCGTTTTCCGACCATTTCCCAAGAGGCTTTGCTTTGCAAGCTGTGCAAGTAAAGGCCTGAAAACCACAAGAGACTGGGAGAGACTGTTTGTCCGAGAGTGTGGGTGCATCGCTCAATGCACAATCGGACGTCGGACCGCTCCTTGCTACCCTCCTATACGACAGCGCCTTGTAAACCATCAACTAGTCTCTTTTTTGCCTTTGTTAGCGTTGCGCGGCAAGGTCCATCCCAAGGTTGCCCCATATTTCGAATACCTGGCACATAGGTCCAAAATTGCGCGGGACTGATTTACCTGTAGGGCCACCGTGCTATTCCGGCTTTTTTTTTTCCCAACCCACACCTCGGTTTCCTTTCGTTCCGGGCTCCGAACAGGAAACCCACAGCTTCCCCGCACCGCCGCGCAACTCCAGCATTCGTCGGCACTTGTCCCAGGATCAGGATCAGGCGGGTGCGCAATGCGTACCCACTGCAACGGGCTAGGCCCGCTGGACAAGGCAGTGCCTTGTCCCCTTGCTGGTCTGAGCACTGTTGCTCTGGTGACGTTCATTTCTCATTCTCTCTCTTTCTTTCTTTCTTCACTCCTTAGCTCGAATGTAAAACGCATGAGGACTATATAGCTGTAATCAACACTATTAGAATTCTTTGCACCTACCACTAAACTCGGGCTTCTTGTGAGGTTTTGGCGGATGATGGTGGTGAACTAGAGACGCCGAGGTGTGCGAATTTCATCGAGTCCTCTTTAATACGGATTACCTTACGAGTCAATCCAATCAGCATCTTGTGACTTTCATGTGGCTTTAAGTGGAATAGTGGAGGCGATCGAATATCTGGAGACCCGACGGCAGACGGTCCGACTTCATTCAAGACGACGAGAAATCGCGAGTTATAAGAACGAGCAGATGTAAATCGACCTACAATGTGAAAAATACAACCCAGAACCGCTTCATCTTCTAAACTCTTTTGGCGCCGTCATCCCTCAATAGACCACAAACTACCGCTTTTCACAGCTCCAACCCTAAAATCAGATCGTGTACAGCCAACATGACAGTCGAGTCTTCAAAGCCGAGCTTCTCGCTTGTCGACCACAACTGTCGCCCTGTCCACGAAACGGATTTCCGCGGCAACCACACTCTGATTTTCTTTGGCTTCACCCACTGTGCAGTAGTGTGCCCCAGGGCGCTTGAGCGATTGACTGAGATTCTCAGCCGTCTTGGAACAGCTGCAAATCGATTCAATGCTCTTTACATTTCAGTCGACCCGGAGCGTGACACCCCCGAGGTCATGAAGACCTTTCTGTCCAGCCGTGCACCGTATTTCACCGGTCTAACGGGAACCAAGGGGCAAGTCGACTCGGCTCGAAAGGCTTTCCGGGTCTTTGCTCAACGGAAAAATGATGACAGCGTACCCGAAGGTTATACCATTCCTCATACAGCTATTACATACATACTCGGCCCTGATGGCCGTCTCGTGGACCATCTCAACGATAGTCTCGACATAGAAGAGGCAGCCATGCGTTTGCACAAAGTCTTGGCGCTGGATTCCAACGGAGGAGCGACGAGTGCACCTGCGCCGCATTGCCTCAGCCCTGGCTCGAGCATCGTCGGGCAGGAAAGTCTGGCGTTACTGGATAAGAAGCAGGCTGCTAGTATCAGACACATCGGCAATCTAGCCAGGCAACTCAAGGGTGACTGGTCCAACATGATGGGTCCCACCGATCTCAATGACGGATTCGGTGCCTACCGTTTCCAGATTGCGTACGGCGCATATACGCTGGCTTTGGCGCATTTCCACCGTCTCCCAGCCGCTCCCGGAGTGTTCAAACCCACCCTAGAACGCATGATCGAAAAGATGTGTCACCCTGATGTCTGGTACTACTGGCGTGACGCTAGCACAGGCGGTGGTGTAGGCAACACACCCAGGAAAGAACCGGACGCGAACCCGATTGAGAAAGACAACATTATGTACAGCTCGTACTTGCAGACTATGACGCTGCTATATAATAGCCTTTTTGATGATGACCGCTATACAAAACCCGGCTCACTGACATTGGAATACGACCCGTTCTTTTGGGGAGATGCCGGTGGTTTTCGATTCGAGTATGACCAAAACTCTCTCAACGACCGAGTGTACTGGAATATGGTCGAGAGCGGATATCTCGGCGTCGCTTGTGAACCTTACTGTGTGTTCCAGATTTGCAACCAACCTCCCATCATCGGGTTTCGCCTGAACGATGAGTTACACGGTGGCAAGACCGCCGAAGAGGTCACTACAGGCTATGTGAAAGCGTGGAAGGAATTTGGAGGCAGTCTCGACGCTGAAGGGGGCTATCAGTTTTTTGTGGGCACCCACAACAATATGGTGGTCCCGAGCCCTGGGACTGGCATGGATGCGTGGTGCGCTCTTTTAATGCACTCGTGGAACCCTGACTTCGTGAAAGAAAACTACGACACTCAGCGGCAAAGGTCGTTAATTCACCACGAAGACGGAACGCTGTCGGTGAAAGTCAACTTAGTCGAAGGAATGTCGAAGAACACCACCGGACTCTTAAAGAGCGGAGAGTTTGGCTGGATGATCGCCTTGGCCGCTGAGGTCGGTGATACGGATACCCTGAACCGGTTGCTGGCCTACGCGGACAAACACTTCTCGCCTCGTTATCAGAACGGTGGCCTCACCTACCCACGAAGGGATGACATGTACGATGACGACGGCTACTATGTGATGAGCACCCCCATGCAGTCGAACGCGCTCTTCCCTCTCGCTCGGTTGAACGTGTCGGGTGGATTTGAAAGGCTTTACAAACAACCATGGGGCCCGAAGAATCGTGAACATTACGACGAACCGGCGCTCACCGAGATTGACTTCAGTATCGATGTCTACCGTGCAGTGTATATCCCAACTCAGCGTGCTCTACTCTTTGATGTTGCGGCATTTGAGGAGGGGGCGAGAGGCGTAGTGGGTTTAGCTCGAGTGTTTGGCAGGGGGAACTGGACTCTCAAACGTGATGGATCCCGAATTGCTTGGGGGAGTAGCACGGGGCTTTCTGGCTCTGAACCACTGGCAGAAATCAAGCAAGACGGGGAAGTGCTGTTACTATCTCACTCAGAGACCAGAGTTACCTCATTCGTTATTGAGTGGGCTTAACTAGCTATGATACTTATACTCATTCCTAAGGTATTCGCCAAGATGTCCTCTTTCAATCGTGTACAAGGTGAAGATAAGGGTTCTGCAAGTATTTGAGTAGCCAGCTAGGTCTTTGTGTCAATTCAACCCTAATACGTTACGGTCATGTCAACCAAAGTGACAATTTTCCTGCTCTCGCCCTTAATTCAAGTGGCGAGTTCTCCTGACCGCCGGATATGCCTTGAGGAACTTGAGGAACGAAGTGCCTTGAGGACAACATCCTTCCTTTCGCTTCCTTTTTCGGCAACCGCTTCTCCAGAGGCTAGAGCCTCACTAAGAGTCATGAACCGTTTATTGGGATTCGAAAGTGCCTTCCTCTTCTTGGCTCTCTTCAGACGGGCTAGTTCCTCCTCCAGACTAGCAATCATTACGGTATGCGCCATTAACGTCTGTTGTTGAGTCTCAAAGCCTTTGGCTATCACGTTGTATCATCTCCATGTCTTTGGTGTTTTGTTTAGCTGAAGATCGCGGATTTGGCGGCTGGTTTTTGGTGTATCGTCTATGTGACCTGTTTGGCTGTTTTGCGTTCCCCTGATCTATCCTGCTGAGGCACGAGACGGCTTAAAAAACTAACAAAACTACACAGCTACAGGCCCTTGTCAGCAAGATACAATTCAACGAGCTAGTTTGCATATATCAGTCAGGGCAAAGCGGTTCCAAAACCAGTAATCCGTATCGAAATGACACGAGGGTTTCCCTTCCTACCCTAAGCTATTGAGATCGTCTGTGGGGTGCGTCATGCCATGTGTTGAATACGACCAGTCGTTGGAGGGTAGCATCGGGTCCAGGGGCGCCAGGGGGTTCAGCCCTATGCAGGGCTCTAGTTCAAACTATGTGGAAATTTGCAGATTCCTAAACCAACTCTGCAATATTCCCAGTGCACAGGAGCCAGAAGGGGATTTTCAGGCGAGATCGGAGACCTGAGGGCGCATAATATTATATAAGGCAGCGGGGAGAGGCTCTAAGAGCCCGGCCAAGGTTCTACAAGCGTGGCAAAAGCTAGTTTAGAGCATTTTACAGTGATGCTTTCGTGAGATAGACGGAGGTGGGATCCGGGTCAATTCTTCGTAATGGCGGTCCGTTTCCTAATTTTGCTGCTTATCCAATTCACAGCTAAACATATACGTTGCACTCTCCTCCGAAATACCACCAACATCTCGGGCAGCTGTCCGGACGGCGAAACCCTACCAGCAATTCAGAAGGACCCATCTATTCTGGCCGAGGAGAATTATGGATATCAGTTCGTATTTAAATTCAGCCCTCACAGGCCAAGGGTGAAGAATGTTATCTACTCTTGTCCCTAATCGTTCTATTGCAGTTCCGAGTTGCATTGGAACTCTTTGAAATCAACATTTGGTCCCTCCGAGTCAGAAACTGCGAAAATACCAATGACTGGGCCAACAAAATCCGGATCTGTCATGTCCAAAGTGTCCACTGCCGCGAGCCTTGTCCAAGCTCTACCCGGTCCAGACGCCGTAGTATACATCAACCGGAACTCCTGCTCCGTGTAGGCCATCAGCAATGAAACGAGATCGGGCGTCTCCTCGAGTTTCTGTCGGGCTGTCTTGTGAATTCCTTGGGCAGTATTCTTCTCCTCGAAGCCGATTGAGGAGTCCGATGCGTCGAAGAAGATGCGGAAGTATCGATGCTCATCTTTGTAATAAGCTAGACCGCATTTCAGCCCAGTTGATGCCCAGGGGCCGCAGATGCCTGCAATCGATGCGCTGCATTTTCCAGCTAGCGCTCTTTGCCTCTTCCCAACGAATGTGGGAGACGCTTCGGGGTCCGTCAGGTCGACAGATGACGCCGTAAGGGTGATGTTGTAGCCGGCTTCGCTGAACTGGTAGTTACTCAAGTTGGCATCTCGGATGTAAACATAGTCAACACAGGGCGCCGCAGAGAGTTCCGCATTGTCATTTAGTGTGGACATGGCTTCGAAGAGAAGCTTGACAGGCTGAACCGAGGGCCATTCGCTGACCCACTCGGCGGACGTCAAGAATGTCTCCCTGCTCATGGCAAACCTGCCATCTCCGTCCTTGCGTACGGCCAGGCAGACAACCCACCACTGGCCGTTATGATCCTCAAAAAGGTCACCATGACCGGTGTGTTGCACATACTCGCCGGTGCCGGATGCAGTCAAAATGGGGTTGTCGGGACACGACTCATAAGGCCCCCAGATGGTTCTGGATCGAGCCATGGTGATCATGTGGTTAAGGTGCGTCCCCCCCTCTGCGATAAGAAGATAATACCACCCCTTGCGTTTGTAGATGTGCGGTCCTTCAGGGTAAACGCCTCCGGTGCCGGTCCAGATCGTCTGTTCTTCCGACAACCGTGTGCCGGTTTCGATGTCAATCTGGAAGCAATTGATCCGCGTCCAGGGGCCCGGGGTTGCGGAGCCTGTGATATATATCTTTCCACTCTCGTCGAAGAAGATGTCCGGGTCGATACCTACGAAGTCAAAGTACACAGGGTTGCTCCAGCTGCTTGACCAGATGTCTGTGGTGGATATAATGAAGTTCCGCTTATCCACCACACCTCGTTCCTTGTCGAAGAGGGCATTGGTGCAAACAATGTAGAATGTGCTCGCGTGATGCCTCATGGTTGGGGCGAAGAGGCCAGCGGTGGCAGGCCGCACTTTGCCTCCTGATGAGGCACTGGGAACGTTGAGTCTGGTCGCCGACTTCGAAAGCTTGAGTTGATCACTTCTGTTGATGGCGTTTCCTATACAACATTGGCTTAGTCAAAAACAGAGGCGGACGCAAGGATGGCCTGACACTCACCGATATGCCTCCATGACACAAGATCCTTGGAAGCGTAGACGGGCAGTCCTGGAAACAAGTGGAAAGAGGATGTGACGAGGAAGTACCAGCCCGAAACACTGACGATAGACGGATCAGGCGCAAAGCCCGGTATGATCGGGTTTATATTGCGTGTCGTCATGGTGTCAATCTTGGAGACTAGATTGGGGATGAGTGATGGAGAAGAGGGACAACTTATAACAAAGTTCTTTGCAGGGTCGTATTCATGTATGCTATAACTTTTGCCGTTCTCTACTAAAATTGGTTGGCACATCCAGAAACAGCTCTCTCAAAGGATTGTAAAGGGTACTTGAACTACGCCCCATGAAGAGAATGATTAGTCTTCCGCCCAAATTCGCCCGATGCTGCAGGACTCAGCATGAGGCGAACTCTGCGCGGACGAATTCAGCCCGATAGTTGTTCCGCTGCACACCTCAGACGCAGTTTGGCGTATATCATGACGTATTAGCAACTGAGTCAGTCTATTATTGTCCCGCGTCACTTTCTCTGACTTCGGTTTATTTGTCCGCATCCGAAGCGTCGATTTAAACGAAATCAACTAAGGCATATAATCCAATTTACACAATTTTAGGCATTGAGGAAAGTCGAATTGGTCGCCAACTGCGAAGTCAAGCCAGGATGGCCGGCGGAAGTGTGAAGCCTTCACTTACAGTACCAGTCAGCACTGCCAGATCGGCCAAATCTATTCCAACTAAGTCCCATTCGCCGGTGGTTCATATGATATCCCGTCGATAGTCGTGATAAGCTTTCCATCAGCCTGAAAGTCATTGACCGTGATCTCGATCTGAAGATGGAATCCATTCTTGGTTGTCTTCTTGGTGGCCTCTTCAGCGCCGGTCCCAACAAGGTCAGAGTACCAATGGATATCATTGATCCAAGAGTTGTCCGGATGGAATGTGTTGGTGATGTTTTCAGAACCGTTGACGATGTACTCTTTGTAGTCTGAGTAGTTGGTGTAGTTGGCGACCACGTTGATGATGCGCCCGGTATCATCTACGGCGAGAGAAACCTCTGCACTTCCAGAGACCTTGCCGTCAAGCGTGTAGTCGCCGGCTTTCAAGGCGTGGGGTTTGGGATAAGCGTCACCGGGATTGTATGGTGTAGCCCAGGGAATTTGGTCGCTGACCTTGAAGACCGGAGCTGGCTTCTTCGGGCTCCGGCTCTTGAGTTTTGCGAGGATCAATCGATATTCGCGACGGCCTTGAGCTGTCGAGACCGGGCATGGAAGGGGGTTAGAACCACCGCACGCGGGGCTCACAACAAGGTCCTGCCAGTACACAATCTTGGTGCCATCCGGACTGAATGCAGGATCGGCTCGGCCGTTCCAGTTGGGGTCGCCGATGCTGCCCGCTTGAGACTCGTTGGGATTGACTCGCTGGCCGAAGTACGAGCCGCGGTCACCATGGCGGTCAAGAAGGATCGGCTGAAAGAAGCGACGTTTGCGGTTGTTGCGCGCAGCAGCCAGCGCGCCAGCCGTCACCAGGTCGGCGAGAGGGGGGATCCCACGCATGCCGCCTGACCACATCAAACGGTTCGATCCCCGGGTATCCATGATGATGATCCACTGGTTATCGGCAGAAAAGGCGATAGGGTCGACATATTCGGGGTGATTCGTCAGTCGACGGGTGATACCGGTCTGCAGATGTGTTGCAAATACATCCATGTTATTGGCCTCAACACTCGGTGCAATGTATAAAACCTCATCGCCTGCTCCGCTGAAGCCTCGCAGCTCTGCCACGGCAATGGCATCAGCATGAATTTGTAGCTTTGAGCCGGAAGATGAGTAGCGACCCGTGCCTTTCGGGTCAACAAGTATGTTAACGTTGACGATGTCGTATCGAGGGACAAGGGGGTCTCCGGTTGTAGGCTTGGGATTAAATTTGAGACGACCGATGAAAGAAAGCTGACCGCCTTGGGCCGTAAACGAGCTGAACCCGATATGGACATCATCAGGGTGAATTCGCAGCTCACGAGGCGTTCCACCGATGCCCGAACCATCAGCTCTGTTGGGCCAGTAGAGGGGGTAGATGCGGGTGTTCTCAGACGTGCACTGCTCGCTCTCCAGTTTGGCGTCACACTCGATGATGTTGTGGCCCCATAAAGCCTTGGTGCCGCTTCGAAACACGTGGGGATAGTCGAACTCGGGGTAGAGGCCTTGCGCATTCTGAGCTGGCACACCGCAGGTTAGGCACTTCCAAGGGTCTCCGTTTGGGAACGTTTTGCCGTTTGCTTTGACAAGAATAGCGTGCTCTCCGTCGTAGATGCTTGCAATACCAGCTGGCGCACCAACGAACTCGACATTGACGATGACGTGGTTGCCATCCGGGGTGAAGTCGCCAGCTTGGAATTCTCCAACAGCTCTGTTGATGCATCCTGTGCCACTGGGATTGATCTCGGAAGTGCAAGCGCCCGGTGTCTTGTCGGCGACGGGTGGCAAAGGAAGCTCAACAACCTGAATGGGCTCTGGACCCGGAGCAGCCGGTATTGCTGTAGAGGTTGATGGGACGGCCTGAGCCAGACTGACTAGGGTGCCAATAGCCAAGGCAGTGAGAAACGGGGTCATTGCGAATGATGGCGGTGACAATAATTGTTCGAGTAAGCCAAGGCAGGTTGTTGGTTGTTGGTGTCGGACTCTTGCTGAGATGATGTTTTTTTTTTAACAGGACAGGCTATCCCTGTTCTTTATATAATTTTCAAGCTTAAGACCACCGGCCAGTCCTTCTAACTAGCTCCCTTTCCTACCCACAGTCAAGGTTAGTTCATCATCTTTCATCCTGCTGGGTTGATTCACCAAGCTGGAAATGGGCTTACAAGATGCAGTCAAGGCCTAACGGGAGCCTATGCTTCATCTGGCACACACCTCCGTCCTCATCTTTAGAAGAGCCATCGGCTCAGTAAGGTGCTCCTTCACACACCGTCCCTAGGTATTGAATATACGTATAAGGAATTCCAGCATTGTTCTCACGTTTCTAAACTACCCACACTTTAAGAGCCCGGATATCAATTTACTGATTGAGTTCAACATTGAATGCCAGGCAAGAGATTGCAATACTTCCAAGTGCCTGTCGAGATGGTTACGAAAATCAGCTACCTAACGCTCCAAGCCTGACAGCTAGTTTCTAAGCCGCCAAGATAGATACCCCGCTGTCGTTGCCGGCCCAGAAAGATCGCATCTTCCCCTGACGCCTGACGACCCCTTCGGTAGAGATTTCGGCCGTCGGGAGAAACCAGCCGGCGGCGATTCTTCCGGCGGTAGACTAATAAACCCCACAATAGCAAGGATTCATAGCGTGTGGGGTGATTATGGGGGCTCGGCTTGGTTGCTTTGGGTAAGGTATACGAAACCCGAGGCGCAACGCGCGTATAGGTAGAGGCGCGAGGGGGATCATGATGAGGCTGGCCCTGGCCGACGGCGGGGTAAGGAATGAGTTGAGCATTCGAGAGTTGGCGCTTCAAACTTCCCCATTTCTGTTTCCCGACAATCATCACTGGCACAATCAAAGTCACTTCACCTCGTTTTGAGATTGGCAAGCGGTTGACCGAATCGAACACCAAGACGAATCGAGACTTTGAATGTGGCCATGAGTGATTCAGTGGAGCCCCCCGAGGGTTTGAAGGAGGTCGAAGCTGACCTGCCATCAGTAAGACAGCTCTTGACTTGGTTTTTTACAGTAATTGCTAATCCTACTCCAAAACAGTGTGACGGATGCCGCAGGCGCAAGCTGCGATGCTCGCGGGAGTGGCCGACGTGCTCACACTGCAGGCGACTGGGTACGGACCCTTGGCCCTTGACCTCCCACGCTGCAGTTATCATGTTAACCTAGCCGATTCAGCGTCAGGATGCACCTACGAGTATCAGCGGAAAAAGCCTGGTCTCAAAGGCGGTGCTGTCGAAGCTCTGAGTCGGCGTGTTGGTGCGTCTTCCCCTCTGCTCGTCGTTGGTCATACCCATACCCCCAAAAGTACGAGTGGCTCAGGGGACCCTAACTTACCGTGCGGTAGAGATACTGGAGAACGCCGTCTTTAACAACTCAAATGCGCCCATGACGGTGCCACCATCAGCAGGTCAGCCTGAGGCTCTGCACTCTCACGCTGCATCTGGTGACCCCCAAGCACTAGGCGGAATTCTCTCCATTTTAACCAGAGAGATTCAGCAACTAAACTCCAACCTGGCTACTCCATCTACCAGAGGCGGCCCGATTGCGACACCTTCAGCGTCTAGTATACATGGCTCGGCTCAAGAGGAAGAGCCGGATTCTACAACAGAACGCCCAAGGAAAAGAACCCGCCTTAACTCATTTGCCCAGATAGACGAGGCAGAAAATCACGGTGTCGCCCATCGGACAGCCCTGTCACGTCCTGATGTTATAGAGGAGCTGCTAGACGCCTACTTTGAAAACATTCACCCGTGGGTTCCCATACTTCACGAGACACGGTTCCGACACAGACTCGCCGACAGCAAGCATCGCGACCAAAGCTTTATTATTCTTCACGCTATTCTTGTTGCAGCTCTGAGACTGGTCGACATCACGAAGCCTTGTGTTTCGATCCTGGATATTCATATGGAAGAAAGGAGATCTAGGAATTACGTTCTCCTTAATGGCATGAGCGACTTGACTCTGGAGAACCTCCAGGCCCTGGTGATAATTGCTTTTATTGATGTAAGTTAATTATTGGGGTGAGCTCCTCAATCATTTCACTATCAGCTCCCTGCCCTACGCTTTCGAAAGAACTCGTACCGCAGGTGAGAAAACCGCTAGGGGGCTCTCCTTGTTTACAACGACATCGCAGATTGGCCAAGGTGAAACATCCAAGGCTTGGTCAACGATTGGATCTCTCGCCAGAACTGCTCAGTATCTGCATTTAAGTGTCGAGGAGACCGACTTTGCCGAACCAGCTGCCTTGCTCTCGAACCTGCCACGCTTACCACCCCCTGAGAACTGGATAGAGGAGGAGGAGAGGAGACGGCTTTTCTGGAATGTGTTTCTCCTTGATAGGTGTGGACCCCCTTTCCGAGAACCAGCTGCTGGTTTCGTGAGTGTATTGTTCTGTAGCTGACTGTCGTTGAGGTTCTGTTCCATCACCACTGGGTAGGGTGATCACCCAGCACGCCGATCTGGAGGCGGGATCGCTTTCTCACGGGGCTAGGCTGATGATAGTTACAGCTGGAACGTCAGCCTTACTGCGGACGACGTCTGCCGACGCCTGCCTATTGACGGCGGCTTGTGGAAGAGGAACCAACCAGCGTTGACGCCATATCTCGGCATCTGGGATCACTCAGCAGCCAAGATTGGACACACCATCACTTTCCTTCCATCAAAGTACGAGATCCCTGGAAGCGCCGCCGAGTCAGGCACCGCAGCCGGCAGTGGTGCCACCAATGAATCAGGTCCTCATCAAGGCAACTCCGCTGCGTCGGTCGAGAGGCTCAAGATCGGCGCCTTCGCCTACTACGTCGAGTCGGTCGAGTCGCTTAGTCGCATCAACACCTACTTTGTGCAACAGAAGATCGACTTTACCAATCGACAAGAGGTCTTTAGCTGGCTGACTCGATTCAAGGAGCTGGATCTTCGTCTGGTGCAGTAAGCGCTCCCTTCTTTCGGGGCCTGGAGCCGCCATACATGTCGAGGACAGAATTAAAATGCTGACACATTCGCACTCAAGCTGGAAAATGTTCCTCCCGCAAAAGTGGAAGAATCCGAGCGATAACCCCATTCCAGCCATAACCACAGCCATGGACCCCAACATGACTCTGGCACACCTCACGCACAACATGTCTTCCATCTTACTGCATCAAAGGATAGCGTATCCAAGCAAGGAGCTTAGGCATCTGAAGCTCCCAAACGCCTGCAGCGCAGATACTTGCTACGTCGCTGCGACCGAGACGGCCAATATCACTACCAAGTACTTGGATCATGCGGTTACCCGGCGAGTTCTGGCGCCACATTTCGCCATCTGCGTCTTTGTCAGTGCAAAAGTGCTACTAGGTTAGTTGCTATCCTTCGTGGCTTCATACCATGGCCCTCTCATTTTCTGGGGGTTTCCTGTCATTATCCTTATTTACGCACAACACTCACCCGTGACAGTACATTCTCTACACTACGAGGTGGAGCTCGCATCAGAATTCTGGACTCTTGTAGAGAGTCTTGAAAGCATGAGCTCAAAGTGGAAGGGTCGCTCGGACAAGTCTAGAAACGAGCCGGTTCCCTTGGCCGGCTCTCTAGCGACGCAGCTCAGGCAGCTTCACGACCTTTGCCAAAAGGATGTGGCAAACAGTCCTCCCTCCTTCTTTGGACAGGTGCCTCAGGGGTTTGGAAATGAAGCGAGCGCGATGCAAGCTGTCGAGACTCCAGTGAGATTCCACCGGGCCGTGGACGGGAATGGTGACCATGGCGATGCGCCTCTGGTCTCTGGGGGCCCAGTGGTCGGAGAAGCTACCCCTTACTGGGAGCCGATGATGTTGACTGTCCAAGGAGATGAGACGAGTCAGCTTGATAAGCCCCCATCCACCATTGAAGTGAGCAAAGACAGTGACCAGTCTCTATCTGTACGGGGACATCTTCAAGCTCCAGCCATCGAGGCAGCAGCGGTCGACGAGCTCGCTCTCATTTCTCAGGGCTTGATGGATCGGAGCTTTCTAGAAATGAACCGCATCATCAACTTTGACGATTTCATGTTCATCACTGATCCTGTGGACTTTTCAGGTGTGACCGGGCTGTGACAACTCACAAGGTTAAGGGGATGGGGGAACTTGTACGTGAGATAAGACTTGGCCCGAGGGCGGATAGCTAGTATAAAAGTTGGCTCCACTGATTATCGTGCATCCTCAAAACCTCAATTGAATGTAATCTCCGTCTCCAGTTTCATTCGCATCCCCAAATCTCAGCCGGGGTCGATCCTTCCATCGCTCCAGCAAGGACTTGCCCGAAAGTCGCCGTCCACCATTCGCTTCGTGAGAAATAGCAAAGACACTGGTCGTCAGGGTGATTTCGGCGCCGGTGGACAAGTTAGATACCGAGTGTTGAATGATAGGGCAGAGTGTACGCGGTGCCGTCAGATTGGTGTTGGCCTCGGGTTTGATGACTGAGACAGTGGTCGAGCTCTGGCTGTGAGCCAGCTCGTGTGTCGTGACGCCAGAGGCTCCTGCTCCAGAGAATATCACAGCAGCTTCGCCCTGTTCGCATACGCCCTCTGCTGTTCCTAGCTGTGCTGCTGAGCCTAGTTGGTCCAGCGTAACTGTGGGAAGCAGCTTCGTGTCAGCCCGTCGACGCCCTGCGATGGCAAAACCTCCCTCTAGGGTGTGCAGGGTCTTGAGGGGTTGGTTGACTTTAATCCGATGCACTCTCAAATGCCAGTCTGGCCATCGGTCGGAAGGCGGGACTAAAGTGGTGGTGACAGTCGCTTGACGGTCAGCCCACGGATACCATGTCGCCGATGCCACCGTCAGCTCCTCAGTCTTAACCCCCCTGACTTGTGCGATACTGATAACAGCGTCCGTACAGGTTTTCTTGGTCGCCCATGTTTCGGTTCCGTCTCTGCTGAGGATGAGTGAGTTGTCTGGGGCAAGCTGGCCGGCCACGATGTTGCCCACGGCCAGGGACAGAGTGAAGGCTGAAGAGTATGCGAACTTGCAAAACTTGGCTGTCGCGTTCTTGAAAGGCCTAGTGAGATACTGTGACGGGTTCAGGAGAAAATGGTGATTCCCCAACTGATGATTGCAAATGATCTGTCGCGGCGCCGGGAGATACAGGACGCCAGAGGACGGCTTGGGGTATGGGCTCTCAGCTTCAGCCCAAAAGGGCTTATCAGCCGTGAGCGCGACAACAACGAAAGATTTTAGAGCCCAGTAGACGGACTGCGGTGAGTTGTAGTCCTCGCTGACGAACATGTTTCTAGACGGCATGTCTAATAAGTTGCTTGCCAGTCTCGGGATTGGGGGAAAGCTCAAGACTCACGGATATAGCCATCCGATGTTGATTGTGCCGTCTGACGAGAAGATGTCCTCTGAACGGTCTCGCCACCATCGCAAGTGCCTCAAGAGATGGCCTTTGACGGCGCCGGGCTTGTCAAGGGGCGCAGGGAGATTGTCAACTTCGGCCATGGCTAAAGCGGCAAAGAATGCAGCACAGGCAAATCGATACGTCAAAGACCGGCCGAAAGGGATTGCAGCACCTCAAGACAAGTCAGTACCAAGGACTGGAGAGCCGATGCTGTTTCAAGCTCACCGCTTTCGTCAAAGTATCTCCAAAATTCACTCCCAAAATCTCTGGCCTGTTGCCGATACCTTTCGGCACGTGCTGGGTCAAGGTCAGACGCAAACTTGACGTAAAGCAGCTGACTGAACTGGATTGCAAAGCTTCCAGAGTAATAGTCAGCCTGACGAGACCAGAAGTTCTGATTTCGCTTGCCCGTCTCTTCAAAAACACGCGCGTCTGTGGCAAACACGTCGTCTGGGTCGGGCCAGATGCCATCGCTTGACCAGCCATCCTGCAAATACATCATGTCGAGCGTCTTGAGGTCATGGTCCATCTGCGCCTGGAGCTCTCGTGGATCAGCGCCACAGACCTTGATCAGAGCGATACTCGACATGACACGGAACCAGAGCCAGTTGGAGGTGTGGATGTCCTTTCCCTGAAGGCCTCGCAGCCAATTGGATACATTTGTCTTTGTTCTTTCAGCGAATTGATCCCACAATGCCTCCCGCGGTGCTACAAGAAGTCCAAAGGCAACCATCTCGGCCTCCACCATCCTCTGATCCTTGTCAGATATTTCACCCCAGTACTCGGCATGCTGGGGATCTGTGCCGGCCACAAAGCCCTGGATCCAAGGCTGTAGGAGATGGTCGGCTGGCTCCTTGGCATGGAGTAGAGCCGCGACAACAAACAGGGGCCGTGCGAAGCCCTCCAGCTGGGCCGCCGTCTCGTCGAAGTGCGTGCCAATCGTCACAGGTATGCGGACTCGTGCGCACGCGGGAGAAAAGTAGGGCAGTAACGGCGCGATCAGCGCTCTGCTGGCACGAACGACGTCTTCCCGGGTTGTAAGCGGGTTGTCAGAGAAGCCCGGAAGCGGAGGCATGGCTGAGTCTGCTTTGGTTCTGGTTGGGCTGGCGGTTGAAGGTCGCGGTATTCTTGCTGCTTTGAGAGGGCTCCAAAAGACTGGCTCGAAGAGTTCAAAACTGAAGCAAGAGGCAACTCGCTTAGAGGATGAGCTGTGTTGTGTGTCAAGGGTGAAATGCCCGCCCTCCGCTAGCTCAACCGGATCTCCGCTCCGGGATCAATCGTCCGACGGCCGGAGCGACAACCTTGCCGATCGACACTGGCCAGCAGCTGCATCGGAAACCGGACGATCGCCTGACCCAGCCCGGAATTCGACGCATCGGCCAGTAGAGGGATCCTACGAAAACAAACATGGCCATATGAATACGGCCACCTACAACAAGTACCTTGTTGGCAAGTCCGGATTTCTAAGCTCAACCATGACAGCTTCGACCACCACCATGGCTCGAAACGCAATCAATGTCATTAGTAACGGCGTTGTTCCAGTGACCAAGACGGACACGAATGGGAGCTTTCATCGCCAAACCGCGTCCCGGACGATTGATTCCACAACCGCACCTTCAGCTCAAGACTGGAGTGGCTGGTGGGCAATCCTGTCGAGAGAGCTGTACTCTGAGAATATCACAGCAAAGATCATTCAAGTTGCGGAGAAATGTTTAGAAAATAATGTGAGGATTCCTTTTTTTCGCTTATTCTTCAACACGGAGCATCTTGAGTCCAGGCTGACCAGGCAAAAGAACCCTCCGACGCTCTATCCCGAGCTTGTACGCCAGTCCGGGGAAGATGAGGGTAAATACAGCCATCGACCCGTGGACTTCTGGACATGTGGCTTTTTCCCCGGTAGCATCTACGCGCTCCTCGAGAGGGCCACCCGATATCCCCAGAGCATGCGCCTCAGCGACTCACGGCTTCTGCTGAGCCAGGTTCGCGACAGGCTCGAGGTCCTGGGCAGGCAGTGGTCAGAACCCCTTCACCGTATGGCCCACCGGACCGACACCCATGACTTGGGCTTTATGATTCTGCCTCACATGCGGGTTCGCTGGGAACTCCTTCACGACAGGGTAGCGCTTGAGAGCATTCGAACTGCTGCCGTCAGTCTGTACTCCCGCTTTGACGCACGTGTCGGCGCCATCCGCTCTTGGGATTCCCTCACCTGGCAGAGAGGTGTCAATATCAGAGACAAGAAGGACAACTTCCTTGTGATTATAGACTCTCTCTGCAATCTCGAGCTTCTCTTCTATGCGGCTGAGCACACGGGATATGGCTACCTGGCTGAGGCGGCCACTGCCCATGCGAAGACGCTGCTCAGGACCCATCTCCGGAAAGAACCCACTCGCAAAAGAGACGGCTACGACGGCATGTTATACAGCACCCGTCATGTGATCAACTTCTCACCTGCCACTGGGGACGTCAAAGAGATTCATACCGCCCAGGGATATACTCCGGAATCTACATGGTCCCGCGGCCAGGCTTGGGCTATTCTCGGTTACACCCAGACCTACGCACGGATCGGAAACGACATCTTCCTCGATGCCGCATGTGGCCTTGCCGAGTACTTCCTGTCGAGATTGGAGGATGCACCGGCCTGTGTTGAGATCCTTCGATCAGACGGAGATACCTCTAGACCTATAAAGGCTGGTAGATACGTTCCGCGGTGGGATTTCGATGCTCCCATTGAGGATACAAATGCTCCACTGCGGGATGCTTCGGCCGGCATCGTGGCTGCTTACGGCATGCTCCTACTGGCACAGACTTTGATGTCGCTCGGTCGCCAGGAGCAAGCGAAACGTTACCTGGGCAGCGCATTGAGGATAGTCGAAGACACTCTGAACCTCTCCATGTCACGAGAACGAGTACGCCTCGAGTCTCATCCAAACGGTGGTGTGACCGCGACTGCTTGCGAGCCCCTGCAGAAACATTTTGACTGCATCCTGAGGAACTCGACTGTGACCTGGAACGAGCACAGCTTGAGCGCCAGTGCTGACCACGGGCTTGTGTATGCTGATTATTACTTGATCGAGTTTGGGAACAAGCTGTTGCAACTGGGGCTGTGCTCACCTTTGAGATAGCGGAGTGTATGCAAATTTCGAATTCCTAGTATGCAAAGATTTGATTTTAGATGGGGGATATGAATCATAAAAGACCATTACAATACCAAGTTTCTTATGTTGTGACTAAATGCGCTGTTGAAGCTTTCAGTCCTCTCCAGTAGCGTCGAGGAGGCTCTGAAAGCGGCGCGTATCTCTGAATTGGGCTATTATTAACCTCAACAAAGTAGATGATCCTGCCGCCTGAATTTCCGTATTGCCTAAATAGGCTGAAGCTCCTTTAGCTCTCTGTCTTCGGGCACTGTCAACACCTCCCGTAGTACGCAAGGCTGTGGCTGATTCCCCTGAGACCCCAAATCTGTGGATTGCCGCCTTCAACTACAACCTAGGCTAGGCTCTAAGCCCGGGCTCGGACGAATTACCGCAGCGATACTTGACCCGGCGGATACGGTATGCCCGTGATCCCATTATCCGTAGTCTAACTCCACACCTGTCAAGATGGGAACCTCATCTTTAAGATTGATTCCCTTTGGGTTAGACCCTCAGGTCAATGCTGCCTATCGTTCCATTTTCACCCTCAACTCATCATGGCCGCTGTGATTGACGTACAGTTCGAACACTATCGTGTGCCAAATACCTTGGGTGTACACGAAACAAGTCCCCGTCTCAGTTGGAAGATTCAACACGGTGATGCCGCTTTCAAACAGACAGGGTTCGAAGCGGAATTGACCGTATATAGCCCGGACTCGCAAGTTCTGAGATCTCCAACCGTCAAATGCCGCTCGCCATGCTCTCATCTGCTGCCATGGCCATTTGACGAGCTTTTACAGTCACGGCAGCTAATCTCTGTCCGCGTTCGGGTCTGGGATGATACTGGATATCAAAGCCCCTGGAGCGAAGCGGCTGAACTCGAGACTGGGCTTCTCGAGCGCTCCAACTGGGTATGCGAGCGCATCGCCGCTCCCTGGGCTTCAAGCAGAAGGGACCCCGCCCCTGAACAGCTGTTTCGCAAGCAGTTCAGACTCGAAAATTCCACAGCTCGTGGATCCCTTGCCAAGGCTCGCCTTTACATTACAGCACAGGGAGTCTATGAAGCGGAGATCAACGGTACTCGTGTCGGTGACTATTTTCTCGCTCCGGGTTGGACATCATATGCCGGGAGGATCCAGTACCAGACATATGACGTTACCTCTCTTCTGAACCATGGCGGAGACAACTGCATTGGCGTGCGTGTGGCCGAAGGATGGTTTTCTGGCCGGATTGGATTCAGAGGCGGTCACCGTCATATCTGGGGCCTGAATACTGCGCTCGTAGCTCAGCTGGAGGTCACCTATGGCGATGGTTCAGTCACGGTTGTACCGACGGATGACTCCTGGGAGGTCATCGAGGGTCCCATCAGACTCGCCGAGATATACGACGGCGAAAAGTATGATGCCACCCTAGAGGTACCGTTCTGGTCATCACCTTCACAGAAGTATCGAACAGGCGCCGGGTGGGAGAAAGCGGTCCGGCTTCTTGCTCTCCCAGCATCCACCCAACTTGTGGCCGGCTTCGGTGAGCCGGTTCGTCGAACAGAGACTATGAAGCCAGTCAAGAAAATGATCACTCAAAGCGGCAAGACTGTCCTCGACTTTGGTCAGAATCTTGTGGGATATCTGCGCGTGAAAGATATCAGAGGCCCTCGGGGTCACACAATTACATTGCGACACGCCGAAGTCCTGGAGAATGGGGAGCTCGGGACTCGGCCGCTCCGATTCTGCCAAGCTCTCGACAAATACACCCTCAAAGGATCCAACCACGGCAGGCCAGAAGAGTATGAACCAAGATTCACCTTTCACGGGTTCAGGTACGCCCAGATTGAAGGATGGATTGGCAACCTGGATTTGGCCTCGAACTCGATCGAGGCTGTGGTCTGCCGGACGGACATGATGCCGGTCGGGCAGTTCTCCTCTTCAAGCGCCCTGCTTAACCAGTTGTACAGCAATGTGGTCTGGGGCATGAAGGGCAACTTCCTTTCAGTGCCGACAGACTGTCCACAGAGAGATGAGAGGCTGGGCTGGACTGGCGATCTCGCCTTGTTCGCCCCAACGGCCTGTCTGATCTATGATTGCTTTGGCATGGTTAGGAATTGGTTGATTGATGTCGAGTTTGATCAACAGGTCTTGGGCGGGGTGCCCCCGATGGTCAGCCCGAATTCGACCCTGCCGGACCCAGTCTGGTGTAGACGAATTCCTTGCGCCATCTGGCACGATGTGACTATCCTAGCACCGTGGGCACTTTACCAGGAAACTGGGGATACGGCCATCCTGTCTCAACAGTATAACAGCATGGCAACTTGGATAAAGGTCCTGCCGAGGCAAAAGTCCGGCCTGGTTCACTTATGGGACCCTGAACCGTTCCAGCTAGGAGTAAGTGTCATGCATGGTTGTCTGAACGTCTCAGCTACTGACAGGTTGCTCCAGGACTGGCTTGACCCCTCGGCGCCGCCGGATCAGCCATGGAAAAGCACAACCGATTCCAAGATGGTGTCCAACATGTTTCTCGTCCAGAGCCTCGATCTGATGGCGAGAATCTCTAGCCTGCTCGGGAAACAGTCTGAGGCGGAGCTTTATGAAGCCGACTGCCAAGCCACACGAGCCGATTTCCAGGCCGAGTTTGTAACAGCAACTGGGCGCCTTGTGTCAGACTCTCAAGCGGCCTACGCTTTAGCTATCTGTCTTGACTTACTCACGCCGTCTCAACGAGTTAGAGCCGGGGCCCGGCTGGTGGAGCTAGTGCGGAAGAATGAGTTCAAAATCAGCACAGGTTTTGCTGGCACACCGTTCATCTGCGAGGCCTTGGCAGCCACAGGTCATGTGCAAGTGGCATATGCAATGCTTCTCGAGACAAAGTGCCCCTCGTGGCTATACCCCGTTACTATGGGCGCAACTACCGTCTGGGAGAGGTGGGACAGCATGCTTCCAGATGGCTCCATTAACCCTGGAGATATGACATCTTTCAACCATTATGCCTTTGGTGCAATTGCCAAGTTCATGTATGAGAGGGTGGCAGGTCTGCAGCGGCTTGAGCCCGGGTGGACAAAGTGCCGGATTGCGCCGTCGGTCGGGGCCCAGTTCTCGAGTGCTTCTGCCACACATGTTTCTCGGCAGGGAACCATCTCATTTTCGTGGGAGACCAAGAAACTGGATCATGGTCAGGAGCAGATATGCTTGCAGGCTACAATACCGTACGGCACGCGTGCTCAGATCTCCCTTCCAAAGGACAAAGGGGAGGTGACGCACGAAGTAGGCCCCGGCAAGTGGTCCTTTCAGTCATCGTTTACGAGGGACTACGAGTGGCCAGTTCTTCCGTTGAAACCTAAGTCATGATGGGCGTCATAAACAGGGAGCCTTTAGTCTAAGCTAAGAACGTCAAGTCGATGCAAGTCTAGCACCAAAACTGTTCTAAATAGTGTCAGCGATCGAATAGTAAATAAACAAAAAGCCTTTCCCCCATTACCACCAGTCCGTGGTCAGGATTGTGATAAAGCACTGTTCTGATTCCATGCCGTGGTGAAGATGCGGTGGATGACACGCCATGACTGTAACGGATAAGTCTCCGGTCGAGATATTGTCCACTTTGTCACCTGGGCGACCCTGACCCCCAACCGGGCATCGGACGGATTCCTGCCGGTGTCATTCTTCCGCGATGGTGGAGCGAGCATATCCAGACATTGCAATGGCACCATGTTAGCTGCCAACCCCGCGTTTGGTAGATGACTTCCATCTGTTGGGTGCAGGACCCCGGTTCCATTCTGAACCCCATGGGGATAGCCTGGGGATCGCAGAGAGGAGCACGGTGCTCTCCTAGGTTGAGTGTCTTGTCACATCTGCGTATATAGAGGACGAGCTTCCCCATACCTTTGATGAATCCGCACCAACATTTCCCCAGCCCAGCCACAGGACGACGACAACCGCCCGCTCTCACCTCTCACCACCTTCTCATCGCCCAGGATCCGACGTTTCGGGCCCTTCTATCTTCTGCTATGCAGGTGCTCAAGCCAACCAGCGAGAGAGAGAAAGCGGCCAACGACATTGGCCAGGCGGAAGCTCTCGGCGACGATGTCCTCCAGCCCAAGGATGCCGTCCTCGATGCCGCGACCAAAGGCCAGGCCTTGACCGGATACGAGACTTTGACTCCGTGGGAGACGTTCAAGATATTCAAGTGGTGTACCTTTTACGCCTTTGTCGCTGCCTTTGCTGCTGGGGCAGACGGCTACCAGATCGGGTTCGTGCCCTTCCTTGAATCGTCTTCCCGATGCCTCTTGTGACTGTATCACTGATGATTGCCCAGAATGAACGCAGGTATCCTGGCCAACCCGGGGTTTGTCGAACAGTTTGCCACCAAGATCAATGCAGAAGGCAAAGCCGTCCTTGATTCCAACATCATTGCCGGCTGGGGAAGCGTCCTGCCAGCTGGCCAATTCCTCACCCAGGTTTCGCTCCCTTTCCTGGCCGCTCCCTACGGACGAAAGCTATCCCTCTACACATGCTGGACCCTCCTAGCCGCTAGCATCTTTGCCGAGTCGTTTGCTCGAAGATGGGAGCACTGGTTAGTTGCCAAGATGCTCGCCGGCATGGGCCTCGGATGCCTGCAGGTCACTCTCCCAGCGTACATCTCCGAAATCGCCCCTACGCGCATCCGAGGTATCGTCCTGATGACCTACAACCTCTGGTGGACCGTGGGTACTTTCTTTGCCTATGTAGCTATGGAGGTCATTTCCGGCTACGACAGCCACAACTGGCTGCTCCCCATCTACACGCAATGGGGCCACATTGGCCTGATGCTTGTCATCTTTCTTATACTACCCGAGTCTGCTGCATGGGCTGTCTCGGCGGGAAAGATTGAGACGGCCAGAAAGGCGCTTCGCCAACTCTACAGGGGCGTCGATAACTATAACGTCGACCAGCAGATCGAGGTTCTGGTCTTGCTGGCCGATCATGAGACCCAGGTCGCTATCGCCCAGAACCGCGAGAAGTGGTACGCCGTCTTCCGCGGTACTGATGGTTTCCGCACAATTGTTGCGTGCTGGACCATCGTCTCTCAACAGTTTACCGGTCTGGTCCTCTTCTCTACCTTTGGCGCCTACTTCTTCCAGCAGGCCGGCGTTGGCGATCCCTTCCAGATCAAGTGCATCACTCTCGGCATTAAGCTCGTGGCTGCGATAGCTGTCGTTTACTACGCTGACAGCTTTGGAAGACGCTTGATTAGTTGCTCTGGCATAACTTCAATGTGGGGAACCAGTTTCCTGGTCGGTATCCTGGGAGTTGTTCCCCGAGTTAAGGCCGTCAACTATGTCTTTATCTTGATGGCCGTTATCTGGAGTAAGTTTCTCCTCCTGGCTCTAGTTGCGTCTCGCCATGCTAACCTGGCCATCTGAACAGACATTGGGTTGACCATGACCGGTGCTACTGGATGGGGCTTCATCGGCGAGATCTCGTCTCAGAGATTGCGGCCCTACACTTCAGGAGCTGCAGCGGCGCTTAACTGCCTGGTAAATATTGCTATGAACCAGCTGGTACCGCACATGGTGAATGCGAGTGAGTGGAACTGGGGTCTAAAATCGGGCTTCTTCTATGCTGGCGTTGGTCTTCCTTTTGCCGTTGGATGTTGGTTCATCGTTCCCGAGACTGCTCGGTAAGTAAACACCTTGGCATTGCAACACGGGATACGTAAGACTCTAATAAGCTTTCCTCTAGTCGTTCCGCTGCCGAACTTGATGAACTCTTCGAGCGAAAGGTTACCCCTCGCCGATTCCATAAGACAGAGACTGCTACTCAACGTGTTGTCGCTCTTAACAATGCTGAGAACTAGTTAGGCTATTGAGGTATTGGCAGATCAGGGTTGGAATTTGTGTTCTTTATTTCAGGTTGACTGTGGTCGTTATATTTTATGAATAGGTAGCTTACGGGAACAATCTCAACCTTGGGTTAGTTTACGTTGGTTTCAAGAACGTCAGCATCCATTAACACTGGATGCCTTATTACTAGGAATAACTCCAATCTGTCCAATTTCTAGCCGCTACGCCCATGACTAAAGAATGAACATAATCGTGGTAGAAGCCTGCCTTTTTGGCATCGTAGGGGTAACACCCGGTACAGTTCCTGCAAGCGAATTTCCTGGTGATTTCTGAGTTTAAGCCCCTGAATAATATTTCAGAAATGGTTCGAGTACAGCGGGAGAGTCGACTGGACAAAGATTGCCACCTACTTTGAGGAGATGGATGCCTACTTGAAGGAACGAGATGATCGATGTAGTCGAATACAAGCCATTTCCCGCTCTTACTTCAAGCCTCCACAGTCATTGATCTCCGTATTCAACGCCTTCCAAGTATGCTCCTCTTTCCAAGCGGACCGCCTTAAGCCGAGACGACAGAGGATGATAAACTATTGCTAGAAACTGTGTCGGGTTTTCTTGCTGTCCAAATATATCTCCATCGGTCGTCAGTGATTAACTTAACAGCCGCAGGTGTACTATACGATTGCCTATCACGGAGAGAAGCCAGGGTGCTAGCGCAGCTCAGGACCGGTATGACCAGATTGAATGGATATCTCTTCCGGATCAAAGTAGCAGCGTCGCAGCAATGCGCATGTAGACAAGCGACAGAGACTGTCGAGCGCTTTCTCTTCCAATGCAAAACATGGACAGCGCACCGAACCGAAATGCTGCAGTGCACCGAGACACAAAGAGGAAATCTCTCATTCTACCTGGGAGGGAAGTCACCGACAGATAACGCGAAATAGGCGCCAAATATGCAAGCAGACCACGCAACTATACGATTTGCAATAGCCACAGGTCGACTCGACACACAATATTGATGCTAGATTGCAAATTTTCACCTACTTATTCTTACTAACCCACTCACAGCCTACATCAAACACCCTGTGTCATGAAAGCGGACATCGCTTCAGCCGCCGTAGATAGGACACTGAACACTTGAGTAGCCTTCAAGCTAGTTCGTTGGCAACGCTACTAAACCACGGGAAAACGCAGAGCGTAACGGAGCAGAAAGGAAAGCAAAATTAAGGAACTAACGCAGTACGGGCTTCGGGAGACGGATTACAATCCGGACGATGCAAGATATGGTATAGTATGGGCTTAAGGAACTGCGGTCATAATTTGGGCAGTGTGTGGCACAGCATGGGTTGGGGGAGACAAGGACGAAAAGTAGGCAACGTACGTATGCATTAGTGCTTTCGGCCAAAATAAGCCGCTGGGCGTAATAAATTGTATTGTATTGTATAGATAGATTGATAGTCGTGAACCCAATCGTACATATCCCAAGTTGTCAACATCTAGTCACGCCTGTCTCCTGTTTCGGTGTCTCCGTCATTAATAACCCCTTCTGCTGTCTCGGGTCTGGCTGGCGCCTTTCCGATAATCTCCATCCCCCTAAATACAATCACAACGAGAGCCAATGCCATACAGGCAATGACGAAGCTTACCCACCCCGCGGCGCGCAAGCCCTTCAGCGACGGAGCATCCCACTCCTCTACAGGTCCAGCGTCTATGACATCAACACCTCGGTCCTTGGCCATGACGGAAGTCTGCACCGCCGTCGCAATAGCAAGGGCGATCGCGCGACCAAACATGCCTGAGGCATTGATTAGTGCCCCGCCAACGGCTTGGTCCTCGGCTGAGAGGGAGTGCGATGTGAAGAGCGTGAAACAAGGCCATGCGGTATCGGCACCGATGACGGAGAGGACCATGGCAGGGAGGCCCCAAGCAAAATAAGACGTCGTGGGCGGGATCGGAACAGCGTAGAGAAGCGCGGCGATGGAGACGCAAAGGTGTCCGATTACGAGGATGAAAAATGTCGGAACGCGGTCGAGGAGGCGGGCTACAATAAATGCGATGATGATGCCGCCAACACCGGTGGGTATGAAGCGAAGCATAGTTTGGAACGGGGAGAGACCCTGGTAGTCTTGGAAGTAGTATGTTGCGTAGATCATGTAGTTGTTGAAGGCACCGGAGAAGAGACCCATGATGATCATGACGGAGGTGAAGTGCAGGTTGAAGATAGAGACCTTAACTAATGGGGAGCGAGTCATCTTCTTCTCGAGGTAACGCTGCCAGAAGAAGAAGGCAATAATGGTGAGGAGAGACACGACGATAAGGACGGGAATCCAGAGGGTTCCCCAGCCGACGACGTTACCTTCTATCAGCGCAAACATAAGAGCAAGCAAGCCGCATGTGATTAGGATAGCACCGATCCAGTCGATAGCTGCCGTCTTGGCCCGATGGCTTTCGTGAGCAGGACGGAGAGGCGGAGGAGACGGAGGGATGCAGAAGATGCCAGCGACAGAGATCATACCGGCTATGATGGCGAGGGTGCGAAAGACCCATTTCCAACTGGCCCATTGAGCGATGAGACCGGAGAGAAGAGTGCCAAAGACGCTGCCGAGGGGTGCTCCAGCGGCTGGTGGGCGTGTCAGATATACGGGTCTGTGTGGTGATGAGGCTTCACATGACTTACCGTAGGCGCTAAATGCATAGTTTTTGGCCTTTCCAGAAGGAAATGTCGTGCCCAGGATGCCAAGAGCGGTTGGAACATTCGCAGCAGCTCCCTATAAGCATTTAATTGTCAGCGACTCTCCAATTTCAACTTGGGAACCTCGTCGAAGGAAACGTACAAGTCCATGCAAGCCTCGGAACAAGTCAAAGGCAATCTCGGTAGGGATAAAGGCGTTGGCGGCACAGCAGATGGTGACCCAGGTTGAGCCCAAGATAAAGATGAGCCTCTTGCCGTAGATGTCGGCGATGCGGCCCCAGAGGAGGAGGAAGCAGCCAAAGGTTGGAAGGTAGGAGGATACGATCCATTGCTGGCGTGAGTTGGGGATGTCAAGGGCTTTGCCAATGGAAGGGAGAATGATGACGACGCTTTGGCCGGAGAGTGTCTGGGAGAAGTAATGTTTGAATGAAGTTGTATCCATGAGCTGTTTGGAGGAGATGTGAAGATATGAAGAAGGTAACGTGGGTAGAGACTCGGGTAATACTCACATTGAGGAATGAGGCACCCGTGACAGTTGCAACAAGAGCAATACACCTCACCTTGGATAACCTCAGCTCGTCCTTGGGATCAGTTGAATCGGCGTCATCGTCATTACTATTATTGTTATTTCCATTCTCAGACAGATTGTTGGAGTCGGCATTGAAGTTCTGAGCCGGCGGTGACTTTTCCGAGACTGTATGATCGTGGCTGTTGGAAGCTATTTGCGTGATGCTGTCGTCCCGGCGGGCCCTAGAGACGGAAGCCGATAGAGAATCCGCAAGAGCGGCAGCTTCAGTCGCAGAACCGACTTTGTGGTCTAGTTTCATTTGGTTTTCGCCCGTCATCATTGCTATCTTGTGCTGAGGATCAATCCAGGGCGTTAGAAGAAGCAATGGGTCACCTACACCCGTCATCTCCGTATACTCTCGATTCCTCTACAAGGGCAGAATAAAGAAGAGGAATAAGACTCCTTTCACTTTTGGTAAAAAAGGTATGTGAGATGTCCATGCTTCAAAGTAGATCGTGAGGAATAAGAGAGAGGGAGGATGCATACGTCGTCAGTTCTTATGCCAATTCATTACCCAAATGTCACAATCAACACCCCCAATTGATGACTCAGAAAACTGAAGTAGGAAAATACGGAGTGAGAGGGATTGTAGAAAATCACGAAGCAAAACGGGGTACCTGTCTTGTGGGTGAGAATATCGAGATTGGTGGGCAGGGTTTAATCCATGCAACTAATCAATCAATGTAAGGAGGGAGAGCAATAGACGAGGAATGGCGGAAGCACACCGCTATTTGACTTGATCCTGTTCGATCTGTCTACCTTCCTAGACAAATTTCGGCATCAACAAGAGAAAAAGACAAGGTTCGGAAATGGGCAAAGTCGTTCCGTTCCAAAGAGGGGAAACAAAAGCGGGAGGCTAAGAGACTAAGGGATGAGGGGGTTATGTACCTTGTAACTAGATCAGTGGTTTTGACCAGAGATAGTCGCTTGCTTGTCAACTCCCGCGTCTTGTTTCCGACATCGCACTCAGTCATAATATCTGCCTCCTACCGCCTATACTCCCTCTCTTCCTCTCAACTATTACTATCATCCTACGTATATGAATTTCTTTACTGCCCAAAAACCATGGTGGTCAAATAGCAGTCCCATTTCCTCCCCTCTTGAACTAATCTTTAACTCTCCTAGTCAGTACTCATTCGCCATTCCACTCGGAAGCCCCAGGCTTTACGCCACTAGGGACTACCCGGCAATTCTGGCGATGACTCTGGCCAGCCTGGGCTCGGCTCCACTGGGTGTGTTGTCCCTCTCCTCCTCCGGCCTCTCCACACGGTCCGACCGAGAGGCCCGCGAGCTCCACTACCATGGGCATTTGACGATTGGCCATAAAGAGCACAGTTTACAGCCTTCAAGGCCTATACGCTGAGATTCATCTCATCATCCCAATACACTTTCTCCATCTATACCTCTGCTAAACCGGCTTTCTCTTCATCTCAATCTAGCCACCTTCCGCATTCAATAGCTCACTATGATGCGGAATAGGTCCTGAAGCTGTTGGATGTACGGGTGATGGGCTTTGAGGTGCAGGTGCTGCAGGGTATTCGTAGGCGGGTCGCCAGGTTGTCTGGCCCAAAATGGTGGGGGACAGATCTTCAAAGGCGGAGATGAAATGAAAGGCCGCAGGGTAAGCGCGAGGTCAAAGGGCCAAGGGAGGAGGCTCCTATTTTGTGGTAAACACGGCGATGGCCTTGAGGGTGAATGACAGCCATCGCCAGGGCACGTGTATGATCACGTGCCACCCGAGATACCCTCCCATCAGGGCTTCAACAACGCCAGGCTTTGGGGCCTGCGCGACAAGTATGGGATCTCTTGTTTCCAAGAATGCTAAATGTGATCAATCGCAAACATATTCTAGAGAAAAAAAACGTCACCATTGGTAGTCGGCAGAGCACAAGAGGCCCAAGTGATCACAAGGCGAGCAGGCTTCGTCAAATGTTATTTCGAAACGAGGGGCAAGCATATGCAGAACAATCAAGCACTCTATTGCTATTCATCAATGCCATGGTATATATACACTAAATACACATCCAAATCCACGCTTACAGCCTAGCAGAAGCATTTCCACCCGAGCAGCAGCTCTTGCCACCAAAAGCAAGCTGGCTAACCTTGTCGGTCTGATCCAGGGCGCCCTTGTTCTCGGCCACCTGGGTGGGGGTGATGGAGTAGCTGGGCGGCACGTCCATGCAGGGGTTGTTGGTGAAGAAGTTGCGAGGCCGCAGGAGCAGCGTCATGGGCTCGACGGGCATGATAGGGAAGTCCTCGGGGGCGGGGATGTGTGTCACGCCGAACGTGTGCCAGAGGACGATGTCGGTGTTTTCGGTAGACTCGTTGTTGTTGGCCATCCATTCGGGGAGACCCATTGAGGGCTCGCCAGAGGTCTGGGGGACGTGGCGACCAGCAGGCCAGAGCTCATCATCACGGTCTAGATAGGTCAGTATGTGTATGTCAGGATGGTGAAGGGCAACTTACAAGGAGTGACGTGCACGGCGTGGCGGGCAAAGCCAGCACGCTTCCACACCAAGCTACCAGGCTTAGGCAGCAGACCAGGAACCTCTCTGCTCACAAGCTTGTAAGAGACAGGCTTCTTGCTGTAGGGGTGAAGCTTGGACTCGTTGACCATCTCCCATGTGCGGCTCGTAGCGCCGTTGTAGTCAGTCTTGGCCTCGCCGCTGGTGCGAAGCTTGGTCTTCTTGGCGTAGAAAGCATTACCGTAGAAGTTCTCGGGGCTGCCAACGGGAGCATCGCTGGGGACTGTGTCGACCATGTTGACGGTGTTGTTTGTTCCGTCAATCATGGGGTTGATGCGGAGACAGAAGAGATGCTGATGGTTGTGCGCGTTGACCTGGGGGTACACCTCAGTACCCCAAGGGCCAGCATCCTCACCAGGGTTGAGAGAGTAGGTGTTGAGGATACCAGTGAGCTTGATCTCAGGCTGGATGGTTCCGTCCTGATGGAAGACCCATTGGCAAGCATACTCGTAGTTGGCGGCAGTAAAGATCTGCTGCACGATGAGCTTGCGGGCACGGGTGACGGTGACGGAGTCATCTCTGAAGTCGGTGTGCTTGAAGAGAATACCGTTATCCTCCTCGTGAATGCAGATGGCGTTCTTGATAGTGCGGATAGAACCATCGCGGGTAGCAAAGTCAGCATCGAGATAGTGAATGACACCCTTGCAGTCACAGCCAAGAGCAAGAGAGTTGGTAAGGTAACCAGCACCGTATTCACCGAGATCAAAGGCGTGCTTCCGCTGGTGAGGATGCTCGGGGTTGCCATAAGGCACAACCATCTCAGAGAGCGAGAGACGGTAGAAGACGGGACGCTCAATGCCCTTGTCGTTGAAGGTGATGTGGTTGAGGACAATACCCTCCTTGTAGTTGAAGCCAATGTGGAACTTCCAGTTCTGCCACGATAGCACACGGCCGTTCATGGTGAAAGAAACACCCTCGGGCTGGGTAATGTTGATGGGCTTGATGTCCTTTCGGTATCCGCCAGCAGCCTCGATAGCACGAGGAATGTAGTCGATGGGCTTCTGCTTGCTGAGAGGACGTCGGACCTTGGGGATGTCGATGTGGATGATGGCCTTCTTGGCGCCGTCGAAAATGGGGCAGAAGTCGAGGGGATACTGGTACTGGAAGGTATCCGGGTCGGGACGATAGTACATGAGGGCCTGCTGGAGACGAACAGAGTTGCCGAAGCGCTCATCGTAGCCAATAGTCCAAGGATCGCAGTAGACCTTGTGCATGTCGGACGCGGGGATGCCAGAGATCTCGCATTGCTTGATGACCTCGGGGTCCTTTCGCATGATGGTCTCGACCTGGTTGAGCTCCTCGGGGGTGATCTAGTTATGTTAGACAAGGCTGTTGAAGAGTGCGATGGCACTTACAATAGGCTGAAGACCATCCAGCTTCTCCCACTTGGTCACCTTCTTGGCCTTGAGGTCAACAAGACCATCATAGACCTTGCCGTCAGGAAGGATGACGACAACATCAGCAATTCGGGCAGGACGGTTGCTGTCGGAAGGATGCTCGAGCCATCGGAGCATCTCAGCCTTGCGAGGCTCGTGCAGAGAGACGACGTTGAAGTAACATGGTCCGGAATGGTACTTCTTGACGATGTCGACGGAAGTCGAGATCTCATTGGCAGAGAGAGGATCGAAAGGGTGAGGGAGTACCATGGCTGCTGTTGTCTGAGCTGTGATGATGTGTCTGGGCAAGATCAACAAAGAAGCAGACACATGGCTCCTTGATATACTTTTCAGCCATGCCTCCTCACGAGCAGGTCAAACCTCAAGTGATGCCTTGTCTGGGAACCCATAACGTCGATACCGACTCTTTTTTCCTTATCGGGCTTATCTGGTCAGGAACTTGGGAAGCAAACATTACGGCAACAGGACAAGGTCAGAGAGACAGACGGCACTTGTCGTGTGGCTACCTGATGGGGACTAGCCTGCGGGGGATGCTGCTTGATCGCGGGGTATGAGCCGCACGGATAGATAAACCGAATTGGTCTCTAGCGGGTTGATAAGGGTTGGAGGCTGAGGAAGTGTGTGGTGATGGGGCGAAGGCTGGATAGTGGCGGTTGAGCCCCCGCTGCCATGCATCTCGTGACGGACAAGATAGCCGCTTCCCATTGATCAATTGATTCGTGTCTGACCCTCCAAGGGGCCAATCGAGGGTCATGTGGTGGCGGGGCCGAGCATCTGGGACTCTCATGAATTTGTTCAAAAGAGGCATCGATACCCTTTAGCTCACCAGGTCGCGTAACACGAGTCGATTGACTGTATCAGTGAAAGTGGCAATTGATGACTGACTCTGCTCATCTTGTAATTATCTGCGATGGCCCCGGTTCTGTTATCCATACCACGTCTCCCTCCTCTGACGGAGGTCGCCTCCTCGTCCCGTCGCTGTTGAACGGACTGTCCTTCTCCTCTACTTCTTCGACGGCAGAATTCCTCGGCTGCAAGGAAGAGCTCGGCTTCGTCCCCAGCAGCTCCGTCGGGTATGACTTCCGAAACCCCCAGCGCAGCCAGAGCTTGACTCTGGTCCCGAGACTGAACGTCTTCCATCGGATCCGGAGCTCAGATTGATCGCTATCTCGTCTTGCGGGCGCATACCTCACAAACAAGAGCAGAAGCGGCAAAATGAGGATCCAGCAGATTGTGCCCACCCTCAGAGCTCCCCTCCCCACCATCATCCTCCGAAACCAGAACCACGACTCGACGAAGCCGAGAAGGAACAGACTCGGAAAGACGGCGGCGAGAGCAATAGCCCACGGTTTGACTGAAGACTTCTCGTTCAGCCAGTCATTGACGGGGTCATCACGACTCGTCCCGGGCTCGAGATTGCCCCAGTACGAGTCATCCGTCGCCGTCGGGTTACGGCAGTCGGCCAGGTAATACGTGGCGAGCCAATCAGACGACGCGTCTGCGGCATTTATCCGCACGGCGCCGTCAGAGAGGTACGCCGTGACCTGGGTGTAAACGGCTCCGTTGTCGTGTGTGCCCGTTCTACTGGCGAGGCTGGTTGGAGAGAACTGAGAGCGGACTTCGGAGGGAATCATGATTCTCGTTCTGGTCGAGACTGTGAATGGCGTAGGGCAGGATGCAGGCGCGGTGTAGACGATGCCTTGGTAGTAGTACGTGAAGGAGCCGTCTAGGTTGGTTCCGCTCGTCGTGAGCTGGATGTCTGTCGAGGCGAATTCCCCAGGTTCAAAGTATCGCATGACAATCTCGAGGCCATTGTAGCTTCTCGTAGACGTCGTCACCGAGATGACTTCACCAGTCGGCGCGACGACAGGTCTGAGCGGCAAGGTCGAGGTCCTAGTAAAGGCCTCATCCGTGGTCTTTGAGATGACATAGTTGGACGTGACGGTGAATTGAGCGACTGCAGTCGTCGCCAGCCACAGAGCGACACATACTCTGATTGAGACGTCCATTCTCATTAACGATGTTCAGTGGGAAACGAGGGCGTCTCATGTATGAAAACCTTCTTAAAGGACAACGTTCCGCGTTTAATTCCGCGATCGGCAACTGAGAGGATCCGCCAAGGCCAAGGCATTCAGCTATTTGTTTGCGTTTCATGACAATTCCGCCTTGCGAATTTAAAGATGCACGTCCATGTTTGTCGGGCGAGCACTGAAAACATAGCCACCCTTGGCATGTGGTGTTGAGTGAATGTGTTGGTGTAGGGTAAAGCCGTGATGGTGAGATGATGAGAATGTTTCACCATATAAAGGGACAGGTCATGATGTCTTCATATTTTATTCAGCTTAGCACATCGTACATACTAATGGTTATTTCCTTTTTTACGCCTATTACCTTGACGTGTTTTTCGTAGCTTGCACAAGACGATCTAATTCCACTCCATCTAACAACTCCAAGCCTTCCCGCACCAAGGAAAATGCTACATATGCCAACAAAAAGTAAACACAAACTGATCGAAATCGAACATCGCACTCTATTATCGTACTAAGGATTCTCGCTCCTTTCATTTACACTCTGACCAGAAGGCCCAAGACCACCAACGCTAGCCGCCACGATACCAGGCATGCCCACGACAGACATCATGGGCGAAATAGGTGGTCTGTTGGAAGATCGCGAAGATCCTCTCCTGCTCCTGACCTTGCTCCTAGAGCGAGACTCGGAACGATGACGATGGAGAAGCATCAGCTCACGAGACTTGGCCATGGCATCGCTGAACGCAGCCATGCGCCCACCGCGGACCTTCTTCAAGAACTCGAGATCATCGCGGATACCAAACAGCGCGTCACCCAGGTCGTAGTCTTCTGGGTTTGTAGGGGTCTCGTCGCCATCCTCAGGCGACTTCTTCTTCCTCCGCAGACGAAGCCACTTGGGCCACAGCTTGACCAAAACATCCACGATAGCCTGGAACCAACGATCGGGGAAGAGACGGATGAGCACACCAATAGGAATCGAAAAGAAGCCCAGGACGACAGAGATGGCCCACTGAATGCCATTGAGGCGGACCACCACAAAGGCTTCGCCTCCAACGTATATGATGATGAGCTGGCCGCCAACCATTATGGACATCATGAGCATGAAGAGGTGGTTGCGGTGCAGGCCCTCAAAGATGTTGAGACGGTTGTCGATGCGTCTGCTGTTGACGAGCTTGAAGATTTGCATAAACACAAAGACGTTGAAGATGAGGGTTCGCAATTCCTTCTCGGGGTAGCCGAGGAAATCGGGGCCTGCGAACCAGAGGACGAAGCACACGATGAGCTGGTAGATGGACTGGCCGATGATCATCTTCCACATGGTGATGGTGATGAGAGGCGCAGTACGGGGTTCAGGCTCGCGGTGGAGGAGACTTCCGGTAGGGGGATCCGTAGCGAGGGCGAGAGCGGCAAAGGTGTCCATGATGAGGTTGACCCAGAGAAGCTGGACGGCGTTGAGGACCGACGTCTCTTCGTCGTCCGAGACGGCGGAAATAAAGGTGATGAAGACGGCAGTAATGTTGACCGTGAGCTGGAACTGAAGGAACTTCTTGACAGAGTCGTTGATGGCACGTCCCCAAGCGAGGGCCTTGACGATGGAGGAGAAGTTGTCGTCCATGAGGATAATGTCTGAAGCTTCCTTTGCGACTTCAGTTCCGGTGATACCCATCGAGAAACCAACGTCGGCGGCCTTGAGAGCTGGGGCATCGTTTGTACCGTCACCAGTAACAGCAACAATCTGACCCTGAGCTCTGAGAGCCTTGACGAGAATACGCTTATCCTCAGGACTAGAACGAGCCAGGATGTGAAGGCCCTTGACGACCTGTGCGCGTTCTCGCTCATCGAGCTTACGGAACTCGGAACCTTCCATGACGGCGTTCTTCTCCTTGACGTTTTCCTCGGTAAGGATACCACATTCGCGGCCGATAGCTCGGGCAGTCTCGACGTTGTCACCAGTGACCATCTTGACGGAGACCGAAGCGGTGGCGCAATCTTGAACAGCTTCGGGGACACCCTTTCGAACAGGATCCTGGATTCCGACGACACCTATCCATGTCAGGTTGTTGACAAGATCCGTCAGGTCAATCTCCTTGGAATCCTCTTCCTCGTTACCCAAGCTTGGGCTCAAGCTCAGAACAGGCGGCCACGACTCAAAGTCGCGGTACGCAAGAGCCAGAGTTCGCAGAGAGTTGGTAGCATACGCAAAGATCATGTCCCGAATCTCCTCCTTGTGGGAGTCTGAGAGCGTTTCCGTGCTAGGGGCCTTTGTAGGATCACCAAGAATCGTGGTGCACTGAGCAAGGACAATCTCGGAAGCACCCTTGATGAAGAGACGGTACTTGGGCTTATCCTTGGTCTGGCCGGGGACTTCGACAACGGCTCCCATGCACTTGCGCTGCGAGTTGAAAGGGAAGAGGCGCGTCACGGGATGGTTGGATCGTTCGATGGCCAGGGGACCAAGACCGAGGCATCGACGAGCCCAGTCGAGCAAGGCAGTCTCAGTCTTTGTTCCTACAAAGCCCTGCTTACCATTCTCCTCGGACTCGAAAGCTGTAGTGTTGACAGTAATGGCCGTCTTGAGAAAGGTCTGATACTCGGGGTCGAGCTTGGATGAAAGCTGGTTGAGAGAGATCAAGTCTGTGCCTTGAGCCTCGTCCTTCTTTGCGCCCGAGCCGTTGTCTTGCTCAAAGTTGGATTCGCCGAATACCAGTTGACCTTTCTTACCCAGAGAACCAGCAACAACCGTCATGACGTTCTCAGTAAGGGTACCAGTCTTGTCGGAGCAAATGACAGTGGCATTCCCCATAGTCTCGCAAGACTGCAGATGTCGTACCAGGTTGTTCTCCTTGGTCATCTTCTTGGTGGCGAAAGCAAGAGATAGCGTCACGGCGAGAGGAAGTCCTTCGGGGACCGCAACGACGATGATGGTGATGGAGGTGATCAGGATTCGGAGAAAGCTCTGGCCCTTTTGCTCGCCGGTGTCGTCGTTATTGGGAAGTCGGACCAAAAACTCGATGAGAAGGACAAAGAATAGAAGCAGACCAGCGGCACTTCCCAGCTTTGCAATGTAACCTGCAACAGTTAGCGATGTATTCAACACCTAGCCATATCAACTTACCAGCCAGAAGATTCAGCTTAGCCTGCAATGGAGTCAATCCCGGGTCGTCGCGCAGAGACATCATAGTCTTTCCATGGCTAGACTGCTGTCCAACCGCCGTAACCAGAAACGTTCCAACTCCGTCAAGAACCTTGGCGCCCGAGATGATGAAGGGATCAAGCTTCTTAAGCTTGGGCGAATCCTCGTGCAAGAGAGCGTGAAGAACAGCATCCGCAGGAACCTTCTTGATGAGATCCGATTCACCAGTGGCTGAAGACTCGTCGCAGCTGAGATTGTGTCCACCGATGAATACACCGTCCACGGGAATAACATCACCGGGCTCGAGGAGCATGACATCTCCTACCAGGACATCGTGGATCGAGATGGACATGGGTTTGCCCGATCGCGTCACCTTGACGAGACGATCCTCCTTCTTCTGGTTCAGCTTACGAAACTGCCGTTCCTTTTGCCAATCGTTAAGAGCACCAACAACGACGACAATCGTGATGGCGACAATGATGGCGACGCCTTCCACCCATTCGATCTTGGCGCCTTCATGATGAGTAACTCCAAATGTCTGGTACAGACCCAGGGCGAGCGATACGACGGCAGCGACGCTCAGAAGAATAAGGACGCGATCCTGCAGCGCGATCCAGGCAAGTTCAAGCAGCGACTTGGACTTTGGCTCCGGTAATCGGTTAGGCCCGTAGACTCTTGTTCTGTCGACAAACTTATCCTTCCCATGCGAGTCTGGCTGACTAGGCTGTGTGTCGCTATGTTTAGGCGCCTTGGGGGAGTAATCTGACGGGCTGGTCGCTGCAGTCGCGTCCTCAAAGGACACCGAGTCCGAGAGCTTCCCCTCGTCAAGACTCAGGCCCGCGCGACTATCTGTTCGCAGGCCCTTTTCGAGGCCGGGGAGTCCGCCGAGCGCCGCAAAGGCCGACAGGTTCTTGGGGTTGATGAGCTTGGAGAGGTGGCCTGGGGAAAAGGCAAAAGGGTTGTTTTCGACATTGTAGAGGTGTTCCTCGCCCGGGTCGGCCTTGAGGATCTCGTTGATGTCGCCCTTTTGAGCTTGTCGAAAGACGTGGATGTCGCGATCATGGTCAGACCCGACTTTCGTGGTAGGCGAGGAGGACCACGATTCGGACCTCGACTTGGACGGGGGCACGGCCAGGGTGTTTGCGTCGTCGAGGGGAGAAGAGATTACAGAGGCTGGATTGCCTATTCGTGAGGAGAGTGTGTCAGTATTGATTGACGAGAGTCCCGCGGGCGATCGCACTGGAGCATTACCGGCATCATCGTTTCCAGCGTCAATTGCAGCAGTGTCTACCGTGATGGTGGGCGCGCGAGGGCGCCCTGCCGGCTGGGGAGCGCTGGAGTCCATGTGAGCATCTGGCGGGTGAATGAACCTTTCAGGTCATGGAGTATGGCAGTGTCTGTCTGTGAAAGATGAGATGGGAGAAAAGAGGAGAGAAGAGTAGATCAGTGAGAGAGAGAGAGAGAGCCTGGGGGATAGCAGGAAGACCAGCACCTTGTAAATTGCACATTCACACGTCACAACTCCGATGATCAAATCACACCACGAGCCTGGTCTGATGAGAAAACAAGAGAAACGAGAAAAAAAGTGCAGAAAAACACAGCCACAGCCACGTCCTACTCAAGCGCAATGCCAAGTTCTCGGCGCTCGACGTGATTGGCGTCTCATGGGGACTCAATCAATTCTTGGTTTCTGGGAGAGCAGATCACGGCGTGGACCGTGAGGGGTGGTCCAATATCTTGGCAAAAGGTCTCTTCTCTTACCTGCTCTACCAGGCGAGTTGTGCAAAAGTGCTGATTTCCTTGGGACCTATGGATACTCACGGTCATGGCTAGAGCCTAACTGAGGCATATAACGCGATGTCCCCACGGGTAAGCACCGCATCTGTAAGGTTCTCTCAACTGTTGTTAATGACGTCTGCACTGTCAAAGCAATCACTACATCTCAAATGGCACGTTCCAGTGGCAACAAACAGAATATCCTTGGTCATTCGCCCTGATGTGGCCATTCGCCGATGTGGCCATACCGCCAAGACCAATCACTCCAGCGACCTTGGCCAAGACCCAGCAGAGACGATGTCAAGCCCGTGGGTCCCGCCACTTCTTTTAAGCTTATTATGTCTCCTCAGGCGCTAGATGCAAGTACCTAACAGGTTGCCCTCTAATTCATCTTGTCTCTGGGTCGCACATGACGGCCTGATACGTGACACGAGACGGAGCGGAGCTTTGGGCAATCACAATCTCTTTTCTCTGTTTCTCTTTCCCATTTGGACGACCTGCTGAGACACAACACTCGTGCTTTCTCGTCTCCTCACGCTAACTCAGCACAGCCTCCCTTGGTATGTCGGTGACGCGGCGTGATTAGCTCCAGGTCCCACAATGTGCAGCTTTCTACCCAAGTGTCAGTTGCAGGGCGCCAGTGACATTCAACGTTTCGTATTGGTAGAACGGACCACCCAATTTGTTACCCGTTATTCATCATCTGTAATTTCACATCATGTCGAGCAACCTGATTATCCGACCCGCAACACGCCAAGGTACAGTAGAAGTCATCAAAACTTCCGACACGCCAATAACTCATGTAATTCCCAAGATGTCCCGATTATCCTCGGCATGATGCGTGCAACTGCCGCTGAGCAGTGTGCCTCCTCCAGCGTGAAAGCAACCGAGCAGGACCTCCTCGACAACATCGACTTTGGAGACTCAGACACCTCCAATCCCTGTGGCCGCTTCACTAAGATCATCCTTGCCGTGGCACCAGAGGGTATCGCCGGCATGGCAACCTACTTCCTCACGTTTGCAGCCTGGCTTGGCCGATCAGGAGTATGCCTGGAAGATCTCTACGTGGCCCCAGAGTACCGCCGCAGGGGCTACGCGCGGGATCTCATCCAGGCCATCGCAAAGGAGGCCAATGAGCTGGGGTGCTCTCGGATGGAGTGGCAGTGCTACAAGGATAACCACCGAGCTCTGCAGTTCTATCAGAGCCTCGGGGCAAAGGTCATGGATCCGATAGCCTACCTCCGTCTTGACAAGGAGGACATGGAGAAGCTGGCAGAGGAAAAGACAGCTTCCTTCCTGAACTAGCTCTAGTGGCTGTCGTCCCCTGCCATTTATTAATTAAGCTTATTTCCCACATCTTGATGCTGCACATCACGGCCCATGTCTATGGCGTGACGTCATTGGCCATGTTCAAACAGCATGTTTACATCCATGGCAAGGACCACCACGGACAATGCAAAACGCCGAAGGCGGAAGAACAAGTCCATAAAACAAGCTTTGATCTGACGTGTTTATGAGGCGGAGCAGAGGCTGTGTTTTTTCAAGGGGCAAAATTACTGGATGAGGAAACCCGTGCGACGGATGGACAAGTCCGGGAGTTGCGGAAAGGGGCAGGTCAGCGACTCGACTCAAGTGCGATAAAACTTGAGGTTTACAAAAGGTTTTTGTGTTAGTGTGAGGCAGTGCTCGATGTTTTACGTGAGTATTGAGTTTTGATTCCATCACAGGACGTTCAAATCCCTCATGGTAAAGTTTATAAGCCTGTGCCGGATGTCCGCGATGGACGTCATCATCTTGTGATTGTAATAAAACTCTTCATTCCACGAGACGGCATAGCCACTCGGCAAACTCATAGAAAGTATCCATCAGCTTATCGGTCTCACTATAGCTGGTGTCTGATACCCTAGAGGCTGTCTAAGTGTGACATGAAGTCGAGCAAATTCAAGTAAACCTCGTGTGCTTTCAACTACGGATACTCCTTCGAATGAGATATTATATTCAATTTTTGCATGAGTAGTATCCCTCAGCCTTTCAAAGTTTCTGTGCTGCTCATATAAATGAGTACAGGTGGCAGTCTTTGGTGTTCAACTATGAATCTCCCGTTAGCAACCCCAGGTCGAAGTATCCATCGTTCGCCATGATTTTGATGATTCTAAAACTCGTTTCACATAATTAAGGACTATATACAGTATAGTGGCCGGGGAAGTATAGACCTCAGCACAAAAATGGCCTGGAAGTCCGATTGTGAATATCACATCAATCACCGTGCCAATCTGGACCGGAAGCAGTATGAGAAGCTTCGCCAAGCATGCCCAACAAAATATACATTACACCCTTTCTGTCCAATAGTATATCCATCTATAATTCCTTTATGATCAAGGCCTTCCTCTATACAACCCAAAACCCTACTCCTTGGCCGCATCCTCAACATCCACCTTGACCTCAGGAGCAGGTCCCCTCCTCAACCAAGGCACCCTCCCCGTAGCCGGATCCATAATACAAGCAAAATGCGTAAACCCGTTCGAAATCCTCTTATCCATCATCCATTCCCGCAGAGTCTCCTGCTTAACAGAGCTCTTGTTGTCATCCACGACAACAGCCTCATCATCGCTAGAAGCTTCCGTGCTGCAGTGATCACTCCACTTGTCGCTAATGGCATCCATGCGGTCGTTGGAATCCCGGAGCCAGAGCTCAGGATGGGGGGCTACCGGTTCGGAGCGTAGTTCTGTGCCGCACCTTGTGGCATCGCACGAGTCGTGGTTTGTCTGTACGATGAAGCGGTCATTCTCTCGGAGACGACCAGTCAAGAGGTCCTTTTCGATCACGACGGCGTGGTTTCCGTCGCATAGGGTAAGATAGCATGGTGCACTCCGGACACCGGCTAGTTGCTTGGCGCTTTCGACGAGAGAAGATGGTGTCTCTGTCTTTTGCTGGTTGAAGAGTGTGTGCCTTAGGATAGAAGACACAGAAGGCCGGAAGCCAAGAATAACGAGAAGCTGATGCTTCTTAAGATGAGAGTTGTCGCAAAGATGCAACGGGCGATAGTTAAGAGAGAGTGACAAATTCTCCCTTCCGGTAGGTCAGCACTGAACACTTCAAGGCACAGAGTACATACTTTACTCCAGTCAACACTCCCATGAAGCCAGCATATGTAATCGACGTGGCAATGACATGATCTGGATCCTTGGACGAGTCTACATACTCGAGCACAATCACCAAATCCCTCAGCGGATCCAACCCCCAGTCAAGAGTGCGAAAGTGCATCAGACGCTCATCCTGCACTTGCTTCCCCTTGACCTTGACGCAGCCAGCTGTGCAGCCCATCATGACATCCAGAAACACGTTGAGCGCCACCACGAGAAAGAGATCGCACCGAGCGACCTTGGCAAACCCTCTTATCTCACGCGTTTCCTCTTCATCGTGCACCCGTCGTAGAAACACCCTGGCTAGAAACTTGGCGATCCGAGCAAGCCACTTGGAACCCAGCATCGACTCGAGAAGCTCGTCAAAAACATGACCAAGAGTACGAATTCGAGGTCCAAACGTAGCAGCGACGTCTACATATCGATCCTCGGGTGATCGGGCGAGGTCGATCCTAAAAGTTGGAATGTCGCTGTCCTGCGCCATGGTTGGTGATGGAGTCATGTAGATTATCAGATTGATAAGAAAAAAAAGATGTGCAAGGGGTGGGCGTACCTGAGAGATTTAAAGTGACAGCTGGGGCTTTTCAGCTTGCCACATCCTGGTCTGATTCCAATCTCGGGACAGCTCGGCCGTGACCGGAGATAAAATAGTGGCCTTGGCTCTGTTGAAAGAGACCAAAGAGGACAGTTAGACGAAGCAGCTAGACGGGATCAAGTAAAGGACAAGAAGCATGGGGGACGGAGGCACGGAGGATCTGGGTCATCCGACTGCGGTGGGAGTGAAAGGACAGTTGTGATTTAAAAAAGAATACAATATGGCTAGCCCGGATCAGCCGGGAATAATCAACCCTCCAATCTGTTATATATCATTGCAGGTCGTGACATCTTGAATTCAGTCTCAAGCTTCTTCTGGCTTCTGGCCATATACAACGTGTCTATACAAGTTAGCAGTCTCCAACAACACCAGACGGAGTCACTTACATGGGCCACCAAGCATGGATACGTCTGTCCTTCATATCCGTCCTCACATTCGCCAAAAATACCTCTACCTGCTCAGAACTCCATCCCAAAGCACGCGTAAACAGCGCCATGGACAGACCCGACAACTCGCCAGCGATATTGTGACAACACCAAAAACCCAGCTCCTTGTAATACGGATCCGCTGGCCACCGGTTCGTAGGCCACCTGTAAATCACCTCGGTGACATTGACGAACCCAGCATCAATCATCTGTTGCTTGTACTTTTTCGCGCTCTGCGCACCGCGACCAAAGATGTTTGTCGCCTCGATCATGAGACTGGACCACTGATCAATGTAGGATCCCTTCTTGAGCGTGCCGTCGTCGCACTCGGCGGGAAAGGTAATGTCCTGACACTCGATCCATCCTCCGGGGTTGAGGTTGTCGAAGCTCTGCTTGAAGAACTTGGGCCAGTCGCCGATGGAGCCGACGAGCATGCGGCCGTAGATAAAGTCGAACTTGTAGCTGTAGGTCCATTCGTCTTCGAGGTCGTCGACTTGGAATGAGAGGTTGGCGGGGAGGCTGGGCTGGTGAGTGAGGGTATCTCATTGTGGTGTCAATGCAGGGAGACGTACAAGGTTGGCTGGATAGGGCTGAGATCAATGCCAATGACCTAATAAGTGTCAATCTTGACTTCATCATGAATAGTAGAGTGCCAAGCAATACCTCTGTTTCAGGATGCGCATCGGCTGTCCGAGGTCAGCAGAATACTACTTCAATGAACGAAACACCTACCAAAGTCGATAGCCCAAACACCAGTTCCAGTACCAGCATCCAAACATCGTCGAATAGGCTTGTCGTCCTTACCAATCGGACTCAGGTACAGCTTCCCTCCAAGCGTAAGCGTGAACAAATGATGCTGAAGATCTAACACAAGGTTAGCAAGATCCCCAATGCAACATCACCATGACACTAACCTAGACGTTCTTGCTCGGACTGGACACATGCCAAGCAATTAGCACCATGAACCAACACACGCATCGAGATTGACCCTTGTCGCTCTTACCGAGTCGTTGGGGAGTACGTAATTGACTTGAGAGGAAAAGTCAGCTCATCGTTCTCTCATGAGTATCTGGCAGACTCACTCGACTCCCTGAAGGAATGATATGTCCGTCCATTCTCAGTACGATACTGAAGAATGCTGGATCGCATCGATGCCGTAGAACTGGCAGCATCGTCCTGCACGTGAAGATCAGCGACAAGCGCCAACGAAAAAGGTGACCCTGGTCAGTCGCTCAAGACCTCACTTACGCCCAGTGCCGAATCGTTATCACCAATTTCTTCGTGCTCCTGGGATTGCTTGCTCAGTGTCCACTCTTATCAATACGGCGCGTTCACTCTCACCTCAGCCTCGATGGGCTCATCCTCGGTGGTGGCAGCTGCTCGTTGCTCAGGCTTAGGACTACCCTCTTGACTCCCCTTCTCCGACTTGGGAGAGCCCGCCATGGCGAAATCGCGCGGTAAAACGAGCGAAGAAAAGATCAAAGTCGACAGTCAATCAATCTACTCGGGTCGCGCGTTCGTCTATCGACGTGTCAATGTCAGATTGCAACAAAGAGCAAAAGAGGTCAAGATTTCCTCCCCTCACGCGATCGATCCAATGTGCAAGTCCTGCAATGCTAATAAACGAACCGTTTGCGTGCTAGACCCGGGTTGTCCTTCACTACTGGAATAACTATGGCCCTAGGGTTCCGAGCAGCTTTCACTAGATGGGATGTTTAATTATCCGCGCCTCTCAAAGACGTACGACGAACATGGTCGCAGAGAGGGGCTTCAGTGACGCGTTCGATGCAAGCCGAGGCTGCTCTTCTTATCCGGGGGAATGCCTGTACAGGGAAGGAGACTCATTCGTGGCAGAGGACTGTGAGCTGCTTGATGCGTCCCGGGCCCAATCTACCCATTGAGCTCCCCGTCTCGCCCCCTGTCTCCTCGGCCTTGCCACATCTCGACCCCCAGGCCAGCCATTCGCAGAAGGACATTCCACTGTGGTCCACGCTAACGAGAGGCTTGAGCGGCACGCACCGCCGGCGCCTGGGCCTCCTCCCGATCCAGGGCGTTCTAGAGGCCTTTAGCGGGTTGATCTAGTGAAGCTCTTCCGTCCTATCGGGGCGCTCGAGTTTGCGATGGCGGCTCACTCGGCGAGGGGGATCCTCATCAAGTGATGGGCAAGTCCCACGCTAAGTCATTCCAGCTGCGCGAATGTAACGATGGGATTAGTATTCATTAATCCGCCATGGGAGGAGAGCAATCCTCCTCTTTCTTGGCTTTCTCTGAGGCCCAGCTTTCTCCAGCCCGTGACCTGGGGATAGAACCATCAGCGGCTCTGCATCTCCACTGCGAGACATTGCCGAAACGGTTCCCATGATGAGCTCGGTCGACGGATTGCGGGGTCTTGTCGATGGCGTGCGCCCGTCAATTGCCATTGCTGCGTTGTTGGTCGGAGTCTTGATCTTCTGGTCGGGCATCTCGACATGGAGGCAGTACAATCGTCTTCGCGACTTCAAAGGGCCTCGTCTCGCTGGGTTCTCGAAATGGTGGCTCATCAGGACTGTCGGCAGCGGTAGAGCATACCTGGACTTCTGGGAGGTTACCAAGAAGTATGGTAAGTTTCGTCGCATTGCTCTGACGGTCAATTGCGCTTCAACGAATGCTAACAATGCGCCGCAGGTTCAATCGCCCGCGTCAGTCCCAACGATCTCCTCACCGACGACCCCGACCTCATGAAGCACATCCTCAACGTTAGAACCGAATACCGCCGCTCTCCCTGGTACGATGGGATGCGCTTCGACCCGGCCAACAACAACATCCTCTCGTGGAGGGACGAGGATGAACACTTTAAGCTGCGCTCCAAGATGTCTGCTGGAGTACGTTGCCCAAATAATTCCCCTGCGCACGAGCTTACGGTTACAGTACGGCGGTCGTGAAGTCGAGAACCTAGAGCCCAAGATCGACAAGAATATACTCGCATTCATCAAGCTCCTGCGAAAATACGCCGACGAGAATAAACCAGTCGATCTAGGCCGTCGCGCCCAATTTTTTACTCTGGACGTCCTCTCCGACTTGGCTTTCGGCGAACCGTTTGGCTTCTTGGAGACAGACTCGGATGTGTACGAGTACATCAAGACCACCGAGGAAACACTGCCCATGGTCATGGTTACTACTGTCGTTCCCTGGCTAGTCAAGGTCTTGAGTTCTCCGATCTTTAAGAGCCTTTTGCCATCTGAAAAGGATCGGCTTGGGTTTGGGAGAGTGATGGGGTAAGTTATTGCGGTGCCCCATGTATAACAGCAGACTGATCATCTCCAAGCATCGCCAAAGCAATTACGGCTGAACGGTTTGGACCCGATAAGAAGGTCCAGAAGGATATGCTCGGGTCTTTCGTTGCTCATGGGCTCACCCAAAAAGAGGCCGAGTCGGAAATCTTGCTCCAGATGTAAGTCACTTGCGTCCACGTTCACTTCGAGCAGTCCCCTTACAATGCCGCCATAGTATCGCCGGTTCTGATACCACCGCCACGGCTATCCGCTCAACCATGCTTCACATCATCACCAGCCCTCGCGTGTACCACAAACTACGTACCGAAATCTCCAAGACAACATACTCGGAGCCAATCATTCCAGACTCCATCGGCCGCGACCTACCCTACCTCCAAGCCGTCATCAAAGAAGGCCTCCGCATCTTCCCACCCGTCGCCGGCCTCATGTCAAAGGAAGTTCCACCACAAGGAGACACCTGGAAAGGCCAATTCATTCCCGGTGGAACAAGCGTCGGATACTGTGCCTGGGGCATCTTCCGACGGGAGGACATCTGGGGCCCTGACGCAGGCGAGTTCCGCCCCGAGCGCTGGATTGAGAGCCCGCCTGAAAAGACCAAGGAGATGGAGAGCGCGCTTGATCTAATCTTTAGCTATGGACGATGGCAATGTCTGGGACGGCCCGTGGCTCTCATGGAGCTGAATAAGATCTACGTCGAAGTGAGTCTGCCTAATCTCGCCATCTATAACCCAACTCCTGCTGACATTTGACGTTGAAGTTGCTCCGACGGTTTGACTTTTCCATCTGTGATCCTACAAAGCCTTGGAAAGTCTTTAACTGTGGCATCTTTTCGCAGTCTGAGCTCTGGGTGCGGGTAGAGCCTAGAGTTGCCGAATCGTAATGCTTAATAGGTTCATGGTCGGATCGGTAATGTTATTGCTGATTTCAGGTCGCTTCTGACTGTCAATCGTAGGAGCTAGGTGTTTTTATCTGGTTTATGAACTGTACATTCATCAACATTTAATACCTACACCATCGTCAACTACCTAAGCAAAGTCCACATGTTGAACCCAATGTCACCCCAATTCAAGGTAATATGACTTCTCAAGCAATGCCCGGATGATCCTTGTAAATTTTGGGAATGGGAAGCTAGGCCGACTTCTTATTCTGGCTGCGACAGCCTTTAACCGCCAGGATGTTGGCTGCATGTCCCACCAACGGCCCAACTTCAGATCAACACGCCACCTAATACAGGGAGGTTACCAGTCTTTGTTTCATCAACCGCCCGAATTTTGGAAGCATCGAAAACACAACACCATCGTAAAGAGTCATTCAGCCATACCGAAAACTCCCGGAGCAACCGCATCGGACCAAAATGAAACCCTCGAGTGCAACATCTGCCAGGCTTTCCTCGAGGCAGCCGAGGAAGTGAGAACCCTCAACGAGAAGAAACTAGCTGCCCCTTCAGAGTACACTCGGGAGCACCGATCTTGAAAATTTAGAGCCGCCGAGGTGTACAACGGGTGTCAAGTTCACCTTGGCTTCCCTGAGGCCCTTCTAAAACTAAACGTCGAGATGAATGTCATGGACTACTCGATAAAGAAGCATACCGGTGTTCAGTTATCCGTAGGAAATGGAGTGGTCCTTCTTCATAACTTCTATGATGGGAATTGGATTCTGCGAGCACCGCAGCTTCTGCTCATCAACGACCTCTCTCAAAACCCCGGCATGCCTCTGGGACGGCCGTTGGACCGTTTCATCGACCCAGCTCTGATACTCAAGTGGAAGCGAGACTGCGATCAGTATCACGGAAGCAAGTGCCAGGACAGAAGCACGCGTCTCCGTCGTCCACTCTCGTTTTTTATTGATACGAAGCAAATGTGTCTCGTTGAACCCGCAGATGACATGGAATATGTCGCCCTTAGCCACGTTTGGGGCCAAGCACCCATGCTCAAGACAACTCGAGCCAATGTCGATCTCTTACGACATCATCATTCCCTAGAGCGACTTGGGGATCGGATCCCGATCACCTATGGATTTCATAAAGCTAGTGCCCCTACTGGAGGAGCGCTACCTATGGATCGATTCCCTCTGCATCATCTTGTCCCTATGGGGAGTAAATCCCCGACCATATCATTGAGCCTGGCGAGAAACGCAATACAGTCACATTTCTACGGTCCTCTGGCTTAGTTATCTCATCGAGGGCCGAGCTTCAACTACCTATAACAAAGAACACATTAGTCACATTTCTACATTGAACCTAATTCCAACCATTGCCTTAAACGTGTCCACTTCATCCAAATCCCTTAGTATGAGTACCGGAATGCAATCTTTTCCTTATCCGTCATATCCGACAAGGCGAGCGCCTCATTCTCCTCCTCTGTGATGGCCGAAGTATGCACGACTCCATGCAACCTATCCCTGTGAGCATTCTCTCGTCTGCACAAAAGTCCGTATACGGAGATGGACAATGCCGAAACAACAAGACAGATGAGGAGCCCAGTGTATCCTTTCGTATAGTTGGGCGCGTCATTCTTCTGAAAAACCTGAGGTCCGATAATATTGCCCAGACAATAGGAAAAGAAATAGCCAGCGTTCATAGTGACCTTTTTTGTATGGCCAGACACGTTGGCCATGGGGACTGATGTGGACATCACGTACGAGTAAGAAGAGACTCGTTAGTTCTGTCTACTGCGGAATAGGCCAATACTTACGCCCCAGTAAGTGTAGAAGACATAGTACGCAGCCAGAAGACCTGTCTGGTTATCTCGTGGTAACTGCCACATGAGGATCGCACAGACCATAGGGACAATATTGGCCACGGCAATAATGGTGCAGCGCATGTTTTTGAGCTTGGCACAAAAAACAGCAAGAATGATTTGCCAAGTCGTCGCGACAACCCCAGTTGGCATACCAAGCAATGTCGTAATGGGAACCGAGTACCCAAGGCCAGACACAATGATGGAAGAAAAGGTAACGAGTCCACCGTTGGGGATGTTCTGTGCACAGGCAAACAGCGCAAGCAGGTATGTCTTGGGGTCGACCAAGAGCTCCTTGATCTGGTACCACTTGACTCTCTTATCTTCGATACCCGTGTTGTTCTTCTGAAATCGACGAATGGCGATGTATCGTTCTCGGGGAGACAGCCACCAGGCGGACACGGGTGAGTCGGGTAGGAAAGCAAGGACCGTAGCGGACCAGAGAACGGTTATGCCCCCGAGGACGATGAAGAGGAGGCGCCATTGTGCTAAGTGTGTATGGGTCTGTGAGATTGCGTACGAGGTGATGCCAGAGAAGACTGACGAAAACTGGTTGCCCGTAGTCAGACGCCGGAGTTCTGATACTATCCCCTCGACTGTGTTAAGGCTCCAGAAGGTATTCCGCCCCACATCACCCCTGTCACATGATAGGTACATGCGGGGAACCTGACGATGCATCATCAATCATTCCCACCAAAAACATCATACAAATCATTCTAAAGTTATCAATGAGCTCTCAATCAATACCTGCCGAGGCCCTCAATGCATATGACGACCAAAGCTTCATCAGGGAGGATAACAGCTGCCGAGAGCATGAGTATGGCCGGTCAGCAGCAATAAAAGGAGGCATCAATCAAGGCGGGGATGGAAGCAGTGTGATGTCGCGATTTGTAACTCAAAATATTGTTGGAACTTCTATCATAGGTTAATTTAGGTGGGAAATAATGTACCATTCATATGGTGCAATTTCATTGGTTAGGTATCCCTGTAGTGACCCGACTGGAGCCTTAACACAGTTGAGGGGATAATAGAGCACTGGGGTTATCGTACCTGATTGTACCAGATTGCCACGCGGACTGGTTGTTCCCGATTTGTGTACCACATGACAGTTAGGATCGACGCAGTAGGGAAAGCCCCTGCTTCAGCGCAACCAAAGATGAAACGAACCGTTGCAAGCCCAGCGAAATTGTTTGTTGCAGCACTGCAGAAGAGGAGGACAGCCCAGGAGAGAATACAAGCAGCCAACAGTTTTGCCACCGGCAGCCTCTGGATCAAGATGGCTTGCGGGTACTCGAAGATTAGAAAGCCAAAGTAAAAGATGCTTCCGACCCAAGAATATTCGTTACCGACGAGTTTAAGGTCATGCTTCATGCCCATGATGGCTGCATTGGAGATGACAACCTCAGGGAACAAGTTAACTTCGGTAAAGGCTTCTTGCACAATGACCAACCTTATCCACGGCACTCAAAATGACAGTTCCTGCAATGACGGGTAGGACGATCAGATCAATCTTCCAGAGAACTTTGCGCGCTTCTTTGGCAGAAATCGGGACGTCTTTGATGGCAGGGTCGAGGTTCTCCAGAAACCTGACGGCCACATCCTCACTCAGATGGACGTTCTCGACATCGCCGGCTTCACGGTCCTGCTGAGAAACGGCTTTCGATGTGGTCATTTCGAGAGCATCCTCGTTCGACATGGTGAAAGATTTTGACCTTTGTTTAACAAAATGGAAAGTAAAGGAACCACCGAGGAAGTTATGTTCAAGCTCAAGCCCGTAATGTTTCATGAATTATATACAAGAGGCCGTGCCGGTCACAGACATGATCACCCTCTCCATCAACGAGTAAGTTGCTGTCGGCGCCGAGGATCCGGGACATGTAGTTGACACCTCCACGTCACATAGCGCCCCAAACGACCTTATCATTTGCGGTGGCAAAGCTGGTTGGTTCCCCACGCGCAATCCAGGACCCAAAGAGGAAAATGCGGAGAGAAGATCGACCGTTCTCAAACTTTGGCGATAGCCATGGTTGGTGCGTTACCGGCACGTCGTAGTTAATACGTCGCTGAGGTTGCCGGTGATCAGGGCAGAGAGAAGACAGATCACTCTTAAACCTCAGGTATAGCCATCGTTGGTATCCTGCCGGCAAGGCACAGATAATGCGATGCTGGGACTGCCAGTAATCAGGGAAGAGATAAGACGGATGATTCTTAACCCTCAGCTTTGGAAATACAGTACATAGGTAGTTGGCAACCTACCGGCCCGGCACAAACAGTGCGACGATGAGATTGCCGGTAATCAGGGCGGAGATAAGACAGACGATTCTTAAACCTCAGCGATAATCATGGTTGGCGTGCTACCGGCACGACATAGATAATGCGACGCCGAGGTTGCCGGTAGTTTGGCCGGCGATGATGTGCCTCGTTCCTTGGTGCCGGCACATCAGAAGATATAACAATCGCCCTTTGTCCCCCTTGCATACTCTGTCCAACGCCGGTCGCCGTGCCGGTCAACGTCATCACGGCATCAGTGGAGGAGAACTGTCTCAGCAATTATCGACAGCCAGCATGACGATCCCTTCGGTTAATCTCTAGCGATTGCCGCAGAAACCCCTATAAAATGATTTGGTCGACTCTGACATTGATGGGAAACTCATCTGTATCACATCTTGGGACCGCCACCATGGAATCGCTGTCTCCCCAATTCATCAAGCCCTGGCTTCCCAAGTCATCCCCTCCATTATACCTCTTTAAGAACGCCACCATTATTGACCCTGTCACCGGCACCTTTACTGCACCCCAATATATCTTCACTCAAAATGGCACAATTGCTGCCATTACTTCAGACGACACGACCCTCCCAGCAGAAGCCTCAGAGGCTACCATCATCGATGTTGCTGGCAAATATATCTGTCCTGGTCTCATCGACGCCCACGTCCACATCGCCGCTGCACCAGGTGACTCGGATTTCTCCAAGGTCATGTCCACACCGGAGCACGTCTCCATGCTCCGCATGACCTATGTCTGTCGCGACATTCTCGCCCGTGGCTTCACCACTGTCCGCGACTGTGGCGGCGCCCCGTATGCCCTCAAGCAGGCAACAGAGGAATGGCTGGTCCCTGGACCCAGACTTTACATCAGTGGTCATGCATTGAGTCAGACAGGTGGCCACGGTGATTTCAGAAGCTGCCATGACCATACACACTGTGTATCTGGGTTTGTCTCCGGACTCGGAAGGGTCTGTGACGGTGTATCGGCCTGTCTGGCTACAGCGCGAGACGAGATACGCCGAGGAGCAGACTTTATAAAGATCATGGGCAGTGGCGGAGTGGTCAGTCCGACGGATAGACTCGAGGGCAAGCAGTTCAGTCCAGAAGAGATCCGAGCTGTGGTTCTAGCTGCATCGAATCATGGGACGTACGTGACATGCCATGCTTATTCGCCTGATTCCATTCGCATCGCCATCGAAAACGGCGTCAAGGGCATTGAGCACGGCAATCTCATTGATGAGCCAACAGCCAAGCTCATGGCGGAGAAAGGATGTTTTCTCACTCCAACACTCGTCACATATCAAACCCTAGCGGATCCAGCGTTGCCTCAATTCTTGAATGAGGATTCGCAGGCAAAGAACAAGAAAGTCCTCGCCATGGGAATCAATGCCCTCAAGATCGCCAAGAAGGCCGGTCTAACACTTTGCTACGGAAGTGACCTTCTTGGACCACTTGGGATATATCAAACCCGGGAGTTCAGCATCCGTTCAGAAGCTCTGAGCAATCTTGACATTCTCCAAAGCGCAACTATCAATCCCGCAAGGATGCTTGGCGAAACAAACACTTTGGGCCAGGTCAAGACGGGGTTCAAGGCAGACTTGTTGATTCTAAACAGCAATCCACTAGATGACATTACAGTGTTTGAACGCCAGCAGCAGGAGCTAGTGGCGGTGATCAAGGACGGCCGGGTATGCCTGAGCCGCACTCCTCAACTGTCAGGGCATCTTGATGCCTGGAAGACATTCTAGATAGTAATATACAGAAGTTGATATTCTCACTTGAACTAATATACTAAATGTTCCGGATCAGGCCCGGATATATAATCTAATAATAATTTTTTATATAATTCTTTTACGTAAAATTAAAATATAATATTTATAATTACTTATTATAAAGATATAAAGGTGGTTTTTTATAATGAAATACTATACAAATTAGCCTTGCCTTATATATATATATATATAAATTAACTAGTTTATAGATTTTATAAAAATATCTAATCTTGCTTGCTCTCTAAAATCCAGATCATGACATGCTTTGATATCGAAAGCAAACAGAGTATGGCCGCAGCGGAGACTAACCCCAGTCTATGCCTCAGGCATCACCACCAGCCCAATAGCATCACCGCAAACCTCATCACAATCTGCACCGCCATCACCAACAAGCAACAAAAACTCAAGCCATCATGTCCGACTCCAAAGATGGCTCGGCGCCCGACTCGCTGATATCTATGGAGGATGGCAAAAAGTACTGGGAGGGCATCGAAGCCGACGTCAACGGCATGCTGGGCGGTATCCCCTCAGTCACTAGAATCGACCTGCAGGGCTCAAGGACGTTTCTTGCGAGGTTGGGAATCGGCATCAAGACTGGGCGGAAGATGGTTTCTAGAGCGCTTGAGGGCGGAGCAGGGTGGGTGCATTCCTAGACGCGGGTTATCAGTTTCTGCAAAGAGCGGTCGAGATTTTTCAAGTTGGAGTTGCTAATCATTCTGCAAACCAACAGTATCGGCAGAGTCACTGAAGGACTTCTGACCCAAGTGGCAGAAAAGGTGGACATTATCGAACCTATCACCAAGTTTACAGATGTTCTGGAGGGCAAGCCTGGAGTGGGAAATATCTTCAACGTCGGCCTCGAAGGCTGGAAGCCCGAGGATGGAGTCAAGTACGACCTGATCTGGACGCAGTGGTGTGTTGGCCATCTACCAGACGATCTTCTAGTGGAATACTTTGAGCGATGCAAGTCTGCTCTGGCGCCAGATGGAGTCATGGTCATCAAGGAGAACTTGAGCACTAATGGCGTTGATGTTTTTGACGACCTGGATAGCAGTGTTACACGGTAAGTGCATGGCCTAGTGATGGATGAAATTCTAACAAAAAATAGAGAGGATGAAAAGTTTCTGGCTCTATTCAAGCAGGCTGGTCTGCAGGTTGTACGATCTGATCTCCAACGAGGATTCCCCATGGTCGGCAACACAGCCTTGATGCCCGTCAAGATGTATGCACTAAAGCCGGCAGAGGGTTGACTATAGAATAAAATGCTCGAGCTAATGATACCATGATGATCTCGTCCCTCCCATTTTTTACATTTTCCTTTTTGCTAACAATTTTGACCGCCCGGCTGACGCGTGACACCGCCGAAACTGAGCTCGGCCGTGACGGCAAACAACCGACTTGGCAAAAAAAGCACCCTCGATCAGCGACCGAGGCGGTGCACTTGGCATTTGATATTGCAAAAGCAGGGGACAGTTTGATGAATCCCCAGGGCCCAATAGCGCGCATTGACCTAACACTTTTCGTAAAAAAGGGCTGATAAAACTCAACCAGTGTAAACAAAGCCAGGTGAGGCCATCTGCCCTAGTCCAGAAAAGAATCTTGGCCGCTGACGTGCTCAGCACAAATTTTTCACCCCCAACTCTTTCATTCACCATCTTCCCAGAAGGCCTCGACTGACAACCAAGACCCTTGGGGACCGTGCGTCCACTGGCGGGATTCTTGGCGATGCCATATTCGCGGCCAAACCGCTCTCTTTTCGAGATGACGTCTGGATAAGCCGGCATTCCGGACAAGGATGACCCCCACCGACGGGCCCACCGCTGCCAGCACGCCATCCGCTTCAGGAGAACGACCATCGGCTGGTCGGCCTTTAAATAGAGGACTTTTCTTCTGCGACCTTTGAGTCACCTTTATCTGTACGGGACGTCGGCGAGTCACGCGAGAAGAAGCTCGAGAGATTCAACAATCTCGAATACACATCCAGCATGCCAGATTCCAGCGATAACCCCGAGGCTGGGTCAAAGGAATCAGTTCCTACATCTTCCGTCTCTCGACGATTCACAGCAGAGGTTGATGTACGATGGGGCGACATCTTGCTGCTCGTCTGTTTCTTTGTCGCCGGTCTGGTTGACAGCGCTGCTTTCAACTTGTACGGTTGTTTCGTCAGTATGCAAACAGGTAAGTCCCCTCAACAATCCATCTCAAATGTTATACTAACAGTGAATCCCCAGGAAACACCATCTTCGTCGGCCTAGGCGTCAGCGGCCAACCCGAAAACCTCCCCGGAAAGGCCTGGTCCCGCTGTTTCATCGCCATAATCTTCTTCGCCATCGGCGCCCTCTTTTTCTCCAACTTCCACCGCTACTTTGGCCCTCAGAAGCGCTGGGTCCTTGTCGCGTCCTTCCTCATCCAGTCCGTCCTCACCGGTCTCGTGGCTCTCCTCGCCACTACTGGTGCGGTCCGGAACAGCCCCAATGACAGGACCACGACGCACAAGGATGGATGGATCATTGAGAGGGTTCGCAACGACTTTCCCTACTCCGACTATGCGCCCATCATTCTGCTTGCTTTCCAGAGTGCGGGACAAATCGTTGCCAGCCGAGTCCTCAAGTACAACAGCATGCCTACAGTTGTGCTGACAAGTCTGTACTGCGACATGATGAGCGATGCCAAGCTGTTTACCGCACCCATCACCGACAATGCGGATCGAAACCGAAGAGCCACTGGAGCACTGTTATTGTTTGCGGGAGCTGTTTCGGGTGGTTTCCTGTCCAAGTCTTGGGTTGGATTTGCTGGTGCTCTCTGGATTGCTGCGTTCCTCAAGCTGTGCATCAGCTTTTCGTGGGCTTTGTGGAAGCCAAAGGCGGTAAACAAGTAGAGGGGTAGAGTTGAGAGTTGTGTGATACCCCGGGAGTTATATGGACAGTAGGAGTTGGGAGCGATAGACAAATGATAGATAATTGCTAGACAAGAAGATGATAGACACATAATTATTAAATTTCTCGACAGCTTTGGCAACCTACTGTTAGGCCTCGGATTTCTATTCCATCCTCTATCATGGTCTTCTGCAGCAAGATGTGCGACCAAATTGAACCAGCTGGCTCCGGCATCAGGTACTCAAATCACTTTAAACTAACTATGAAGTTGTAATAAAGTAAAAGGCCATGGGACAGGCTCATTTTGTCGTTGGTGTGTGGTTGGAGGAGCAGTCCACATCGGGTAGAGGATCTCGGTCTTGCAGCATGCAGGCCGCGGAGATCAATGCAACCCACCGAACCATCACTGGGTCAATGCGACGAGATGCGCCAGAAGAAGCGTGACAAGGTCGCATTGTGCGTTGATGGATCTATTCATTTCTTCATTTTTTTTTTCGCTCTAAATTATGCATTCTAAATAATGTTCTTCAAGTCTTGTCCAGCCCGGAACCGTCTCAAGTTTTCGGCGATCAAGCCCTCGGAGCCTTGTGGTCGTCCACCGGCAGCGTGCGGCGACACGATGACGTTAGGCGCCTTCCAAAGTCTGCTCGGCTCGGGGAGAGGCTCCGTCTCAAAAACATCAAGAGCAGCTCCTCCAATCTCTCCCTTCTCAAGAGCATCCACCAGGGCATCCTCATCAATTGAAGTGCCTCGTCCGACGTTGACGACCCACGCGTGCTTGGGCAGAAGCTTGAGGCGCTCGGCGTTGAGCGCGTGGCGGGTGGAGTCGGACCCGGGGAGGATCATGACCAGGGCGTCCGTCTCGGGGAGGAGCTCCGCCAGGCTGTCCTCGCCGTACACCTCGATGCCGTCACGGACACCCCTTCGGCGCGCGATGCCCCGAACCTCGGTCCCGAGCCCGAGGAGGTGCGGGGTGAGCGTCTTTGCAATGTTGCCAAATCCCCAGATGAGCACGCGAGCGTCGCGCAGCGTGGTAAAGGCTCCTGCAGGTCGGTCGGGCTGTGGGCCGCCGAGGTGGCCCGGCCACTTGCCCTGGAGCTGATAATCGCGCATCTCGTAGAACCGGCGCGCCGCGTTGAGGAGGAGGCCGAGGGCGTGCTCGGCGACGGTGCGGTCGTGCAGGCCCGAGCCGGTGGTGACGGTGATCTTGGACGTGTCGAAGCCGGCGCTGAGGACGTCGTTGGGACCCGCGGCGAGGGACTGGATCCAACGCAGGTTCTTCATCCGTGCGGCGGCATCCTTGAGGTTCTCGGCGCTGTTTGTCCAGGTGACGAGCACCTCTGCGTCGATGAGGTCCTCGGGGATGGTCTTCTTGACGTCGTAGGGCTTAAGCTCGACCGAGAAGCCCTCGATGCTCGAGACGTCGAGCTTGAGCGAAGTAGGGTAAAGCAGCTTCATGGCGGGCAATTGAATAGAGGGTCTAGAGGTGGTCGCAAAGGATCTTGTGTTTCTCGAGGCCCAGGACAACCGGGTGCAGGCAGTATATGTACCGATTCGCAACAACGGGCGCATCATGGGGGGATTCGATGGGATCGGAAAGAAAGCCGTGAGCCAAAAAGACCAATGGGCTTGTAGATTTTGTCAGGTCCCGACGCCGGAGGAGCAGCTACCCCGCCGTGGGGGCAATTGGGGGGGTGATTTTTGGTGATGCTTAGCGTTGGAGTTGAGGGTCGCGATTCGTGTCGGCTTGGGATCCCGCGGGAGGACAAGCTAAAGACCCCAAACCCCGCGGGGGAATTATAATTAATAATGGCAATTCCATTCAATCACGGCCTATAAGTAGCATAATCCCGCAGCTCATTAGCTTGAATAGGTACGGTGATACGTGAAACCGAGAGCTCATCTGCATCCCACCGAGCCCGGAGGGAGGAGCTCCCCAATGACGTCACAGACGATGCCAATTATGCCGAGAACCACGCAACATGTTGGTCAAGCTACTGAGTCAATACGGTATCTTTGCGAAAATCTGACTTGCTAAGCTGTCAAGTGACAAACAATTCCAGTTAGAAATCAAGCCTGGCTTCCCTGACTAGCTAATCTGCCCTCCGAGAACAGTACACCACTACCAGAAACATCCACAACCGGCGTATTCCCATCAACAGCCAGATTCACCTTGATGAGGCACTCCCTCCCAACTTGAAGGCCCTGCCAGACCTCAATGCTCGTCTTGTTATCAACCAACTCAAGAAGACCCTCGTCACGCAAAAACTCGGACAAAGGTCCCGCAGCACTTCCAGTGGCTGGATCCTCAGTTGACATGCCGGGGCTGAAGAATCTAGCTTGATAAGTATTGGCAGGTGCACCCTCACGGTCATCCTTTGCAAATAGATAGAGCCCATAAGCACTCTCATGCGCGAGTTGAAGTTGCTCGAGGAGTTTGTCCCGCTGCACTGACGCCCGCTCAAGCGCTGCGATGGACGCAACAGGGACGAGGAGATGATGAGTAGTCGATGTAGACATCACCCGCGGGATGACATCATGTTTTCTGGATACACCAGTCCCGGGGGCCAGTCCAATATCTTCAGGCCCCAAGCCGATAGTTGCGGCAAGCTCAGGCACATTCGGGTGTCGTCCATGAGCCTTAGGCGTCGCCTGCGTAATGGAAACAGAGAACTCAGCCGGCTCAACTGAAGAAACCTGACTCTTGAGAATCTTAACCGGCGTCACAGATCCTCCCAGCTCTTGATAGAAGGTAAACTCCTCAATACCATCTCCCTTGCTGATCCCAGACTTGATCGAAAAGTCCAACAGTCCAGCATGTGCCAGATACCACCAAGCTCCCAAGATATTATGGCCAACTCCAAAGACTTCTCTCCCGTCTGGCAGAAACGAACGTAGCTTGTAGTGGGCTCCTGGGAGAGATGGGTGGAGAAAAAAGGTGGTTTCCGAGAGGTTGAACTGGCGCGTGATCAACTTCATCTCAGTATCGCTGAGCTCTCCCTTCAAGTCGTTGACGACTGCTAGAGGATTACCCTTGTAGGGTGTCTTTGAGAAGACGTCTACCACTGCGAACTGAGTCTGCGCCATTGTAGGTCTCGAGTTTGATCTGCTGGAGGCTGGTAATAGAAAATGATGCTGGCTCGGAATCTGATAGATTAGTGATTGTCCAATTCCAGGACAATGGGGATATTCTATTTATACTAAATCCAAGTACTGAGGATGTCGTGATACTGCCTTGGTTCTACGAATTATTAAGTGTCGTGATTTATCAGCACGTAATCAGCCGGGCATGATGACCCGAGGTACGAGAATTACTCAGCCCAGATGGGGTCAAGTCTAGTATCAAGCAAAGACACTCGAGTTTTAATTCAGTATGAGATGCATCAATCAAATGAACTCATTAGCACAGGCTTTTCTAGATAGTAGAAATGTCATTGTTCTAGGTGTCTTTCTGAGTGGAGGCTTAGGGTAGAGGTGCAGCTGACCTGGCTGGCACTCGTTTGGCACGGGTTCACTGGATATCACAGGGGAAGGGAAGAGTCTCTAAAAATATTTATTCTTTTATTTAAATCTCATTCTCTTATTTCTGGGCTATCATATGACTGATTGTTATGAAATAATCGCGATGATTTGTTAAGGATGGCCACTGACACAAGATATTGTTTCGTAAGGAACGCAAAACCGCAACAGAGCAAAATACCCCGGAGTTAATTTCAGAGCTAAGAATATGACGCAGCAAATCTGCTTACTTTTCTTTGCCCCAGGCTGGCTTCAGCTGGGCTTTGGACATGCGGCTGTTGCCAAAGCCTTAGCTACCTTGGGGTCTGGCTACTCCGGTGCTGGATCGTCCTAGAGAGGTAGTCACTATGGTTTGATGTATGAAAATTTGGCTGGGTGTGCTACTTCTTGTAAGACATTAGTTAGTCCATTAACATGCATTTTTTGGAAGCTGACAAGCGTTGAGAGATTCTGACAGAAACATAGTGCCTGGGAGTCAAAGTCGAGTGTTGGGATGTTGATATTCACTAATGGCGGGTTGCACGATACTAGGCTCATAAGAAGGACCCAGAATCAGGGCCCGCGAGGGAGATTTTGAGCATTCTGGTGTTGCGAGATTCGTGGCAATCCATATCCAGGGTAAATGGGCGTTGGTGCTCGAGCCTGAAGAGGCGCGTCACCTTCACGCAGTTAAAGGCTGTGAATTTCACGATTCCGCGTCGATTCTTGTTACATATCGTTTTTACCTGATAAACTACATTATCGCTACTTCGTTATGATTTGTAGCAATGAAAATATGGAGGAAAGTAAAAGTTGGGCAAGAATCAACTTCTTCGTGACGATGGAGGCAAACAAGCTGACACAACCCCCACAAGCACTCGAAAATTTCACAACAGCCAAGCCAACTAGACCACCCATACATCGGGATCTCCCAAATGAGCGGCGACCCAATAAGCTGGTCAATCGGCTCATCGCCGATGAACAAGGCCCTATTCCAAAACGGAAGGCGAGTAGACAGCGCTCTTCACATGGGTGCCTCGAATGGACCACAACCGCCCGGAGAGGCCGATCTGTCAATACTGACTGTAGAAGCCAAGAGGTGATGATCCCGGTAGAAATGGATCTGACTTGGTGAGGCCAAGAAGATTATCCTGGTGAGGCAAATCCGAGAGTTATTCACCAGGTGAGCAGCCTGGCAGGTCAAGTGGATGACGGTAATGGGTACACGACCTAACGCACGAAAAGTCAAATCCAATTAAGCTTAAACGATAAGAGGACAAGATTGTCGCTAGGACGCCGTAGCGTCCCGGGTGTCTCTGGCCACAGCATACGACGGCGTTGGGCGACATATGCCGCACGACAACGGGAACAAAGCTGTCAAGGCGAGCAGAATCAGCTCCCGCTCGATTGGCAGGATTCCTCTCATCCACAGAGATGGTTCGTGGGCTGAGCTACCTATGCAAAAACTAGGATGCCCCAGACGCCCCCTCGTAAGCCACGCCCCATGCCCGTCGAGATCTCGGTATCCCAGCCAAGGTGAAGCCGGCAGCTTGGCAGAGGACGCGTTCATCCCACCATTGGACCTTTCTTACCTGAAGGACCTGAAGTGTGCGCATCGCCAAGAAGAGCCTCGGTCACAAACTTGGCGTGGGCTACAGCGTAGGTTATCTGAGGCTGTCTTGGCTCGGACGGGCTTCAAGGCAAAGACATCACGTTGTCGTTGTAAAACGCCACTGAGGCGTGGGATCGACGGTGGTATGAGGGACTATCTTGATGGTCCAGACATCCGGGAGAAGATGTGTGCTAGTCTCTAGCTTGGAAGGTTCTTCTAGCTTGGGATATTGGGCCTTGTTGATCCTCACGCGGATGAGAACCATTTCGAGACATTCCGAGCCATCTCCATCTCGGTGATGACGACCGTGGCTCAGCCCAGGATCCATAAACCCAGGACGGGCACTCTTTCTAGAATCATCAAGGCCAAGAAGATAGTTGAACTCTACCACCGACAAACGAGGAAGCTTGGTGCGCGGCACATGCAAGATGGGCCGACAGGTAATCACTCCTCGGTGTCCCCATACGCAGTGGGCGCACCTTGGCGCGGGATTCTTGGCGCGGCAAAGATGGCGAACCAGAGTGTCAACGTGCCGCCGGGAAGAGCTTGTGGGTGGTTGAGTCGCTGAAGGGGTTGCAGCGTGTCGGGACGTTGCGACGAGGGGCGCACTTCTTGGCGCGCTGGAGAAGGGAGGGGAGGGGAGGAAGAGTGGGATTTCCCTCCAAGAAACGTGGTAAGCGATCTGGATATCAGACTGTGTAAGCTCGAGTCGAGGAGCGGACACTGGACTAAAAGAGAAAGGACCGTTGACTCTTCTCTCTCTAGCATGATCCCTTTCATCTTCCAGAAGCCAATTACACCCGCGCATTCCCGCCCGCGTCAACAGCTTATCGAGCAGCAGAGTGGTAGCACATGAAAGCAAAAGTACACCCGCAGTCCTAACAGAGTAGAAAACCCCCTGCTCGATCTCCAGGCTTGGCAAATCTGGAGTTGTGGGCTCAGAGCGAACCGCCCCGTACACGTGGAGTGATTCCAGATCTCATTGGCCCACACCGCAGAGCCTCTCCCGATCTTTCATTCAACGACGATAACTGATGCACGTGGGTTGTCTCTTGTTCCTCAGCGGTCCATGGAGTGAGTACCCCTGTGAGATTGTCAATCCCCTGAAGGATCGGTTTGCTCTGGTTCGCTTCAACCTTGGGGTGCTCTGTGCGAAAACGTCCCATCCGCCTTGACCCTTCTCCCCTCAGACACTCGTCTCCTACATCTTCAGGTCAGACCCGATGAGTCCCCAATTTTTACGGTTGAATATCTCCATGTCTGATGCCATCCGTCAGTGCGTCGTTGGTTTCGTAGACGCTATCGCAACACGGACAATTAAGCTAGGATAAGGGACCCTGCGTCTGTTCATCCACTATCGCGAAAAGACTCGGGTTCCGCTTTCTTGGTGCTTGCTCAAGAGGTCCTTTGTTCAGTCAGTCTTGGCTTTCTGCGTGTCGAGTCACATCCGAGAAAAACGCCATATCCGCACCTCCCTTGTCGCCTCACCCGTCTTGGACGCATCCCGCGAATGCAGCAGGGCGCAGGACAGTCGTGTGCTTCAAGGCAACTCTGTGGGCTGTCGTCGATCCCACATCCTCTGTCCAACGCCCGTTGGTGATTTGCGGGGGTGTATTCGTCAATGGCAAAGTTCTACGTATCTGTGAGGAGGCAGAATCTGATCCTCAGGATGGACTGCCCGAGTGGACTCCGTCTCAGCCCATCCAACGGGCATCCAGGACACGAGCACGAGAATACCACCCCGTCGCGTGCCAAGTCCCTCCATTCTCGCACCCTGTCGCGTGCCAAGGCTGAGAGATCCGTTACTCTCGTCCTTCAAGACCCGCCAAGGCTGGAGAATGCATCTCAGCCTGGCAATGTCGTCCGAATGGGTTCACCGAGCTCGACGGCTAGGCTCACACACCTCGACCAACGGGAGCTTTCTACCTGCGTGTGGCCCCAGAAGCATAATAATAAGCTTGTTTGCCAAGACTGTGCACTGCACCCCATGAGGTGCTCTCCTGTCGTTCCCCGTCGATATAAGGACCTGCTGTCATCATGTCTGGAATCTCCTGCAAGCAACCATCAACCACTCTTCTCTTCAACTGCCTATTTCTTCTAGAAGCCTTTTGACACAAAAAGGCTCTTCAATTTTTAATTGTTGGGATTAAGAAGCCCGAGTGATCGGCCATCGTCGCAATGGTGCTTCACCAGTTCGACTACATCTTTGCCATAGGCACCATCTTTTCGTTCCTCGACGCGTGGAACATTGGTACGTGCAGCCTACATCTCATTATTCCCTGCTTACTCCCATCGAGCTTCTAGTCTTCTTGCTAACATATCCGTTTGACAGGTGCTAACGATGTCGCCAACTCTTGGACCACATCGGTCTCGTCCCGATCCATCACTTACCTCCAGGCCATGGTTCTGGGTTCCGTCCTCGAGTTTGCCGGAGCCGTCGGTGTCGGCGCCCGAGTGGCCGACACCATTCGAACCAAGGTCGTCGACATTGACCAGTTTGAGAATGATCCCGCCCTCCTGATGCTGGGCATGATGTGCGCCATCGTCGCCTCTTCCCTGTACCTCACCTTCTGCACCCGTATCGGTCTTCCCGTCTCTACTACCCACTCCATCATGGGCGGTGTCATTGGCATGGGTATCGCCTTGGTCGGCGCTGATGGTATTCATTGGGCCGAGTTCGACAAGGGCATCAGCTCTGGTGTCGTCTCTGTCTTCCTCGCCTGGATTATCGCCCCCGGTCTGGCTGGTGCCTTTGGTGCCATCATCTTCATGATCACCAAGTATGGAGTCATGCTTCGAAGCAAGCCCGTCTGGAAGGGTCTCTTCCTTACCCCCATCTACTTTGGCATCACCGCCTCGCTCCTTACCATGCTTATCGTGTGGAAGGGTGGTTCCATCAAGGTTGACTTTACTGACGCCGAGACTGCCGGTCTGATTGTTGGTGTCGGTGCCGCCTGGGCTCTCATCATCTCCATCTTCCTCCTGCCCTGGCTCTACCGCCTGGTCATCGTTGACGACTGGCAACTCCGCTGGTGGCACATCCCCATGGGCCCTCTCCTGCTCAAGCGCCCTGCTCCTCCTCCTCAGCCTGAGGGTGCTGAGGGTGGCATCAGCGATTTCTACGAGGGCCACCTTACCCGCGAGGAGCTTGAGGATCTCCGACGTGCTGGCCGTGAGGGTAGCGACGAGTTTGAGCGCGCCCAGGAGCAGACCAGCAACGAGGGCAAGAAGGTTTCCGAGGAGACCCCCGAGCCCACCGCCGAGCCTGTCGAGGTCAAGCCCAAGCGTAGCATTATCGGTCCCAAGCCCGACGGTCCCTGGTACAGCGGCGCCATGCTCTTCTGGTACCTCAAGTTTGTCTTCCTCCAGGGTGTCGACCAGGATATCATCAACATGCAGAAGAAGAAGAGCATCCTGACCGGCGACCTGGACGAGATCCACGCCAACGTTCCCCACTACGACAACCGCGCCGAATACCTCTACACCTTTATGCAAGTCATGACTGCTTGTACCGCCTCCTTCACCCACGGTGCCAACGATGTGGCCAACGCCATCGGTCCCTATGCCACCATCTACCAGGTCTGGCAGACTGGCGCCATCACGAGCAGCAAGTCTGACGTCCCCGTCTGGATTCTGTAAGTGAATTGTGTCACTTTGCTTGATGATGGAAACTAACATGATGAATAGCTGCTTCGGTGGTGCTGCCATTGCACTGGGTATCTGGACCTATGGTTACAACATCATGCGCAACCTGGGTAACCGTCTGACTCTTCACTCTCCCTCTCGAGGTTTCTCCATGGAGCTGGGCGCCGCTGTTACTATTATCCTGGCCACCCGTCTTAGTAAGTGCCATCGACTGTTTGGTGTTGTGCATCACTGACCATCAACAGAGCTTCCTGTTTCCACCACCCAGTGTATCACCGGTGCTACCGTCGGTGTCGGTCTTTGCTCTGGTACCTGGCGCTCCATCAACTGGCGCATGGTCGTCTGGATCTACATGGGCTGGATCATCACTCTCCCCGTCGCTGGTATCCTCTCTGGCTGCATCTGCGGCATCATCATCAACGCTCCCCGCTGGGGCTACCAGGGCTAAGCCATTCACCTACTCACTTCACTCATTGATTAACGTATACCCCCGAGAGCGCTGCATGGAAATATCCTTGGAGGGGACGGACCGAGGATAGCTGGACTGGTAGCTCTGGAGGTGACCTTTTCTTGAACTTACTTATCTATACATACATGTACGGTACAGAGAACAGGGCACATAGGCTCAATCTCATGTCGTTTACCCTGCCCAGCGCGGCATCTTAATGAAAAGTTGATGTATTGCAACGACCTCGTTTGGCAATTGGTGTGAGGGCGTGGTGAGTGCCATCTGAGGAGACATGTTGGGGGACAATGGGCGTTTACACACTGCGATTACACGTGCTCATTGCATCAATAGACGCGTTCATTCACGTCCAAAAACACTCGTTTAGGCCGTTGACACTGGCAGAAACTGGCGACAATCGGCTGCCAGTGTCAATACGCAGTGCAGTCGCTGCACGCAAACGCGACCCACGCTGCAGGTATTTCAAGCCGAACTTGCTCCCGCTTTCTACTCACAACTTTCATCACACTCAACTCCGACCACATATCACCGAATCGACCAGCTCTAATCATTATTTGATGACCATCGTCCGAAGCGTACCTTTCTTCACACATTCCTCGTATTTCTGATGCCCGTCTTTTTGCTGGACCTCCCCAACGAGGTGCTGGACAGCGTCGCGGCGCTCCTCCCTAGGAGGGACATCAAAACGTTGCGATCGACTTGTCGAAGGCTGTCGCTTGTTGCTTCCCACTATCTATATTCGACACTCTATCTCAGCTGCCACGATTATGACCTGTATGTGTTTGAGCTCGTTGCCGCGAACCCTCAGCTCATCGGCAGGGTGAAAGAGTTAATTGTCGACGACACAACCGTGTCCACCGCCCTCCTTGATCGCAGGATCTTCCGCCATATGGCAAGCCATGCCAGTCTTTGGCCGTTGAGAAAGGTTGCATACTTCCCCGATGACGACGATGAGTCATGGGATGCGGATGGTCGAATCTGGCCTTCTACCCCCGACGACGAACTCCATGCTCTCTTGGTTCAGGTTTACCAACACCACCACAGCAACCGCCTGTCTCGAAGTGACATCTCAACTCTTCGCGAAGCGCTCCCAAGAATGACCTCACTACGCACCCTAGTCCTCACAAATCGCACGGCAGACGACACCCCTGCAGAAGGGGCTCAGAGCAGATGGAATTCAAGTCCAGTCGTAAAAATCTGGAGACAAGTCGGCCAGAGCCGGCGGGAACGCCCACCGTTCGCGCCGAGAGTCGACTGGTGGCACCCAATTGAGGATGGCGAATTTGACTCGGATCAAGTTTTCGGATTGGACTGGTTGAGAGACGGGTTTGAAGAGCACATACTTCTCAATGGAGCACCCTACGCGCCCAATTACCCACGTGTCGAGGAACTGGTAAGTTGTAACATGGTCTAGAACTTGACTTGCCATGACTGACTCGATGATACAGGACTCCGACGATGAGGTCCAAGCTGTGAGCCACGATACCATTCACTGGCCGATGTACGATTGCTGACTTGGCGATACAGGACGAAGAGGTCGCGCGGTCGGATGACGGTACCGACGCCCAGGAGCTGGCACCTGTAAGTCTTGGGACCATGCAGCCGACAGAGAATGGTTATTAACTCAATGATACAGACTCCCCATATCCCAGACAGCCATTTCACTCCCCAGCCGCAGACGATGATTCCCGCAGGAGCCCGAACATTGCGCCGTGAGAGCCGGGGGCTACAAATCGTCCTCGATGTGCTGAACAACCCCATCGCCCAGTCTCGTATCGTCGAATTCAGAATCGACAGTTCTCTTGATACAGTTTCGAACGTACAGCAGCCCGGCCTAGGCATTCGTCTCTTCGACTTCTGGCCTCCGCCATTTGCCGTCAGGCTCGCGACCGGCTTTTCTGGAACGTTCCTTACCAAATGCCATCTGGTTCTTTCCAATGGCCGAAATCATACAGACGGCCAACAAGTAATAGAGCAGGGACAAGTTGGTTCGGTTCTAGCAGAGATACCTCGACTGCAGGAGCTCAAATTGGAAGCTCACAATATGGCTTTGATCGGGGCCATACCCGACGGCTTCACCTTCCACACCCTGCGTCGTGCCGATTTCGCCTGCGGGTTAGTCTCCAGGCTGGAGATAAGACAATTTCTCAAGGCGCACGGAGAAACGCTGGAGGAGATTCATCTGAGTTACTGCAGCTTGGACGATGATGATCCCAGCTGGGCGGACGTCGTAGCTGACATCATGCGACTCCAACGAAACGGCAAAACACATCTTCAGACGGCCGTAATCACTTCTGCCTACAGCTCCATCCCCTTCTCCGGTTGCGGGTATAACAGGACGAAGACGCGACCCCCTACTGGGGAGGAAGTATATTCCTGGACGATGGGCGTACACGAAGATGTTGTGCCCTGCCCCACGGCAGATCTCGGGCATGAAGCACTCCCAGAACCATGAGCAATCTTCTGAGGCTTTACAGAACGAAGCTTGCGACATGATTCATGCGAGAGATACCCGATGTCTCGGTGCTTTGCTTCATATTTAGCAACCGACGTTTGATCTTCAGATCGCTTCTCATGTCACCAGAAAGCAGCCAGATCATCGCTTTCTCCGGCCCGGTTCAGTCAGCCTGTTTGTCGCACTTGGACCCTTCGTCGTCTTCTACCATTCCGCTTGGTTCTTCCACGTTTGGTCGTCTCGTCTCGCCGACTCGTCTTGTTCTATCCCGCGCGATCTCGTCTCATCCTCACTGATGGTATCCCCACGGGCTCAATTACTTGCACGCGCATTGAGAAGCCTAAGCCTAATCTCGAGATCGCTTCTGTTATGACCAGAAAGCCGGTCAGCTTATTGCGTCCTCGATCACCCAGCTCGTCTGGTTTGTTGATCACACTTCGGCCTGCTTCTACTTTCGCCCTTCCCCTCGGTTCGATCCAGTCGTGTCTTCGCACTTCGCTGTGCCGTCCATTCCACGTCGTGATCGTATTTCCGCGCCAGTCTTGTTTACATTATGTTTTCATGTCGTCTCTTTAATTATCTTGTCACTTTCTTTTCTCTATCGTCGTGTTTTAATCTCGTTTTCCTTTCCCTTCTCTTCGTCATTCGCTTCGCGTTTTAACATCTGGTCTCTTTCTCAATCGTTTCCTGTTATCGCGTCTTGTACAATAGTGTATCACCAAAGGATTAATGGTTTACTGAGTCAGCTGCGTTTTATTTTACCATGCGACGTTTCCCTAATTATTTCGCTGCCAATACTGAAAGCTTTGCCCACGACATGACCACACGCGTCCGTGTTACGACCATCGCCTTTGTTCCACCATGGTCGCATCATGAACTGCAAACGAGTGTCCCGAACACTGCCAGACCCAAACGACTGTCTGTTCACTTTCACCTTTTTGGAGGCAAGTGAATGAACAATGAATGACTCCCCAAACAGGAAGTGTGAATAGAACATGAATGGTGAATGCGCTATTCTTTGAGCACCCGCATCAAGGCATCAGTGCGACAATGCTATTGTTCACGAGAGTCACCGAACGGGAAGTATAAGCATCAGCGAACATGTAAATGCAACTTCACTTATCCTGAGCAGAAGAATTCACAGAGGGTATTAATTTGATCGCCTTCCTCCCTTCAAGAGTCTTCTTCATCATCCGTCATCAACATCAACGAACCATCGAGAACACAAAACACCACACTCAGCATCACCCCGATACACAGCAACAATGCGATCCCTCATCACACTCTCGGCCCTCGCCATTTCCAGCGCTTTGGCCCATGTCATCATGGTTGAGCCTCACCCCTTCAACCTCGACACCGCACCCTTCGTGCAGGTCGATCCTCTCGGCCCCGACGCCCCCTTCCCTTGTCAAGGCCGCACCCAGCACGCCGAGGAGGTTACCAAGGTGACTGCTGGAACCACCCAAAAGGTCAAGTTCTGGGGCAGCGCCGTGCACGCTGGCGGATCGTGCCAGTTCAGTATCTCTCACGGCAAGGATCCCTCCAAGGACGTTAAAGGATGGCGTACCATCTACTCCATCATCGGCGGGTGTCCAGCCGAAGCCCAAGGCAACATCCCCAGCATTGCCAAGGACCCCCAAGGTCGCGAGCACGGCCCCGAGTGCGGCAACGACAGCGGCAAGGAGTGTATTCGCGAGTTCGACATCCCGATCCCCAAGGATATGCAGAACGGCCCTGCCATCTTCGCCTGGACTTGGTTCAACAAGCTTGGAAACAGAGAGATGTACATGGTCTGCGCTCCTATTGAGGTTGTGGGAGGCAAAGACGACAGCTCATTCGTCGACACTCTGCCTCCTCCTTTTGTCGCCAATATTCCGGGACAGTGCACCACGGGCCAGGGCGTTCTCGGATTCCCTGAGCCTGGTGACTTTGGCAAGGTACTTGAGCCTGCGAGCCACGATGAATCTAGTAAGTGTCCTGCCGCCGCCGAGCCCAACTTCAAGGAGCCCCCCGGTGGAGACGCTGCCCCCAAGCCTGAGACTCCTTCAAAGCCTGCATCGTCAGTAGCGGCTCAGCCCAGTGTTCCCTCGCCTCAGCAGCCAAGTGCTCCCGCGCCCCAGCTGCCCAGTCAAGCGCCCGCTCAACCCAGTGTCCCTGCTCCCGAGAAGCCCAGTGAGGGCGGCGATGTTGTCTTTATCACTGCTCCCACCGGTGCCACCAGCGCACCCGGTGCTCCTACTCAGCAACCTGTTGCACCCTCTGCCGGTGAATCAGCTCCCGTCGCTTCTTCTGTCAACAAGCCAGCTCCTTCCGCTCAGCCTGCTGCCAGTGCCACAGCCCCAGTCCCATCCACCGACGACTCTTCCTCCGGCAGCAACCGTCCCTGGTGGGCCGTCGGCATGGAGCCCTGCCCCGTGCCTGGACAGCTTGTGTGCATGTCGCCGACCTTCTTTGGCCTCTGCAACCGCGGCTGGGCTCTGCCTCAAGCTGTGCCTCAGGGTACAAAGTGTCTTGATGGCCAGATTGTTGTGGACGTGTGAGTGAGAGGTGGATCTTGTCTGAGACCCTGTTTCGGGTCTTGATATGGCGTCTGGAGTTTTAGGGAAAAGCTAAGCATTAGTTAGGTGTTTAGGTGATAAATAAACATCGGATGATCAAACAATACACGTGCTCGCTTTCTATATCCGTGATATGCTGCCTTTTGCTTATTGCTGACTGTGATATCTGCCTTGAAGGTTACACAGCGTCTGAATCATTACCCCAACAACTTGACCGCAATTCCTCGGCACAACTGTAGATCGCCATTCACTATGCATATTTAAAACTCAAAGTGCATTCTAATCTGACGTGAGCATTATAAAAACTCAAACTTTTCAACTCCTTGCGCCGACGCTCCCAATGAAGCGCATCCTCAGATCCCCACAAGCCCGTTGATCAGCTTCCCTGCCACCTTTTCGTTAATCTTATCCAACTCCTTGCACGCCATTATCGATAGGACAATTGTGACGGTGAAAAAGTCGTCGCACGGTACAAATACCGAGACCTGCTTCTCCATTGGTCTTGTAATGCCCGCGCTACCGTACTTGGCGAGCTTACGTTCCGCCCGGTCGTAGAGCTCATACGAACTACCCGTCATTTGGTTCACTTTCCACTTGAACTTGCCCATGTGGGATGTCTCAAAGGACCAATTCCCCGATAGGCTATTCTTGACCACCATGTGCTGGTTAAAGATAGACAGGTCAATGGTTGTAGTTGTAAAGTGGATAGTTGCCGTGCCGATGATGTTTTCGGGGGCCGGGGGGCCTCGGTAGGCGACAAAGTTGGGCTTGTCGTCGCGCTTGGAGATTGTGTATAGCGGAGGTGCTTCTTTGGGTGCTCCCTCTGGGATGATCAAGAATAGATTGTTGTCCTCAGGGGAAGGTCGAATTGAGAGTGTACGAGATCCATCATTGGCAGCTTCCGAGAGTGCAGAGCCGTACAGGAACTTATTGAGGAGATCTCTCATGATTGTGATGAGTGTGAGTGAATGGTTGGCTATTGTTGAAGTTGTTTCTTTAACGCGACGTCTACCAAAAGTAATACGAACAAGGCCGAGACCTTCAGATAATTATATACTCTTCATAAACCCCCGTCTACAAGATGCTATTCGTGGCATCCCCAAAACGATAAGGCTGACCCCGACCGGCGATCCTCCTCAATTCGCGCCAAACGATGCGCCAGCACTGCCCCCTGGTTAGTGGCGACCCGACCCGTCGCACAAGGCTGAGCCAGTGGCGATTACGTGGGCCTTGACGATCCACGGAACAACTTATGGTGTGTTGTGCCAAACTTGATCAGGCAGCTCGACCTTTATACGGAGTACGAGAGGTTGCTGATTCGCTACGGCACATGTCAGCATGCTTTAAACCCATGGAGCAATGCCCACGAAACAGAATGAGCTTTTGGGGTCAGTCAGCGGCATTCAAAAGTGCGTCCATTTCCCACATCTCTTCTCATCTTGCGACCACGTATAGCACTATTCCAAACTTGGAGCAACCAGGCGCTGCCCAATCACATTCCCGCTCTATCAGATCCATCGCTCATCTGCCAAGGCACACCTGAGAAGCTTGGTTGGGACGAACCCTTGTCGCGGATAGCCTCTCACGACGTGGAGGGAGCGGGGCTTCAAAAGTCACCCCAAAAAAGCGGCATATCCTTCAACACTCCGCTCTTCCCTTCCCTCCAAGGTAGAAGTCATTACTGTATTCTTTTACGCCTCCACAGAAGATCACTCGCTTCTTCTTTGGGTAATACCAAGCGCCCAGACAATGCCGGGTGTTCCGTCTGGCAAGGGCTGCGATGCCTGCAGGAAGCAGAAGAAAAAGGTTCGTTTCGTCAGCCAAGCAAGGTAAAACTTCATGACGACTTTGATTCTTTCTAACTAGTCGATCTATAGTGCGACCAGGAAAAGCCCGCATGCTCGAGATGCGCGAGGCTCAACATCCCCTGTATCGGCTCGGGAAAGCAGCGATACAAGTTCAAGGTCCAGACGTTGGAGGTCAGGTCAGACAGCGGAAGTCCACAGATCGTTGACACGGATGAGGACACGTCCAGTGGCAGCTCCCAGAGTTCTTCGTCACCTTTGAGCTTCCAGGCTCTGGTGCGGACGCCTAGCAGCCCGACAAACACCATTACCAACACTCTGATATCACGCCTGGAGATCACCGACCTGCGGTACGACATTACCTGCTACGGAGACTTTCTACGCCACATCCCCGCTCGCCTTGGTCATAACGAGGCCCTAGACACGTCTGCAGATGCCTTGGCCACCACGTTTTCCACACTCCACAGACCACAGGGCCACCAGTCGGTAGATGCCCTTACAAAGTATGTGCGCGCACTCAAGTCCCTACGAGTGGTCCTTAGCGATCCCCGCAAGGCCCGAACCCCAGAGACCATGTGCGCCGTCTACCTCATCATGATCTGCCAGGTGGGTGTCCCTTTCAGCCCTACGGTTCCTTGGCTAACGCGTCTCAGGGCTGGCTCGGCAGGGAAGATGATCAGCACACGAGCCATGGAGAAGGCTTGGCGTATCTCCTTCGGGCTGCGGCTCAAGAGAATTGGAAGGCCGGTTTCGAAACGGAGATGGTCCTAACATTTTGTGTGCCAGTGGTAAGGTTCCCCAGTCCCCCTATTTACAACGCCTAACTGACAGATTAAACAGATCATAGAAAGCATCACAAACCCCAAAGTTAGACTAGACAAGTGGTTCTGGGACATGCTCGACAACTTTCGAAGATCCAACCCCCCGACAAGTACCGCAGAAGGCACCCAAGCACGAAACGTCAGAGAAAACTCGGGAGGAATACCAAGCCTCCGCATGCGCAACCTCGGCATGATCCCAGACTTTATAAACCAACCGGAGCTGCACCGGATGGAGATAACATGCGCCTATCACAGGCTGCGCCTGGACATGGAAAAGATGTCGCACATCGTACAGGCTGTTAGCTTGCCTCCTGGGTCCTCACCTACGGTTATGCAGATGCGGCTTTCACGATCTTATTACTCGGCGTACTCGGTGTTGCTTTGCATCATCATTATAATCAACCACCTCATGCAAGCATTTGACCCATACAGCTTGTCCCTGGTTTCAGAGGGGGCCCTGTTCTGCAGCGAGGTCATCACTATGGCCCACAACATCAGCCAATACCGACCTCTTGGAGCAAGCCACGTGCCCTTAACTCTTGCAATCGCATGGGCAGCGACAGATGAACCCGTCATGAAAGGGCAGCTGGAAGCACTACTCTCCGAGTACCAGGAGGACTGGACGGTGACCAAGTGGCTGAAGATGGGATACTGGTGGAGGAGCAAGTTTGCAGAGCTCCGTGAGCGATTGGCACCAATGATCCAGTCTCAGGAGCAGGAGCTGGCGTTGATCAAGGAAGGCGAAGCGGCACATAATCCTGAACAGGCTCCAGAGCAGTGCTGCGTTCAATAAGATGGGTGTCTGGATGATAGTCACTGCGGGGCGGTGACATATGGCCCGCAGGCGGTTGATGTCGATCATGTATCATGACTGGGATTGGGCTTGGGTAGCAATAAAGGAATATATCAGGAGTACATTGGGGTAATCGGGTAGGGGGGTATATAGATTGTACCCTGGATAAAACACGGTTTCAATTCGCTACAGCAAGGGGTGTAAAGTGCACGCAAACACAGCGCCTAAGTATACCACGTAGGCTCAGGATACTCCCCAAGCAAGTGATACCTCCCCAACTCCCGATTCTTATAAGCAACAGGATCATGCAACGTATGCGTCCTAAGGTCCCTCCAGAACCGATCCAGCCCAGCCTTAGAAGCCGTAGCCCTCGACCCCGTAACCTCAAACACGCCAGCCGTGACTCTGAGCCCTGTGTCGGTGGTGACCACCTTGAGGCTGGCGACCCATTCGGCAAACTCGCCGCGCTTCTCGGCTGTGACTTGGGATCGGTTGGTGGAGTACTCGGCGTAGATTTCGTCGGTTTTGGCGATTACTTTTTCGGCCAGGGCTTCGGCTGCGCGGATGTGGGCGAGGAAGTTGCCGTAGGTGGAGAGGATGTAGAACTCGTCAGTGGCCTTTTCCTTGTTCTGGAAGTCTGTTAGAGATGAGCGGTGGATTTGAAGTCGTAGCACTTACGTCGCCGCCGTAGGGCCAGGCTCGGGTGCTCTTGAGGGTGTACTGAGATGCGTACTCCAGAGCACCAGCAGCGATGCCAAGGTAGAGGTTGGCAAAGTTGAGCTGTACACTATCATACCGTTAGTAAGTGCACTTGTATCTCCGAGATAAGTACTTACGTAGGAAGAAGCAAGCTGGCAAAAGGAATAGCCAGAATGTTAGGATCAGGCTTCTTAGCCTCAGCATCCCATCCTAGGGCATCACTCCAAGGGGCCGACACATTCTCGATGTTGACACTTCCAGACTCCGTCAATCGCACACCAATGTTATCCCAGTTATGTTTAAACTGGATACCAGCCTGCTGTGTAGGCACGACAGCAAAGATGTGCTCTTCCTTTTCTCCGTAGACGCCCTCCAGGACGGTCAGATCTGAGATGACGCCTCCGGTGCTGAAATTCTTGAAACCGTTAAAGACGATCTTGTCACCATCAGAAGTGATCTTGAGATCGCTGTCACGGGGGTTGACAGCTCCTCCGACAAAGTAGTTGTTGGTAATGATGAGCTTTTGCGTTCTGTCGGCTTGCTCAGGGCTGCCAACGACGTTGGCGGCAGTTGCCCACACGAGATGATAGCCCAGCAGCATACCAATCGAGCTATGATCATATCAGTATAAATACTAATTCAAAAGGTAAGAGTAGGCTCACCCATCCTTCTTGGCAACCTCGCGAACCGCCCGAAACCCAACACTCCAAGGCTGCTCACCACCACCATACTTGGCCGGACCAAGAATCTTGAGCAAACCAGAATGCTTCAAAAGAGAAACTTCAGCCTTGGGGGACTTGTTGGCCTGCTCACGGACGACAACGTCCTTGGCTAGCACATCGGCAACATCTTGGGCACGCTTGATCCAACCCTCTGCGTCCTTGGGAAGATCCGACCACTGAGCCTCATACTCGGCGTAGACGGCAGGGTCTGTACTCTCAAAAGGAGGAGTAGCCATGGTTAGGGTTAGGTTGGGGGCAATGTTTAGGTGAGGGTATTTCGGTGAGGGAACTGGGCAAAGCTATGCAGGTGGCGACCTTCGACTTGTGGAACTTTATAGATGTTGGGGGGAGCCATCAGCCACTCAACTTCAACATGTTCGTGCATGGCATTGCGTTTCTTCAGGTCTGCATCTCGTTATTCGTAAATGCAGGGTCCACGCGGCTCCGATCGACCTCGGCACTTTCAAGATGAGCAAGTATTCAGCTGGTTCATGACGAATCTTGATCTACAGATGGTGTCAGGTACACGTGGGATGCAGACCTCAGCTCCAGAAAGACTCGTATGATCTGCGACTCTTTGAGAGGAGTGAATTGATGTTATCTTTTACGAGATGTTGTGATTGGTGTTTTAAGAGTTGACGCCTTACGGGGCTAAAATGGTGAGTGGTAGATTCGGCAGTGTTCGGTAATGGTTGGCAACCCCGGTATTCGTGAAAGATGGCAAGATCTTATCAGTAATTGCGGGACTTGATGTATTCCATAGCATTCCTGTTACTATGCCGGCGCCCTGTTGTTGGCTTGACAGATGCAACTCATTCTGCTTGCTTCGACCCACCCCCCTTTCCTATCAATACAACCTGTTTCTGTCATATAAACGAATTCATACACTCTCTGAGTTCAAGGAGTTTTTACATAAAATTCCCGAGTTTATTTCGTCCAAGAATTCTCCCTCACCATCAGCTCATGATAACCAAGACCTAGCTGACCCACCTCCGCGAGCACGCGATCGGGGTAGCATTATTGTGCAAGCCGGTGACCCGACAATCCGACGGCACTCGAGCTTCCCCTCAATTGCGTAATCCTAGATAATAGCTCTTATCACTCCTGTAAGAATCACCTCCATCTTGGCTTTATGAGGTTATTCCTGCAGCTTCTCTTGAACCTCTGCATTCGCGTTGAGCTGAACCAACCAACACAATGTCTACCGAAACGTCTGCTGCGGCTGCAAAGCCCAAGAAGCAGCTCATCATCAATGCATTTGTAGAGTCTTGCAGTGGTCATCAGTCTCCTGGTCTTTGGAGGCACCCGGATGATCGCTCCTGGGACTTCAACAACATCAGTCACTGGGTGAAGCTCGCGCAGTTGCTAGAAAAGGGAAAGTTTCACGGCATCTTTATTGCCGACGTTCTCGTGAGTTGAACCAACCTTTTTCATACTTCGTTTAACTAACAGTGAAAGGGATCTTATGATGTCTACAAAGGGCCTCGAAACCCAGATCCTGCCATCATCTCTGGTGCTCAATGGCCGGTTAATGAGCCCCTGGCCACTGTACCTGCCATGGCAGCTGCCACAAAGAACATTGGCTTTGGTGTGACCGTGGCAACTACTTACGAGCAGCCATATCATCTGGCACGCCGTCTGAGCACCGTGGACCACCTCACAGGTGGACGACTTGGCTGGAACATTGTGACGGGCTACCTTGACTCTGCTGCTAGAAACCTGGGGCACACAGAGCAGCCTAGTCATGATGAGAGATATGCCATTGCTGAGGAATACGTGGATGTCACTTACAAGCTCTGGTAAGTCATATGCCCAACGTCATCGGATCTCAACTGATCATCTCAGGCAATCCTCATGGCGTGACGATGCAGTCAAACTAGACCGCGAAAAGGGAGTATACACAGATCCTTCCCTCGTCCGTCTCATCAACCACGAGGGAAAGTACTACAACGTCCCAGGTCCTCACATCTGCCAGCCATCTCCCCAGCGCACTCCCCTCATCCTTCAAGCCGGCACCTCTAAAGCCGGAAAGAACTTTGCCGCCAAGCACGCAGAGGCGATCTTTGTGGCCGGTCACAGTCCTGCCGTGGTTGCCAAGAACGTGGCAGAGATTCGCACCCTGGCAAAGGAGCAGTTTAACCGTGATCCTGCATCTATCAAGTTCTTGGCCATGTTCTGTCCCATCATCGGAAAGACGCAAGAAGAAGCAGACGCGAGATACAAAGAGCTCGTGAGCTACGGTTCTGAAGATGGAGCTCTGGCTTTGTTTGGTGGCTGGACGGGTATCGACCTTGCTCAGTACGGCGATGACGAAGAACTCCGATACGTCGAATCCAACGCGATCCGTTCGGCTGTCGAGTCTTGGTCCAAGTCTCTACCAGGCGTGCCAAAGTGGACAAAGCACACTGTAGCAAACCACATCAAGGTCGGCGGACTGGGAGCAACAGTGGCCGGAACACCGGAGCGTATTGCCGACGAGATGGAAAGGTGGATTGACGAGGCTGACATTGACGGATTTAACCTGTCTTATGCCCTCCTGCCTGCAACCTTTGAGGAGGTCATTTCTGATTTGCTGCCTGTGTTGAGGAAGCGAGGCCTCTTTTGGGATGACTACGCTGTCGACGGGGGAACCTATCGGGAGAACCTGTACGGGAAGAAGGGTCTTGCGAGGCCTCCAGCGGATCACCCGGCAGCACAATATCACTGGACCAAGGATCAGGCGTAAATGATACCATATCAGATTCATCACCATAAGAATAGACGACCGTTACAACGATCCATTCAATCCCCAGGGCTTTACCGGGATAGATCCATGTGCGACTAAGCATACTGCCCCTGAACAAGAGTAAGCTCGTACTATATACGATTCGGCCTTGTGGGGAATGTCGCTGCATAGGGCTCGAAAACTGTCAGTTAACAGACGATCTTATTGAGGCTGAGACTTTTACTGTACTGGGCAGTACCAGCCGCCAGCCAATCGCGTATCAGCCAGGGAGCATCTGAAGATGCTACAAGAATGACACGCTGTGAAGAACCGAGTATATTAATTGTGCCAAGAGCGCCTTATAGAATCAAGTGCGCTACAACTCCTCGCTGCGATATCAACTCGGACCCCACTTCATGATGCTCTCTCTAGCCAAGTTGCCCTTCCTCATCCACGACATCATCTCAACCTTTGCCGGTTTCACCTTCATATTGAGGCCAGCGGCTCAACTCTTACCTCTCACGCCGTCCGCATCTCTTATTCTACAATGCTACGGCGGCCTCATCCTTTTCACCAACCTCATCGCCTTTGTCTTTCTGACAAGGCCTTTTGACGAATCATCACGCCTCGTGGCCCTTGCATTCGCGTTTTGGCACTGTTGGCCTACATACAGAGCTATAGTTCGGCTAGTCTATGGGATCGAAACCAAGGGAGAGCTTGGAAAGACACTGGGAGGACCAGCTGTTCACTTGGGTGTTCATAGTGTTCTCATTGCAATGTTTCTCTGGTCTGGATTAATGGCATGACATAAAACACGGTTCCAAGGGTATGAATGGGGGGCAATAACCCTCTTTGATAGCTCGTGCAAAGTATAGAAACTACAGTACAACTACAGGATTCAGGCGGTGGAAAATCGGTGGAAATAATCTGCCAAATGGTGACTTCAGGTTGTCAACCGGAGGTACTCCCCTTCACAGAAATACAAGCAAAGTTCAGTAAGCCAAGCCAAATATAACTGGAAAGCCAAATGCTGTTCCGGAGTCGTCACTTTTGCTTCCTCAGCCAACAGAACATTCAAACTCGAGCATGCCATTATAACCTAGAGGCAGCCAATTTTCCTATGCCCGCCTATTTCCACTTGGCCCCTAGACGTTTCTACCGCAATACGAGAATACGTTGAGGTGGGCCGCGTAAGCAGGAAGCGAAGCAAAGTGCAGACAAGCAGCGCTCCGTTTTCCCAACATGGGTTGTCAAGGTCAGCCCTGCATAGTAGCATGACATCACAAGCTTGGATATTTTCATTTCTCAAGGGAAGATAGGGGAGCCTCTTAAAAGCTATAAAACTCGTAACACGTCTCATCGATCAGGGTTTCTATCTAACCCTGCTAATTTCTCTTTGTTATCCAAAATGCCTCATCTCATACCTCGCATGCACATCTTTGAAATTGATGACCAACCATGGTGAGTTTCGAAATTTACCATCTTTATAATATTCAAGCCTTCTCACATGATGCCAGGTTCTCACCCTCACTGCGTGTGATAGTCCAAGCTATCCTCGCCCAAACGTGGTCCATGGATCTCTCCATTCCTAGCCGATCACCGGCCCAAATCGCAGCATTAAAGCTCATCCAGCACCTGGATTCGTCCCTCTCGTCACTAAGATTCGTCGACTTTTGCGCTGGAGCTGGTGGTCCATCACCGCTTATCGAGCGACAAGTCAACACATACCTACGCAATAGTAACCGTGAAGAAGTCGACTTTGTTCTAACGGATGTCCACCCAAACATTGACGCGTGGGCACGCATCGCCAGTCAGAACCCGCATATCACTTATGAAGGTCAAAGTGTGGATGCATCTCGGGCTCCTGAGAGGCTTACCCAATCCAAGGACGGTCGAAGCGTCTTTCGCCTGTTCAACCTGGCATTCCATCACTTCGACGATGATTTGGCTCGACGCATTCTGAAAGACACGGTTGAACGGAAGCAAGGCTTTGCTATATTTGAGCTTCAAAACCGCAGCGTCTTGAGCTTCATGGCAGACCTCCTTCTACCAATCGGGGTCATCCTTTCAGCGCCCTACTACGCCTTGAAATGGGGAGCTCCATCCGTCTTCATCTTCACATGGCTCATTCCGGTTATACCGTTAGTCTTGATCTGGGACGGAGTTGTGTCTTCACTACGGACTAGAGAGCCAGAGGAGGTTGAGGCGCTGCTTCGTAGTTGCGGTGCTGATGCAACTGGATGGGAGATGAGAAGCGGAAAGGAATCGTTCTTGTGGCCTTGCGGGCACATTAACTGGATTATTTGCCAGCCGGTAAAGAAGTGATTCAAATGTAGTTCTTCCACCTTCGTTCAGACCATTCCAACTTGGCATTCTTTACCATTACAATAGACGTAACCACCAATCAGTGATAGTTAATGGCATCTAGTATTTCAGAGGCCATCTCTCTCCCACTAGAATTCACCCCAACTCTACAAATCCAGCTTCTGATCCAGCAAAAACCTCACAAGCCCCCTCTGCAACGCACAAGGCGCAGCACCCCCATGATCCTCCCCCTCAAACTCCCACTTCCAAACCCCCCTCACATTGGGCGACTCCTCCATCCTCGCCGCCAGCTCCAGCGCGTTGTCCTTCATCTTCCTCGCCGCAGCCCACTTTTGCTTGCGCTTGAACGTCTCGTCAGAGTCGCCGGGCTGGCGAATCAGGGTCTGCTCGGCGCCGCCAAACATGACGAGCAGGCGTGGGGCTTTGCCCGTGGGGGGTTCGCGCTCGTGGAAGCGGGCTTCTTGCTCTCGGACGATGCACTCGTGGTTGAACCAGATGGATGGGCTTGCGGCGATAAATGTGTCAAACGCCTCGGGCTTTGTGAAGAGCGCGTTTAGAGTGAATAACCCTCCGTAAGAATGCCCAAAGAGCGCTCTTGGTCCTGAGTTGACCGGCGCATTAGGGAACAAAGTCTCATCGACATATGGCGCGATATCATTCCGGATAACATCAAGAAAATCGTCTGCCCCTCCAAACGGACCCAGGTTAGGTTTTCCATCAGGTCCAGGTGGAATATCGTATGTCCCAGCCGACGATGGAATGGTGAGATCTCCCGTTCTGCGCTTGTCAAAGACGCATGTCTTGTTGGGATATCCAATAGCCACAATAATAGTCCTAGTATGGTTTGTAAACTCTAGACGGCGGACAATATCCGTAGCCGTAAAGAAATAAGCATTCCCGTCAACGACGTAGCTAAATATCTGTTAGCATCTTCAACAGTAGAATGAGGCCTTTTGCTCACATTGTGGAGACGCTTTTCCCAGCGTCTTGCTCAGGCGGGATCCGCTCCTCGCTCCAACAAAGAGGCCAAGAAACCTGAACAAGGTAATCCCCTCTCCGCGTAGGAAAGAGAAACTGGCACGAGTTGTGAGCGTTTGCGTGCTCAAAAGCCAAAGGAAGCTGCGTCATGATGCCGATGATTTTTGACACAAAACAATGTTGAAAGGTTTAAGCCAGCAGCTCCTGCAGGATGACATGTCAAGCACTGCCACGCTCCCCCATGAATTGCATAATAGTCGACCCATGCATCACGGTATTGTATTGGCGGAGAGTAGCTCGTCCCTTGGCAACCCGCGACTCCCTACCCAAACAGGACAAGTCGTTCCGCTCGCTTGAGTAATCATCACGGGATGTTGGTTATTTGTGATAATCAGATAAGATTGCGCCCGGAAACGAGCCAACGGGAGCGTCGGCTGTGGATCGGGCAGGGACTGGGGGGAACCCGATCTCGGTACGAACATGGCGAAGATGAGGTAACGTTAAATGATAAACGCGTGGGTATGGTTCGCTTCCAGGCTGTTGGTTGTGCGTGGGATTCAGAGCACGGTTTCTTCAACCAGGGCATCCTCGTTCGTGTCAAGAACAAACCTCTGAAGTGCAGACATGACTTTCTATCAGATCAAGTTACCGTCGCCTAGCCGGGAGCGAAATGACATGTCGCCGTAATACAATTAGACGTCTTTCAGCATGAGGTGCGCGCGTTGATCAAGAACTCCAGTCTGTTTGATTTCTCACTAAATCTACTTACTATCTACATGATGCGCATAATCAAGCATCCTTCTCGAGGCCGACTAGCTTGATAGACTCTGTCCAAAGCCTGGATGCCTTATCTTCGTCGTAAATCCACTCCGCGTAGCCGTCATCGACAGACATGTAATCCGAGTCTGGGCGTACTGGGCCAGCCTCGGTACAGTCGTACAGGTACTTGCCGCCCTTGCCCTCCCAGTCCTTGCTTACCGCAGCATAGACGGTGGTTGCGGCACCTTGGGCGACGCTCTTGAACCGCTTCTGAAAGCCCGGATGATTTCCCATAAAGTCCTTGGTTTCTTGATCCAGGGACTTTGCGAGGTTCGTATTGATGATGCCGGGGTGCAGAGAAAGAGCATGTAGTCCTTGGGAACCGTAGCGCCGTTCGATCTCGTTGGCCAGGTAGATATTGGCCGTCTTAGCCTGGCCGTATGCGAGCATCGGGTCATAAGAGTCCGGCTCGTCAAAGTTCAAATCTTCAAAGCGAATTCCTCCAGCGCGATGACCAGTTGAAGAAAGGGATATAACGCGAGAGTTGAACTCGGGAGTGGATGCGGCCAAGAGGGCAGGCTTAAGGAGCTGGAATAGGAGAAAGTGGCCGAGATAATTAATGGCGAGCTGCGTCTCAAAACCATCCACCGTCTTGCCCTTCGGGGAGAACATAACTCCCGCGTTAAGGATCAAGAGGTTTAGCTTGTCGTTCTGGGCAATGAGGTCCTTGGCCGCCTTTCTGACCGAGTCAAATGAGTCGAGAGAAATCTCAACCACATGCAGCGGCGCATCGTTAGCATCCGACGCCTGGATATCGTCGATGGCCTGCTGGCCCTTGGCACGGTTTCTAGCCCCGATGTAGACGGTGGCTCCGGCCGAGTGGAGAGCGCGGGCTGTCTCAAGACCAAGGCCTTGGTTCGCGCCGGTGATGAAGACGCTCTTCCCGATGAGTTTGCCAGTGAGGTTCTCATCCTCGATGATTTGAAGGGCAGTAGGACGGGCGTCGTTGGGTCCCTGAGGGTTGGCGTGAGCTTGGGCGTATCGAGACATGATGAAAAGGATAGAGTTGATTGTGAGAAGATGTGATTTGGATGGATTGATGTGGTGATTGTTGGCTGGCACTTTGGCGGGCAGAAGGCTCGTACTTATACAAGCTCAGGCTATGGTCTCTTGTTGTCACCATGACGTCTCTGTCGGCCACAATATCAAACACGATAATAAACACATGGTAGCGTTAAAACCTAATCGAGAAAGGTTATGCTCTCACAAGTCCGCTCTCACAAGTCCGCTCTCCGCATCTGGTTCCACAGCACTCGCGTCAACTAACGTTACGACAAAGCCAGCCAAACCTTGTTTAGAGCCATTGTCTTAAACATGTAAGTCAGACCACCATCAGGGGCTTAGTTGACCTCCTTTCCCCACTACAATCAGCAACAGCATCATATCGGCCCCCCTGCGAGCAGATCTTGCATCTGGATACCACAGTGCTCATTAGACGTCCTTTATTCATCTCCACTCATCACCTTCACCGACCACTCAGCCAAGTGCGCCAACTCCGAGTCCTCAAGTATGCTCATGACACAATCCGCCAGTGGGCGTCCCCAGCCTCGGCAAAACCAATATGCTGACGAAGACCAGCGAATCAAGCAACAATAGTGCGACAGGATGATGACGGCCAGAGGATGACGGGCCCTGACCAAGTCAAAAAATGCCTGGGAAACCTCGGACGGCCAGATAAAGAGGATCTTGATATCCATAGAACAAGACTCGCTGTCAGGAGACTTATCAAGGTCGGCAATGCAGCTGATAAGGCGTTCGAGAGCGGACGTCAGGGCCAGTTGGACAAACGGGTCTGAGTCAAGGCCCATAGACTTGACTACTCCATCGAGATCGGATACCCTTTGCAAAAACTCCTGTAGATCACCTCTGGCGTATTGAAAGCCACGCCGCTGACTAAAGATGGCTTGCAATGGTCCGGTTCGGATAAGATCGAGGGATGAGCGCATAATTGCCATCATGCCGTTGATCACGGAGAATATATCGACCAGGTTCAACAGCGCGGAGAAGCAGCTATCCTGATGGTACTCACAGTTGGGGGAGAATGCAAACTTGCTAATGACAAGGAAGATGGATGAGACCCAGAGAGCGTGGCAGTTTTGCCGAGTGACGGCCTGCCCAAGGGTCCCACGCAGGCCTCGAATGGCCAAGCTCTGCTGCTTGTTGGCGAGGGCGAGATAGTGCGGCCGCTTGTCCTTGTTTAGGTACGCCAAGTGGAACGAGGAAAGGGCCATGATCATGCGCATGAGGTAGGGGTGAGAAAGACCCTCCTGCGGAATAACGACCTGGTATGTCGTCACGGCATGTCCCGAAAGGATGGAGCGGCAGGTCACATTGGTGTAATGGAAGATGAGCTCGGCATTGGAAAGCCAGCACTCGGGTGCATCAGCTGGATCTGCCGATAAAAACGGGAATGGGACGAGAGGAGTCCCTGTGGGAGAGGTCAGTGGTCCACCATCCCCCAAGGGTGATTGTGCAGACTTGCGGATCTGTGACGGTGTCAGTCAAGGAAGCAAGCCGAGAGATACCTTGTTGGCTTGCCTTGGCGTCGTCATTAATGGAGGAGCAGTCATTAGCCGGTTGTTTGAGGCTCGCATCGTCGAGGCTACAGGGGATTCGGTGTCGGACGCAGGATGTACAAGGGACCTTTTCGTCGCACTGACACTCTGTTAGGAGGCTTCGCCGATAGAGATGAGGAGTACCTGCCTTGACCTTTCTCTTCTTACATCGCAAGCAGCCGTTCCGAGACTTTCGGAACCCAATGCGTTTCCTCGCGGGCCGGCCTGGGATGGTTATCTGCACCGACGGGGGCTGTGTTGCCGAGTTCTCGGGTTCGGCCATGGCGCTACTGTGTAGAATTGCGACACCGAGGTGGGCTCTCGGATTTCTTTATATGTACGTAGTCGTTGGGCTAGGTATATTGGCCCTGTCCAGCTAGGGCGGATCCTGCGGAGTTTGGTTGCGGAGTCAGGTTCCGAACCCGACGACGACACCGAGCTGTGAGCAGGGAGTGGGGCCGCTAGACAGCCCGGTTGTCTCTTTTAGACGTTCATTTCTGACGTAGGATTCCTTCACATAGTGGTTGAAGATTGACGCAGTACGGAGACGTGACAGAGCTTTCTCATATTGACTGGATAGTACCGATGATAGATGCCAGTACACACAATTTAGACGGGGTTTAACAGCCGAATGAAGAGAAGACATGGCACCGTGTGCATCTAAAGCTGTATGATTATAATAAAACAAGACCCCTACAGACTGAGTGTACCTACAGAACAACCCAACTTGCAAAACTGCGCATCCTGGGCCTAAAGGGCCCCTCTCCCCCATCAGCCAACTACACCCAACCCCTTTGTTCACATAGACTCGCCAGATGCGATCCTACTGCATTCACTTCCTCAGCAACTCTATATCTGCCGATATACCTTCCTCGCTCTTCACCACCTGCCCTCCCAGCGCGGGCATGAGCTGGCTAGGGTACCACCAAAAGAAGCACGCCATAGTCAACGACATGAGCCCGGCGTCAAACACGTACACGGGCCATTCCACGCTCAGCAGGTACCCGTCGTTACCCATGGCGTACTCAACCACGCGGAACACGTTCCTCGCCATAATCATGGCCGACGTGGCGTACAGCATGCTTAGGGCCGCCAGCCATGGAATATCCCGAGAGTGGCTTGAGCCGTCCGAGTTGCGGAAGCGCCTGTTGAACACAGCCGCCACCACCATAAAGATGCCGAAGATGAGGACCTGGAAGACTAGACCGCCCACGACAATGTTCGTGCCCACGTTCGGGTTGATGTCTTTGACCTGCGACTTCATTGCCGCACCACTCGCTTGGACGATGAAGCTGATGACGTCGCCAGCAACAAAGATGCGTGTCAGCCAGCTCAGCTGAATCAGCGAGAGTGCCCCGCCGTCCACAGCGCGGATTACCCTGCCAAGTGTCATATACAGAGAAGCGGCGAAGAGGACCGGCCCAAGGAGGAGGAAGCTCGACTGTAGGACGTAGGGGATGAGTTCGCCCGTCTTATCGTAGGCGATAGCTCGGAGGGCATATCCGATGACCTCGACTAATTCCGTATCAGTGTCATTGCCGCCACTTTCACCTGCCGCGGCGGGATTCACCTACAGGCACCGCCAACCACGAACGGGATGCAGAACCACATCTTATGACGGAGCATCCTCCATGTGTGGCCTGTCGTCAGGATGGCAAATACAGCGATGAATGTAATGGCAGCCGGCCGTGACGGGATATAGTTCCACAGGTGGTAGCCGTTGTACGTTTCCAATGTCGGCATCGCGCTTCACTGGGACTGGTGACTGGGGGTAAATGAACAGAGGATTGTGTTAAAAAGGGGGTTAGAGAGTACAAGAGAAGCCGGAAGAATGCAAATAGAGAGGTCGAGACTTGGCAGTGACTTGAAAGCCTGAGAGTGCTGAAGAAGAGACAAGACAAAGAGGTGGAGGACATCGATCCAGACTCTTCTGGGTTCCTCTCGGTCCTGACTTATGTACAAGACAGAGACCTCGCTCTATGCCATGACTGTCTCGGTTTCATCCCGATCTCGGTTCCCATCTCGGTGTCGGGTTCATATCGGTGTCGGGATCCCCTCGGACTTGGTTTGCCATCATCTTGGTGGCTGTAGAGGTGTTTCATCAATGACGGAAAATTTTGTTTGGACAAGACGAATCGCATCCACCACAAAAGTTGGCAGATCCGGGCTCTGGTCATCTACCCAACGTCAGAAAAGTCATGTTTAATAGAGGAGTTTTAAACGTGTGCCTGCAGCTAATCTCGAAACGATTTAAGCAAACCAAGGCTTTCTGTACGCATCAAGCTCATCAATTCCAGCCAATGAAGGGAATTCTCGGTTAAGAAATCATAGACCTCCTGACTGTCATCCATTTTCATAGTCGACGACTGTTTGATCATGTACCCAGTAAAGACAAGCGTACTGGAGCTCCTGAGATGAGCATTGTCTACATTTTGCTATTGACAGTTAATGTTACAGTCGGCCGGCATACTCAGCACGACCCTTTGTGTGGAAAAAATAGACCTGTTGGCTGAATATCCATCATCAAGATATACGAAGGATAGGTCAAGAGTGTCGCTCAAGAGTCGATAGAGAGATCAGCATCCTAGCAAAACAATCATGACTACTTATGCTACCAGATAATATTGAACCATGATTAACTACCTACCTAATATTGAATTAGTGATACAAGATGAGGATAATCTCCCCAATACGACGGTTGAACACCTTCCTCACTTGGAACATTTATGAATCTCCTTGAGTGGCACAAAGAAACTAACGTACACCGGTAGCAAGCCAATTATTCATGCACTGCATTAAAGTGCATAATTTAACCCAGTTGCCGCTTATTTCGTGGGGTAAACTAACTACCCTGCACTTTCACGTCAATTTATGGCCGGCAGCCGAACCGACACCGTCATGCCGAGGTCTCTTATCTACAGACCAAGTATTAACCCAGATAGCCAACCTAGGCCTTGTTTCCTCCTTTCCATGGCGAAATGCATTCTAAAGTTTACATCCCAGGCTACAATGTATTTTTGGAGACTCATTCTGCGGACTCGGCCCCTGACGCAAATGCCGCTGAGCTAATGCCGCCGGTCCGGAAGTCGGTGGTAACAAGCTTCAACGCCGACCAGACGCCGTTCGCGTCTTTATTTCAGGTTCGGCCAAGGCGGGGATGACAGTCAGTGTGGTGCCAAGCTCTGCTGCCGTCTTGGCTTCTGCACGGGGACGATCCAAGGCGCGCACCTGATTACGCCGACAGGGACCCCTACGGATGCAGGACCGAGTCGGGCTGAAGCCGAGTGAGGTCATTCTACAGAGATGCCGACCTTGGGCGTCAATAATGACTTCAAATACGATAGGATACGAAAAAAAAAAAAGACAAAAAAAAGGGCACTATGATCAGCTCAACATCGAGCCAACTCGGGGACCAGGTAGCTGGGAATGTGCAGTGGCGCAAGACACCCGGAACCAATTGTACGACGCATCACAAACGGTGAAAGGATCCGAATGAAGAGTGATTGATTGGAATGTATACGACGAGCGCATATGTATGCGTGGGCACGGGTGATGTTTTAATTCAAGGGGTGTTGGTGGCTTACCTGTTCCGTTGCGCGTTGCTTAGCCTTCGTTGGAATGGAATGACCTCTTTTTTTCCTGATCTTGTGTCTTGTGACGAGCTTCCATATCGAGAAGCCGAAGCATTCTTATCATCCGCATTCATTCTTATCAACTTGGACGGTAGCAATCACTGGGGGTTATCGAACTGTGCTGGGGTGGTTGGAAAAAAAAAAAAAAACACTGGATACATGCATAGATATTCCTCTAGTGGTTACAATTTCAGCCCGTCCAATCCTCGATCAGGCCTTTTGCATGTGGCCCACGGCTCTGATCAATCTCTCTAGCGGCTCTTCTTGGCGGTGGCCCTCAGCTTGCCGTCCAATGCACGTGGGAGTTGTCGCATCATTCTACGGGGCCCCTTGTGATTGCTTTATCCAAGATAGCGAGCGCTCTTTTTGCACTTTAAAATGCCCGTATCTGCTGTTTCTTTTCTGCTGGGTTTGAAATGTCTGTCTAGTCCCCTACTTTACAGCCTCCGCTGGGGACTCTTTCACCTCGACACAACCACAAGCCCCTGCATGTTAACGAATTGGCTTTTTTTTTTTTTTTTTTTTACTCCAGCTGACAAGGTTATTACGTCCCTTGTCTAGTCCGACGTCATGGCCAACTCGGCCGATAATTTGACATGCATCCTGCCGCGGCGATGGCTGCTGCTCCTCCCCACCCCGATAAAAGCCCACACGCGGCCCTCGCCAGACAATGACCCTTTGACACCGCTGCTGCTCGAAAAGGGTTTACTTTTACCTCTTGCATCACACGAAGACAACGACGAGATGGGTTGCGCTACGCAATTCACAAAGAAGACGCTGCCCATGGCTTTGGCTCTGCCGTGGGTGGCCAGCATGCTCATGTCTTGGATCCCCTTTACCAAGATTGGTTTGTGTGAAGCGCCCAAGTTTCTGTAAGTTTGATCAACCGCAAACGTCTGAATCATTTCTGACGCCCTCAGCACCCTCGCCGCTGTCGTCAGCACTCTGGAGGTTCTCAGCATCATCGCCGTCTTCATCTACACCTCCATCTCCCCAGCCGCCCTCAACGCCGAGCCCGTCGAAAACGGCCGCTCCAGCACCCTGCAGGAAAAGTTACTCCGCGCATGGTTCTGGTTCCTCTTCGTCAGCCCTCTCGTCTCGAGCATCGTCGTGGTGTTGATGGCGAGCGACATTTCTTGCGACGAGGATGAGGACTTGGATGTGCACCAGCCCATCTGCAAGGTCGGAATTCGACTGATCAAGGCTACTGCCCTTTTCCGAGCTGCAATTATGTGAGTTGACACGAATTCTTGGTATTTCTCGTCTAACATTTACAGCGCCATCTTCCTGTTTGCCATGTCCTCGTGGCTGGATTCACGATCACCCAAACCTATTGAACTGAAGAGCCCAAGGAAATCATCCAAAGATACCCCCGGAGAGAGCTGAGTGTATGGCATCACTGTCTCTGTAAATCGATACCCAAATGAATTATTAGATATGTCTAGATAACGAAAAAAAAACATCATCATACCCAAAGTGCACCTGTTCGGCCTCACCGCATCTCTCAAGAAACTCTATCCAGCCCTTGCAATCTCACCATGCCCCTTCTTAGAATCCAGCTCCGAAAACAAAGACACTAACGTCAATAACGCCCCTCATGTCCACGTCTTCGGCAGTTGTCGTCGTCATCCGGGGGTTTTCCACAACCCGAACCCTCCCCCACATCCCGCCTGTCGTCGTCACCACAATGTCTGAGCGAGACATTGTCGCAAGCAGAAGGACGCATGCCACGGCAGAAACTTTACAGGGAGCCCAAGTTTGGTTCAGCACTCCGACATGTCGAAAAAGGACCTGGACCTCTCGCAAAACTCGGGACCAATCCCGAAGCTGAGGATTCCTTTGCCAAGAACCTGTTGGGCTCCACTGGTAAGCAGAAATGGCGTCGAAGGGAAATCAAATCACTCAGGGCCAAAGCTTTTTTCAGTGTCAGCCCTGCTGGGCAGAATTTCATGTTGGTCGTAGACGATTCGTGCAGAAAGTGATGCGACTCGAGACGATCATGTGGTTTGGGGACTTGTAACTGGCTTAAATGTGCCAATGCCTCGATGACTGCCTAGGGGCTCAAGCATCAGCTGCATTCATCGCCGCAGATCAATATTTCTTTGCTTTCTTTTGACTGGATTTCAGGGAACTTCTTGTTTGACGCCTGTACAGCCCACATCCAGGTATCATACGATTCCCAGCAGCAGCTGAACGCCTCAGGGCAATATCCGAGCCGCCCACAATCAGCGCGAGCCCGAATATTTTCGGGAATCCTTCGAGCGGCTAATCGATCATTACTTCACAACGACTGCAGGAAGCATCATGGGGTATTGGAGTTAACATGTTCATCTCTTACCTCGGCAAATCAGAGCTAGAGCTAGACTTTCCAAACACCAGGCCGCGTCACTACATATTACCACTCTGACGCCCATTACGTCGACCCATGTCATTCGGTTGGCGGATTCGTGCTTCAAGCGCTATCCCTTCGTCCTCTGTAGCCGGGCGTAACTTTGGCTCCTGAAGGATCTGATCTCGCCGATGCCAAGCAAGAAAAGATTCAGGCAATCTGATGTGTATCCTTGCGAGGTCAAGGCTAAGCGATGAGCGAGATCTTCCCGAGCCTACGCCACCCGAAATAGCCGTCTCGAAACTACATGCCCTCTTTTGTTAGCCTAAAACGGTGGTGTTGTTCAATGCTTGACCAAGGTTATCGACATCGTGTTCAAGAGCCCGCCTTCCACTTGAGCAATAACCATGAACTCGGCCGATTGACTCACAAATAGAAGTATAATGAGAGACTTCAAGACGACGTAAGGGCACAAGGCTGCGCGTTTTTATCCTCCTCATACCTACCTAGGGGCAGGTATACCCAAGAAGGAACTACAGACAGGATGACCAAGCTGCACTTGAGTTCCACCAAGTTTCAATATGTACTTAGCCTAATGGGTTGTAGTCGTGTCCCTGAGGCCCTGCACCCATGCATTCGACCATGAGATGAGGCCCTGAATTGATTCGCGGCCAGACTGCACCCCTTCCCCCAAGAGCATTTGATGTCATGCCATCCTCTTACTCCGGCTAATAGAATTACCCAGTCGAGTCGTTTCTCGGGGAGGCACCCACGCGTCAGCTGAGTGCCCACGGCCGCTTACAAAGGTGATGGACTCAACCTGGAGAAACTCAAAATGTGATCCAACAGGGTACCCCAGCTTTGCGGTGCCGTTTACACACCGATCATGATTTGATCTAACGGCCAAACTCTTTAAACGTTTAGCCAGGGGGGAAGCTTTTAATCAATTAGTGTTTGGATAGTTTGGCCTCCTTAGCTGCGGCGCTTATCTATCCTCCGAGCCGGATCACGGGGCGATTGATGAACAAGCGGTGAAACGAATGGCACATTAGTTGCCGAGGTAATTAAGTTCTTTGATCTATGTTCCTTTAGAGAAATTCACGTTTAGTAACATGTCGAGCCTTGCCTTGACAGCCAATAGTGGAGAGTCTTTTCTCGTGCTTGGTCGCTTGGCTATCTCCAAGCACGCTTCTTGAACAACCCCCATAGGACACGATATTGAAGGCAAATCGGATCAAACAATTATAGAATAATTATAGAGGTAGGTTAGCTCATTTCACCACCTTATTGGGTTGTTCTACAGGCTTTGTAATCATGGGGATTTAGTCTCAAGCTATTGTCTCCGAGTCATGTGCGACTCTACTCAATAAACACCTCACTTGACCACTATCACAAACTCAAAACCTCATCCAAGTCCAACATGCTTCACAACCTGGCCTTGGTGTCTCTTCCTAATGAGATATTACTAGAAATCTTTGCGCTTTTCCCCAAGCATCTCCTCCTTCGTCTAAGATGCGTCAGTCGCGCGTTCGCTCTCCTCGCCACGCCGGGTGCGTTTCGAAGCCTCCGACTTCGGGCCTATCGCGATGAACCCCAACGCTTCGTCCAAATTGCCACCTCTGAAAAGCTTCGGAATCATGTTCGAGAAGTCACTTGCGATACTTGGAGTGGTCCAGATTTGGATAGACGAACCATCTACGATATGGAGACTGTTCAAACTTACTCGGATTTCCTGAAAGCGCTACCTTATATCGCCTCGTTCAAGAATCTTGAGATCTTTCACTTAAGATTTGGCACCGGTCAAGAAGAGGCACGAATTATCCGAAGCACGGTTTCTGAGCGTGTCTTCCATTATCTGGCAGGGATCTCGCTTGAACACCCCTTTGGCGAGAAATCCCAGCAATCTCTTCCTACTGACCCTTCTACTCCTATTCAACTCAAGACTCTTTCGATATCCAACCTTGAGGACGGCATAAATAAGACGCTTATCAAGTCAGAGGCATTCCAAGATATCATCAGTTCACCATATCTCGTTGACCTCCGCCTTTACCTCGCCACCGATACCAAGAGTCTCACACAGTCCTCCAGTAACAAGTGTTCAGATCAGTCCGACATGTTTGAATCACTTCCATACACCTGGCTCAGGCCCTCGATTGCTGGAAACCTTCGGGTCCTCTCCCTCTACTGCCACGAACCATGGGGTTGGTTCCCGAAGATGGACTTTCGACTCGTTGGCGCCAGCGACGGAATGCCCAACCTCAAAGTGCTCGCTCTCGGAAACTATACATTTAGCCACGAATGGCAAGTTGAATGGGTTGGATCTCTAGGCATAGAAAAGATTTACCTAGATGGCTGTGCTATCCTTTTCCAAGCCAGAAAATGGAGGGGCATGCTGTTGGATCAGAGCGAGACTGTGCTCCAGGGCTCAGATGGGAGAGTGCATGCCTTCTCCAATAGTGGCTACTATTTGAAGCCAACGACACCACGTTCAGGACATGTAGCCGAGGCCATCCACGGAACCCTTCGCTGGCATCATCTGCTCTCACATTGGGCAGAGTCTATGACTAATTTAAGAGTCTTTAAGATGGGCAAAGGACATTGGGATGATATCCCAAATGAGGCTATCGACCCAAGTTACTATCAGAGGCTCCATGGAGCGAGCAGTCAAGAAGTTTCGGACCAGCCTTTCAAAGATCATGGGTTTCGGTACTTTGAGTATCCATCTCCAGGAACAACTGGCAGTGGCATACGGAAATATGGTACAGGCGCTTCTGGGGATGACAAAGACATGCTCAAGTACGTGTACTGGAGGGAGGAGTACACCGACTATGATGAAATGTGGAAGAGGCGAGAAGATGAGCGGAAAGTTGTGACGCAGGAAGAGTGGCGTAGGGAGTATGGGCAAGATGAGTGCAGGAAGCTCACGGAGGATGATAGAGCGAGAGATAAGGCGGCGTTGGAAGCGATGATTTCTGCTGTTGGTACTAGAAGAGCACGCATGAATACACTGGGAACTAGATGAGAAGCATAGAAGGAGAATTTAGGAGCAGAGCGAGGCCTGGGATGCTCTCAGACTTGAGCCAATGGGCATGAAACCGTTGAGAGAGCAGCAGTTATTAGCAGTAGGACCTCGAGATGCCCCAGACACCTCAATTTGATGTAGACAAGGCAAACTATATGCTTGCTATAAACTCGAAGAATGGCATCTCCAGACCTGAAAACAATACTAATGCCAAGATGGTGAACGCTCCACTCGGACAAGGCTGTTGTTCAGCTGAACTCGCCGCCTCGGCTAGTGATTCATCAAGCTTCCCCACTCGAAGCGGAGGTGCGATATTTCATCTTTCAACATACTCAATAGCCCTTTGTTCATTTCTGTCATCTTTATCATAGCGCCTGATTGCACCCTTCTCCTCTGTGGACTTGGAACTCGATCAACTATCACCATGTTGATACGACTGGATAACCTCATTGAGCAAGCCCGGCTCCTCATCAATAGCCGGCTGGACGGCCTCAATTCATCTCTACATCAGCAAATCAACCAAGCCATCCACTCCCATCCCGAAACCGCATACGAAGAGTTCTATGCTCACGAAACCATCACCAAATACCTCCAAGACCTCGGCTTCCAAGTGAGAAAGCAGGCCTACGGTCTCAAGACCAGCTTCGAAGCTTCACTCGGCTCTGGCGGACGCCAAGTCGTCTTTTGTGCCGAATATGATGCTCTGCCAGGTATTGGACATGGCTGTGGACATAATATCATCTCAACGGCATCCGTCGGCGCGTTCCTTGGTGCAGCTCACGCTCTAGCAACGTTGAAGATCCCTGGCCGTCTTCGTCTCTTGGGAACTCCAGCTGAAGAAAACGGCTGCGGCAAGGGCGAGTTGATAAAAGCCGGCGCCTTTGACCCTCCTGAAGATGTCGCTGCCGCTATCATGGCACACCCGGTCCCTGCATCACTGATCGATTCAGACACGGGCGTGGCAGGCCTGAGATTAATCTCCAGTCACCAGTTCCGTGTTGAATTCAGAGGTCATGCAGCACACGCAGGCGGAGAACCATGGAATGGTGTGAATGCACTTGACGCTGCTGTGGCGGCTTATAGCAACGTGTCTCTTCTTCGACAGCAGATTCATCCTGATGAACGTATCCATGGTGTTATTGAAGATGGTGGCACAATCCCTGGCGTCATTCCTGATTACACTCGGATGCACTGGAACGTGCGAAGTCCAACCATGGAACGAGGGGAGAAGCTGCTCCAGAGAGTCAAGGCTTGCTTGGAAGCTGGTGCAGCTGCAACAGGTTGTCAAATCAACTACATCTTGCAAGTTCCCGACTTCAGATTCAACTCTGTTCTATAACTAATATTCTTTAGTTCTCCAACTTATATGGACCTGAGAGTCAACCAAACACTCTGTAAAACCTACGTCCAAGACATGGCACGACTTGGACAAACTGTTGCCCTAAACATGGCAGAGCCAGCGACAGCCTCGACAGACATGGGCAACGTATCTTATCTAGCGCCTAGTTTTCACGGCGCTTTCACCATCACTTCGGACCCCAACGTGGCCATCCATAGTCCCAAGTTTGCAGAGGCAGCCAGCACGGATGATGCTCATGCCGCGGCGATAAAGACAGCCAAGGGAATGGCAATGTTGGCGATGAGGGTATTGATCGAGGAGAATGTTGCAGCTGGAGCAAGGAGAGATTTTGAGACTGAAAAATAACCTGCTAATAAGGGCACCGACTCTTCGAGAAACACGAGAACCATGATCACTAGAAGCAACAGTCTTGATTTTGTTCATAGCCGGGCCCTGTTTCTAAGCCCCATCATTTCTATCCCGAACCCAAGTACTCCGTAATCATTAAAACGCCAGCCAAACCTCCCTCACCGCATAAAGCTGATCAAATCCGCCATGCCGTTATCCAAAATCTCCATATTCCCAGCCCCAGTCGGATCAAAATTCAACGCATCAAAATCAACCTCGGTATCCAAACTAGAAAACGGCCCATCAAGCCCATCAAAAACAGTATTACTAGGCAAGAAATCCAACTCGGGCTGCGCATCACCCGAATTATCAACATTCAAAGTCTCAAAAATGTCTCGGCCCGAGCGACTGAGCTCTTGTCTGTAAATCTCGACGGCTGCTTCGGCTTTTTGGCTTAGCTCGCCGACGATGGCTCGCAGGCTGCGGAAGGAGGCGTCTTCGATTATGCCGAGGAGCTTGTCGAATAAGTCGAGGGCTTTGACTGCTAGGTGCTGGTCGACGTGGATGAAATTGTGGCCTGGGTTAAGGGTCATGTTGGCAAGGATGATGATGAGGGCTGAGAAATGCGAGCAGCTGCATTGCCTGCAAAGTATTAGCAAAGCATGAGATTGGTTAGTTGTAATCTTACCAGACAAGACACTCGGTTGGTGTAGCCTCTTGGAATAGCTTCATACACCCCCGGCTAATATCAACACACTTGGTCCAACCATCAGGCAGAGGCGGCTCCTGATCCTTCATGCCGCACTTTGGACTCCCATAGCCCGGATTCCAGTTCCCAATAGCAGCACGACTGAACGAACTGATCCGCTTAACCCAGTCTGCATTGTGGCTGTATATCCCATGCGTCATGACTTCTGCCAGCAGAAACGAGTGATGCATCTTGGTCATCTGCACTAGCTGGCTCGGACCAACATTCGCAGCGACGTTGTCGATGTGAAAGACGGTTGGGATACGCTCATACCACTGATCTAGCATGTTTTGGAGACGGAGGACTCTTCGCTTGCGCTCCGGGCCGCGGACTTTGCTTGCGCGGTTCGAGTAGAGAAGGTCATACACTTTGCCTTCGATGTACGCCAGCTCGACTCGTCTTCTGTGGTAGTTGAAGTGAACCTGGCCGTTCTGCGTCCATATTAAACCAGCGCTGTCCGCAGGCGCAAGACTTGGCAGTGGAATATCCACATCGTCGTCAAACTGGCAAGACGGGGTGTTTGCCCTTAGACAAATGTCCTACCCATGTCAGCCAAGTCCTCGCTCCAAGAGAACCTGTCAACCTACCTTGTCAAGAGTGTACGCGATCCAGAAAACACGAGACCGCTGTTCTGCTTCAATAGCCGGAAACAGCTCTCCCGCGTTGGAAGAATGTAGCTGCAGTCGATGCGCAAGCCTAACAGCAGTGCCAATAATGACACTCGCGGGCTTCGGATCGCGACTATTCTGGAAAAGCATAACAATCCCAAGAAGAATCTGAACACCAAGTAAATCCTGATCACGCGTGACAAGCTCCGAGACAACAGTTTGCGCATTCCTCAAGCACACATCAGCCCTCTCGATGTGCTTCATCTGCGTCTCTCCAAGTGCAAGCTGTGGCGTGCGATACCCAAGAGCCATGACGATCTGAATAGCCGCCCAAGTCGCCCTGTCGCGGGACTGAGGCTGGTTATACCAGGTATGCAGCACCTTCATAAAATCAGGCTGATGAAACAGCGGGATCACCGCATTAAACGTGTAAAAATAATGATCGACAATTGGCAGGACCTCTTCCAACGGCGGCAACATCAGCGAGTCGGGCTCTGGTCCCTCGTAGATGCTCGGGTTGACGGGGTCAAACTTCCACGAGTGGTAGGCCGACCGCGCGATTCCAGCGTGCACTTCATTTTCAGCCGAGATTGCCTCTGTGGTCTCGCTTGAATGGCTTTCCGGTGATTGTTGAGCGATTGAAGGTTGCTGTGGCTGGGCATCTCTGGCGACGTTGAGGACGAGCTGGAGCTGGGCTTCAATCCGGGCTAATCTCGACTCCAGGGCTTCTGTCCGACTGGGGCTATTCACTATGAGCATTCATTGAACAATCGCTAAAAAAAGAATTAGACATACTCTTCCTGCTGCTGCGGTTTCGTCCCTGCTCTCACCCTCGCCGGATTGGCCTTGCGTCGGATAATACTCGTCCGACAGTCCGTATTGTAAAGAATACAATTAGAGCAGACGGGTTTGAGCATGTCACACTTGATCTTTTTCGTAAAGCACAAATCGCAGGCTATTTCCAGTCAGCTCAAGTACACCCGCGCGATTGAAGCACATACCTTTGCGACGGTTCGACCGCGTGGGATCCGTATCTTCCGGTGAGGTCGCCATAGCTATCATTTCCGTACCAAACAATATCTTCTCAAATGAATGAGTAAAGAAACATGACTTTATTTACGGTGTTTAATCCCGATCTTGGCGGTTAATGAATGGATTAGATTGTCGGCACCCCATGAGCCACGCTTACAAATCCACACACACACCTCGCATCGCTAAGCCCCTTTGATCGACGGCCCGAGGTTGCATTGGCTGAGGTCATCTCTTTAGCTGTGGCTTGGTTACTCGGACTTGTAGCTTCTCGGATTTGAACAAAGCCGTAAAACAATTGCATTCTATACTCTATAATGTCTAAACCTGTCTATACCCGATACCCTAAGCAGACTTGACAGTCCCGTAAGGAACCTGAGGTCCCGAATACTGCACAGCCCGTACAAACTCCATCTTGGGCCCATCTTGAACAACCTTCTCAAACCAAGCTCCCATGTCAGCTCCAAAAGTCTGGAACGCCTCAGGATCACTAAGATCAAAAGGCTCAAAGCCGCGTCCGACCTGCGACAGCTGAGCCTGTGCGGCGACCATGGCAATACCCAAATCCGTCTCGATGGCCTCGACAGGCTTGATTGCGCCTTGAACACGTCCCTCGATGATGTCGGGGACGAGACGGGGCTCTGCGATTGCAGGTCGTGCGAGAGTGACACCGTCAACAACCTTGAGCGCATCAACCATGGCCCCAACAGATCTCATCCCACCAGCAATATAAGTCCTCATCTTGTGTCCCGGATCAAGCGCCTTGGTGATAGTCGCTGCCCACTCAAGAAAGAACCCCTCCCTCCTAGCAGTACTCTCCTTCTTCCACGCCATGTCCATATGCTCATAAGTACCACCACTCAACTCCACAAAGTCAAACTCCAACTGTTCAAGAGTCTCGCACAACTCCCGCGCCTCATCAGGCGTGACACCACCGTCCTGGAACTCGACGCTGTTGAGCTTGGCGCTGACAATAAAAGTAGGAGACACGCGCGCCTTGACGGCTTTTGCAATGTCGGATACGATGCGTAGGCGGGACTCGATTGTCTGGGGTCCGTATTCGTCGGTGCGCTTGTTGGTGGTTCGCGAGAGGAATTGAGAGATGAGGTAGCCGTGGGCGGCGTGGAGTTCGATACCGTCAAAGCCGGCCTTTTCGAGGTACTCTGCAGCATGAGCGAAGCCTTCGACTATTCTTGCGATTTCCTCCTTTGTCGCAGCATGAGGCTTGCCAAACGTCATTCCCATCTTGGGTTCTACACACCATTAGTCCCCTTCACAAGAAGCCTCACAGTCACTCACCAAGCTGAACATCAGACGCAGAGATGGCGACGGGGTTAACTCGTGCCTCAACCTGTCGTCCAGGATGATTGACCTGGCCGACAAGCAGACTTCCATCGGCCTTGGCACCCTTTGCAAGCTCCTTGAACTTTTCAAAGCGCTCGCCTTCGTACGTCGCATCAAGAGGAATGCCCATATCTCCAATATTGCCCACAGACTCGAGATCAATGTCAATGTTTCCAGTGACGATAACACCAAAGTTATTCTTGCCCTCGCCCCATCTACAACACCGTCAGTCTCGCAGCCATACACTTTTGTGTGTTTACATACCGCTTGTAGAGCTCAATCGACTCCTTGGTAGGAATACCCCTCTCCGCAGGCGTCTTCGGGCTCCACGTAGCAAGCATCTCAGCCATGGGACCCTTCATGAACCTGTTCTTTGCGACTCTGCCAGAAGGGTGAAAGCGAAGCTCCTGCGCCAGAGGCTCAGGGCTCACGTCTCCGGAACCATAACGAGGGGGAGCCATTGTGAAGAGATTAAAAATGTCGTTTGTGGGTGATTGATGGATTGTGATGATTGTGTGTCTTGTTCAATCTCCATCGTCGCTTCGTCTCTCGACATTTATACAAGATTGCATTGTAGAGTTCTCATCACCGTTGAAGCTTCGTCGTCTGCCATTGTCCTCCACGGCGCGTATCCCTCCTGTGTCCTCCTCCATGGCGCTCCAAGCCAGAAGCTAGCTCCATCTCAAACTCTCCACGGGCTGCATCGTCGGCGGTCCATCCCAGCCCCAAATCCTCCTCAGAAGCGGAAATAACCCTCTTCTTGTCTGAATCCCCGAAAGACCCCACAATTCACAGACCAGGGCCATCGCCACGGCGTTCCACGGAGGACCGGACCAACATTATTAATCCAACCCCAATATTCATCCGCCCGGCCTCCGAAACGGACGAATACTCTCATTCTATTCGCCAGAGATCATCACCACGGCTGAATCCTTCAGCAACTCGTCCGTGATTCGGCCGTTTTCGTCAGCAACACCAGACTCCTTCTCAACACTTTACTCCCACCTTTCCGGTTCAATAGGCGGACGCTGTATCTCGCCCGTGTTGCCGACCGTGTCTCTACATCCTCACATACACCCAAGTCCATTGTTCGGCCGAATCAACAGACAATGGGCGAACCATCAACGAAGCGGCGCAAAGTCCGTAAAGGAACACGCAGCTGCTGGGAATGTAAGTTGTACCAATTAATCCTTTATTGACAGCTCACTAATTCTCTACAGGCCGTAGACGCAAGATCAAGTGCCAATTCAACAGCGACGAAGATGCAATCTGCGTGGGCTGTCTCCAACGCGAGACGACATGCATCTCGCAGGAGTACGTCCAGGAGCCTGCAGCTCCCACGCAGGACAAGCGCCTCGCGCAGCGCCTCGGACGACTCGAGATGTTGATGGAGAAGCTGGTCGACAATTCAGTTCCTGAGCCTTCACCTGCCCGAAGAGTGCACATCCCTTCACCCTCCGACTCGGATGAACCATCTACCTTTCGCCGCTTCACGCAACAAGCGGCTGATGTGTTTGACTCTTCGGTCGTGGACAATGCACAGCACATGACATCTTCATTAAACCATTCCGATACACCTCTAACATCCCTCCCCGATTCAACCCCCATAGTCCCCCCAATCCGCTTTCCCTCCCGCCTAGCAAAAGCAAACCACATCTCCCCTCAGCTACACGCCCTCTTCCCACCCCAAAGAACCTTGTACGCCATCTCCCAGCAGAGTCCTGGCGCACGCTTCGTCCTCGCAGCATTCTACTCCCAAAAAGATCAAATCGATGGAAAGCCAGAACCTCTTTCATCTCTAGCCCAGATCCCAGATGTCACCAGCCATCCCGCCATCCTGGCCAAGCGGCTCCTCCAGCTTGCCGTCTGTCTCCAGCAGATGCCCGCCTTCTTCGATGGGAGCACCCTAGGTCTCAAAAAGTCCATGGCAGAGACAATGGAAGAATGGGTCTCGGTAACATCCAGGCTCGTCACATCAGACGACGACTTTGTAGGATGCCTTGAAGGTCTAGAGTGCCTCATCATCCAGAGCTTCTACCAAAGCGACGCCGGCCAACTACGCAAGGCATGGATGACATGTCGTCGCGCCCTCAACATGGCCCAGCTCATGGGCATAGATCGTCGATCTGCAAAGTCGATCCGCTCCTGCGATCCATCCTTTGACCCTAGACGACGCCCATCTCCAGCTGTCATCTGGTTCCGCATCAACTGCAACGACCGCTACCTGTCTCTCATCCTCGGCCTCCCCATTGGTTCTCGCGACAACTGGTTCGCTTCAGACGAAGGTATCCAATCTGATGCACCTAGCGACAAGCTCGGAAAGGTATACGCCGTCATCTCCGGCAAAATCGCCGACAGAAACGAAATGACGGGCAGCGAAGCATACGCCCTAACGCAGTCAATCGACCTGGAACTTGAAAAAGCCTTCAAGATGATGGACATTCTATGGTGGAAGCTCCCGGATATGGCCATATGCTGCAACTCATCCGACGCATCCGGCGACAACATGTCAGTCGTCAAGCTCCAGATCCGTCACTACTCGCTCCTCATCCTGCTCCACCTCCCATACCTTCTCCGGGACCGTGGCCAGAGACGGTACGAGTACAACCGCGCCACGTGCATGCAAGCAAGTCGCGATGTGTTGGCCCGCTTCCTCGAGTACCGGACTTGTTTCACAACAGCCATCGCCGGTCGGCACGTCGATTACTCTGCCCTAGTAGCAGCCATGACCCTCCTCTTGGGTTACCTAGGCTGGCGATGGCCCGGGTACGAAGCCCAGCGAGCCCAAGATCGAGAATTGGCCGAAAAAGCGCAAGACAAGATGAACGAAATGGGAGCCATGAACAACGACAGACTCTGCATTGAAGCAGCCGAAACAATTCGCCAGCTCCTCCCCATCGTACAGAGACCTACAAACGGAGAAGAGAGAAACATCCATCTCAACATCCCCTTCTTAGGGACAGTAAACATCAACCCCGGCCCATCACCTCCGCCATCCACATCAGCAGGCATGATGTCGACACCCACGGGCAACACAGAGGGAGGGTTATCCTCAGAAATCCCCTTTTCCTTCTCCCTCAACGAGCCTTCGTTCACACCCCAGCCACCTGAGATTAACGACATTTCAACAACCTGTCCTCTCGAGAATGCAACCCCCGACTGTGTAACTGCCGAATGGCCATGCTTCACCGCCGACCCGGAGGATTGGGCGCTGCAAGGAGTAGATACGACGTACTGGTCAATGTTGAACAGCAGCATAACGTAAAAGATGTAGAATCAGGTGCCAAGCATCGGCGTCGTGTTTATTAGATTATACTGTATACCCAATTTCATAAGAAACCCCGTCAATGCAAGACCCGAATGTCAGGGTCGAATAGTCGCAACAAAGGAACAGGCCTCGTGTGGCCAGGGGTATCTCCATGTCCAAGTATCCTTGGTATCCCTCCTGAATCAACAAACGCCACAAAAGAGATAGACACAACTCCAGTATCCAGTTAGTGATTAGGTATAGCATGTGCCGGGCTCGGACATCCGCGTGTCTCGGCCGCATTAAGTAGAGAGCTCTTCACTCTCGTAGGCCTTCTTCCAGGGCTTCGTGATCGATAGTTTCACTCATCACCCTGGATGGCGCGCCCTTTCGCCGTTGTGCTGTCCAGTATCTCTGGAAGCCAGGAATTGCCCCGGGTTGGTTGATACCCGGAGCCCGGTTCATCTCCTTTTCTTTCTCAGGCTTCGGGGCCGTGGTACTTGGGCCTCCCCATGGCCTCCAACCAACCCACTTGCCCAGGCTCGTAGAAGGGCTACCCTGGGGCGTGATAGAGGGAGTAGGAGAAAGAGATCGGATGGTAGGGTTAGAGACGGTTCGCGAGCTGGGAAAGGCGTTGAAGGCGTTGAAGCTGTCTCGAAGCGCAACCGAACTCCGCTTGGCGGCTCCACGAGCAAGTGTGGGTTGCGCTATGACACCCGTCACAACAGCTTCGGCACCACCAAGGGGCCGAAGAGTAAGTTGACTAGGTCGTGCCTTCAGCGTGTGAATGTCAAGACCACCTGCCAGAGACATGATGGACTCGTGAGAGAGCGCTCGGTGAATCCGAGGACGCGGCATAAAGTCATCCTTGGAGTCCACGGAACTTTCGACGATCGAACTGTCGTCGGCTGAAGGCGTAGTTCCGAGATCTGGTGTCTCCATTCGAGGCATGAGCTCATCACACTCTCCTTCATCTTCTTCATGAATAGTGTCATCATTATACTGATGCCGAGGCGGAGTGCCAGGATCAAGCTGAAGAGAAGGAGCTTGAAAGCTGAGAGCCGAGATCTCAGACGGACCCTTGCGGTGAGCCCGCCAGGTGGGTGACATAGGATCGAAACTCGTAGTCGGCGACGTGGGAATATCGCTGTCGGCAAAAGAAGTGTCGAACATGGAATTCCGCTGGTTCGACCGTGGGGAGCTCGGTACAGATGATGTAAAGTCGGATGTTTGCTCCGACATTAGCGACCACCTCTGCTTGGGCATCGAGATGACCGAGTTGGGCTCCTTGGTGGTGATAGAGGCAATGGCGGGTAATGCCGGCCCGGGGTTTAGACTCCAACGGCCCGATGATGATCTCGGGGTGGAGGTGCCTGAGCTTGGAGGGTTAAAGATGCTAGAGTTCAAGCTTGAACGCTTTCTCCTCGTCTTGCCCTTGTCAGGCTTGGCGGCCACATGGTAGTGATGATGGATATGCAGCTCTTGGGAAACTCGGGGAGTAGAGGGCATAAAGCTCTCGAGCTCAGCCTTGAGCGTCGAGGCGGAGCTGTCAGGAACAGGCTGATGGTCGAGAAGTTGCTCACGCAGAGACTGGATCTCGTCGTTGGAGTTGAGCAACATCTCTCGCAACTCAGCGATGCCCAGCTGAAGGTTGGCATTGTCCTGGAGGAGGTCACGCACAAAGTGGTTGACAACGGGATTGCCAGGCTTCGGGTCCTGCAGCGTCTTGGACGCGGCAGCACCCTTTAGACGAGCAGCTGCCGTACTGAGCTGCTTATCAACCTCGCGCTGACGCTCCATCCTGCCAATAACCTCGGCATGACGCTCGCGCTCCGCACGGGCTTCCTCTTCCATCCTCTCGAGCTGGTCCTGCATATCCAAGATGCCACGCTGAGCCTCCTTGAAGCGCTGAGCGTGAGACCGAGCATCTTCCCTTGTAGACCTCAGCTCCTGGTAGAGCTCATCCTGCTCCAGCTCCATCAGCGACAAGTGTCGCTCCGCATCTTCGGCTCGGGCAGCAGCAGACTCGAGCCTCCGCACGGCCTGCTGGGACGAGAGGAGGCTGGCCTCGAGGGCCTTGATCTTTGTGTCGGATTCAGAAACGGTGTTGTTGAGAAACTCGAGCTGGTCAAGCAGGCTCCTGTTCTCCTCAATCTTCAAGGCATTTTCGGCCTCGAGTTCCTGCTTGTCCATTTCCAGACGCTCTATCCGCTCGGTCAGATTGAGGCGGTCCCTCTCGGCGTCAGCCATGTACGCTTCATGCCGGGCTAGCAGGGCCTATAAATGAAGAGGTGAAAAATTAGCAAGTTTTTCAATCAAGAATGTGCAGATGCGTAAGTGTGTGTTCAGCGACAAAGGACGGCGGTGGAACAACTGGTATGCGGTCCAGACGGGAGCCAGAGAAGCAGAGCGTGATGTGATTCACACAAGGAATGCTTCGAAATTGGGGGTCGTGTGCGTACCTGACCAAGCTGAGCTGCGGTGTGGACATCCTTCTCGACGGTCTCGAGTATGTAGCAGTTCTTCTTGAGGAGAGGGCATTCGACGCGGCCGCAGCAGCATGTGAGCTCTGAAGTGTGCTCTGGAGTATGCTCCGGCCGGGGGGAATCCGGCCTCTCCATGATGGCGGGAGCGAGGATGGAGATGGAGAGGCCTCAAAGTGTTGCAGATTATCTATCGTAATCGAGAGCAAGGTTCGCGAAAGGAAGCGAAAACGGCGGAGAAGGCGGCGGACGTAGCGGTAGGAAACATGATAGACGGGTGATGAATGAGTCGAAGGCCAGGAGGTAGGGTTCGAGGGGGGTCAGAGCATGCTTGGCCCGCCGGTAAAGATACACGGGGACGGAACCAGGCGAGGAAGAGGAGAGTCGAGGTTGTTGTTGAACAACGACGAACTCGTCGAAGAAGCCGCTTCGCTTCGCTTCGTTTGAATGGAAGCGGTGGTTGAGGCCTGAACAAAGAGGGTCTTCGTACAGGCGGTTGTTGTGTGGCTTGGTATTTGTGGCTCGCGCGTACCTAGCTTCGGTGGGTGTGGGGTCTTGTACCTGTATTAGTGGGTTGCTCGGCGCTTTTGCATGTGCTTCATTTGCGGTGAATGTCAACAAAGAATAAACAAGTCGTGAATAACATTTCAACGACGAGAAGGACGGGATGAAAGAGTTTTTATGTATGTGGGAGAAAAAAGAAGGAATGAATCAGGAAGATGAGGCCGCAGAAGAGGCCAGCCAGCCCGCCCCCATGATCCTTGTGATCTTACTGATCCATGGCTGGCTTTGCGCCCAGCTCTGCCTGCTGCACCACCTGGACAAAAAAGCCTGGCCGCAGACTGCAAGGTGGCGTTCACAAGAGCAAGACAGGGGATCTAGCGTGTTTCTTTGTTGGTCATTGGGGTGCTCAGGGGTTCGTGGTGGGCTCGAGTGTGTTGACATTGCAGGGAACCTACGTGTTGGCGATGCGTTGGTGCCCGCGTTCATAATTTCATCTGCCCTCTTGATTGGACCGTGTGTTTTGGGCGCCACATTCTTATCTTCCCTTGCCCGTTTGGGGTAATGACGACACGCTTAGCGCCGACCTCGCGATTTTTGGTGGTTGGTGCGTAGCCACGTGACTACCCTTTCAGGCTCCAGGGTAAGCTTTCATGATGCCTGGCTCTTTTGAGAAGCAGGGTTTTATAAAGCACGAGAAACAACGAGACAATTTTTAAAAGAGCATTATTCACTGGCCTCTTAGAAACCAGTGCCTGGCACATGCTCAACGGATCTCACTGCCGAGGACGCGCATCTCAAAGTGGTTCCTCCCGCGTTGCCGAACCTCCCACTATCCACTCCCAAGACACCGCTTGCCCAAACCCCACAACCACGTCCTTTACACATCATCAACCTCCACGCGAAGAAACTTCACCGCCCTTAGTAAGTTGTCAAATCCGGCGACACGACATCCTTGGGGAACGAAAACTTCGTCTCCACAAACACCTTTTGCATCGCGTCCTCCCTCGCCTCGAACTTGTAGTACACCTTGTCCAGATCCTCAAGTCTGACGCGGTGCGAGATCATCTGCGTTGGGTCCAGGTCACCACTCTGGATCATGGCGAGGAGTTCTTTCCAGTACTTGTGGACAGGAGCTTGGCCGTTGCCGATGAGCCGGATGCCTCGCTCCATGAGGGATCCGATGTTGAAGTGGTTGGTCTGTGGGGTTAGGTGTGAATGATGTAGGAGGATGGAGATGCTTACATATCCGACGTAGACGCCTGTGACTCCGCAGCGACCATAGTTGCGTACGCCCTCAATCATCTCATTGATGATTTCACTCGTGTCCGTCTCAATACCGAGAGACATCTCAACCCAATGCATCCAGCCCTTGGCGTACTCACCAGCCGCACACTCAATCGCACAGTCGGGACCACGTCCACCACAAAGGTCCTTAAGTCGGCTAACTACAGTCTCCTTGTTGGTAACGCCGTGGGACAAGTGCTTGTAGTCAACTAGCTCTAGCTTATCCTTGTGCTTGGGAGGCCAGTTGTCCTTGATGAAGGAGAGACGCGGTTCGGTGTCGATAAAGATGACTTTGCTTGCGCCCTCGAGGATGGCAAAGATGCCAGCCATTTGACCGATTGGGCCGGCGCCGAAGATTGCAACTTCGTCTTCAGGGTAGACAGCTGTGTCTTTCACAGCGTTGTAGGATGTGGCTAAGACATCGGAAAGATACAAAGCTTGACATCCTGTCAGTAGAGTCGTGAGGCTTCAGTGATGGACTCACCCTTCTCATCAGGAACATCCGTCGGAATCTCGAGCAAATTCACATCACCCAACGGCACACGCACATACTCAGCCTGTCCACCGGCAAACCCACCCGTAAAGTGGGAATAGCCAAACATACCCGCCGTCCTCCCCCCATACATGGCCCTTTGCGTCGTGTTGGAGCTTGTTTTTTCGCACTGCGAAGACAGCTTCTGTTTGCAAAAGAAGCACTCGCCGCAGGCAATCTGGAACGATGCAACATATCGCTTACCTATCTCGATGCCTGTGACGCCTGGACCGATTTCATCTACGACGCCGCAGAATTCGTGGCCGAGGATGTCGCCTTCGTTGAGCTGGATGACCGTTCCATGGAGGAGGTGTAGATCTGAACCACAGACGGTACTGCCTGTTACTTTGAGGATAACATCACGATCTTCAAGAATCTTGGGCCTGGGTACGTCGACTAAGATTGTCAGTAGTTGTGTAAGTGAGTGTGAGGTGAGCTGTACCCATCTTGACCTTGTTCTTGCCCATCCATGCCAACGCCTTCATCGTCTCGCCAGGTTTACCCGTTTGATCATCGAATGTAGTTACATCTTGCTGTGTAACGGCATTGTCGCCGTGTCCAATGATCTTTTCGGCTTGGTACGCTGCTTGAGAAGCCATTGTTGCTGTCAATGTGAGTCAGTAGCAACTGTCAAGTAATGCGCAGCCTACGCTCTCTTTATATGTCGCGAAAGTATCTACAGTGTATCCAGTCGCTTGCATCCTCGGCAACATCAATATGCTCGTCACAATGACAAGGGCCGTTGTTCTGTTGATGCATCAATGACGATCGAGTCCATGACGATCGAGTCCTCGACGTCATTGACTTGGAGGGTGCGGGGCTTTTGCACCAGCCCTATCAGTGGCAGTCAAATGGAACACATTGGGATTGGATTAATGTAATTAACTAACTTGAGGCTCGTCATTATTGCACTTTCCTATTCAGTATGCACTCCGTCACAGTAAATGCCGTTCTGACAAGTGTTCCCGGTAGTCCCCTCGTCATCCAGGGCCTCTGCAGGACTCACAGCACACTCATTCCCTCTTGAAGCTGAGTCTTTGTAAGCATCTTGTTGACTCTCATCAGCTCCGCGCTCTGGGACATGGCCGGATCTCTTCCCATGCTCGCCATAGCCACCACCGTCTCTCCCTTGCAGTAGTAGGCAATGAACTTGTTCTCGGTCGGGTCACCTTCAAGAACAATGTCATCGAAGCCGGGTATGGTGTTGCCGCAGTATCGCAGCTGAGCTCCCAGAGCCGACCAGAAGATGGGGATAAAGTGCTCAGGCGCGCTGGATGGGTTGACGATGTGGTTTGCGACGATGCGACCGGACTGTTGCGCCACGTTCCAATGCTCAATTCGAATGTGTGTTCCATCACCGCCAGGTCCGTGATAAGGGAAGGTAGCGATATCTCCAATCGCATAGACATCCTTCAAGCCCACAACGGCGTAGTTGTCGTCCGTCTTGAGAGAGCCATCCTTTTCCAGCTGAACGGCCTTGTTGTTTTGCAGGAACCCGGTCGCAGGAGAGACACCGATACCAAGAACCACGAGGTCGGCGTCCAGTTTGGTGCCGTCCTTGAGATAGACAGCACCGACATTGGAAGGATTGGATGTGTCCGGCTCGGCCTTGTCAACACTTGCGCCCATGTAGAACTTGACTCCCTTGCCCTCGAGCGCTTTCTGGAGGCCTGCACCGACCTTTTCGCCGAGGACTCGCTCGAGGGGGACCTTTTCCATGCCGACGACGGTGACTTGGTTGTCGTTGCTCGTAGCCACAGCCAGTTCAATTCCGATGAAGGAGGAGCCAATGACCACAATCTTCTTGCCCTTCTCGCCGATCGCGTTCACAATCTTTCTAGTATCGTGAACACTACGCAGGGTAAAGATGTTGTCAAGGACCTTGAATCCTTGAAGAGGCAATCGTCTGGGCGTTCCGCCTGTTGCAAGGACAAGCTTGGTGTACTCAACTTTCTTGCCATCATTCGTCGTGACGTAGCGATCGTTGAAATCGACATCAGTGACCTCGCTCTCAATAAACTCGACAGATCCGCTCTCATACCAAGACTTGTCTCGCCAAGTCAGCTTGCTAAGGTCCGTCATGAGAGTCTTGCTCAGCTTGGTGCGATCAATGGGGTAGTAGCCCTCGTTGGAGATGACGGTCAATGGGCCCTTGTAGCCCTTCTCACGAAGACCTTCGACCAAGCCCAAGGTGCCTGAACCTCCTCCAATGACGACGACCTTTTCCTTTTGAGCACCACTGGCAGCTGCGCACTTGATGTTGGGCTTTCTTCGCGAGCCTTTGACGGCCGCCTCTTCGCCTGTGAGGTACACGGCGCCGTTTCGCTCAGCGACTTGGAATACGGGCAGATGATCGAGGGCAGGAGCATCTTCGACGTCGCCGGTTTTGACATTGAAACAGGCTGTGATGGATCAGTCAGTATAGAGCGATCAATGAGACATGGCGACGTACCTCCGTGCCATGGACAAGTCAATCGACCCTCACTCGTCAGCACGCCCTTAACGAGAGGAGCGCCATAATGAGTGCACCTGGCCCCAACAGCTTGGATCTTTCCTTTGACATTTACAAGCAGGACCTTGCCATTCTCAATACCCTCCACCTCGACCTCCTTCTTCGCGCCAGGCGAGAGGTCGAGGGACGAGAGGTCCTTGATCTTGTATTCCTGAGCCATTGGTCTGCAAGTGGAGAAAGCCCGCGATAAAGTAATAGGTCGTCGAGTTTGTATACGAAAAACTTGAAGTATTCTGGGGTACGGACGCATCAAGACGTATGCGGGACGAAAGAACAGTTGAAGCTCAAGGGACGCCGCGAGAGAGCATTTGAAGAAGTGAGGAGAAGTGCAACATGGCGCAATCAAACGGGACACGGTAGATGTACCGTTCCCCCTCACTCACACTGACTGAACAAGAGGGAAACCCGGATTGATCCATGTTGTGATAATGTGGGGGATGACAATAAGACGAAGCTGACTGGTCGAAGCTATCAGAGCTGCATGTGTGTATGACGACGATGAGACGTGGTTCGGATCGTTCCCTTGGAGGGGACCATGTAAGAGTACGAATAGGGCTTAGTTCAATTGGAGAGATTCCATACCTGAAGGAGCTTATCCCCAAGCCAGATTAGTTAGCCCATCATTTGTAACTGCCGTGATGTCGCGGGAGTGGGAGGCCGAGAGTGGGAGCCGTCCTCACTGCGCCTTGGCCAAAGCCCGTACCGATTCAGACCTAAAACGTCATAAGTTCATGATGATAAACCCTTAGAATGAGGTAAAGTTACCTCATGAATATGTAAATGTTTGTTAAATTTATGAGTACTTTTCCTAAAGGTTCATAGTAAAATTTTTCTCAACTTAGATGAGATGGCCCGTCCATGTAAGTGACCGAACGCGTTTGTACACACTTCATTTCCTTGCGTGACGACTCTAGCATTGTTTCTCTGACGAAGCGTCTCCTTGCCAACCGTCAGGGAAGAGATCCAGCGTTAAAGCATCAAAGAGGAATAAGTCATCGGGAAGACTAACATCAGCTCCGTCAGAGCAGAAGCCTCCGTCTGGAGTCGCGCCGATTGCTCCGGCGGCCCCGTTTGTGATAGCATCGAGAAATGACTCTTCTACATCGCATCGATCTTCATTTTCTCGCGAGGCCGACATCTCTTCTGTTCCCCCAAGAGGCGCCGCGGCCTGCCCGTTTTCCCGCCCTTGGTCCTCATCAGGCCCGCCCGCCTGAACCGCCTTTGCAGCTCGTTGCTGCTTCAACTTCAACGCCCGCTGTTCAACAAAATGTAGCCACGCGCGCGCATAATGCCAATGTTTCGATAGTCCCCTCAGAGCCGCCATTAGGATCTCGAGGATGTGTAGTGATCTGGCCGCGACGATAGGCTTACTCGACCCCGCCTCGTGGATGATGTGGATAGTTGCCGTAATGAGGACGTTGGTACTGTACAGCCACAACGTCGATAACACATCCTGAGGCAGGGTCTCAAATATGGCGGCGATAGTCTTTGCGGAGTCTCCGCACAGCGCAGGATCGTTGCACTGGTCCGGCCGTACGTCTTCAGCCATGCTTTGCTTTGGCAGAGGTCGATGGACCAGGATGACAAAGTTGTTGTAGGTGAGGTGAAGGATCGACTGCCACGTATCAAGCGTGGAGTACCGCAGCTGAACCTTTGAAGGAAGTTGGAGGATGAACTCTGCGAGAGACTCGTCGGCCTTTCTCGTCGCTCGAACGCGGTCTTCGGGGGAGGATCTAAGGGCCCAGCCCTCCCTCATCGCCCGTGATATTATGACGCAAAGCTTGGTTTGGTATATAACAAAGTCCCTCTGCGCGTTGGGAATCCCCTCGAAGTGGGAATACTCGAGATCAGGAACATCAGAGTCGTCTAGGTTTCTGTTCAACATTAGCAAGTGAAGTTTATGGTCCTCGTGCAGCGGTACCTTACATTGCCTGCGGTCGACCCGACGACAGAGCCGAGATGGTGTCAAACTGGAACAGAACCCACCATAGCCGCGTATAGACTCTCTTATGAGCCGGCAGCATCCTGGACCGAGTCGCATCGCGATGCATGCCAAAGGCCATGGCTGTCCGAGCACCAATTCCAATCCAGTGCCACGCACTAATAGCAACCTCCTCGAACCCATCAGAATGCCACGTCATCAAGAGAGCTGCCTGGACATAAACAAGCCGATCTGTCTCGAACTGGTAGTCAATCAGAGTCTTGGCCCTGCGGAAAAACACGGGCTTTAGTGAGTGCATGCTCTCATCGTGAGACGACAAGACATGTGCCCCGACGAGGAAAATGGAATTCATCAGGGCCGAAGATAAGGGGTTCTCAGGGTCCTTGCCCTCGTACTGCACCATAAACTCTTCCTCGTCAACGATAGGCCATCCACAGTTTACAGAGTCAAAGTATGCTCGAAGCAGTCTGTCGGCCAGTTCCTTGTCCGGGCGTTCAAGGATCTCGGGGGGCACAAACCGATAGTAAGAGGTCCCCTTGACTCGCATCTGACTGTAACCCAAATGGACGCTGCTCTCGTCGCCGGCCCGGGGGAAATTCTGACGGACGAGGTAGTGACAGTTGGACATGCCGGTGCCGATGAAGCAAACCCGGGTCAAGCGGCCATAATCGGCTTCCTTCATGTCGTGACGGCCGAGAAAGTCGGCCAAATTGCTGGCATCATATTCGCCATCCTCATTGGCAACCAACCTCTGAACCGTGTCGACCTCCAAGGGTGAGCTCGAATCTGTCGCGAGCTCGACGGGTGTTGGCTCGCGTGGACGAATTGGCACTGGTGAAAGGAGCCGGGCAGCAGCAGCAGCAGCTCCTCTACGCTGTTTCTTTGGATAAATGTGGCAGCCTGGCCGGTTTCGAGAGCTGCACCCCGTGCAGGGAGGTCCTTTTTCAAGGATATCGCAGCGTATCTTGAGTCGGTGGCAATGTGTGCAAGCCCGCCCATCTGATGCAGTTAGCTTAGCCGCAAGGACAATCGAGGGGCAGGGATCCGGTCTCGGCGATATAAGAAGACGATTGATGCTGCACTTACTTACTCTTCTTCGTCCATTGGCGGGGGACATTGAATTCTCGGTTTCAAATTCCGTCCCAACGGATTTGCGCTTCATGTCCGACAGACGTGGGCGCTGTTCTGTTGGATTGAACGGGAGTTGCTGTCGAGGACGGAAGTATCGAGACGACAAGGCATCAAGACGATGGAGAGTGCAGCGGTCATATGAACGGCGGTATGAGGTTCGACGGAGGTTGAGCTTTGAGAGACGGAAAGTTGGACCAATGAGCCGTCGACTTTAGCTATCGCACGGAAGTTGAGTTGTGGGTATCGGTAACGGGACTTGGCTTTCGGTAGTGGCCGATGTGGCGCCCTCATCGGGATACTCTCCCGAGTTACTTAGACGAAGTTGAGTTGTCGGTATAAGAGGTAGAAATGGCTTGACCGCCCAACATACTGGCCGTAAGGGGGTCCAAGGCACATACAGAGTTCTTAAAGTATCAACCCACGAAACCATGGACGATATATCACTTACTAGTGGTGCCCCCGGACATGAACCTGCGTCTAAAGGACCAGGGGTCACCATAGATGTCGTCGATCCCTCTGACTCCAAGGTTCATGCGGCCAAGTTTTCAACGGCAAGTAATGGATAGCGCACGGTCCGTGCCGAAGGTGCGGTGCTAATGACAACTATTCTAGAAGCGAAAAATACATGTTGTAGTAGCAGGCCTGGCCTGTGCCTTCAACGGCAGTTTTGGAACCTCGATGCCTTCAGGTGCCCTCAATGCTATCTCGAGCCACTTTGGAGTTTATGACCAAGTACAGCTGACTCTACTCAACTCACTCAATCTGGCCGGCTTCGTTGTTGGACCCCTCTTCTTTGGACCCTTGAGCGAATACATCGGGCGCCGGCCAGTGATGATATCTACATTCTTTGGCTACCTTGTTTTCATGCTCGCATGCTCTGGAGCTCCTAACTACACGGCCCTCTTAATCTTCCGCCTTCTCTGTGGTCTGAATGCCGCCGCCCCCATGGCCGTAATAGGTGGCCTTTACGCCGATGTGCTCGACGACCCTTCAGAACGTGGCACCGCCATGTCCCTTTACCTAGCCATCAGCGGAATAGGTCCCCTTCTAGGACCCTTCGTCTCCGGTTTTGCCTCTCAAGCATCCTGGAGATGGGCGTTCTGGGCCGCAGCCCTAATTGCCGTCCCGACACTCCCACTGGTGTTGACCCTGCCCGAGACATTTGCGCCGGTTCTCCGCAACAGGGAAATTCACAAGCGCCGAAAGCACGGAGTGGAGGGCGTTGAGGAGGCCCAAATGACAGAATTGCACCCGTTTGACGCTCGAGAGATATTCTTGCGCCCTGTAGTCATGATGGCTACAGAGCCGATCCTTTCACTCTCATCCCTTTATTTGACATTGGCGAATTCACTATTTTACATCTCTTTCCAGGCGTATCCTCTAGTATTTGAAGGTACAGCATCTTTCTGATCACTGACATTGGAGCTGCTGGCTGATACTTCATTCCAACAGGCATGTATCATCTTCGCACCGAGATTGCTGGCCTCACCTATCTACCCAGTAAGTCCAAAGCCGTGCTCGCATAAAACCCGCTGATATCTGATTGATACTCTCTTAAAGTCGCCCTTGGTTCGGTGATAGCTTTCCTGGGATTCATGGTCTACACACCGTGGTACGATCGGTCCAAAGCAGCTGGCAAGTCTTGGGCTCAACGAGAAATAAACCGTCGGCTACCAATCGCCTGTTTTGCCGCTCCTCTGTACGTCAAACGCACAGCCTCATAGAAACAAAGTCTAACATGTCCCAGACTTGTCATCGCGCTCTTTTGCTTTGGTTGGACATCCAAACCCTCAATCTCACCATACGTCCCAGCGATTGGGGGATTCTTCTCTGGCGCTGGATTCCTCCTGATATTTATGAGCATCCTGAACTACATCACCGACGTGTTTCGCGAGGCATCGGCATCGGCCCACGCCGGAGCAGGATGCATGAGATCTCTTGGTGCCATCGTCATTCCGCTCGCGGCTGGTCCCATGTATGATCGACTTGGCGTTCACTGGGCACAGAGCCTCCTTGGGTTTCTCTCACTGGTCATGGGGGCTATACCGTTCTTCTTTATGAAGTATGGCGAGAGATTGATGCAGAAAAGCAAAGCTGCTCAGGGGATAACACGATAAAAGGCGAAAGAGTGATGCTCTGAGTACAAATGAGAAAAGTTGGCGGGCGCATATAGATGCTATAGATCAAGTAATTAGGAGTAAAATAAAAAGTGACTTGGCTGTTTATAGAACCGCTCATCAGATATGAAACCTGCATACTATGTCTCTGCGTGGCACCGTCATTCCGTCAACGGTTCTGCTCCTAATTAATAACCAAATCTCAAGTTGACTTCTTCCTTCTCAGGGTCTTACGCCAAGTCGAACATCAATGATCTTGCCCAATAGAGGCGGCCCAACAGCCCCACATGAAGGATCGCTTCTGGTGTTGTCGTGATCAGGGGCATTTCCAATTTGTCATCTTCAACATTGGCTGACAAAAAATGAGTAATGCTGCTTAAATGTCCTTACGCGAGATGTTTAAGTGTCTGTGGAATTACGTAGGCATCCCAACGAAAATGCAACCATCAGCGGATGATCTTTGTTCGGCCGAATAGTCCTCTATCCCCGTGTAATCAACATTATGATTCAGCATCTGGGCTCGAAACATCCGGATGGAGGTGAAATCATTGCCTCTATATAAATCAGCTGTGGAGTTTCTTGCGTCAACTTATAATCAAATGTCGTTGTTTTTTCACGTCCCGACATCATCATGGCCCAGGACCAGACCATCCATCGCGCCGCAGAGCAATCTGCCCACGACGCTGTTGCAAAGACCATTCTGGCTCGTCATAGCACCCGAGCCTTTTGCACAGGTCGAAAAGTACCACTATCCATCATCGAGGAATGCTTCAGCATAGCCCAGCACGCACCCTCGTCGACAAACATCCAACCGTGGCGCCTGACGCTTGTATCTGGCCCTCCTCTAGAACGCCTATCGGCCTCTCTCGTCTCAGCCTTTGAGAATAAGACTGAGTTACAGATCCCCACGATCCCAGAATCGTACCAGAACTACCGGTCCGAACTGGGTCATCATATCTATGGGCCTAACGGATACAACATTGCCCGCGAGGATACCGAGTCGATGATGAAGACTTTGATCAGCAACTTTAAGTTTTACAACGCCCCGATTGTTGCCGTAGTCTGCATCGACAAGGAGCTGAACAAGTCTGATGTTCTCTCCGTGGGAATCTACCTTCAGACACTACTCCTGTTGTTGACCGAGAGAGGGCTGGGCACACAGGTGTCTGTTGCTCCGGCCGGTTATCCTGATGTTATTAGAAAAGAACTGGGAATAGAAGAAAAAATGGATATCTTGTGCACGGTGGGCATTGGATACGAGAATGAGCAAGAGCACATCAATTCTTTAAAGATGCCGAGGGACGATTGGAAGAAGAGTGTAAAATTTGTGCTAAACTAAGGACTTCCATGTGCAGTCAATCGCTGATATCAACGAGACGAATGCCTATGGGGTCAACAGGAATAGCTTGGTTAGTATATCTGAGGATTGAAGCCGTAGATACATGGATACAGATGAATTTGGCAGGATAGTTGGCTCGAACATGTAGAATTAACTGAACACGGCAACCGTTTAGAAAGATAAAAAGGCAGTGGTCTCGCGGGTTTCAACCTGCTCATTCATGGCCCATCCATCTTGGAAGCTCAAGGTTCTGTAAACCCATGATTGCGATTATCAACTCTCTCGAAAGACACAGAGCTGCAAAATGCAAACGCCCAAAAAGAAGCCCTGCCCCATGTCTCTGATATCTAAAACTTGAAAGCTATCTCGGGGACGTCAAACTCAATATAAATCACCCGGTTGCAGTTGTCCAGCATAGCAATCCCTGACTTGTTATAATCCACCGCCATTTCCACAACCGTACCATACTGCTCATAGTACCTGAAGCGAGGCCGGTACTGAGGAGGGACCCAAAGGACACGTTTGCCACGGACTGTGACCCATTCGTTGTATTTGGTCATTTGAACTGGGTCTTTGTCCTCATTCTGCATTTGAACCTTGTCGACCGAGCGGTTTCCTGTGGACCCTTGAACGCAATAGCTACCATGAGAAGTGTGAAGCAAACCACCATGCGTCGGATGCCATGAAATTTCACCTGGATATTCATTGACCACCTGTATGCACTCCTTCGCAGCCCAATCCCATATCTCAAGCGTTTTCTTTGAGGCTAATGCCAACCACAGCCCATTTGGGGAAAATGACATCTGTTTGAGATGATCATGCCCACACAGAAAGCTCGGAAATGTTGATTTCAGTTTGCGCGTGTGTAAGTCCCAGATCTCGACGGTGTCACTCTTGTCGGGTACCTCTGCCAGGATGTTGGTTTTCAGTGAGAGGCAGTAGCCCTGGATAAGAAACCGAGGCGGGAGTTCGTATTGAATTTCCCACGTTGTCGTGTCCCAGATTGTGATAAAACCACGACCCTTAAAAGCCAGCCACCTGTCGCATGGTGAGAATTCCACAGTGTCTACCAGCTCGTCGGTCGAGTTTAGCGGGGGCTCAGGTAGATCGAAAACATATTTACTCGTCACTGAGCTCCACATTCTAATGACGTCGTATGTCATGGAAGCAACCCACAACCCATTGGGTGATAGAAGCCAGTCTTGGGGCCCAACATCATAGCCTGGGTCAAAGTTCGGTGAAGTTCTGATAGTCGGGTCCCAGATCTTGATTGTGTGGTCCCCGGACCCTGATGCGAGTAGCCTCCCGTCTGGAGAGATGGCCTGCGCCGAAATATCATCGCAATGGCCGCTGAACACCTCCACTGTGTCTGTTGTTGTATGCCATAGGCTGACCGTGCCTTGCGCATCTCCAAAAGCTACCACCGTTCCATCTGGCGAAAATGCAAGGCCGCCGTCGGCAATATTGGGATTTCTGAGAGAGGTGGTGCAGGCCCCTGTGGTCAAGTCCCAAACTTCGATGCGCAGAGGCTTATACCTCGGGCTTTGTCCATATACTACTAGCTTTGTGCTGTCAGGGGAGATCACCACCCAATAGTACTCATTTGGAAACAAATCATCGAATGTGAGACGAGCTGTTTCCGGGTTGCACCAATCCCAAACTTGGCAACAATCCCCATCGGATGTGATGATGGTCTGGCCGTCCGGTGAAACTGCTATGGGACCGGCAGGAAGCTTGTTGATCGTGTCTAGGAATTGTCCTGTGTCAAGATCCAACTTGATCAATGCGCCCGCCTCATCGGCCCACACCGCCCTTCTGCCATCTTTCATAAAGGCGATGTCGTATGCCATGTTGTTGGGCATCGAAAATGCTCTTCGTGGCGTATTTCCGTTCAATGGATCCCAAATCTTGATTGAATAACAATGACCATCTCCTACCTGCCTCCTTCCTGCAGATGCGAGAATTGTGCTGGATTCTCCAAATAAAAAGGCCAGTTTGAAAATCCACATGGGATGATCCGAAATGGTGTTCAAGCATGCTCCAGTTTCCAGATCCCAGATTTTAATGGTTCCTACCCAATCACTGGACGCAATGATCCTGCTGTCTGGAGAAAATGCTAAGTGGCAGACTTCTGAGTCGTGTCCCTCAAGAGTCAGCAAGCATGCATCCCATTCAGGTTGCATTTTCGGTTTCTTCTTGATCCACCCTGGTATCATCATCTCAAACCTCTTCCGCACCCAGCTGGAAGTTGGACAGAAGATGAGTGCTGAAACGTAAACCTGCAATGGGGCTGTCTCTATTCCTTGTCTGTTGGCAAGGACAAATCGCCGAGCATCACGAGCCAGGGTCGCCAGATGGTCCCACTGATTGTGTGCCTGAGAAAAGTTAGATTAAGCTTATCTAGTTATGGCTTATCCTATGTACTTACCGCAAGAGCTTCAAGCTTTCTGAGAGAGGCAATTCCTTCGATGACGTTTCCACAAAGACCAAGGGCCTCAAGCCAGTAGAGATATTTGTCTTGCAGGAAAGCAAAGACATCATTTGCATCATTTTGGTCTCGATCTCGTTTCGAAGAAACCCATTCGTAGAAATGGTCAAGCCAGCGAACACACGCGTATCGCATCGCAGCAAGAGGGTCTGGCACTGGGACCTCGATTTCGCTGGTCAAAACTCCTGGATTGCGCAAGCCATAGATGTTTTGCCGTAGGCCAGTAGCCATGGCCTCGACTGATCGAGAAAACAGTTGATGGTGGCCGCCCCCCATGCCAGATGGAAAAATTCCATCAAAAGCATTCTTGTTGTCAGTGAGAAAGTCCTTGGCCGACTGATGAACAAAGTGGACTGTCTCTGCGTCTTGCTGGATAGTCAAGAAAGACCCACATCGCCTGACAAGTTTTACGAGTGTGTCATGGTTGGCAAGGTTGCCCCTGAAACCTGCAAGCATGGGCAGTTCCTGGAGCTGGAGTGGTCGGTATGCAAGAAACATAGTTGCAAGGATAACTTTGCATGACCTGGAGTTCTTTGAACCCTGAGCGCTGACCTGCCTCCACATCCTATCGTAGAGGTTGGTCAATCCTTCGGGTACTTGGTTGAGAATGTCCAACATCTCAGAGTTGTCCTCCAGCTCCTCATCCTCTTCTGCGTTCAACTGGTCAAGGGCGAGAGCTGCCCAAAGAAATGTGCCATTGGCTTTTTGTTGCATTGTTTCTTTGACATTCTTGCGCAAGTCTAGTTCGGAACTGAGCTTCGCAAGGTTGTCTATTTTGTAATCGATGTAGTTAGCAACCGCTTTGGATACGAGACCAGCGTTTGCTTCGAGGCTTATGTCAAGCTTCCCACCAACATTGGCGCCTCCCAATCCACGTTCGATATCGGGTAGGTTGCGGCTGGAGACAAGCCACTTGATGTGATGGAATTTGGAGGCCGTGGAGACAATCAAGTTGAGAAGTGAAGACAGAGAGCCGCCCTCGCACTCGTCAAGTGCGTCGATGACAAGACAAGTTGGCTTGGAATGGTCATGCAGTATATCCTCGAAAATGTTGCACAGGGCATGCCATCCATTTGGAGGGTCGAAAGTCGACTTGCCTCCATGGTCCCACTTGTTGCGCACATGTCGAGTTAGAGATGCGTCCTGGACCACAAGGAGGTAGATGAGGCCTCGCAGGACCGATGTTGCGTTGTTGATCCTGGAGTCGGTAGCTTGGCAGAAGAAGTAGGATAGAGAAGGTTGAGATTTTTTCAATTCGTCGATGAGACCACAAAGGAGCATGGTTTTGCCCTTTCCCGGGTCACCCTTGACCCAAAGAAGACGATCATTTGTTCCCTGTCTCCATTGCTGGAAGTTGGAGTCCTCCAGAACCCAGTTGCACGAGCCCTGCACTAACCCTCCTTTGTCATTCTCGATTCGCGTCTTGTCTATGCGTGGGTCGGTCGTTCGTAGATCTCGAAGACATTCGTCGTTGGCTTGTCGTCCTTCGTGGTTGTGAACCTCTGTGAACGAGTTCCCAACCTGAACTCTGCTACTCCCTTCGGCATGTACGGGCCCGGTCGTGTTAGCTGCACGCCTATCGGATGCGCTATTCAAGCGTTTGCGTTTGAGCGATGCCATGTTTGGTTGCGAGATGCCGAAGAACGTGGTTAAAGGACAGCGTCAACCAGAGGACGGTAACGAAGGAGGCCGTCGGAGGTCAGCTCAGCTCTCAGCCTGATCGAGCAACGGAAGCTTCTTGTTGGTTGCCACGGCGCTTAACGAACCGACCCCATTGGCCTTTTCTTGTCCTCCTCGCGTCGTTGTGCCAGACCTTGAAACTCTTGGCTAACAGATCCCATCGGGCTGTCATAATATCCCTCTTCTCCTCTCTTTCCAAGACCATCATGGCCGAAACCTTTGACGCGGTGGCTGGCGCACTAAGCGTTGCGGCGCTATTCAACAATTGCGCCGACTCCTTTGGATAAATCCAGCTGGGTCGTCATTTGGCCGTGAATTTGAGCGATGCCAGCTGAAACTCAACATCGCCTGGTCCCGCATCAGTAGATGAGGTGAGGCCGTCGCTGTCAACACTGACCCTCGTTTCGCAGCAAATGGGCCACATGTCATTACTTCGCAACAGGCCTGGAGGATCCTGGCTCAAACCAGATTGCTTTTCGGAGAAGCGCAAAAGTCATCGAGTCGATACGGCCCTGCTACAGATTCTCGGGCCTTGACACACTCAGATTTGGCCCCGGTGGTTCGCAACTTTCATAGCCGGATAGAGGATACCGTTCATTAATGGCAAAAGGGAACCGGATTGCGGAAGAAGTTCGCTTGGACACTGTATGACAGCAAGAATTTGGGCAAACTGATAGGAGACATCACCGGGCTCTTCGGTGATCTCGAGAATCTGTACCCCGTGGAGATGCAGCGCCGGAGACTCATTGGGCTGAAGGTGGAAGGTGTTGGTGACGAGCTGAGCCTTTTGGCTCTTCAAGATGCGGCTTCTGACACCGATGGCCTGCTTGCCGAAGCGGTTGCAGACAAGATGGGGGCGATTGCGTCAAGAAACGAAGCCAAGGATATTCTCGTGAAGGAGACTGCAAGGGTGAGGGTTGGAAATCAATGGAGTGAGAGCGTGCTGAGTCGAGGAGTCCCTGTGATGGACAAGACTGAGAACAAGGCAGTTGATATCACGGCATGTGGCAGATCAGCTGTCCACATAGGGACCGGTTTTGGCAGGCGCAGCATCTTTGACTGAATCGCCCATTTCTACAAGATTGACAGGGAGAAGAAGAAGTCGATATCTCAGTTACCAAGTCAAGCTTAGCAGGTGGTTTCAAGGCCCGACAAGCCAAATATCATTTGCTACGAATGTCGCCTGATTTCGGGGACCCGGGACAGACAGGACCGGATGCTTCACCAGAGCCTAATCCGCCCTATCCCCGCAGACTTGCACTTCTGCCTGGGTAGTCAAGCTGGCACAACATGGGGCCGGCTAGTTCCAGCACGGAGTGGGCTCGAGGAGAGGGAGAAGCATGGCGCTCATGGATATGTAATCGGATGGTCAGATGTAATCGCTTTATGGATCTGTACAATTTAATGCAAATATTTGAGCTACTTCACGCTCAGACACTTAGCGATGCCCTTTTGGTAAAGCCAGAGTCCTATGCCCCTCTTGCTTGCACACTTGCACAACCTTTTTGCTCGAGATTCGACAGCCCCAACATCCACTCGCTTGAAGAACCAGGGGGGGGGCTCACCTTCTGCTCTTTTCATTTATCAGTGTCCGTCTGCCTGGTCACAATGTAGGTATCCTTGTACGAGACGTGCAGGTATTGGAAGCAGATATTGGGGGCCGTTTTACAATCAAGGACGCTGGCACTTAACAGACCATAGGCACGAGAACAGTGCATTAAATACCAGTCCATCTGTCAAGACAGAATACAGTGTTAATCCAAATAATTTCCCCTGGTTCCGCGCATTCGTTGATCTCAAAGCCCTCTAAATCCCCGATCATGTCTTCATCCAGACGTTCTCGTCGCCTCTCCCCAGAAGAACTCATGCAGGCCGTATCAAGTCTCGCCCAGTACCCCTCTCAATCCGAGGCACAATTCAGCATTAGCGGCGGTGTGGCGACCTCGATCTTGCGCATGCAATATGGCTTTGTGCAGCACGTCACCGACGACATCGATCTTGTCGTCCAGCCCCGAGGCAGCATGACGGCTGAGAGCATCTCACACTGGCTGCTGGAGAACTTCCCCACAGCCTTTGTGGCAAAGGAGCAGTTCGGCGTCACTACTCCAGCAATCACCATACAGAGGCATGATGGCTCTGTCAAGCACGTCGAGATTGAAATGTTCGACGTTGAGGCCTGGCCCAACAGGCCTTAGTACAATCTCGATGACCCAGACAACGATGTTACCGTGATCTCGGTCAACGGGGTGGATGTCCCCATCTTCAGTGCGCGCTGGCTCCTCAGGGAGAAGTTCGTCACGGCGTTTGAACCTCAAGGTACGAGAAAGGAAGAAACCGATCTCGACGACATCTCTATTCTCTTGGAGACGGTCGATGCCAATGGGCTGGACCTCACCGACCGTGAAGACGCAGTGCAACATGCGGTTGCTCAGCTACCGGAGAGCTTCGAGCTGCTCTGCCTGAAGGTCGTTTGCCCAGGGGTTCTTGGTACCCCTGGGTCTGGAATGAATACGCAGAGGTGTACTGGGCCTTTAAGGAACAGCTGCAGTACCTTGATGCAGATCTTGAGAGGCACAACTTTGACTGGGATCCAAATAGCCAGGTGTGGTACTTTTCTGACGAAAAGGGCCAAACATGGTTCCACGATGTCGGTACAGGAGATTTGATGTTATGGGCTTAGATCCATACGCGAAAGCCTGCCGTTGCGGGCTTCAGTTAGATATTCTTGTCGAACTTCAGTGCACTGCGCTTCGAGAACCATACCTGATTATTAAAAATTATATGCCTCTTATTAATAAAACTTTCATATCATAGCTAATTATTTTTCTTGTCTCATCAAAGCTGAAGCACGCCTCGACTGCTGCTGAGGCCCAGTTTAATTTGGTTGTTTGCTGAAACCATGATGCTTGACTGATCACCCGAACCAACTGATACCTTTCCATTGCCCGAGCTATGAAATCAGTTGCTTTAAGAGGCCACTTACGTAAAAATGCCAACATCAGTTTGTCTCACAAAATTTTGACCTCTTTCATAGATGCCCGGGCCTTTGAAGATGGTACCCAGAGAAATATTAATCAGCACCAGATCAGGCCCCCAAACCCTCTGACAACTCATCTGTCTTACTCAACTCAGTTCTTTCAAGTCCACATCACAACGAATATGTCTTCCGATCCAATAGAAATAATATCCGAAGCTTTGGATCCCCTGTCTGCCATCCTATGGGGTGATATGGCGATAGGTAATCTTGGTGTTGGATTGGTCTGCGAGGTAGGTAAAGTCTCTTGATACAGTGCCTTGATGCCGATGCTTATTCGCCAGAACTACATGCTGGTTGTCGAAGATGCGAGCCTGGATACTGCAGCTCAGAATTTGAAGCAAAGGGGCTTTCGGGAGGCCCCTTGGTTTTACGGCTCCCGTGACGACCCAGCCTTGTACACAGACCCCAAGGTACAGCAGAGTCATCGTTGGGTAGCCCAACAATACAGCAATCTCGACAAGCACTCGGTACGGTTTAGATTACCGACAGATGATCAGGCCAAGGGAAGGGTTGTGCTGTTGCCCTGCTCCTACGCCCACATCGCCGTCACACCAGAGTATAAAGACAGATTCACCACCAAGCCCCAAGACGCTCCCTCACCCAAAAGGAGCAATATCCTGTACCCAGACGCCGAGTTACTCCTCGAGAGTTTCGTGCGAACGCTGGTAAAGGAGCCCAAGATGGATGGATGGGTCTCCAGCCTCAGAATGTGGGCTGTTACCCACCTGTACGGAGATCTGATGCTTGGCGATGATGTGGTGGATTCGTGCGACGACGAAGAGGCCAAGGCTTGGTTTAACCAACGTATTCGGAGATACAGTGGCAGTATTGACAGGGCTACATGTACGAAACGACTGGGGAAAGTAGGCTACGATGAAAACCTGGCCAGGATGAAATAACTTGATGGAATCACGATGCACTTAGAGTTTAGAAGCGTGGGTTTTTTTATTTAGGCGCATTTAGAAGACCCCCCTGTTTAATTTCACTTGCAGCAATACCCAAATGGAATTTGCTCGAACAGTACAGATCTTTTCACACAGAGCCCGCGTGACTGCAACTCGACAGTGTGGTGGCGGACGTTGACAACCAGGCCGAGTCCTTCCTTCAAAGGTCGACCTGAACAACCTGGCCATCCGATATGCCTTCCACCCCCTTCCCAGTTGTGACGACAAAAAGGCTTTTACCATCTTTGCTGAAAGTGGTGCTGGTCGCTCCGGCAAGCGTCCCATTAATAAGAACAGTTTGTTCACCATCTGGGGTGATCTTGATCAACAAATCAGGGAAGCAACCAACAAACGCGTTCCCGTCCTGATCCAACGAAAAGTCATCAGGGGCAATTTTCGTGCCAGCCGGTGCTTGCCATATAACTTGGACGTCGCCAATCTTATTGCCGTATTCATCGATTTTGAAACGCCCAAAAAGCTGACGGCCAGTGTTGGTAAAGTAGAGATGTCCTCGCGAAATCTTGAGACCGTTGACACCGAGGGGATAAGGTCCTGTTGGGATAGCAGCCAGCAGGTCGTCTCGCAAGGCGACTTCAGAAGTACGAGTCTTTGTGTTGATTCGCCAAATCTCGCCTGTCCAAGAAGCTGCGCCGAGAACAATGTGCTGGTGGTCCGGCAGAGGGGTCATGCCGTTGATAACTCCAGTATCTTTGCCCTCAAGAATGGGGCGAACCGATGGGCTACCATGGTGGGACTCTCCGCGCTCTCGAAAGTCGACAAGTAAGATCTTCATAGACCCCTCCTCAAAGTAAGTTCCTCCGTCATAGATGCCCCCCGAAACGACAAAGAGGTCCGTCTCGACCTCTGCGATCCCAGTGAGGGCGTCAACGTCTTTGACTTTGGCAACGACACGGGCCTCTGGAATCGAGGGATCCACAGAGTATATGTCGCCATTGCCAAATGTGGTAAGAAGAAGGTTGCCGTTGGAGCGCAAGGCGACGTTTTCGATCCAGACGTTGGGGAGTTCGATGAGCTGCCGTGCGTTGATGTTGGCAGACTCGGAAGGAGAGGAAAAGGTGGTGGCGTTGAGAAGGCCAAACACCCAAGAACCAAACGTCACACGCATGTCTGTTGTCTTGAATAGAAGATGGTACAAAAAGTTAGTTAATAGGCTTGGACCTTTCAAGTGTGCAGGTCCTCCTTGATACTACCTGTCCCCCCTACGTGCGGCCGCCTTTATATAGCAATGGCTTGGCCTCTCAGCGACTTTTGGCACATTTCCTAACCACAATCTGCTTGAAACATCTGTCAGCTCCGTTCCATATTCTTTATCAAAAGCTTCCTCCTGCCATGTGGAATTGACCTAGAAATCATGCGTCTCGAGTATAAGCGATCCCATGATACTAGTCAAAGAGCGGGTCTCATGGAACGGCACCGTCGATTTTGAGCTGACGCCCCTGGCCATGCTCCAATCAAGGCCCATCAACCTTGCACCGTTGGTAGAGGTTATTAATAAGCCGCTTGTTACTTAAGAACCTCAGGTGCCGTTCCATGACAACTCATCATCCCTGTTTACCATCGTCGTCATGCCGCCGTCTCCTCAGAAACTGCTCGAGTATCACCCCGAGTACCGAGTTCTTGTATGCACACAGTGTCAATACGCCATCCAGCCCCGGGCCATCAATCGCCATCTTAAGGATATACACAAGATCTACAGATCTGCACGACATCCGTATACGACTTATACCGCCAAGTACAACCTATGCGAGCCTGGGGATGTCATCAAGGCTCGAGTCATCGACTTTCCAGTTCCCTACTTGCCAGTCTTTGATGGCCTGAGATGTCTTGACACTGACTGCGAGTACTTGTGCATTTCTACCAAGCGTATGCAGAAGCATTGGCTCTCGGAACATGGGCGTCATGGCTATGCAGATATCGACTGGACTCCAGCGCCGTTGCAAACATTCTTCCGTGGAAACCTGTTGCACTACTTTACGAGTATAGACAACCCTAAAACAAGAGTGAGTATTCCGATACATCACCACTTGCACCTGACATAACATGCAGTTTATAGGGCAAATATGGATGCTCCCGGATAGCAAGACTTCCAACAGGAACATTGGGAACTTCGGAACAAAACTTGCTCCAGCACTTTCAGACAGTAACATGCAAGACCCTTCCCAGCCAGCACGAGCAGATATGGCGTCTCGCCGTCCCCAGCATCGCCGAGTACAACCCGTTCCTGATGCATGCGGTGCTGGCTTGCTCATCGCTCCACCTTGCAACAAAGTACCAATCGGATCAACTTTACCTCACACTCGCACATGAACATCAGAACAAAGCCATGACTTTATTTCGAGAAGCTATTGAGAATGTGACTGAAACAAACTGCGAAGCCATCGCTGCATTCTCACATCTTCTGGTCGTCTACGCTTTTGGAGCTGAGAGGCAGGAGAACACTCTCCTCCTCACTCGATCTCGCAGCTCAGATCCAGATGGCCTTTGTAGCTGGTTATACTTCATACGGAACGGATGCTCTCTGGTGAATGGCTACAGGCACATCATTGCAACTGGTCCGCTTGGACAGCTCGTTCAAATTTGGGGAGAGCCCAACACGGAGATCAGCCAAAAGAAGGCGTCTGAAATCACGGAAAGGTTGATGTCCGTTAGTCAAAATGGACATTGCTTGTGGTCTCCTACCGAATGCGAAATTCTCCAAGATGCAGCACACAAGCTAGGACATGCATTCGCGTCTGCAGAAGCTCTGGGTGATGGCTTCGACACTTGGTCCGCGGTTCGCAACTGGCCGACGACAGTCTCCATCGAGTATACTCGACTCCTTGCAGAAGAGAATCCAGCTGCCTTGGTGTTTCTCGGATACTATTGCCTTCTTCTAAAGAAGTTGCGATCAGCCTGGTACATTGCCATGTATCCGCTTCAACTACTATGTATCCTCAGGGGCAAGCTGAATCATGGATGGCATCAGTATATTGACCCTTTGATCGCGGAATGGGAGCAACTATGTGCCGTCACTTCTTAATCGCCCATTGGAACACAAGAAAGGTTTCTTTTTTAGGAGTAATCATTCATAATTCAACGACCTTCATCTCCCACCATCTACATCAAAACACAACGCATGCATTGTCAACATCAACCTCTTCCTCTCCTCATCCCAACACGGCGGCCGCCCAGAAAACGTTTCCTGTGATAACTCCTGCATGACAAAGTCCAAATGCGTCCTGACATCCTTTTCCCAGACAATAGGAATGTCTCCGCCATGGGTCTCATACATGAAATCCGCCTTGATCATAAAGCTCGACATCTCGGTCTGCGTAAACCTTCTGAGCCTTCGTGGGCCCGTCTTGGGAACGCGCACATCGTCAAACAAGTCGACTGTTCCGGTTGACTTGGGATAGACAACAGACAGACTCTCTAATGCGGGCAGTCCAAACAGGGCGAAAGGCATGTTAAGGCCCATCTCCGCAACTGGGAGAGCAAGTGCAATGTGCCTGACACGGCTCCAGTCATCAATCGTAGCCCTGGAACAGAAAGGGAAGAAGCAGTCGCGGCCGATATATAAAATGTCGATCAGAGGATTGTAGTCGCGTCGTACGGGGAGGTTTTCAAGGGCTGTTTGGCGTGCCCCCTGGCAGACGGCCTTGAGTGACGACTGGTGCTGCTTGACTGTGAGCCTGCTTATACCCCCCCGGGATGTCATGCCTTCTGAGAGGACGCATACACCCGGTTTCTCGGCGGTCATAGGGAGAGCCAGCTTCCAGATCTCTTGGCGAAGTTCGAGTGGAAGCCTTGGAAATGGGTGGAAGGTTTGGGTGGGAAAGACCCTAACAGTATGGTCTTTTGGCGTAGGGGTCGACATTGTGTTGACGGTTTGCACAGCGATTCCTTGGTAGAGTGATTGAACCCGTTTGTTTGGTTCTTGTTCTTTAATATCCCCTCAATTGTCGCTCTGTCTGCCTTGGTTCCCTCCGTGGTTGGTTAGAAAATTGCTGCGCCTTCTCACAGCCGCCACGAGATTTCTGCCTCACGCAGCTCAGAGCTCGACACCCAATCAATCCCAGCAAAGCATCAACAGCCTCTACCGAACAATCATACAATAAGCACATAACCTCATAGCGCTCTTGAATGTGCCCTATGGGCTCAAGTAGCCTTGATAGCCCAAGTACCCTTGACATCTCGTCAGGCCATTGAAGGGTAGATAGATTGAGTGTACGCATGCAAACAGGATATGATTACAGTAGAGATGACGCTCGCCTTTTGTTCTGTCCTATTCATTCTTTACGAGCTATGCGGATTCTGTAGCTTGTCGCTATCCACTTCTTTGCGTGTTTGAGATCACACAGGCTGGGCCCCTCAACATGATAAAAAAGCTGGCCTTTCACAGCAACCCCAGGCAGGAGTGCAAAATTCATCGTGCCAATGCCACCGGTGTGGCAGATTTCCAGCAGGCTCTCGGCACATCAGCCATTTCAGCCCAATCAGCCTCACTTTTTGCTACCCGAGCAGTACAGTTCCGCGATCTCACAGCCTGATTCCCACGCACCTTTATCAAATGTGGTGACCACCTTGGCAGTGGCTTGGGCATGCATAACTCCGCCTTTGACCAACTGGCATTGCAACTCGGCGACGAATTAGAGGCCAAAGTACACAACAAGGCACAGCCCGAGGGTGACCGTTATTTCTCTCGTCTCAGCTGTCTTCCCCGCCCTATTCCTTTCTCTCTCCTCTGTTCTCAGACTCCAAACTTGACTTTGGCAAACTCTTCAAATGCCACAAACCCCATAGCCGCACAATCCATCCATCTTTGGATACTCCCACCGAAGCCATGGCCGAGGTGCTCGGGATCGTGGCGGGCGCTGCCCAGCTGGTCGACCTCAGCACTCGAGTCTTGGTCGCATCATCCAGCCTATATGGCAAACTCAAGAACATCCCCGACGAGATCGAAACCCTCAAGAAGAACACAGAACTTTTCATCGATCTACTCTGGATGATCAGCAGCGACTTTGACGGCCCTATTACCTCTCAAGTCCACACCCTCCATGTCACACATCGAATTACATCGATCCTTCACGACGCGAGAAAGGAGTCCGAGGAGCTCGCGCTACTCCTCGAGGGCCTTTCCTCCAACAACTCTAGCTCAATGAGGCGCAAGTGGTCCGCTGTTGTAAGCGCAACCAAGGAAAAGGACATCGTAGAAAGGTGCCGTCGAATCGAGTCATTGAAATCCACGCTACAGTTGTGGTATCAACACCAAAATCACGCAGGGTTGCGTGGGATCAAACATCAACTGTGAGAACAAGCCTATGTGCGAGATTCATGCACTAACATCCTCAGTTCGCAAATCATAATCTCTCAAAATGCTGTCCAAACGAGCATGGGCCTCCTCGCTCAACAGGCACGTTGAATCTCCCTTGAGACTTACCCATCAGTCCCCCCAATATCTGACATAGAATTTAGTCATCTTCCGTGATAGATTCCAACAGAGCTATTTTGAAGCGGCTCAACTCTCACGAGGACCCTGTTCCTTTCCTCGACGGGCACCGTCGACGCCGATCCAGACGCAACAGCGCCTTTTGCACTTGTCGTCCTTCCGGCTCCAGTACTTACTTATCCATCTATGGACTCCAACTCTTCTGCTCCCAGGAGACCACCCACTCGCCGAATTGTCGTCACCGAGATGGCTCGACTTCGTGGTCATGCGGCGTGCGTGCCCTCAGCCCAAAAATCCAGATGATGGTTGGAATCCAGCTTGGCGGATGGACCTTATCCATGGTTGGAAGGCTATCCCCTCACAACGTGGTCGACCCCGGAAAGTCGCCTGCCTTTATGGCTCTCGGTAAAGCTTGGGGGGCCCTGGGAGCAGTCCGGTCACGAGGCGATTCCTGGGACCAACCTGGGCGCCGAAGTCAGGAATACACAGTAGATAGTTGGAGGCGATCGCACATTGAGCCCCTAACCGTGCAGGAAGAAGTCAAGTCACTCTTCCACAATCTCTTGCAGGAGCTTCGTGAAGCATTTGAATCTGGCACGGCTTCTCCAAGCGATCACACGCCTAATAACACCACTCTTCTTCACGTATGTCAAATCTTGTTTTTTTTTTTTTAATCCTGTGCTGAGACAGTGACAGTTTTTTGTTACAGTGGCGATGAAATTTGTGGGTTTGCATGAGCTCCTCTTCCATGTGTTAGATGATATTGTGAAGCTCCTTGTGGCTGGTAATGTTGATCCGAATGCATCCACGTAGGTCAACCATATAGGTTATGGTGCGACTTTCTGTTTAATACCTAATGAAGCTAACAAAGCCTAGATCAGGCATTCGGCCTTTTGAAACTCCGATCTTCTATATGTTGATTAACATGAAGACTACTCTCTGTCTTCAGCAAAATAACCTGGATAGGATTCTCATCAATCACGGATGCAACGCATTCGAGATCTTGCCAAGTGATGAGTGGGGAGGAGCAAAACTCACGACACTGTTGAAGAAGAACCCCAGCCTGCTAGAAGGTAAAATCTATCCGTCCTTTGGTTATCCAAAAGAGTGATGAAATACTAATAGATAAAAGATCACGGCCAATATCCCGCATATGTCGCCACGATACAAAGATCTGAGGCAAGACTTAGTCTCCTTTTGATGCAGAACAAGATCGACTTGAAGACAAAAACGCCGTCTATTTTGAGCCTTGCTGTTGGTTGGACTGCCGGCCTGCAAATTCTACTGGATGCAGGGGCAAATCCAGACGACGCCATTTTAACAGCCATCTGGGAGCATCACCTTCCAAGCATCGAGTTGCTGATTGATAACGGCTGCTCCTTGTTTGACATTGATCAATACCCTTTTGGAACCGATGTATTCTCTTGCGTTTACTCAGTCTCAGCCTCTTCGGATGTGATGTGCCTGTTGGCTCAAAAGATTGCTGCCAGAAGACTGGAACTGCTGCAGCTAGCATCGAAGGAGCTGCCCGAGACGTGTTTGAAGAGGCTTGGACTTCGCAAACACCCACATCTTCTACCATCGCCTGACTACAACGCCCCCGAAGTATTCAGGCAACTCGAGGCTCATAAGGTGCAAGTGCCCAAGTCCCTATGGTCCGGGTCTTTGACCACTCTCTACCACCACCGTCATATGACAGACACTTTGGCCGAGGCGCTATACGATGTCGGATTTTGCAGCATCGATGAACTAGATGCGAAGGGCCATTCACCTCTCATCGAAGCAATATTGGGTTTTAATTCTCAGAAATCCATCTTGCTAGCTCAATGGTATCTGAGAAAAGGGTGCCAGCTACCTCGATCATCAGCATATGTCAACCTCCTTGACCGAGCCACAGGATTCACAAGCTCGGTTTCGAGTCATGACTGGATTACGAAAGACTCGAGGCTTTTCGGGCCCTTGAGGATGTTCCAGGAACTTCACCCAGAAGGAGTTGGGCAATGCGATAGCTGCAGCTGTTGGTGCAGTACCGCGGGCTGCACTCCAGTTGGAATAATTCTCAGACAAAGTCTTGGGCCCTGGGTCACTTTCGCCCGTCGCCAGCGCTGGCTTTTCAACCTGCCTCGGTACTCCTCCCTAGGGCTGTCCCTTGGCAAAGACACCTTTGAAGATATATGCAGGTTGGAGATTTTCGATCGCCTGGGCATGGCCCATACTTGCTCTCACCATCAGTATAATAGCTACGGCAGTGATGACGACAGCAGCGAACGGGATGAAGTCCAAGAGGAAGACTACCACCTGAAACAAGTCTTGGATTCTTACCTCGAGTTATACCTCTGCCTCCTTCACACCCATGCAGACCGTTTTGAAGCTTTCTGGATCGCGTGGTGGATTGCACTCGAGTACTTCTTACCTTTCGAGACGAACAACATATGCCACTGCCGTCGCCCTCTCGAATTGGATAATGTCTGCGACCCTCAAAGTTATGACGAGGCTCAAAGCCATGACAGCTATGAACCAAACGTCGAGGCCATCACGGCCTTCCTCGCTGACTGTGTCCCGCAACTCAGTTCTGAAACAAGAGCAAGATTTTTGGATCAATTAAAGCCAACTGAGTATGAGCTCTGGTACCTTGGCCTACTGATTGACTACGATATCTCGATCTACGATATTGATGGGGATTGGGATGATAGTGATTGAGGCAGCAATTGGTTCCTGAAAAGGGTATTCTTTGGAAATTCGTGAAATTTTTCAACAATACACGCTCTCTAGGAAATTTCAAATCGTAAAACTATGCCGTGATGAGCCGTTCTCCTTGCTCAATTGGAGCCGTACTTCTCCCACCAAATTTCAGGTACAACGCTCTAATCACACCCCTCAAGCTGTGAAACTCCTCGGAAATCTACTGTCCCTTTCAGTATGTCTTTCTTTTCGTATTTAGAGGGTGACACACGTACACCGAGGAGCTATACATTTCTTCTCGTAACACTACCGTTGAGGCGCCATTAAAGCAGAGTTCAGACCCTTGAGATATCACGGTGCAGTTCCCATCTCTAAACGACATTTCTTTGACTAGGGCCCAAAGAAGATCCATGGCTGCATGCCTGAGGGATGGGGATTAAATTTGAGTCGTGAGACAAACTCGACAGCTAAACTAGGCAGAGGATAGGGGTGGCCCTTTCGTAGGTAAGTTGTCCGATTTGTTCTTTCTAGCTAGAAAAGTCAGGATTCTTAATAGCCTCCTTCTTGATCTTCAAACATTAATCCTAGAAAATGGCTTTCAGCTTCTTCTCAGGATCATCTGTCTTGAGAGCCAGCCACTTCTCAGCTTGGATGGTGCGTATTCTCCACCCCCTTTGGATGACAGAGGCGTCGGATAGCCTCCACCACACAGTTAACATTGTCACTCCAGAATCGCTGTTCCCCATCAGAGGCCTCCAGCACAACTCGAGCGATCATTGAAAACATATGGCCCATGATCTCAACGTGGCTTGGATGGTAGGCCAAGTCATGTTTGCTCACTGCCCGCTCAACCAGCCATCAATACCGGTTAAATAGCGTGTGCCGCATGTGCTTGATGGCCTCTTAGATAGAAATCCCCAAGAGCTTAAAGTTGAGCCAAATCGGCAGGTTGATCGGAAGAGTGAAATCAGACTGAGGCCGACATTTGGCGTCCGACCAGGATTATTATGAGTAAATACTCAAGGACAAAAAGATCTAAGGCGAAATAAAACCCTTATCTAGTCTTCTCTAAATTTACTTAATCTTTATGCCAAGACTCGTCAAGTCTCTTCAACTTAGATGAGCACGTAGCTCAGCATCAAGATGCCTCTCTCTATTTTTCAAACACCCAAACTGGTGCGCTGACTATCTGCTCTTATGATGGGCGGTTCACAGCCTTGGACACATCTTCACCTTAAGCTTCTCCATCGGAACAGCAGCGACCCATTCCCGCCGCTTCGGTAAAGGGACTGGTGTCCAATTGGTTTCTTCATTCTTCTTCAGCGTTGAACGCTGGACAGGGTTGCTGATCTCAAGATGAAAGTTGCGAATGACCTGAGATACAGAGATGTATAACTCGAGGTAGGCGAAACTAGTCACAGTCAATTGGGTGAAATATGTTGTCTGATTTGGCGAGTTGACTCACTGAGCTCCCATGCAGATGTTGGCACCTCTCGAGAACGGGATATAGAACCGATCGCGAAGTTTATCCTCGCTCATCCCTTTGCAGTCATCTGTCAACCATCTGTAGGGGTTATACACCTTTGGATTAGGGAACGCCGTCTTATCATGTTGGTACCAGATAGGAGATGAAGTGAGGACCGTCTGCACACAAAGTCAGTTTGGAAATCAACGGCTTTGCTTGTTCACTGACCCCTTGAGGGATAAACTTTCCATGCAGCTCAATGCCCCCTGGCGGCACAATTCTCGGAAGCATTGCCGCAGCAGCACCAGCCCACCGGATACCCTCTTTCACGCAGGCCTGAAGACGAGGCACACTTTCCAAAGTCTTCATATCAGTCGAAAAGGAGACAGTCGCCAAGTCCTTATATAAAGCCTTCTGGTAGTCTGGGTTTTGAGCGAGAGCCCACAGAATATGAGCAAGTGTCGCAGACGTCGTGTCGGTCCCCGGCCCGAGATTCTCCTTGGCTTCTGAGAGAGCGGTTTCGGCGTGTAGGCCGGAGTTGCACAGAGACTTGATCAGATTGGGAGATCTTGTGGCAGGCTCTTCAAGTTCAGGGTCTTCTGAAAGAGCCATCTTCCATGAATCCCGGCACCACTGTTGGTGGTCTTGATCAGCATGACTTGATGCCTTTTCATCCTTTGTTTATCATCTCACCTGCTGGAATTCTGTGAGCCCTTTAGTATACGCACTTCTGACACCAGAAACGCGGAAGATCACATCCTCAAGTTGTTCGAGTAGCTCGCACAGAAGCGGAAAGTTGGTAAACTAGGAAAGCCGCCAGAATCAGCATCCGAAGTCCCGAACAGCGGCAAGAAACTCACGACTGGCATCCAGGTAGCCTTGAGGTCGTTTTTGGCAACCGTTTCTAGCTCTTTGCCACTTGCCCAAGAATCGACAGCCTCGATCGACTTGCCAAAGGAGAAGGTAGCTAACTCAAAGAGTTAGTTATTTGTTGAACTAGGAAGTCGACATTCCACTCACACATGATGTCCGCCTCAAGCGCTCGGGACGCCACAGCCAAGTCAACATTGGGGCCATTATCTCGGATCAACTGCACGAAGCGGTTGACGTGAGACGAGATGAGCTTCTCCAGCTGGGGCACCTTGGTCCGGCTGAACAGCTGGCCCATGATTCTTCTTCGCTTTGCATGTTGTTCCGGGTCTCTGTCGAATGTAAGTTGGCGATTTCACATCTCAAAGGAGGTCAACTTGCGTTATAGAGAAGAGGGCAGGATGGCCGCCTTGCACAAACTCGCCATATACTCTTGGGTCCTTTCTGAACTTGCTTCCAACTTTGTGCACCGTCTCGTATGTTTCGCGAGAGTAGAAGGACACTTCATTTGGTCCAATTCGAACAAGCGGTCCTTTTTGGTCAGCTTGGCTCTCTAAAGAGTACCGATCCGTCAAGGGATATTTACCTAGCTTTTCGTGAAGCTTGGGTAGGTCAATGGTTACTGTTCCTTTGTACTCCTGCGGAAAGGCCCAAGCAAGCCTAGAGTAAGCTGCCCCAAAGCCTGCATTTGGAATTTTTGATAGAGGTGAAGTGTATACTCGAAGCAAATTCTATGCGCAATCAGCTCAGCTTGACCCGAGTATCGGCATTAGGTCGTACGTGAACAATGACAGCCGCAAGAAGGGCTCCCGCCAATATCGGGACACTAAAAAGAGCCATGTTGACCGAAATTGTTTTCAGTAACAACAAAAGCAGGAAGACAGGGGCCCTGGATCTGATCTTATGTCAAAGATGGAGTCCCATTTCAAGGTCCCGCTCACAACAATGACAGGATCAGACCCCGAGGCGTTTTAACAGCTAGTTCAGCCACTAACGTCTTGAATCTAATTCCATCTGGGGTCTTCAGCCGTTATTCTGGACCTTTATGGATCTAAAAAACGAACAAAATTCCCAATTTCTCGGCCAAGCAAGCCATTCTCGGGTCCTCAATTCCATGGCACCATCACCTCGCCTATGACGTGCTTGGCACCTGCTTACCAGCCGACGAATCGGGGGCTGAGCACGGTGATCAAGACCCATACGCTTCACGTCCCAAAGAGTGCGGAACGGTGCCGAATGTGCCGGGAAAAGAGGTGTTGTGTTACCAGGCATCGATGGCGACTTCCCGGTTCGGCGAATTTAAGATCGGGCAATTTGTGGTGTTTTTTTATAAGAGCTGCTGATAGGAATTGATAGGGAGATCCGGAACTTTGATGCTCCTGCTTTTCGCCCTTCCAAACTCAAAACGTTACATCCCAACTCAACAACAGCATCATCATCTATCAACACCTCCTGGCATAAAAACAATGGCCAAGCCCTTGCAGGAAGACAATCCGGACATTTTGTCCGGCGAGGAAGTGGGGACGTCATCAGACCTCGATGCCAACGCCTCTGACAACACCGTGCTGGTTCGTTTTTTTTTCTTGATCGCCCCCTTGCCTGCATGAGGACCCCCAAGCTGACGCAATACAAAAGAAAAACCTAGGATACAAACCTGTAAGACATTGCTCATTCTCGTGCTGCATGAGGCTGGGGTCGGGAAGCTGACCCTGATAGGTGCTGCACAGAAGCTTCAACCAGTTCCACAACTTTGCGACTACCTTTGGTTAGATCTTACGCTCCATCTCT